>NC_141687.1:24885958-25485958 GCF_964263255.1 Lissotriton vulgaris | reverse complement strand
GCGCTGGGGGAGAGGGGTCCGTTACTGCTCGAAAAGCACTAGCTCGCCCTCCTCTCCCCCGTTTCAAGACAACTCCCAACCACTCCAGTTTCCCCCTCCCAGTCTCCACTCTCATACACCACCAAACTAAAAACAATGCCTCCTGGAACGAATTCTCCCCTGTCTCTGAAACAGCTATCATCAACATCATCTCGAAACTCAAACCATCCTCCCACACTAAAGACCCTCTTCCCTCTCACCTGGTCCAAGAACTCAAGCACATCATTGCCTCACTTTGGACCAATATCATCAACTCCTCTCTTTCAACGGGCTGTGTTCCTGCCTCCCTTCAGATAGGTCAAACCTCCCCCATCCTCAAAAACCCCTCCGTCGACCCCAATGACCTCAACAACCTACGCCCCATCTCTAACCTTCCCTTCCTCTCAAAAGCCCTGGAAAAATGTGTCCTTTCCCAACTAGAGAACCATATTGTCTCTTTCAATCTCCTTGACATGTTCCAATCCGGCTTCAGAAAAGGATGCAGTACTGAAACGGCCAAGCTCAATATTACAGACGACATTCACCTCTCTCTAGACAGAGGTGAATCCTCTCTACTAATCCTCCTTGACCTTTCGGCGGCATTCAATACTGCCCACCATCCCACCCTTCTTAACACCCTTAAAGTTCGCTTTGGTCTTGAGGGCACCGTACTCAAATGGTTCTCCTCATTCTTTCAAAACAGATCCCAACAAATTAAGCTCAGTCAATGCTTCTCCAACCCCAACCGGTCTCACTTGGCATTCCACAAGGCTCTATCCTCTCCCCCACCCTATTTAATCTATTCATGGAACCACTCACCCTCATTCTCAAACAAGCCAAAATATGCTACCACCTCTATGCTGACGACATCCAACTTTACTACAAGATCAAATCCCACAATGACATCCTTCACCTCAACGACACATTGAATAAAGTTCAAGCCTGGTTCCACCTCAATCATCTCAAACTGAACCCTAAAAAAACTAAAATCATCCTATTTAGTCCCAAGAGCATCTCTCTCCCTATTCAACTCTGGATCAACGATATCACAGCTCTCAACTGCCCCCTCTCCACCTCGAACTCTGTCAAATCCCTAGGCATCAGCATTGATCTAAACCTGAATGTCATCCCACACATTAAAAATGCTGCCAAAAGTGCCCTTTTCGCCCTTCATCACCTCAAAAAACTGAAACCTTTAATTCCAGCCGATGATTTTAGAATCGTTGTCCAATCACTTGTCCTGTCTAAAATTGATTATGGTAACGCAACACTCGCTGGCACCCCTAAAATCCACCTGGCACCTAATAAATGTGTTCTTAACCTCGCCGCCAGACTTATCTCCGATTGTAAAAAATTTGACCACATCTCTCCTGTCCTTAAAAACCTCAACTGGCTCCCAATCGAAGGAAGATCCACATACAAGATTGCATGTATCACGCACAAAGCCCTCCACCTAAACACCCCCTCTTATCTTGCTGACAAATTACAAAAAGCTGGGTGCTCTAGGTCCCTTAGGAGCACTAACTCCCTTGTCCTAATCCCGCCCAAACTCAAATGCAAAAAAGCCCAATCCCGTGTGTTGAACTTGGCCCTCTTGGCAGGGTCATCCCTGAACTTTTTGCCTTCCTCCAATATTCTCTATGACCTGTTTTTGTTGGTTTATTGACTCTGGGCACTTTACCACTGCTGACCAGTGCTAAAGTGCATATGCTCTCCCTGTGCAAAGTGTACCTATAATTGATGTCCATGATTGGTTCATTGGATTTACTATCAGTCCCCGGTAAAGTGCACCAGGAGTGCTAGGGCTTGTGAATGCCAATACTGCTAGTGGGCCTGCAGGGCTGGTTGCGCCACCCACAGAAGCAGCCTTTTAAAATGTGTCTAGGTCTGCCATTGCAGAACCTGCATGCAGTCAGGTACTGTCATGCTGGCTGGGCAAGTGAACACACTTGCCAGCCTCCAAACCTTCCCTTGACTTCATGTGAGTCACCTCTATGGTAGGCCCTAGGGCAGGTGCATTGTAAGTATAAGGTAGGACAAGCCCTGATGTGTGTGGCATGTCCTAATAGTGAATTACAGCCATTTTCGTTTTTCACTATTGTAAGGCTACCTGTTCTCATGGGCCAGAATGGGCTGCTGGAAGTATTACACTCTATAATCTCAGCAGGCTCAGGGAACATGGTAGAAAAATAAGTTTAGCATGCCTGAACTCAGAATAATAAAATACTTCTTTTAGTAAAGTTTATTTTAATATCCTGTGTTTGCTAACACTACTTTTAGAAAGTTAGTGTTTGCTTGCCTAACCATTTCAGCTCGCCTCTGCTGTGTATGTGTATCTGCTGTCTGGGTTGTGTGATTGACAGGACTGGGGATGACTGGTGGTGAATGGAGGGATTACACCAGAATGGGTGGTGGGAGTGCCCCTTGACTCTGAATAGGGCTGTGCTCTGCCACCACAATGCTGGCTCCGCCCCCTGGGGAGCGACTGATGACTCTTCCCTGCACCAGGCCCAGGAAGAGGGAGGACTGTCATCAGGGTGCTCCTGACTGTACTTGCCAGCTGAATGCTGGCTCCACCTCCTGAAGAGTGCTTCAAAACTTTAATGGATTATGCAGAGGTCTCCCCTGGCCAGAAAAGACAAAAGAAACTGAGTATAAATATAGGAGCCCTGCCCCTAAAAACTAGATCTGCTTGAAGCCAAGAAGAAGCTCTGCCTGAGGAGGAGGCGCCGGGAAAGCTGTAAGGAGGAAGACTGTCCCTCTCCTGGGGACTGGCCTGCAGTGGTGACCTTGCTGCCAAAGGAGAGCAGAGAGGAACCTTTAAAGACTTGCTGCATTTTTATCTACAAAAAACTTGTGCTTTTCAAACTATCTCCAAGGGCTTGGAAGAGAGCTTGCCTCCTGACCTGAGCCACAGGATCATCTGGCTCAACCTGTGTTTTGCCCATCTGTGATTGCCAGGAGGATTTCTTCCCCGCCGGAGCCGTGACCCTGGTGCCCCCACAGCCCCTCCTTGGCCGTGTCTACTGCCCCCTGACCGTTCCCGCCGGGAGAGAGCCCTGCTCTGTTGAGCCGCTCTTCCCCTGCTGTGCCACGCCGCCCCTGCCACCTCGCCGCTGGAGGCTCGCTGAAGGGCCCCAACGTTCCCACCATGATCAAGGACCCAAAGGACAGACTGTGTGAAGCTACGGGAGCCCCGGACGCCGCCTTGCCCTTTCAAAGAGCCGCTGTGCGTCCCTCACCCGCCTTCACACGATCAACTTAAGGTACGAAGTGAACCGCACCCTGTACGCTTCCCATCATCAGCCTTAACGGTGCGTTGCTCATTGCATTGTGAACTGTACGTGGCGCACTTTGAAACAGAACTGTGCGCTTCGTAATTCTATCTCAAAAGCTGTGTGCTCCGCATCTCAAGAAGTGACCTGTACGCCAAGCACCTCGCACCGCTGTGCGCAACGTATGACCTGATCCCTGGGACACTTCGCTTCGTCCCTCTTAGGCTGTGTGAATTGTGCGCTGCGTGTGGGGGCCCAGTCTGAGATTGTACGCTCCGTATTTCTTGGAAAGGCTGCACGCCGCGTACGCTACTCACGCTAGATGCGTGAGACTTGGTAGGGTGCAGTGATTCGTCCCGTTTTAGATGTCCAGAAGCGCTACGAAGCATCCAGCAGGCCTAAGACTGGCCTAATGTACCTAAAACTACAGAAGAAGTATTTTTAACACTTGTCAAAGAGACTAAACCGGTCTTCAAGAACTCTTTAGTTGAAAAAGTATTGTGGCCCACTTGAACAACGTTACTGGGTCTTGTAATAAGTCTTCTTAAGAATATATATATAAATACTATTTTTATATAAAACCTGTTTGGTGTCCCTTTGTGGTGCAGTTGATGTGTTTACTGTGTGTATCTACAAATGCTTAACATATAATGCCTGAAGTTTAGCCTTGTCTGCTCGCGCCACGCACCTAGAGGGTGAGCAAGGGTTATTCTTAGGGGTAATCCTACGCCCTGACCTAGAGGTGAGGGACCCGACTTGTCGCCGGTACTTACCTGTGCCAACCAGAGCCCCCCTCATTTCTAACATTGGAGGCAGCGGTTAGGATTTTAGGATTTGCATTTGTAGTTTATACACAGTGAATTATTGATCGCCATGTAGTAAGCCTAGACCAGTAACGCAGCCACAATACTGTGATTTTTTTTTTGTTTTGCCAAGAATCTCCATTTTTAAGGAACCATGCCTGGTTCACTCCCTGTGGAAAGGGCAGCCTCTGTCTTCTCTGGAGTAGATGACGTAGATTGGGGAGAAGAAGCGCTGAGGAGCTTAACAAATGAACAGCTGAAAGGTTTCTGCGTGAAGTTCAGAATTGCCAAACATGGATTGAACAACAAGACCCAACTCGTAACGGCGCTGAGGGCCTGGTATGAGTCAAGGGCACCAGAGAATCTGGTGGAGGTGATTCCACCAGGCAGCAACCATGGATTTGGTAGTGGCCTGTCGCCAGAGGAGTTGGCGGACAGGGCTGCAACCAGGGCACATGAAGTGGAAATGGCAAAAATCAATGGCCGGATGGATATGGGAAAGCAAAGGCTGGCAATGGAAAGCCAGAGACTGGCCATGGAAGAAATGAAAATGCAGCTTGCACATGACTTGAGAATGAGAGAACTTGATTTGGAGCTTGAGGGGCTTGAAGCAAGGAGTGCTTCGGCCCAACATCCAGAGATTTGTGTAGCTCAGAGATTGAGCTTTGCTGAGTTGGAGGTGGAGGTGGAGTCCAGCTCAGATGGTGGCAGCAACATTAAGGTAACCAGTGCTGAGAGCATAGTGCTCACACCTAGAGATATGGAATCTGACTTGGAGGGAGTTAACATACACCAGGAGGTTCAAGGGCATGAGAGAGCTCCAGTAGTGCGCAGCGTCCCTGAAGGGAATAGGGTGTCTGGCGTAGGAGTTCATGGTCCTAGTGGTGGGAGGGATGCCCCCATGGTTGAGGTCCTGGTGGGTGAGTGTAAGGACCGCCCAGAAGAGTGTGGGTTGTGTGACAGAGTCTGCTACTGTCTGGCCAGTCTCAGAATAATGGTGTGGAGTATGTGTGTGAGGCGCTGGATGGAGAGGTGAAGGATAGTTTGGTTAACCCTGCTAGGGGGCTATGTAATCCAATTGTGGGAGAGCATACTTTAAGTCCCAGTTTTCCAGAGCTATGCCAACACCTGTTAGAGAGTGAGTTCTCTGACCCCAGGGAGCTCACATTGGAGGCAGACCTTGTGGTGGATTCCAGAGGGTCTGGAGAGGCATTGGGGTGTGATCCTGTGGGGAGTGGCTCAGGTATCTTCCAATCCAGAGTGGTGGAAGTGGCGCAGAGTAGCCCAGCTAGGTCCTGTAGTAGTGAGAGGGGTGTAGGGCCTCACGTCCTGTCCTTAAGGGGAAGGAGTGAGAATGGGGTTTGTCCCGGTAGTGCCCAACCTCAGTCTCAGAGCCTGGATGGTTCTTTAAGGGAACACCAGGTGGGGAGCCTAGGCGGTCTGGATGAGTCACCCACCGAGGGGGATCCCCCAGTGGCTAGAGAACGTGGAGGCTCTGTAAACAGAGCTCCAGTAGTTCTGGTGTCTGGCAGTACCCCCCCAGTTGGGAGGGTGCAGAAGTCCAGAAGGAGGGGCGAGAGGGGGAAAGAGTCCCCAGTGGAAGAACCAGTGGGTCAGGGGCCAGCCAGCAGGGCTGCGTCCCAAGTGAATGACCATGGGGACAACACTTCTGTCCTGGGGATCTTCCCACACTGTCAGAGGGACAGGTGTTGGGAGCTCTGCGCCAGGCAGACTGTCGTACGACACATGAGCTATGTGCCACACTCAGGGGGGGCATGCATGCTCCCCGGGAAGTAGTGGTGTGCCAGGCAAGTGTTCAACTGCAGGGTTGGATCCCTGAGTTGGAGAGCCAGGTTCAGGTGTTGTCTGACCTGGAGGGTGGGACCACTGTAATCAGTATCCTGACCCATGTCACTTCTAGGGGTACCACTCCAGTGGGGAGTGGGCAGTACTTTGGAAGGGGGTGCAGAGGGAGGGAGTCTGTGCCTCTGACCCCGGGGCAGTTTGAGGGTTTAGACCCTAGGATAGAGGGCCAGGTGCAGGGTGTCCCCCCTGACCTGGTGCCCCAGTTGAGGGATAGCACTCCTGAACTGGTGGGGGAAATTGTGCAGGTCACCTGCCACAGGTGCCCTGACAATTATGGAAGGGGGTACCACTCCAGGTGGGAGGGTACAGAGCCCCAAGGAGGAGCACCCGGTGTGGGAGAGCCCACCCCAGTCTTTGGTCCAGCCGCCAGGTACAGGCATGGGGCTTGTGGGTCAGTGCCAGGATGACATACCTGACCTGACAGGAGGGAGAGTGGACAAAGGGTGCCAAGCACCTGGGGCTACTGCCCCCTGCTCTCTGAGGCCACAGAGGTTTGAGAGCCCTGAGAGGAGAAGCATCGGGGCAGGAGAGACGAGGCAGGAAGACCGTAGAAGTCAGCACAACCCACGGAAAAGATTCCTATTACCGAAGGAAACTGTGGGAAAAAAACGAAAATTGAAGATGGTATCGTTTTTTTGAGAAAAACACGAGGAATAGTGGCAGGTCTGCATATGAAATAAAAAGGTCGTAAGGTATTGAAAGCTACAGCAGAAATACGTGCCTCCTCCTGCCACGAAGAACAAGCTTCAGAATAAATAAAACCATTTGAGACATATCGTGGGACCAAGTCTTTGGGCACTAGTGGGAAACTATACATTTCTACACAGAAAAAAGAAAAAATACAGAACTAGGTGTAACTAAATTAAAAGTGTACCCTGCGCACACATGCTGAGTGGAGAATAAATTCTTTTTCATATGGTCCTGAGGAAGGTGGTCAGAATCCACCGAAACGCGCGTAGACCTGGCGTGGAAATACACAAATGATATCTGTGTCAACTCAACCATAGAATTGGTTTTTCTTGGGTTTTAGTATGAGTGTAGTAATGATTGAATGAGTGTGTATGTTGTTCTGGTGTTTACAGACAGGGGCTGGTTATTCATTGTATAAACATTTGTTGAAATTTTAAATGCATTGGAAGGATACAGTAAATTGTCTTTGTATTTTTGTACTGATTTGACTATAATCTATGCTTATGAATTGACGAATGCATAAGGTAAAGCGTGAAAAAGTAAAAAAAGAAAAAAGGGAAAAAATATATTTTTGATACACTACAGTAAAAGAATCATGAAAAATAAAGATAATCAAAATAATAATTAATTTTGTGGTACATGTGATTACTATGAAGGTCTAACTAATTGTTTTTGTGAGCTATGCCATAGAGGAATGTATAAATTGACCACGGGGGAATACTAGTTTTGTTCTCCTGGGTCTCAGCCCAGACTACTGTCAGTGGCCACTGTGATTTGATGGCTATCTGTTGGGACACACCTAAGAGCAAGTTAAGGTTATATGATGCACAGGTGGTGTCCACAGAGGAAGAGAAGGGTGCCCCATAGGTTAGCTGGGTGGACCCTGAGAGTATGGACAGAGGATTTGAGATAGGCTCAGATTGGCGTAGAACTGGAATGTGCCCCTGCTGTTGCGGGCCAGGTCCATGTTCTATCGCCCAAAGCCGGGAAGTTCATCACAGTGGTGATTGGTCTACCCTGCGTTTTGGCTGGAAGGGGGTTGTGTTGGACTTGGCCCTCTTGGCAGGGTCAACCCTGAACTTTTTGCCTTCCTCCAATATTCTCTCTGACCTGTTTTTGTTGGTTTAATGACTCTAGGCACTTTACCACTGCTGACCAGTGCTAAAGTGCATATGCTCTCCCTGTGCAAAGTGTACCTATAATTGATGACCATGATTTGTTCATTGGATTTACTATCAGTCCCCAGTAAAGTGCACCAGGAGTGCCAGGGCTTCTGAATGCCAATACTGCTAGTGGGCCTGCAGCGCTGGTTGCGCCACCCACAGAAGCAGCCTTTTAAAATGTATCTAGGTCTGCCATTGCAGAACCTGTGTGCAGTCAGGTACTGTCATGCTGGCTGGGCAAGTGCACACACTTGCCAGCCTCCAAACCTTCCCTTGACTTCATGTGAGTCACCCCTATGGTAGGCCCTAGGGCAGGGTGCATTGTAAGTATAAGGTAGGACAAGCCCTGATGTGTGTGGCATGTCCTAATAGTGAATTACAGCCATTTTCGTTTTTCACTATTGTAAGGCTACCTGCTCTCATAGGCCAGAATGGGCTGTTGGAATTATTACACTCTATAATCCCAGCAGGCTCAGGGAACATGGGAGAAAAATAAGTTTAGTATGCCTGAACTCAGAATAATAAAATACTTATTTTAGTAAAGTTTATTTTAATATCCTGTGTTTGCAAACACTACTTTTAGAAAGTTAGTGTTTGCTTGACTAACCATTTCAGCCCGCCTCTGCTGTGTGTGTGTATCTGCTAACTGGGTTGTGTGATTGACAGGACTGGGGATGACAGGTGGTGAATGGAGGGATTACACCAGAATGGGTGGTGGGAGTGCCCCTTGACTCTGAATAGGCCTGTGCTCTGCCACCACAATGCTGGCTCCGCCCCCTGGGGAGCGACTGATGACTCTGCCCTGCACCTGGCCCAGGAAGAGGGAGGACTGTCATTAGGGTGCTCCTGACTGTACTTGCCAGCTGAATGCTGGCTCCACCTCCTGCGGTGCGTCTAATGGTCTTGTCCCTCACACTGAAAGGAAAAGCCAGGAACAGCACAACAGAGTGCTTCAAAACTTTAATGAATTATGCAGAGGTCCCCCCTGGCCAGAAAAGGCAAAAGAAACTGAGTATAAATATAGGAGCCCTGCCCCTAAAAACTAGATCTGCTTGAAGCCAAGAAGAAGCTCTGCCTGAGGAGGAGGCGCCGGGAAAGCTGTAAGGAGGAAGACTGTCCCTCTCCAGGGGACTGGCCTGCAGTGGTGACCTTGCTGCCAAAGGAGAGCAGAGAGGAACCTTTAAAGACTTACTGCATTTTTATCTACAAAGAACTTGTGCTTTTCAAACTATCTCCAAGGGCTTGGAAGAGAGCTTGCCCCCTGACCTGAGCCACAGGATCATCTGGCTCAACCTGTGCTTTATTTATTTATTTATTTATTTATGTGCTTGTATAGCGCCTGAATAGACCCCCGAAGGGGTATCTCCGCGCTTTTGCCAGTGGAAGGAGACTATACTGTACCAGGTCACTTCAGAAGTAGCAGGGCATGAAGAAAGTTAACTACTAGTGAAAAGGTGGGTCTTGAGGGTTTTACGGAAGGATAGATGATTTGTAATGAGTTTTAGTGTTGGGGGGAGGGAGTTCCAGAGAGCGGGTGCAGTGTGTGCCAGAGCACGGCCTACCTGACAAGACTTTTTTATTTTAGGGACCTGTAGTAGATGGAGGTTACTGGATCATAAGGAGCGGCCTGGGACGTAGGGTTGAAAGGCCTTAGTAAGATATTTGGGGCCCTTTCCTATCAGACATTTGTGGATAGTGCACAGAATTTTAAACTTAGTGCGTTGCCGCACTGGCAGCCAGTGAAGTTTAGCCAGTAGAGGTCGGGAGGGAGTTCTGGATGTAACATTAAGGACTAACCTCGCTGCCGTGTTTTGGACTACTTGCAGTTTGTTCAATTGGCCTTCATTGGTTGACAAAAGAAGGCCATTGCAGTAGTCCAATCTACTGATAACTAGTGCCTGGACTAGAGTCTTCCTGTGGTTATCAGGTAGATAGGGGAACACCCTTTTCAACAGTCCAATGGCCCTAAAACATGTGCCAGCAACTTGGTTGACATGATGTTTAAATGTCAGGGCTTGATCGAATAGCACTCCTAAGTTTTTCACAGTCTGCTTTGGGATGGGTACTGGTCCCAGTTCTAAAGGCCACCACTCACCAGACCACAATGTCACCGCCTCCCCAAACAGTAAGACTTCTGTTTTGCCCACATTACATTGTAGGCAGTTCTCAGCCACCCACGTTGACACTGCCCTCATGCCTTCTGCAAAAGATTTTTGCAAAGCAGGTGTTAAGGTTTTAAAAGGGAACAGAAGTTGTGTGTCATCGGCGTAGGACACCGGGGTAAACCCAAAGGACCTCACTAAGTCGGCCAGGGGGGCCACATACACATTAAATAATGTGGGGCTTAGGCATGAGCCCTGTGGCACACCCCTGGTGAGCTCCCTAGAGATGGATTTATGGGAGCCCAGCCTGACTTCTTGAGAGCGGCAGGAGAGAAAGCTTTCCATCCAGGACAGGGCTACACCTCCCAGCCCTACATCCCTCAGACGGCCGAGAAGCACTTCGTGAGACACTGTATCGAAGGCAGCTGACAAATCCAACAGCACCAGAATCATAGACCCCCCACCATCCAGTGTCATCCTGATGTTATTGGTCACTGCTAGTAGGGCTGATTCGGTGCTGTGATTTGGCCTGAACCCAGATTGTGAAGGGTCCAGGCCTTCCGCTGCCTCGATATGATTTGATAAATGGGTGTTCACGTGCTTCTCTGTCATCTTACCGATGTAAGGTAGGAGGGAAATGGGCCAGAGGTTAGAAAGATCTGTCATGGGGGAGGCCGCTTTTTTCCTTATAGGGTTTACCACCGCTATCTTCCATTCCCTCGGGACTTGTCCCTTTGCCAGTGAGATATTCATTACTGACTGAATAGAGAGTCCCAGGATGGAGATCCAAGGGGCCACCATTTTTGCAGGAAGGTAGTCATTGGGAGAACCGGTTTTCATGTGGTTGATGAGGAGTGGGAGATCTAAATCACTAACTGGTGGGATGGTAAGAAAAGAGTTTTTGTTCTGTATAGATGGCTCATATGGGGGGGAAGACAAGGTTTCTGCGTCCTGGGAGGCCATAATTTTGTTGTAAATAAGATTAATTTTGTCCTCAAAGAACATAGAGATCTCATCACAAAGTGTTTGTGAAGCATCATCAGGGCTCTCACTGGCTGTGGGTTTTACAAAGCTTTGCAAGATTTTAAATAATTCCCTCGGGCAGTTACCCGCCTCTGCAAGTAGTAGGGAGAGATTATTTTTCCTTGCTAGCTTTATATTTTTGTAATAAATTGACTGGGCCTCTAGAAAGATTTTCCTTTCCTTTCCATTTTTAGATTTCCTTCATGCTTTTTCTAGCCGCCTACATTTCTGTTTTTCTTTCCTGAGGTCTAAGGTGTACCATTTTTCTTGTTTGGTAGGAGGATACTGCTTATGAAGTTTTAAAGGGGCCAGGGTGTCAATGGCTAATTTGAGGGAATTATTGAATTTTTCCAGTGCTGATTCAGCTGAGTCTGCATCGGTAAATAATGGTTGTTGCCAATATTCACGCAAATGTTCGACAGATATTTTGTGCCATTGGCGACGAAAAATTGGCGAGGGTGGTATACTAGGCTGTCGTTTAGTTGGTCCGGCCAGATAGAACTCAATCAAAAAATGGTCTGTCCAATGGATTTCTATAGCGGGTAGGCATCTAATTTTAGTGCAGGTGGAAAATATAGAGTCCAGGGTATGACCACCTGTATGTGTCGCACCACTATTTATTGCTTTTAGTCCAAGATTGGACAAGTCAGCTGTTAATTGGGTTGTTTCTGGGTGTACAGGGTTGTCCATATGTATATTAAAATCCCCAAGGAGGAGAAAATCCTCCTTTGCCCTAACATGAGGGGCCAGTAGTTCCAGAAGGGACAGAGCAAAATCTGGGTTGGGGCCTGGTGGGCGATATACCAGTGCACCTTTCCATGAAATGTTACTTGCTAAGTTGATCTTAAAGACCATAATTTCCAGTAAAGGAGTAGACTTTTGTTCTAAAAGTGCAACCTTATAAATGTCTTTAAATATGATGGCTAATCCACCTCCAGTTTTAACTGGCCGATCCACATGTATGATCCTGTAACCTGCTGGGACCCCTAATGTGATCGCTGTTATCGTATGGGGTTTCATCCACGTTTCAGTGAAAAAACATATATCAGGCTGCTGGGTGAAAATCAGATCCCAAATCTGCAGTTGATGTTTAGGGTGGGACCGTACATTTAAGAGAAGGCATTTAAGTTCCATGGGAGATGTTAATGTAGGAACATTGTCGTGAGTGCTATTTATTGCCACATCTGATTGATAGTGACATTGTAGGCACGAGAAGCAACCCTCGAGCAGGTTGCAGGACAAACGAGTATCACAGATCCTCGTGTGTTGTAGCTGTCGTAGTATGTCAGCGGGATATGTAATATATCGAGTACCTGTAATGTCAGGGTCCATAGTGCATGGGCCCTAGCCCCTATGCCGCGTACTGTCGCGGACGGGCGCAGACGGGCAGCTCTTTGGCTGGTCTTCGGCGTCGCTTCGGCGACGCTGCGCGCGACCGCTGCACGGGTCTAGGGGGCGATGGCTAAATAGGCCCTCAAGTAGCATCCACTAGAGCGCTAACCGCTCGGGAAGTGCCCCCGCAGGAAGTGACTGGCTCTCCCTGACCCGCCCTCCGCGCAACGGTACTGGCTACCGCGTCGGACCGGGGCGGGCAGGAGTGATGACGAGCACAGGCTTCTCCGTTTACTGTGAGTGCTCCCTCCCCCTTGTAATCAGGGTAGGGGCGAAGATATATATAGCACAAAGCAGCAAGTGTGGCGATTTTGCAAAGCGTGCAGTTTAAAGTGAGTAAGTGTTTTTAAAAAATGAGTACACAGGCTAAAACATCGTTTTTAGATCAACAATTAATTTTAAAAAGATTATGCAGGCAAATCACAGTTCTTACATGCATCAGTACTCAAAGCAGCGCGAGGCACATTCGTGTTTCCTTCAGCAAGCTAAGCGGAATGGAGACTCTGCCACCGTCTCTCTTCCGCAGCTTGCAGGTGTCTGGGCTCCGCCTAAATAGGCCCTCAAGAAGCATCCACTAGAGCGCTAACCGCTCAGGAAGTGCCCCCGCAGGAAGTGACTGGCTCTCCCTGACCCGCCCTCCGCGCAACGGTACTGCCCATCTGTGATCGCCCTGAGGATTTCTTCCCCGCCAGAGCCGTGACCCTGGTGCCCCCACAGCCCCTCCTTGGCCATGTCTACTGCCGCCTGACCGTTCCCGCCGGGAGAGAGCCCCGCTCTGTTGAGCCGCTCTTCCCCCGCTGTGCCAGGCCGCCCCTGCCACCTCGCCGCTGGGGGCTCGCTGAAGGGCCCCCACGTTCCCACCATGATCAAGGACCCAAAGGACAGACTGTGTGAAGCTACGGGAGCCCCGGACGCCGCCTCGCCCCTTCAATGAGCCGATGTGCGTCCCGCACCCGCCTTCACACGATCAACTTAAGGTACGAAGTGAATCGCACCCTGTACGCTTCCCATCATCAGCCTTAACGGTGCGTTGCTCATTGCATTGTGAACTGTACGCGGCACACTTTGAAACAGAACCGCGTAGAGGTGGAAGTGGATATTGGCATTCCTGAGTAGTTTGGCGAGCGGTTCCATATAGATGTTGAAGAGCTGAGGAGAAAGTACTGATCCTTGGGGGACACCCCTGTTGACTTGCTGGGATTCGAGGTGAAGTTCTTCATTTTTATTATTTGCGAGCGGTTGTGTAGAAAGGAGGAAAACCAATCGAGAACTACCTCGCCGAGGCCAGCTCTTACTTGCAGAGTCTTGATGAGGAGCCTATGGTCCACCGTGTCGAAAGCTGCGGATAAATCAAGGAGTATGAGGAGGCAGCATTTGTCAGCGTCAAGGGAACCGTGAATATCGTCTATGATGTTCAGCATCGCGGTTTCTGTGCTGCGGCCTTGTCTGAAGCCGGATTGGAGGGGGTCTAGGAGATTGATGTTATCCAGATGATGAGTCAATTGAAGGAGAACGCATCGTTCCAGTGTTTTGGCAAGTAGAGGGAGGTTAGATATCGGTCTGAAATTGTTCAAGTCAGTAGAGTCAAGACCGGGTTTTTTCAGCAAAGGGGTGACTTGTCCCATTTTTAGACAGTCGGGGACCACTCCACTTTGTAGGGAGCTGTTTATGATTT
This sequence comes from Lissotriton vulgaris, assembly GCF_964263255.1. Lineage (NCBI taxonomy): Eukaryota > Metazoa > Chordata > Amphibia > Caudata > Salamandridae > Lissotriton > Lissotriton vulgaris. The sequence continues at coordinate 25,471,951 of NC_141687.1, read as the reverse complement.
TGCCCCAGATAGGTGCTAAGGTGAGCTTCATTTTTTGGATTAGTGAGGGGGGAATGGGATCTGAGATGTGAGCTGATGGTTTGGAGGTCGAGATCAGCGAGATTATCTCAGTTTCCTGCACGTGGCGAAAGCTTAGCCAACGGAGGGGGGAGGAGCCGGAAGGTAGGGCCTGAGGGATGGCCGCGTTGTCCTTCGGGAGGAGTGAGTTGTTGATGTCTAGAGATAATTCGATTTTTAGGACTTTGTCGTTGAAGAAGGTGGCGAAGTTATCGCATAGTTCTTTGGACTCCTGCAGGGGTGAGGGCAGAGGCTTGGATGTTTGACGTCTGATAATGTTGTAGAGCTCCTTAGGTATGTTTTTGGAATTGGCTAGTGCCTCTCGGAAGAAGCTGGATTTCTTGTTTTTGATGTGGTTGTTGTATTTCCTGCGTGCTGTTTTTAGTTGTAAGCGAAGGATGGCTGTTGGGTTGTTTCTCCACTTTCTTTCTTTGGCTCTCAAGGATCTTCTTTCTGCGTTGAGGTCCGCATTGAACCAGGTTCTAGAAGGGGTGGCACGGCTTCTTTTGAGCTTTAGTGGAGCTAGATTATCGAGAATGGAGACTAGCTCGGAGTTGTAGTGGTCGATGAGATCATTGGTCGAGAGGTGCAAAGAGTTGTCTGGAAGAAGTGAACTTAGTTGGCCTTCTAGAATGTCTTGGGGTACTTGGGAGAGGTTTCTTGACCATTTGGGGGGGTCTTGGGGAGGTTTGAGCGGGATGATGGGGTGATTGATGTGAAATAGGATCATATGATGATCTGACCAGTCAACAGGTAGTATGTGGTTGACCGTGATTGAGTTCTTTTGTGCGATGATGGCGTCCAGTGTGGCTCCTTTGTAGTGCGTCTCCTCAGTGCAATGTTGAGTGAGGTTGTTTTCGGCGAGGAGGCTGGATAGCGATTTGATTAGAGGGTTGTGGATTTCGTTCCATCGGAGATTCAGGTCACCAAGAATTATGTTGTTGGAATCACCGAGGGCGACTTGTGCAATCAGGTTGGATAGTTGATCTCCAAACTCGTTGTTTCTGCCCGGGGGTTGATAGAGTAGATGACATAGTAGAGAGTCGTTGTCTTTGGTTTTGATGACTGCGGATAGATATTCGAATGAGTTGTACTCGAAGGAGGAGGTTTCTGTGATGCTCCAGCTGTCCTTGTGGATGATAGCAACCCCACCTCCTCGTTGATCAATCCTGTCTTTGGAGATGAGGGAGAAACCAGGAGGTACCAGCATGTCAAGGCAGGGAGGAGATGCCTTGTTTAGCCAGGTCTCCGTGAGGAACGCAACGTCAATGTCATGTGTGAGGATAGCTTCGGCTAGGTCCGTTGCATGTAGTGAGGCCGATCTGCAGTTGATTAGGAGGCAGTTGGTGATTTTCTCCTGATTGCTGGTGGTTTTGTCTTTAGCCTCTCTAGGTATAGCGGTGAGGACTGGTAATCTCTGTCGTTTGAAGGTGGGTAGGTCTATCCGGTAGCTCGTGATTACTTGGATTTTAGATTTAGGTGAAACTGAGATGGTAGGGTCGTAGGTAGTGGCTAGTAAGGCTGCTTCTCTGTCTGACATAGGAGCTTCTGATCTGCGCGGTCTGGAGGTCCGGTGTTTTGAGCCTGCTAGGGAGTGAGAAGAGATAGTGGTCGGGGGCCTGGTGCATGGGGCTCTGGAGTGTTTGAATTTTTTTGGGACTGGAAACCGGGTCCTTGGGATATGGATCGATCGGGTGGGCATTGAGGGCTACTGTGGGCCCCTGGGTGGTGTAGGTGTTGGCGTTGGCGGGGAGGGGGGTTCGGAGAGGGGGTTTGTGGGGTTTGCAGGCTATACCGAGGTTAAGAAGGATTTCTATTAAGCCTTGGGTGATAGTGCCGACCTGGTTTTCAAGAGCTGTGAGCCGCTTTGTTATGGAGTCAATGGGGGGGTTGTGAGCAGCTGTGGAGGGGCCGAGCGTGTTATAGTTAGAGAGGGTGGGTTGAGAGATAGGGATCGGGATAGTGGGAGGGGGAGGTTTGGGGAGAGGGCTAGGGGGGGGTTAGACATGGGAGAGATAGGGAGAGGGACAGGAGGAGGATTGGACAGGGGGGGTTTGAGAGTAGGGGGGAGACTAGAGGGGAGGCTCGTTGGCTGGGGACTGCCTGTTGGCAGGAAGGGAATTGTCCAAGGCGGTGGTCGGTGGCTGTGGCTGGGGGGGGTGAGATGGTTAGAGGGCGGGGTGGGGGGTGAGGGTTGGGATTCCTGTTGGTGGTGGATGGGTGGGCGAGGGGGATGAGATATGGTGGGCGGGGGGGAGCCTGGCGGGCTGTGAGTGGATCGAGAAGGGGCGTGTCGAGGTCTTCTCTGTGTGGTGAGAGAGTGGTCGGTGAGGGTGAAGAGGCGAGGTATGGAGGGGTAGGGAGGGCTGCCTTGAGAGAGGGAAATAAGGAGTCAAAAGCTTCCAGGTTATCATTGTTGGCTTGTATGAGGACTGTGCCATTGGTGAAGATAGTCACGGTAGTATAACCTCTGCCAGCTGATCTGAGCGGAAGAATCGCAGTTAGTTTGCAGCTGTGAGCAGTGGAGGTAGTTTTAGCGATGAGCATCCGCGTTCTGATCGTGGAGATCCAATATTCGGGTCTTTCGGTGTGAAATATTAGATCCATCTTCACCGGTCCTAAGGAGGTCGAGTGGTAGATGTCAGTGATTAGGGTTTCTTTATGTTTGCAGATGAGTTTCTGTTTGAAAGTGTGCCGAAGCTTTGTAGAGAGAAGGGGGGGGGTAGATGATGGTGAAGGCTGTGAGGTTTGAGGTGGGCAGGTGGGGCTGGAGAAGGTGGAGGAGGCTGGTCCCGGGCCATCATGGGGATGGAGAGGGGGTGGGGGGGGAGCCTGATTGAGTTGCGATGAGGGGCTTGGCGCTATATGGGCCCAAGGTGGCGAACCGTGGGGTACCAGTGGAGCGAAGAGTAGAGCGAAGAGGGTGAGGCTCCAGGCCTAGGAGGGGGTCTTAAAGCCCGGGTGATTCTGCTTAGGAGTTTGTAGGTAGCCAGGCTCTAATTGGCAGTTGGACCTTTGTGAGCTAGCACCATGGGACTGGTGTGTGGTGGAGACTCTGCGCAGGAGAGGACATGCAAACTGCCTCCCGGGCAAGCACTTCGACAGTCGGAACAGTGCAGGGTCTAGCCTGACGCCGTTCTATGGTTGCTGTAAGTGGGCTCTACCAGCCCTGATCTTTCTGATAGAGCTGCACCCTGCCTGGCGTAGAGGTAGGCTTTAAGTCACAGGACCTCCTTGGCTAGTTAGGGGATAGGTGGTTGTATTTAAAGGGAGAAAGGACGTTCCGTTGCCCCCCTGTTTTTGTGCCCCACACAAGTTTAGCAGTCAGTAACTCCCAGCGAGGTCAGGCAATGTCCTCCTTGGTCGCCATTTTGAGGTCAGGCACGGAGTCGGCGGCGGTGGGGAGCAAAGGGAGCCGGTGAAGAGACTTCTCCTAACAACAAGGTGGTTAAGGCTGAAGTTTTTGCACCCCCGTAATGGCCGGTACCTTGTCAGGTGGAAGCGGTGGCTCCGGTGGAGGTTCCAGTCAGGCGGCGTCTGCTTTGTCCGCCATTTTGAAGACAGGCGTGGGGTTTGCAAGTGGAGGGGAGCAAGCAGCTTCGATGAAGGGATTATTTGCTTTAATGTTGCTGGTCTGGGCTGTAACTTGGCGCCCACATAGCCGTTCGTGCGTTTGCAGGGTGAAGAAAGCGGCTCCGGTGGGGGCTCCAGTCAGGCGATGTCCTTTTCGGCCGCCATTTTAGAGACAGGCGCGGGGAATAAGCAGTGCCGAGAGTCACCGGGACTATTAGCTTTTTAGTGATGATGGTCTGGGCTATAACTTGGCGCCCGTGACCTTGCTGGGCAGTCCGTGACCTTGCAGGGTGAAGAAGGCGGCTCCGGTGGGGGCTCCGGTCAGGCGGTGTCCTTTTTGGCCGCCATTTTGGAGACAGGCGCAGGGTTTAGCAGTGCCGGGAGTCAGGGAGCTCCGGTGAAGAGATAGATATCTTCCGCGAATTGAGCCTGCTTGCGGAGTTCGTGGTTCCTGGTGGTGGCGCTGATGGAGGAATGCTGGATCCGGCCGGTGGTCTGCAGCAAGCAGGTGAGTGTCCTGGGGTCGCGAGGAAGGCAGAGGGGCGCCGATCACCGGAGAGCGAGATCAGGCGGCGGGACTCTGCTTTCCTAGGCGGGACAGGCTGCACTTATCCGTCTTGAGCTTCGGTCGCGTTCCAGGTGTTGGGCAGCGCTAAGGGGGGCTCTCTTTATGATATTTCCAATGCAGCCAGGAGCTCGGTTTCGGAGCTCACTACCCCTGCGGCCATCTTGGTCCTTGGTCCTTATATTAATGCCTACATTACTAATTACTACAAGTGGAGGCTTCAAATACTGGTGTTCCATTAGTACAAGAGGAGGACTCAAGTACTGCATTCCATTTCTACAAGGGGAGGCTGCAAGTACTGCTGTTCCATTACTACAAGTGGAGGTCTCAAGTTTTGCTGTTCCATTACCACAAGTGGAGGCCGGAAGTGCTACTGTTCCAATTACTGCTGTTCCATTACTACAAGTGGAGGCCGCAAGTACTGCTGTTCCAAGTGCTGCTGTTCCATTACTGCCAGTGGAGGCCGCAAGTACTGATGTTCCATTACTACAAGTGGAGGCCTCAAGTACTGCTGTTCCATTACTACAAGTAGAGGCTGCAAGTACTGCTGTTCCATTACTACAAGTGGAGGCCACAAATACTGCTGTTCCGAGTACTGCTGGTCCATAACTCCAAGTGGAGGCCGCAAGTAGTGCTGTTTCAATACTACAAGTGGAGGCCGCAAGTACTGCTGTTCCATTACTACAAGAGGAAGTCTCAAGTACTGCCGTTCCATTACTACAAGTGGAGGCCGCAAGTACTGCTGTTCCATTACTACAAGTGGAGGCCGCAAGTACTGCTGTTCCAAGTACTACTATTCCATTACTACAAGTGGAGGCTGCAAGTACTGCTGTTCCATTACTACAAGTGGAGGCCGCAAGTACTGATGTTCGACTAATACAAGTGGAGGCCGCAAGTGCTGCTGTTCCAAGTATTGCTATTCCATTACTACAAGTGGAGGCCATAAGTACTACTGTTCCAAGTACTACTGTTCCATTACTACAAGTGGAGGCCGCAAGTACTGCTGTTCCATTACTACAAGTGGAGGCCACAAGTACTGCTGTTCCATTACTACCAGTGGAGGCTGCAAGTGCTGCTGTTCTGTTACGACAAGTGGAGGCCACAAATTCTGCTGTTCCAAGTACTGCTGTTCCATTACTACAAGTGGAGGCCTAAAGTACTGCTGTTCCTTTGCAGCAAGTGGAGGCTGCAAGTGATGCTGTTCCATTACTACAAGTGGAGGTCACAAGTACTGCTGTTCCAAGTATTGCTGTTCCATTAATAAAAGTGGAGGCCGCAAGTACTGCTGTTCCATTACTACAAGTGGAGGCTGCAAGTACTGCTGTTCCTTTACTACTAGTGGAGGCCTCAAGTACTGCTGTTTCGTTCCTTCAAGTGGAGGCCTCAAGTACTGCTGTTCCTTTACTGAAGGGTGAGGCCTCAAGTACTGCTGTTCCATTACTGCAAGTGGAGGCAGCAAGTACTGCTGTTCCATTACTACAAGTGGAGGTCTCAAGTACTGCTGTTCCATTACCACAAGTGGAGGCCGGAAGTGCTACTGTTCCAATTACTGCTGTTCCATTACTACAAGTGGAGGCCGCAAGTACTGCTGTTCCAAGTGATGCTGTTCCATTACTACAAGAGGAGGCCTTAAGTACTGCTGCTCCATTACTACAAGTGGAGGTCTCAAGTACTGCTGTTCCATTACTACAAGAGGAGGCCTCAAGTACTGCTGTTTCATTACTACAAGTGGAGACCGCAAGTACTGCTGTTCCATTACTATAAGTGGAGGCCTCAAGTACTGCTGTTCCATTACTACAAGTGGAGGCCTCAAGTACTGCTGTTCCATTACTACAAGTGGAGGCCTCAAGAACTTCTGTTCGATTACTACAAGTGGAGGACGAAAGTGCTGCTGTTCCATTACTGCAAATGGAGGCCGCAAGTACTGATGTTCCATTACTACAAGTGGAGGCCTCAAGTACTGCAGTTCTATTACTACAAGTAGAGGCTGCAAGTACTGCTGTTCCATAACTACAAGAGGAAGTCTCAAGTACTGCTGTTCCATTACTACAAGTGGAGGCCTCAAGTACTGCTGTTCCATTACCACAAGTGGAGGCTGCAAGTACTGCTGTTCCTTTGCTACAAATGGAGGTCTCAAGTACTGCTGTTCATTTACTACAATGGGAGGCTTCAAGTACTGGTACTGCTTTTCCATTACTACAAGTGGAAGCCGCAAGTACTGCTGTTCCAAGTACTGCTGTTCCATTACTACAAGTGGAGGCCGCAAGTGCTGCTGTTCCAAGTACTGCTGTTCCATTAATACAAGTGGAGGCCATAAGTACTGCTGTTCCAAGTGCTGCTGTTCCATTACTTCAAGTGGAGGCCTCAAGTACTGCTGTTCCATTACTACAAGAGGAGGCCTCAAGTACTGCTGTTCAATTACTACAAGTGGAGGCCTCAAGTACTGCTGTTCCCTTACTACAAGTGAAGGCCACACGTACTGCTGTTCCATAACTACAAGATAAGGCCTCAAGTACTGCTGTTCCATTACTACAAGAGGAGGCCTCAAGTACTACAGTTTCTTTACTACAAGTGGAGGCCTCAAGAACTGCTGTTCCATTACTACAAGTGGAGGACTCAAGTGCTGCTGTTCCATTACTGCAAGTGGAGGCCTCAAGAACTGCTGTTCCATTACTACAAGTGGAGGACTCAAGTGCTGCTGTTCCATTACTGCAAGTGGAGGCCGCAAGTACTGATGTTCCATTACTACAAGTGGAGGCCTCAAGTACTGCTGTTCCATTACTACAAGTAGAGGCTGCAAGTACTGCTGTTCCATTACTACAAGTGGAGGCCACAAATACTGCTGTTCCGAGTACTGCTGGTCCATAACTCCAAGTGGAGGCCGCAAGTAGTGCTGTTTCAATACTACAAGTGGAGGCCGCAAGTACTGCTGTTCCATTACTACAAGAGGAAGTCTGAAGTACTGCTGTTCCATTACTACAAGTGGAGGCCGCAAGTACTGCTGTTCCATTACTACAAGTGGAGGCCGCAAGTACTGCTGTTCCAAGTACTACTATTCCATTACTACAAGTGGAGGCTGCAAGTACTTCTGTTCCATTACTACAAGTGGAGGCCGCAAGTACTGATGTTCCATTAATACAAGTGGAGGCCGCAAGTGCTGCTGTTCCAAGTACTGCTATTCCATTACTACAAGTGGATGCCATAAGTACTACTGTTCCAAGTACTACTGTTCCATTACTACAAGTGGAGGCCGCAAGTACTGCTGTTCCAAGTGATGCTGTTCCATTACTACAAGAGGAGGCCTTAAGTACTGCTGCTCCATTACTACAAGTGGAGGTCTCAAGTACTGCTGTTCCATTACTACAAGAGGAGGCCTCAAGTACTGCTGTTTCATTACTACAAGTGGAGACCGCAAGTACTGCTGTTCCATTACTATAAGTGGAGGCCTCAAGTACTGCTGTTCCATTACTACAAGTGGAGGCCTCAAGTACTGCTGTTCCATTACTACAAGTGGAGGCCTCAAGAACTTCTGTTCGATTACTACAAGTGGAGGACGAAAGTGCTGCTGTTCCATTACTGCAAATGGAGGCCGCAAGTACTGATGTTCCATTACTACAAGTGGAGGCCTCAAGTACTGCAGTTCTATTACTACAAGTAGAGGCTGCAAGTACTGCTGTTCCATAACTACAAGAGGAAGTCTCAAGTACTGCTGTTCCATTACTACAAGTGGAGGCCTCAAGTACTGCTGTTCCATTACCACAAGTGGAGGCTGCAAGTACTGCTGTTCCTTTGCTACAAATGGAGGTCTCAAGTACTGCTGTTCATTTACTACAATGGGAGGCTTCAAGTACTGGTACTGCTTTTCCATTACTACAAGTGGAAGCCGCAAGTACTGCTGTTCCAAGTACTGCTGTTCCATTACTACAAGTGGAGGCCGCAAGTGCTGCTGTTCCAAGTGCTGCTGTTCCATTACTTCAAGTGGAGGCCTCAAGTACTGCTGTTCCATTACTACAAGAGGAGGCCTCAAGTACTGCTGTTCAATTACTACAAGTGGAGGCCTCAAGTACTGCTGTTCCCTTACTACAAGTGAAGGCCACACGTACTGCTGTTCCATAACTACAAGATAAGGCCTCAAGTACTGCTGTTCCATTACTACAAGAGGAGGCCTCAAGTACTACAGTTTCTTTACTACAAGTGGAGGCCTCAAGAACTGCTGTTCCATTACTACAAGTGGAGGACTCAAGTGCTGCTGTTCCATTACTGCAAGTGGAGGCCTCAAGAACTGCTGTTCCATTACTACAAGTGGAGGACTCAAGTGCTGCTGTTCCATTACTGCAAGTGGAGGCCGCAAGTACTGATGTTCCATTACTACAAGTGGAGGCCTCAAGTACTGCTGTTCCATTACTACAAGTAGAGGCTGCAAGTACTGCTGTTCCATTACTACAAGTGGAGGCCACAAATACTGCTGTTCCGAGTACTGCTGGTCCATAACTCCAAGTGGAGGCCGCAAGTAGTGCTGTTTCAATACTACAAGTGGAGGCCGCAAGTACTGCTGTTCCATTACTACAAGAGGAAGTCTGAAGTACTGCTGTTCCATTACTACAAGTGGAGGCCGCAAGTACTGCTGTTCCATTACTACAAGTGGAGGCCGCAAGTACTGCTGTTCCAAGTACTACTATTCCATTACTACAAGTGGAGGCTGCAAGTACTTCTGTTCCATTACTACAAGTGGAGGCCGCAAGTACTGATGTTCCATTAATACAAGTGGAGGCCGCAAGTGCTGCTGTTCCAAGTACTGCTATTCCATTACTACAAGTGGATGCCATAAGTACTACTGTTCCAAGTACTACTGTTCCATTACTACAAGTGGAGGCCGCAAGTACTGCTGTTCCATTACTACAAGTGGAGGCCACAAGTACTGCTGTTCCATTACTACCAGTGGAGGCTGCAAGTGCTGCTGTTCTGTTACGACAAGTGGAGGCCACAAGTTCTGCTGTTCCAAGTACTGCTGTTCCATTACTACAAGTGGAGGCCTAAAGTACTGCTGTTCCATTACAGCAAGTGGAGGCTGCAAGTGATGCTGTTCCATTACTACAAGTGGAGGTCACAAGTACTGCTGTTCCAAGTATTGCTGTTCCATTACTAAAAGTGGAGGCCGCAAGTACTGCTGTTCCATTACTACAAGTGGAGGCTGCAAGTACTGCTGTTCCTTTACTACTAGTGGAGGCCTCAAGTACTGCTGTTTCGTTCCTTCAAGTGGAGGCCTCAAGTACTGCTGTTCCTTTACTGAAGGGTGAGGCCTCAAGTACTGCTGTTCCATTACTGCAAGTGGAGGCCGCAAGTACTGCTGTTCCATTACTAGAAGTGGAGGCCACACGCACTGCTGCTCTGAGTACTGCTGTTCCATTACTACAAGTGGAGGCTGTAAGTACTGCTGTTCCATTATTACAAGTGGAGGCTGCAAGTACTGGTGTTCCAAGTACTGCTTTTCCATTACTACAAGAGGAGGCTGCAAGTACTGCTGTTTCATTACTACAAGTAGAGGCCGCAAGTACTGATGTTCCATTACTACAAGTGGAGGCCTCAAGTGCTGCTGTTCCAAGTACTGCTATTCCATTACTACAAGTGGAGGCCGCAAGTACCGCTGTTCCAAGTACAACTGTTCCAGTACTACAAGTTGAGGCCGCAAGTACTGCTGTTCCATTACTACAAGTGGAGGCCACAAGTACTGCGGTTCCGAGTACTGCTGTTCCATAACTCCAAGTGGAGGCCGCAAGTAGTGCTGTTTCAATACTACAAGTGGAGGCCACAAGTACTGCTGTTCCAAGCACTGCTGTTCCATTACTACAAGTGGAGGATGCAAGTACTGCTGTTCCCAGTGCTGCTGTTCCATTACTACAAGTGGAGGCCTCAAGACCTGCTGTTCCATTACTACAAGAGGAGGCCTCAAGTACTGCTGTTCCATTACTACAAGTGGAGGCTTCAAGTACTGGTGTTCCATTAGTACAAGAGGAGGACTCAAGTACTGCATTCCATTTCTACAAGGGGAGGCTGCAAGTACTGCTGTTCCATTACTACAAGTGGAGCTCTCAAGTTCTGCTGTTCCATTACCACAAGTGGAGGCCGGAAGTGCTACTGTTCCAATTACTGCTGTTCCATTACTACAAGTGGAGGCCGCAAGTACTGCTGTTCCAAGTGCTGCTGTTCCATTACTGCAAGTGGAGGCCGCAAGTACTGATGTTCCATTACTACAAGTGGAGGCCTCAAGTACTGCTGTTCCATTACTACAAGTAGAGGCTGCAAGTACTGCTGTTCCATTACTACAAGTGGAGGCCACAAATACTGCTGTTCCGAGTACTGCTGGTCCATAACTCCAAGTGGAGGCCGCAAGTAGTGCTGTTTCAATACTACAAGTGGAGGCCGCAAGTACTGCTGTTCCATTACTACAAGAGGAAGTCTCAAGTACTGCCGTTCCATTACTACAAGTGGAGGCCGCAAGTACTGCTGTTCCATTACTACAAGTGGAGGCCGCAAGTACTGCTGTTCCAAGTACTACTATTCCATTACTACAAGTGGAGGCTGCAAGTACTGCTGTTCCATTCCTACAAGTGGCGGCCGCAAGTACTGATGTTCCACTAATACAAGTGGAGGCCGCAAGTGCTGCTGTTCCAAGTATTGCTATTCCATTACTACAAGTGGAGGCCATAAGTACTACTGTTCCAAGTACTACTGTTCCATTACTACAAGTGGAGGCCGCAAATACTGCTGTTCCATTACTACAAGTGGAGGCCACAAGTACTGCTGTTCCATTACTACCAGTGGAGGCTGCAAGTGCTGCTGTTCTGTTACGACAAGTGGAGGCCACAAGTTCTGCTGTTCCAAGTACTGCTGTTCCATTACTACAAGTGGAGGCCTAAAGTACTGCTGTTCCATTACAGCAAGTGGAGGCTGCAAGTGATGCTGTTCCATTACTACAAGTGGAGGTCACAAGTACTGCTGTTCCAAGTATTGCTGTTCCATTAATAAAAGTGGAGGCCGCAAGTACTGCTGTTCCATTACTACAAGTGGAGGCTGCAAGTACTGCTGTTCCTTTACTACTAGTGGAGGCCTCAAGTACTGCTGTTTCGTTCCTTCAAGTGGAGGCCTCAAGTACTGCTGTTCCTTTACTGAAGGGTGAGGCCTCAAGTACTGCTGTTCCATTACTGCAAGTGGAGGCAGCAAGTACTGCTGTTCCATTACTAGAAGTGGAGGCCACACGCACTGCTGCTCTGAGTACTGCTGTTCCATTACTACAAGTGGAGGCTGTAAGTACTGCTGTTCCATTACTACAAGTGGAGGCTGCAAGTACTGGTGTTCCAAGTACTGCTTTTCCATTACTACAAGAGGAGGCTGCAAGTACTGCTGTTTCATTACTACAAGTGGAGGCCGCAAGTACTGATGTTCCATTACTACAAGTGGAGGCCTTAAGTGCTGCTGTTCCAAGTACTGCTATTCCATTACTACAAGTGGAGGCCGCAAGTACCGCTGTTCCAAGTACAACTGTTCCAGTACTACAAGTTGAGGCCGCAAGTACTGCTGTTCCATTACTACATGTGGAGGCCACAAGTACTGCTGTTCCGAGTACTGCTGTTCCATAACTCCAAGTGGAGGCCTCAAGTAGTGCTGTTTCAATACTACAAGTGGAGGCCGCAAGTACTGCTGTTCCAAGCACTGCTGTTCCATTACTACAAGTGGAGGCTGCAAGTGCTGCTGTTCCAAGTACTGCTGTTCCATTACTACAAGTGGAGGACGCAAGTACTGCTGTTCCCAGTGCTGCTGTTCCATTACTACAAGTGGAGGCCTCAAGACCTGCTGTTCCATTACTACAAGAGGAGGCCTCAAGTACTGCTGTTCCATTACTACAAGTGGAGGCTTCAAGTACTGGTGTTCCATTACTACAAGAGGAGGCCTCAAGTACTGCATTCCATTTCTACAAGGGGAGGCTGCAAGTACTGCTGTTCCATTACTACAAGTGGAGGTCTCAAGTACTGCTGTTCCATTACCACAAGTGGAGGCCGGAAGTGCTACTGTTCCAATTACTGCTGTTCCATTACTACAAGTGGAGGCCGCAAGTACTGCTGTTCCAAGTGATGCTGTTCCATTACTACAAGAGGAGGCCTTAAGTACTGCTGTTCCATTACTACAAGTGGAGGTCTCAAGTACTGCTGTTCCATTACTACAAGAGGAGGCCTCAAGTACTGCTGTTTCATTACTACAAGTGGAGACCGCAAGTACTGCTGTTCCATTACTATAAGTGGAGGCCTCAACTACTGCTGTTCCATTACTACATGTGTAGGCCCCAAGTACTGCTGTTCCATTACTACAAGTGGAGGCTGTAAGTACTGCTGTTCCATTACTACAAGTGGAGGCTGCAAGTACTGGTGTTCCAAGTACTGCTTTTCCATTACTACAAGAGGAGGCTGCAAGTACTGCTGTTTCATTACTACAAGTGGAGGCCGCAAGTACTGATGTTCCATTACTACAAGTGGAGGCCTTAAGTGCTGCTGTTCCAGGTACTGCTATTCCATTACTACAAGTTTGAGGCCGCAAGTACCGCTGTTCCAAGTACAACTGTTCCAGTACTACAAGTTGAGGCCGCAAGTACTGCTGTTCCATTACTACATGTGGAGGCCACAAGTACTGCTGTTCCGAGTACTGCTGTTCCATAACTCCAAGTGGAGGCCTCAAGTAGTGCTGTTTCAATACTACAAGTGGAGGCCACAAGTTCTGCTGTTCCATTACTACAAGAGGAAGTCTGAAGTACTGCTGTTCCATTACTACAAGTGGAGGCCGCAAGTACTGCTGTTCCATTACTACAAGTGGAGGCCGCAAGTACTGCTGTTCCAAGTACTACTATTCCAATACTACAAGTGGAGGCTGCAAGTACTTCTGTTCCATTACTACAAGTGGAGGCCGCAAGTACTGATGTTCCATTAATACAAGTGGAGGCCGCAAGTGCTGCTGTTCCAAGTACTGCTATTCCATTACTACAAGTGGATGCCATAAGTACTACTGTTCCAAGTACTACTGTTCCATTACTACAAGTGGAGGCCGCAAGTACTGCTGTTCCATTACTACAAGTGGAGGCCACAAGTACTGCTGTTCCATTACTACCAGTGGAGGCTGCAAGTGCTGCTGTTCTGTTACGACAAGTGGAGGCCACAAGTTCTGCTGTTCCAAGTACTGCTGTTCCATTACTACAAGTGGAGGCCTAAAGTACTGCTGTTCCATTACAGCAAGTGGAGGCTGCAAATGATGCTGTTCCATTACTACAAGTGGAGGTCACAAGTACTGCTGTTCCAAGTATTGCTGTTCCATTACTAAAAGTGGAGGCCGCAAGTACTGCTGTTCCATTACTACAAGTGGAGGCTGCAAGTACTGCTGTTCCTTTACTACTAGTGGAGGCCTCAAGTACTGCTGTTTCGTTCCTTCAAGTGGAGGCCTCAAGTACTGCTGTTCCTTTACTGAAGGGTGAGGCCTCAAGTACTGCTGTTCCATTACTGCAAGTGGAGGCCGCAAGTACTGCTGTTCCATTACTAGAAGTGGAGGCCACACGCACTGCTGCTCTGAGTACTGCTGTTCCATTACTACAAGTGGAGGCTGTAAGTACTGCTGTTCCATTATTACAAGTGGAGGCTGCAAGTACTGGTGTTCCAAGTACTGCTTTTCCATTACTACAAGAGGAGGCTGCAAGTACTGCTGTTTCATTACTACAAGTAGAGGCCGCAAGTACTGATGTTCCATTACTACAAGTGGAGGCCTCAAGTGCTGCTGTTCCAAGTACTGCTATTCCATTACTACAAGTGGAGGCCGCAAGTACCGCTGTTCCAAGTACAACTGTTCCAGTACTACAAGTTGAGGCCGCAAGTACTGCTGTTCCATTACTACAAGTGGAGGCCACAAGTACTGCTGTTCCGAGTACTGCTGTTCCATAACTCCAAGTGGAGGCCGCAAGTAGTGCTGTTTCAATACTACAAGTGGAGGCCACAAGTACTGCTGTTCCAAGCACTGCTGTTCCATTACTACAAGTGGAGGATGCAAATACTGCTGTTCCCAGTGCTGCTGTTCCATTACTACAAGTGGAGGCCTCAAGACCTGCTGTTCCATTACTACAAGAGGAGGCCTCAAGTACTGCTGTTCCATTACTACAAGTGGAGGCTTCAAGTACTGGTGTTCCATTAGTACAAGAGGAGGACTCAAGTACTGCATTCCATTTCTACAAGGGGAGGCTGCAAGTACTGCTGTTCCATTACTACAAGTGGAGGTCTCAAGTTCTGCTGTTCCATTACCACAAGTGGAGGCCGGAAGTGCTACTGTTCCAATTACTGCTGTTCCATTACTACAAGTGGAGGCCGCAAGTACTGCTGTTCCAAGTGCTGCTGTTCCATTACTGCAAGTGGAGGCCGCAAGTACTGATGTTCCATTACTACAAGTGGAGGCCTCAAGTACTGCTGTTCCATTACTACAAGTAGAGGCTGCAAGTACTGCTGTTCCATTACTACAAGTGGAGGCCACAAATACTGCTGTTCCGAGTACTGCTGGTCCATAACTCCAAGTGGAGGCCGCAAGTAGTGCTGTTTCAATACTACAAGTGGAGGCCGCAAGTACTGCTGTTCCATTACTACAAGAGGAAGTCTCAAGTACTGCCGTTCCATTACTACAAGTGGAGGCCGCAAGTACTGCTGTTCCATTACTACAAGTGGAGGCCGCAAGTACTGCTGTTCCAAGTACTACTATTCCATTACTACAAGTGGAGGCTGCAAGTACTGCTGTTCCATTCCTACAAGTGGCGGCCGCAAGTACTGATGTTCCACTAATACAAGTGGAGGCCGCAAGTGCTGCTGTTCCAAGTATTGCTATTCCATTACTACAAGTGGAGGCCATAAGTACTACTGTTCCAAGTACTACTGTTCCATTACTACAAGTGGAGGCCGCAAATACTGCTGTTCCATTACTACAAGTGGAGGCCACAAGTACTGCTGTTCCATTACTACCAGTGGAGGCTGCAAGTGCTGCTGTTCTGTTACGACAAGTGGAGGCCACAAGTTCTGCTGTTCCAAGTACTGCTGTTCCATTACTACAAGTGGAGGCCTAAAGTACTGCTGTTCCATTACAGCAAGTGGAGGCTGCAAGTGATGCTGTTCCATTACTACAAGTGGAGGTCACAAGTACTGCTGTTCCAAGTATTGCTGTTCCATTAATAAAAGTGGAGGCCGCAAGTACTGCTGTTCCATTACTACAAGTGGAGGCTGCAAGTACTGCTGTTCCTTTACTACTAGTGGAGGCCTCAAGTACTGCTGTTTCGTTCCTTCAAGTGGAGGCCTCAAGTACTGCTGTTCCTTTACTGAAGGGTGAGGCCTCAAGTACTGCTGTTCCATTACTGCAAGTGGAGGCAGCAAGTACTGCTGTTCCATTACTAGAAGTGGAGGCCACACGCACTGCTGCTCTGAGTACTGCTGTTCCATTACTACAAGTGGAGGCTGTAAGTACTGCTGTTCCATTACTACAAGTGGAGGCTGCAAGTACTGGTGTTCCAAGTACTGCTTTTCCATTACTACAAGAGGAGGCTGCAAGTACTGCTGTTTCATTACTACAAGTGGAGGCCGCAAGTACTGATGTTCCATTACTACAAGTGGAGGCCTTAAGTGCTGCTGTTCCAAGTACTGCTATTCCATTACTACAAGTGGAGGCCGCAAGTACCGCTGTTCCAAGTACAACTGTTCCAGTACTACAAGTTGAGGCCGCAAGTACTGCTGTTCCATTACTACATGTGGAGGCCACAAGTACTGCTGTTCCAAGTACTGCTGTTCCATAACTCCAAGTGGAGGCCTCAAGTAGTGCTGTTTCAATACTACAAGTGGAGGCCGCAAGTACTGCTGTTCCAAGCACTGCTGTTCCATTACTACAAGTGGAGGCTGCAAGTGCTGCTGTTCCAAGTACTGCTGTTCCATTACTACAAGTGGAGGACGCAAGTACTGCTGTTCCCAGTGCTGCTGTTCCATTACTACAAGTGGAGGCCTCAAGACCTGCTGTTCCATTACTACAAGAGGAGGCCTCAAGTACTGCTGTTCCATTACTACAAGTGGAGGCTTCAAGTACTGGTGTTCCATTACTACAAGAGGAGGCCTCAAGTACTGCATTCCATTTCTACAAGGGGAGGCTGCAAGTACTGCTGTTCCATTACTACAAGTGGAGGTCTCAAGTACTGCTGTTCCATTACCACAAGTGGAGGCCGGAAGTGCTACTGTTCCAATTACTGCTGTTCCATTACTACAAGTGGAGGCCGCAAGTACTGCTGTTCCAAGTGATGCTGTTCCATTACTACAAGAGGAGGCCTTAAGTACTGCTGTTCCATTACTACAAGTGGAGGTCTCAAGTACTGCTGTTCCATTACTACAAGAGGAGGCCTCAAGTACTGCTGTTTCATTACTACAAGTGGAGACCGCAAGTACTGCTGTTCCATTACTATAAGTGGAGGCCTCAACTACTGCTGTTCCATTACTACATGTGTAGGCCCCAAGTACTGCTGTTCCATTACTACAAGTGGAGGCTGTAAGTACTGCTGTTCCATTACTACAAGTGGAGGCTGCAAGTACTGGTGTTCCAAGTACTGCTTTTCCATTACTACAAGAGGAGGCTGCAAGTACTGCTGTTTCATTACTACAAGTGGAGGCCGCAAGTACTGATGTTCCATTACTACAAGTGGAGGCCTTAAGTGCTGCTGTTCCAGGTACTGCTATTCCATTACTACAAGTGGAGGCCGCAAGTACCGCTGTTCCAAGTACAACTGTTCCAGTACTACAAGTTGAGGCCGCAAGTACTGCTGTTCCATTACTACATGTGGAGGCCACAAGTACTGCTGTTCCGAGTACTGCTGTTCCATAACTCCAAGTGGAGGCCTCAAGTAGTGCTGTTTCAATACTACAAGTGGAGGCCACAAGTTCTGCTGTTCCATTACTACAAGAGGAAGTCTGAAGTACTGCTGTTCCATTACTACAAGTGGAGGCCGCAAGTACTGCTGTTCCATTACTACAAGTGGAGGCCGCAAGTACTGCTGTTCCAAGTACTACTATTCCATTACTACAAGTGGAGGCTGCAAGTACTTCTGTTCCATTACTACAAGTGGAGGCCGCAAGTACTGATGTTCCATTAATACAAGTGGAGGCCACAAGTGCTGCTGTTCCAAGTACTGCTATTCCATTACTACAAGTGGATGCCATAAGTACTACTGTTCCAAGTACTACTGTTGAATTACTACAAGTGGAGGCCGCAAGTACTGCTGTTCCATTACTACAAGTGGAGGCCACAAGTACTGCTGTTCCATTACTACCAGTGGAGGCTGCAAGTGCTGCTGTTCTGTTACGACAAGTGGAGGCCACAAGTTCTGCTGTTCCAAGTACTGCTGTTCCATTACTACAAGTGGAGGCCTAAAGTACTGCTGTTCCATTACAGCAAGTGGAGGCTGCAAGTGATGCTGTTCCATTACTACAAGTGGAGGTCACAAGTACTGCTGTTCCAAGTATTGCTGTTCCATTACTAAAAGTGGAGGCCGCAAGTACTGCTGTTCCATTACTACAAGTGGAGGCTGCAAGTACTGCTGTTCCTTTACTACTAGTGGAGGCCTCAAGTACTGCTGTTTCGTTCCTTCAAGTGGAGGCCTCAAGTACTGCTGTTCCTTTACTGAAGGGTGAGGCCTCAAGTACTGCTGTTCCATTACTGCAAGTGGAGGCCGCAAGTACTGCTGTTCCATTACTAGAAGTGGAGGCCACACGCACTGCTGCTCTGAGTACTGCTGTTCCATTACTACAAGTGGAGGCTGTAAGTACTGCTGTTCCATTATTACAAGTGGAGGCTGCAAGTACTGGTGTTCCAAGTACTGCTTTTCCATTACTACAAGAGGAGGCTGCAAGTACTGCTGTTTCATTACTACAAGTAGAGGCCGCAAGTACTGATGTTCCATTACTACAAGTGGGGGCCTCAAGTGATGCTGTTCCAAGTACTGCTATTCCATTACTACAAGTGGAGGCCGCAAGTACCGCTGTTCCAAGTACAACTGTTCCAGTACTACAAGTTGAGGCCGCAAGTACTGCTGTTCCATTACTACAAGTGGAGGCCACAAGTACTGCTGTTCCGAGTACTGCTGTTCCATAACTCCAAGTGGAGGCCGCAAGTAGTGCTGTTTCAATACTACAAGTGGAGGCCACAAGTACTGCTGTTCCAAGCACTGCTGTTCCATTACTACAAGTGGAGGATGCAAGTACTGCTGTTCCCAGTGCTGCTGTTCCATTACTACAAGTGGAGGCCTCAAGACCTGCTGTTCCATTACTACAAGAGGAGGCCTCAAGTACTGCTGTTCCATTACTACAAGTGGAGGCTTCAAGTACTGGTGTTCCATTAGTACAAGAGGAGGACTCAAGTACTGCATTCCATTTCTACAAGGGGAGGCTGCAAGTACTGCTGTTCCATTACTACAAGTGGAGGTCTCAAGTTCTGCTGTTCCATTACCACAAGTGGAGGCCGGAAGTGCTACTGTTCCAATTACTGCTGTTCCATTACTACAAGTGGAGGCCGCAAGTACTGCTGTTCCAAGTGCTGCTGTTCCATTACTGCAAGTGGAGGCCGCAAGTACTGATGTTCCATTACTACAAGTGGAGGCCTCAAGTACTGCTGTTCCATTACTACAAGTAGAGGCTGCAAGTACTGCTGTTCCATTACTACAAGTGGAGGCCACAAATACTGCTGTTCCGAGTACTGCTGGTCCATAACTCCAAGTGGAGGCCGCAAGTAGTGCTGTTTCAATACTACAAGTGGAGGCCGCAAGTACTGCTGTTCCATTACTACAAGAGGAAGTCTCAAGTACTGCCGTTCCATTACTACAAGTGGAGGCCGCAAGTACTGCTGTTCCATTACTACAAGTGGAGGCCGCAAGTACTGCTGTTCCAAGTACTACTATTCCATTACTACAAGTGGAGGCTGCAAGTACTGCTGTTCCATTACTACAAGTGGAGGCCGCAAGTACTGATGTTCCACTAATACAAGTGGAGGCCGCAAGTGCTGCTGTTCCAAGTATTGCTATTCCATTACTACAAGTGGAGGCCATAAGTACTACTGTTCCAAGTACTACTGTTCCATTACTACAAGTGGAGGCCGCAAGTACTGCTGTTCCATTACTACAAGTGGAGGCCACAAGTACTGCTGTTCCATTACTACCAGTGGAGGCTGCAAGTGCTGCTGTTCTGTTACGACAAGTGGAGGCCACAAGTTCTGCTGTTCCAAGTACTGCTGTTCCATTACTACAAGTGGAGGCCTAAAGTACTGCTGTTCCATTACAGCAAGTGGATGCTGCAAGTGATGCTGTTCCATTACTACAAGTGGAGGTCACAAGTACTGCTGTTCCAAGTATTGCTGTTCCATTAATAAAAGTGGAGGCCGCAAGTACTGCTGTTCCATTACTACAAGTGGAGGCTGCAAGTACTGCTGTTCCTTTACTACTAGTGGAGGCCTCAAGTACTGCTGTTTTGTTCCTTCAAGTGGAGGCCTCAAGTACTGCTGTTCCTTTACTGAAGGGTGAGGCCTCAAGTACTGCTGTTCCATTACTGCAAGTGGAGGCAGCAAGTACTGCTGTTCCATTACTAGAAGTGGAGGCCACACGCACTGCTGCTCTGAGTACTGCTGTTCCATTACTACAAGTGGAGGCTGTAAGTACTGCTGTTCCATTACTACAAGTGGAGGCTGCAAGTACTGGTGTTCCAAGTACTGCTTTTCCATTACTACAAGGAGGAGGCTGCAAGTACTGCTGTTTCATTACTACAAGTGGAGGCCGCAAGTACTGATGTTCCATTTCTACAAGTGGAGGCCTTAAGTGCTGCTGTTCCAAGTACTGCTATTCCATTACTACAAGTGGAGGCCGCAAGTACCGCTCTTCCAAGTACAACTGTTCCAGTACTACAAGTTGAGGCCGCAAGTACTGCTGTTCCATTACTACATGTGGAGGCCACAAGTACTGCTGTTCCGAGTACTGCTGTTCCATAACTCCAAGTGGAGGCCTCAAGTAGTGCTGTTTCAATACTACAAGTGGAGGCCGCAAGTACTGCTGTTCCAAGCACTGCTGTTCCATTACTACAAGTGGAGGCTGCAAGTGCTGCTGTTCCAAGTACTGCTGTTCCATTACTACAAGTGGAGGACGCAAGTACTGCTGTTCCCCGTGCTGCTGTTCCATTACTACAAGTGGAGGCCTCAAGACCTGCTGTTCCATTACTACAAGAGGAGGCCTCAAGTACTGCTGTTCCATTACTACAAGTGGAGGCTTCAAGTACTGGTGTTCCATTACTACAAGAGGAGGCCTCAAGTACTGCATTCCATTTCTACAAGGGGAGGCTGCAAGTACTGCTGTTCCATTACTACAAGTGGAGGTCTCAAGTACTGCTGTTCCATTACCACAAGTGGAGGCCGGAAGTGCTACTGTTCCAATTACTGCTGTTCCATTACTACAAGTGGAGGCCGCAAGTACTGCTGTTCCAAGTGATGCTGTTCCATTACTACAAGAGGAGGCCTTAAGTACTGCTGTTCCATTACTACAAGTGGAGGTCTCAAGTACTGCTGTTCCATTACTACAAGAGGAGGCCTCAAGTACTGCTGTTTCATTACTACAAGTGGAGACCGCAAGTACTGCTGTTCCATTACTATAAGTGGAGGCCTCAACTACTGCTGTTCCATTACTACAAGTGTAGGCCCCAAGTACTGCTGTTCCATTACTACAAGTGGAGGCCTCAAGTACTGCTGTTCCATTACTACAAGTGGAGGCCTCAAGAACTTTTGTTCCATTACTACAAGTGGAGGACGAAAGTGCTGCTGTTCCATTACTGCAAGTGGAGGCCGCAAGTACTGATGTTCCATTACTACAAGTGGAGGCCTCAAGTACTGCTGTTCTATTACTACAAGTAGAGGCTGCAAGTACTGCTGTTCCATTACTACAAGAGGAAGTCTCAAGTACTGCTATTCCATTACTACAAGTGGAGGCCGCAAGTACTGCTGTTCCAAGTACTACTATTCCATTACTACAAGTGGAGGCTGCAAGTACTGCTGTTTCATTACTGCAAGTGGAGGCCGCAAGTACTGCTGTTCCATTACTATAAGTGGAGGCCTCCAGTACTGCTGTTCCATTACTACAAGTGTAGGCCTCAAGTACTGCTGTTCCATTACTACAAGTGGAGGCCTCAAGTACTGCTGTTCCATTACCACAAGTGGAGGCTGCAAGTACTGCTGTTCCTTTGCTACAAATGGAGGTCTCAAGTACTGCTGTTCATTTACTACAATGGGAGGCCGCAAGTACTGGTACTGCTTTTCCATTACTACAAGTGGAAGCCGCAAGTACTGCTGTTCCAAGTACTGCTGTTCCATTACTACAAGTGGAGGCCGCAAGTGCTGCTGTTGCAAGTACTGCTGTTCCATTAATACAAGTGGAGGCCATAAGTACTGCTGTTCCAAGTGCTGCTGTTCCATTACTTCAAGTGGAGGCCTCAAGTACTGCTGTTCCATTACTACAAGAGGAGGCCTCAAGTACTGCTGTTCAATTACTACAAGTGGAGGCCTCAAGTACTGCTGTTCCCTTACTACAAGTGAAGGCCACACGTACTGCTGTTCCATAACTACAAGATAAGGCCTCAAGTACTGCTGTTCCATTACTACAAGAGGAGGCCTTAAGTACTACAGTTTCTCTACTACAAGTGGAGGCCTCAAGAACTGCTGTTCCATTACTACAAGTGGAGGACTCAAGTGCTGCTGTTCCATTACTGCAAGTGGAGGCCTCAAGAACTGCTGTTCCATTACTACAGGTGGAGGACTCAAGTGCTGCTGTTCCATTACTGCAAGTGGAGGCCGCAAGTACTGATGTTCCATTACTACAAGTGGAGGCCTCAAGTACTGCTGTTCCATTACTACAAGTAGAGGCTGCAAGTACTGCTGTTCCATTACTACAAGTGGAGGCCACAAATACTGCTGTTCCGAGTACTGCTGGTCCATAACTCCAAGTGGAGGCCGCAAGTAGTGCTGTTTCAATACTACAAGTGGAGGCCGCAAGTACTGCTGTTCCATTACTACAAGAGGAAGTTCCAAGTACTGCTGTTCCATTACTATAAGTGGAGGCCGCAAGTACTGCTGTTCCATTACTACAAGTGGAGGCCGCAAGTACTGCTGTTCCAAGTACTACTATTCCATTACTACAAGTGGAGGCTGCAAGTACTGCTGTTCCATTACTACAAGTGGAGGCCGCAAGTACTGATGTTCGATTAATACAAGTGGAGGCCGCAAGTGCTGCTGTTCCAAGTATTGCTATTCCATTACTACAAGTGGAGGCCATAAGTACTACTGTTCCAAGTACTACTGTTCCATTACTACAAGTGGAGGCCGCAAGTACTGCTGTTCCATTACTACAAGTGGAGGCCACAAGTACTGCTGTTCCATTACTAACAGTGGAGGCTGCAAGTGCTGCTGTTCTGTTACGACAAGTGGAGGCCACAAGTTCTGCTGTTCCAAGTACTGCTGTTCCATTACTACAAGTGGAGGCCTAAAGTACTGCTGTTCCATTACAGCAAGTGGAGGCTGCAAGTGATGCTGTTCCATTACTACAAGTGGAGGTCACAAGTACTGCTGTTCCAAGTATTGCTGTTCCATTACTAAAAGTGGAGGCCGCAAGTACTGCTGTTCCATTACTACAAGTGGAGGCTGCAAGTACTGCTGTTCCTTTACTACTAGTGGAGGCCTCAAGTACTACTGTTTCGTTCCTTCAAGTGGAGGCCTCAAGTACTGCTGTTCCTTTACTGAAGGGTGAGACCTCAAGTACTGCTGTTCCATTACTGCAAGTGGAGGCAGCAAGTACTGCTGTTCCATTACTAGAAGTGGAGGCCACACGCACTGCTGCTCTGAGTACTGCTGTTCCATTACTACAAGTGGAGGCTGTAAGTACTGCTGTTCCATTACTACAAGTACTGCTTTTCCATTACTACAAGAGGAGGCTGCAAGTACTGCTGTTTCATTACTACAAGTGGAGGCCGCAAGTACTGATGTTCCATTACTACAAGTGGAGGCCTTAAGTGTTGCTGTTCCAAGTACTGCTATTCCATTACTACAAGTGGAGGCCGCAAGTACCGCTGTTCCAAGTACAACTGTTCCAGTACTACAAGTTGAGGCCGCAAGTACTGCTGTTCCATTACTACAAGTGGAGGCCACAAGTACTGCTGTTCTGAGCACTGCTGTTCCATAACTCCAAGTGGAGGCCTCAAGTAGTGCTGTTTCAATACTACAAGTGGAGGCCGCAAGTACTGCTGTTCCAAGCACTGCTGTTCCATTACTACAAGTGGAGGCTGCAAGTGCTGCTGTTCCAAGTACTGCTGTTTCATTACTACAAGTGGAGGACGCAAGTACTGCTGTTCCCAGTGCTGCTGTTCCATTACTACAAGTGGAGGCCTCAAGACCTGCTGTTCCATTAATCCAAGAGGAGGCCTCAAGTACTGCTGTTCCATTACCACAAGTGGAGGCTTCAAGTACTGGTGTTCCATTACTACAAGAGGAGGCCTCAAGTACTGCAATCCATTTCTACAAGGGGAGGCTGCAAGTACTGCTGTTCCATTACTACAAGTGGAGGTCTCAAGTACTGCTGTTCCATTACCACAAGTGGAGGCCGGAAGTGCTACTGTTCCAATTACTGCTGTTCCATTACTACAAGTGGAGGCCGCAAGTACTGCTGTTCCAAGTGATGCTGTTCCATTACTACAAGAGGAGGCCTTAAGTACTGCTGTTCCATTACTACAAGTGGAGTTCTCAAGTACTGCTGTTCCATTACTACAAGAGGAGGCCTCAAGTACTGCTGTTTCATTACTACAAGTGGAGACCGCAAGTACTGCTGTTCCATTACTATAAGTGGAGGCCTCAAGTACTGCTGTTCCATTACTACAAGTGTAGGCCCCAAGTACTGCTGTTCCATTACTACAAGTGGAGGCCTCAAGTACTGCTGTTCCATTACTACAAGTGGAGGCCTCAAGAACTTCTGTTCCATTACTACAAGTGGAGGCCTCAAGTACTGCTGTTCTATTACTACAAGTAGAGGCTGCAAGTACTGCTGTTCCATTACTACAAGAGGAAGTCTCAAGTACTGCTATTCCATTACTACAAGTGTAGGCCGCAAGTACTGCTGTTCCATTACTACAAGTGGAGGCCGCAAGTACTGCTGTTCCTAGTACTACTATTCCATTACTACAAGTGGAGGCTGCAAGTACTGCTGTTTCATTACTGCAAGAGGAGGCCTCAAGTACTGCTGTTTCATTACTACAAGTGGAGACCGCAAGTACTGCTGTTCCATTACTATAAGTGGAGGCCGCAAGTACTGCTGTTCCTAGTACTACTATTCCATTACTACAAGTGGAGGTCTCAAGTACTGCTGTTCCATTACTACAAGAGGAGGCCTCAAGTACTGCTGTTTCATTACTACAAGTGGAGACCGCAAGTACTGCTGTTCCATTACTATAAGTGGAGGCCTCAAGTACTGCTGTTCCATTACTACAAGTGGAGGCCTCAAGTACTGCTGTTCCATTACTACAAGTGGAGGCCTCAAGAACTTCTGTTCGATTACTACAAGTGGAGGACGAAAGTGCTGCTGTTCCATTACTGCAAATGGAGGCCGCAAGTACTGATGTTCCATTACTACAAGTGGAGGCCTCAAGTACTGCAGTTCTATTACTACAAGTAGAGGCTGCAAGTACTGCTGTTCCATAACTACAAGAGGAAGTCTCAAGTACTGCTGTTCCATTACTACAAGTGGAGGCCTCAAGTACTGCTGTTCCATTACCACAAGTGGAGGCTGCAAGTACTGCTGTTCCTTTGCTACAAATGGAGGTCTCAAGTACTGCTGTTCATTTACTACAATGGGAGGCTTCAAGTACTGGTACTGCTTTTCCATTACTACAAGTGGAAGCCGCAAGTACTGCTGTTCCAAGTACTGCTGTTCCATTACTACAAGTGGAGGCCGCAAGTGCTGCTGTTCCAAGTGCTGCTGTTCCATTACTTCAAGTGGAGGCCTCAAGTACTGCTGTTCCATTACTACAAGAGGAGGCCTCAAGTACTGCTGTTCAATTACTACAAGTGGAGGCCTCAAGTACTGCTGTTCCCTTACTACAAGTGAAGGCCACACGTACTGCTGTTCCATAACTACAAGATAAGGCCTCAAGTACTGCTGTTCCATTACTACAAGAGGAGGCCTCAAGTACTACAGTTTCTTTACTACAAGTGGAGGCCTCAAGAACTGCTGTTCCATTACTACAAGTGGAGGACTCAAGTGCTGCTGTTCCATTACTGCAAGTGGAGGCCTCAAGAACTGCTGTTCCATTACTACAAGTGGAGGACTCAAGTGCTGCTGTTCCATTACTGCAAGTGGAGGCCGCAAGTACTGATGTTCCATTACTACAAGTGGAGGCCTCAAGTACTGCTGTTCCATTACTACAAGTAGAGGCTGCAAGTACTGCTGTTCCATTACTACAAGTGGAGGCCACAAATACTGCTGTTCCGAGTACTGCTGGTCCATAACTCCAAGTGGAGGCCGCAAGTAGTGCTGTTTCAATACTACAAGTGGAGGCCGCAAGTACTGCTGTTCCATTACTACAAGAGGAAGTCTGAAGTACTGCTGTTCCATTACTACAAGTGGAGGCCGCAAGTACTGCTGTTCCATTACTACAAGTGGAGGCCGCAAGTACTGCTGTTCCAAGTACTACTATTCCATTACTACAAGTGGAGGCTGCAAGTACTTCTGTTCCATTACTACAAGTGGAGGCCGCAAGTACTGATGTTCCATTAATACAAGTGGAGGCCGCAAGTGCTGCTGTTCCAAGTACTGCTATTCCATTACTACAAGTGGATGCCATAAGTACTACTGTTCCAAGTACTACTGTTCCATTACTACAAGTGGAGGCCGCAAGTACTGCTGTTCCATTACTACAAGTGGAGGCCACAAGTACTGCTGTTCCATTACTACCAGTGGAGGCTGCAAGTGCTGCTGTTCTGTTACGACAAGTGGAGGCCACAAGTTCTGCTGTTCCAAGTACTGCTGTTCCATTACTACAAGTGGAGGCCTAAAGTACTGCTGTTCCATTACAGCAAGTGGAGGCTGCAAGTGATGCTGTTCCATTACTACAAGTGGAGGTCACAAGTACTGCTGTTCCAAGTATTGCTGTTCCATTACTAAAAGTGGAGGCCGCAAGTACTGCTGTTCCATTACTACAAGTGGAGGCTGCAAGTACTGCTGTTCCTTTACTACTAGTGGAGGCCTCAAGTACTGCTGTTTCGTTCCTTCAAGTGGAGGCCTCAAGTACTGCTGTTCCTTTACTGAAGGGTGAGGCCTCAAGTACTGCTGTTCCATTACTGCAAGTGGAGGCCGCAAGTACTGCTGTTCCATTACTAGAAGTGGAGGCCACACGCACTGCTGCTCTGAGTACTGCTGTTCCATTACTACAAGTGGAGGCTGTAAGTACTGCTGTTCCATTATTACAAGTGGAGGCTGCAAGTACTGGTGTTCCAAGTACTGCTTTTCCATTACTACAAGAGGAGGCTGCAAGTACTGCTGTTTCATTACTACAAGTAGAGGCCGCAAGTACTGATGTTCCATTACTACAAGTGGAGGCCTCAAGTGCTGCTGTTCCAAGTACTGCTATTCCATTACTACAAGTGGAGGCCGCAAGTACCGCTGTTCCAAGTACAACTGTTCCAGTACTACAAGTTGAGGCCGCAAGTACTGCTGTTCCATTACTACAAGTGGAGGCCACAAGTACTGCGGTTCCGAGTACTGCTGTTCCATAACTCCAAGTGGAGGCCGCAAGTAGTGCTGTTTCAATACTACAAGTGGAGGCCACAAGTACTGCTGTTCCAAGCACTGCTGTTCCATTACTACAAGTGGAGGATGCAAGTACTGCTGTTCCCAGTGCTGCTGTTCCATTACTACAAGTGGAGGCCTCAAGACCTGCTGTTCCATTACTACAAGAGGAGGCCTCAAGTACTGCTGTTCCATTACTACAAGTGGAGGCTTCAAGTACTGGTGTTCCATTAGTACAAGAGGAGGACTCAAGTACTGCATTCCATTTCTACAAGGGGAGGCTGCAAGTACTGCTGTTCCATTACTACAAGTGGAGGTCTCAAGTTCTGCTGTTCCATTACCACAAGTGGAGGCCGGAAGTGCTACTGTTCCAATTACTGCTGTTCCATTACTACAAGTGGAGGCCGCAAGTACTGCTGTTCCAAGTGCTGCTGTTCCATTACTGCAAGTGGAGGCCGCAAGTACTGATGTTCCATTACTACAAGTGGAGGCCTCAAGTACTGCTGTTCCATTACTACAAGTAGAGGCTGCAAGTACTGCTGTTCCATTACTACAAGTGGAGGCCACAAATACTGCTGTTCCGAGTACTGCTGGTCCATAACTCCAAGTGGAGGCCGCAAGTAGTGCTGTTTCAATACTACAAGTGGAGGCCGCAAGTACTGCTGTTCCATTACTACAAGAGGAAGTCTCAAGTACTGCCGTTCCATTACTACAAGTGGAGGCCGCAAGTACTGCTGTTCCATTACTACAAGTGGAGGCCGCAAGTACTGCTGTTCCAAGTACTACTATTCCATTACTACAAGTGGAGGCTGCAAGTACTGCTGTTCCATTCCTACAAGTGGCGGCCGCAAGTACTGATGTTCCACTAATACAAGTGGAGGCCGCAAGTGCTGCTGTTCCAAGTATTGCTATTCCATTACTACAAGTGGAGGCCATAAGTACTACTGTTCCAAGTACTACTGTTCCATTACTACAAGTGGAGGCCGCAAATACTGCTGTTCCATTACTACAAGTGGAGGCCACAAGTACTGCTGTTCCATTACTACCAGTGGAGGCTGCAAGTGCTGCTGTTCTGTTACGACAAGTGGAGGCCACAAGTTCTGCTGTTCCAAGTACTGCTGTTCCATTACTACAAGTGGAGGCCTAAAGTACTGCTGTTCCATTACAGCAAGTGGAGGCTGCAAGTGATGCTGTTCCATTACTACAAGTGGAGGTCACAAGTACTGCTGTTCCAAGTATTGCTGTTCCATTAATAAAAGTGGAGGCCGCAAGTACTGCTGTTCCATTACTACAAGTGGAGGCTGCAAGTACTGCTGTTCCTTTACTACTAGTGGAGGCCTCAAGTACTGCTGTTTCGTTCCTTCAAGTGGAGGCCTCAAGTACTGCTGTTCCTTTACTGAAGGGTGAGGCCTCAAGTACTGCTGTTCCATTACTGCAAGTGGAGGCAGCAAGTACTGCTGTTCCATTACTAGAAGTGGAGGCCACACGCACTGCTGCTCTGAGTACTGCTGTTCCATTACTACAAGTGGAGGCTGTAAGTACTGCTGTTCCATTACTACAAGTGGAGGCTGCAAGTACTGGTGTTCCAAGTACTGCTTTTCCATTACTACAAGAGGAGGCTGCAAGTACTGCTGTTTCATTACTACAAGTGGAGGCCGCAAGTACTGATGTTCCATTACTACAAGTGGAGGCCTTAAGTGCTGCTGTTCCAAGTACTGCTATTCCATTACTACAAGTGGAGGCCGCAAGTACCGCTGTTCCAAGTACAACTGTTCCAGTACTACAAGTTGAGGCCGCAAGTACTGCTGTTCCATTACTACATGTGGAGGCCACAAGTACTGCTGTTCCGAGTACTGCTGTTCCATAACTCCAAGTGGAGGCCTCAAGTAGTGCTGTTTCAATACTACAAGTGGAGGCCGCAAGTACTGCTGTTCCAAGCACTGCTGTTCCATTACTACAAGTGGAGGCTGCAAGTGCTGCTGTTCCAAGTACTGCTGTTCCATTACTACAAGTGGAGGACGCAAGTACTGCTGTTCCCAGTGCTGCTGTTCCATTACTACAAGTGGAGGCCTCAAGACCTGCTGTTCCATTACTACAAGAGGAGGCCTCAAGTACTGCTGTTCCATTACTACAAGTGGAGGCTTCAAGTACTGGTGTTCCATTACTACAAGAGGAGGCCTCAAGTACTGCATTCCATTTCTACAAGGGGAGGCTGCAAGTACTGCTGTTCCATTACTACAAGTGGAGGTCTCAAGTACTGCTGTTCCATTACCACAAGTGGAGGCCGGAAGTGCTACTGTTCCAATTACTGCTGTTCCATTACTACAAGTGGAGGCCGCAAGTACTGCTGTTCCAAGTGATGCTGTTCCATTACTACAAGAGGAGGCCTTAAGTACTGCTGTTCCATTACTACAAGTGGAGGTCTCAAGTACTGCTGTTCCATTACTACAAGAGGAGGCCTCAAGTACTGCTGTTTCATTACTACAAGTGGAGACCGCAAGTACTGCTGTTCCATTACTATAAGTGGAGGCCTCAACTACTGCTGTTCCATTACTACATGTGTAGGCCCCAAGTACTGCTGTTCCATTACTACAAGTGGAGGCTGTAAGTACTGCTGTTCCATTACTACAAGTGGAGGCTGCAAGTACTGGTGTTCCAAGTACTGCTTTTCCATTACTACAAGAGGAGGCTGCAAGTACTGCTGTTTCATTACTACAAGTGGAGGCCGCAAGTACTGATGTTCCATTACTACAAGTGGAGGCCTTAAGTGCTGCTGTTCCAGGTACTGCTATTCCATTACTACAAGTTTGAGGCCGCAAGTACCGCTGTTCCAAGTACAACTGTTCCAGTACTACAAGTTGAGGCCGCAAGTACTGCTGTTCCATTACTACATGTGGAGGCCACAAGTACTGCTGTTCCGAGTACTGCTGTTCCATAACTCCAAGTGGAGGCCTCAAGTAGTGCTGTTTCAATACTACAAGTGGAGGCCACAAGTTCTGCTGTTCCATTACTACAAGAGGAAGTCTGAAGTACTGCTGTTCCATTACTACAAGTGGAGGCCGCAAGTACTGCTGTTCCATTACTACAAGTGGAGGCCGCAAGTACTGCTGTTCCAAGTACTACTATTCCAATACTACAAGTGGAGGCTGCAAGTACTTCTGTTCCATTACTACAAGTGGAGGCCGCAAGTACTGATGTTCCATTAATACAAGTGGAGGCCGCAAGTGCTGCTGTTCCAAGTACTGCTATTCCATTACTACAAGTGGATGCCATAAGTACTACTGTTCCAAGTACTACTGTTCCATTACTACAAGTGGAGGCCGCAAGTACTGCTGTTCCATTACTACAAGTGGAGGCCACAAGTACTGCTGTTCCATTACTACCAGTGGAGGCTGCAAGTGCTGCTGTTCTGTTACGACAAGTGGAGGCCACAAGTTCTGCTGTTCCAAGTACTGCTGTTCCATTACTACAAGTGGAGGCCTAAAGTACTGCTGTTCCATTACAGCAAGTGGAGGCTGCAAATGATGCTGTTCCATTACTACAAGTGGAGGTCACAAGTACTGCTGTTCCAAGTATTGCTGTTCCATTACTAAAAGTGGAGGCCGCAAGTACTGCTGTTCCATTACTACAAGTGGAGGCTGCAAGTACTGCTGTTCCTTTACTACTAGTGGAGGCCTCAAGTACTGCTGTTTCGTTCCTTCAAGTGGAGGCCTCAAGTACTGCTGTTCCTTTACTGAAGGGTGAGGCCTCAAGTACTGCTGTTCCATTACTGCAAGTGGAGGCCGCAAGTACTGCTGTTCCATTACTAGAAGTGGAGGCCACACGCACTGCTGCTCTGAGTACTGCTGTTCCATTACTACAAGTGGAGGCTGTAAGTACTGCTGTTCCATTATTACAAGTGGAGGCTGCAAGTACTGGTGTTCCAAGTACTGCTTTTCCATTACTACAAGAGGAGGCTGCAAGTACTGCTGTTTCATTACTACAAGTAGAGGCCGCAAGTACTGATGTTCCATTACTACAAGTGGAGGCCTCAAGTGCTGCTGTTCCAAGTACTGCTATTCCATTACTACAAGTGGAGGCCGCAAGTACCGCTGTTCCAAGTACAACTGTTCCAGTACTACAAGTTGAGGCCGCAAGTACTGCTGTTCCATTACTACAAGTGGAGGCCACAAGTACTGCTGTTCCGAGTACTGCTGTTCCATAACTCCAAGTGGAGGCCGCAAGTAGTGCTGTTTCAATACTACAAGTGGAGGCCACAAGTACTGCTGTTCCAAGCACTGCTGTTCCATTACTACAAGTGGAGGATGCAAATACTGCTGTTCCCAGTGCTGCTGTTCCATTACTACAAGTGGAGGCCTCAAGACCTGCTGTTCCATTACTACAAGAGGAGGCCTCAAGTACTGCTGTTCCATTACTACAAGTGGAGGCTTCAAGTACTGGTGTTCCATTAGTACAAGAGGAGGACTCAAGTACTGCATTCCATTTCTACAAGGGGAGGCTGCAAGTACTGCTGTTCCATTACTACAAGTGGAGGTCTCAAGTTCTGCTGTTCCATTACCACAAGTGGAGGCCGGAAGTGCTACTGTTCCAATTACTGCTGTTCCATTACTACAAGTGGAGGCCGCAAGTACTGCTGTTCCAAGTGCTGCTGTTCCATTACTGCAAGTGGAGGCCGCAAGTACTGATGTTCCATTACTACAAGTGGAGGCCTCAAGTACTGCTGTTCCATTACTACAAGTAGAGGCTGCAAGTACTGCTGTTCCATTACTACAAGTGGAGGCCACAAATACTGCTGTTCCGAGTACTGCTGGTCCATAACTCCAAGTGGAGGCCGCAAGTAGTGCTGTTTCAATACTACAAGTGGAGGCCGCAAGTACTGCTGTTCCATTACTACAAGAGGAAGTCTCAAGTACTGCCGTTCCATTACTACAAGTGGAGGCCGCAAGTACTGCTGTTCCATTACTACAAGTGGAGGCCGCAAGTACTGCTGTTCCAAGTACTACTATTCCATTACTACAAGTGGAGGCTGCAAGTACTGCTGTTCCATTCCTACAAGTGGCGGCCGCAAGTACTGATGTTCCACTAATACAAGTGGAGGCCGCAAGTGCTGCTGTTCCAAGTATTGCTATTCCATTACTACAAGTGGAGGCCATAAGTACTACTGTTCCAAGTACTACTGTTCCATTACTACAAGTGGAGGCCGCAAATACTGCTGTTCCATTACTACAAGTGGAGGCCACAAGTACTGCTGTTCCATTACTACCAGTGGAGGCTGCAAGTGCTGCTGTTCTGTTACGACAAGTGGAGGCCACAAGTTCTGCTGTTCCAAGTACTGCTGTTCCATTACTACAAGTGGAGGCCTAAAGTACTGCTGTTCCATTACAGCAAGTGGAGGCTGCAAGTGATGCTGTTCCATTACTACAAGTGGAGGTCACAAGTACTGCTGTTCCAAGTATTGCTGTTCCATTAATAAAAGTGGAGGCCGCAAGTACTGCTGTTCCATTACTACAAGTGGAGGCTGCAAGTACTGCTGTTCCTTTACTACTAGTGGAGGCCTCAAGTACTGCTGTTTCGTTCCTTCAAGTGGAGGCCTCAAGTACTGCTGTTCCTTTACTGAAGGGTGAGGCCTCAAGTACTGCTGTTCCATTACTGCAAGTGGAGGCAGCAAGTACTGCTGTTCCATTACTAGAAGTGGAGGCCACACGCACTGCTGCTCTGAGTACTGCTGTTCCATTACTACAAGTGGAGGCTGTAAGTACTGCTGTTCCATTACTACAAGTGGAGGCTGCAAGTACTGGTGTTCCAAGTACTGCTTTTCCATTACTACAAGAGGAGGCTGCAAGTACTGCTGTTTCATTACTACAAGTGGAGGCCGCAAGTACTGATGTTCCATTACTACAAGTGGAGGCCTTAAGTGCTGCTGTTCCAAGTACTGCTATTCCATTACTACAAGTGGAGGCCGCAAGTACCGCTGTTCCAAGTACAACTGTTCCAGTACTACAAGTTGAGGCCGCAAGTACTGCTGTTCCATTACTACATGTGGAGGCCACAAGTACTGCTGTTCCAAGTACTGCTGTTCCATAACTCCAAGTGGAGGCCTCAAGTAGTGCTGTTTCAATACTACAAGTGGAGGCCGCAAGTACTGCTGTTCCAAGCACTGCTGTTCCATTACTACAAGTGGAGGCTGCAAGTGCTGCTGTTCCAAGTACTGCTGTTCCATTACTACAAGTGGAGGACGCAAGTACTGCTGTTCCCAGTGCTGCTGTTCCATTACTACAAGTGGAGGCCTCAAGACCTGCTGTTCCATTACTACAAGAGGAGGCCTCAAGTACTGCTGTTCCATTACTACAAGTGGAGGCTTCAAGTACTGGTGTTCCATTACTACAAGAGGAGGCCTCAAGTACTGCATTCCATTTCTACAAGGGGAGGCTGCAAGTACTGCTGTTCCATTACTACAAGTGGAGGTCTCAAGTACTGCTGTTCCATTACCACAAGTGGAGGCCGGAAGTGCTACTGTTCCAATTACTGCTGTTCCATTACTACAAGTGGAGGCCGCAAGTACTGCTGTTCCAAGTGATGCTGTTCCATTACTACAAGAGGAGGCCTTAAGTACTGCTGTTCCATTACTACAAGTGGAGGTCTCAAGTACTGCTGTTCCATTACTACAAGAGGAGGCCTCAAGTACTGCTGTTTCATTACTACAAGTGGAGACCGCAAGTACTGCTGTTCCATTACTATAAGTGGAGGCCTCAACTACTGCTGTTCCATTACTACATGTGTAGGCCCCAAGTACTGCTGTTCCATTACTACAAGTGGAGGCTGTAAGTACTGCTGTTCCATTACTACAAGTGGAGGCTGCAAGTACTGGTGTTCCAAGTACTGCTTTTCCATTACTACAAGAGGAGGCTGCAAGTACTGCTGTTTCATTACTACAAGTGGAGGCCGCAAGTACTGATGTTCCATTACTACAAGTGGAGGCCTTAAGTGCTGCTGTTCCAGGTACTGCTATTCCATTACTACAAGTGGAGGCCGCAAGTACCGCTGTTCCAAGTACAACTGTTCCAGTACTACAAGTTGAGGCCGCAAGTACTGCTGTTCCATTACTACATGTGGAGGCCACAAGTACTGCTGTTCCGAGTACTGCTGTTCCATAACTCCAAGTGGAGGCCTCAAGTAGTGCTGTTTCAATACTACAAGTGGAGGCCACAAGTTCTGCTGTTCCATTACTACAAGAGGAAGTCTGAAGTACTGCTGTTCCATTACTACAAGTGGAGGCCGCAAGTACTGCTGTTCCATTACTACAAGTGGAGGCCGCAAGTACTGCTGTTCCAAGTACTACTATTCCATTACTACAAGTGGAGGCTGCAAGTACTTCTGTTCCATTACTACAAGTGGAGGCCGCAAGTACTGATGTTCCATTAATACAAGTGGAGGCCACAAGTGCTGCTGTTCCAAGTACTGCTATTCCATTACTACAAGTGGATGCCATAAGTACTACTGTTCCAAGTACTACTGTTGAATTACTACAAGTGGAGGCCGCAAGTACTGCTGTTCCATTACTACAAGTGGAGGCCACAAGTACTGCTGTTCCATTACTACCAGTGGAGGCTGCAAGTGCTGCTGTTCTGTTACGACAAGTGGAGGCCACAAGTTCTGCTGTTCCAAGTACTGCTGTTCCATTACTACAAGTGGAGGCCTAAAGTACTGCTGTTCCATTACAGCAAGTGGAGGCTGCAAGTGATGCTGTTCCATTACTACAAGTGGAGGTCACAAGTACTGCTGTTCCAAGTATTGCTGTTCCATTACTAAAAGTGGAGGCCGCAAGTACTGCTGTTCCATTACTACAAGTGGAGGCTGCAAGTACTGCTGTTCCTTTACTACTAGTGGAGGCCTCAAGTACTGCTGTTTCGTTCCTTCAAGTGGAGGCCTCAAGTACTGCTGTTCCTTTACTGAAGGGTGAGGCCTCAAGTACTGCTGTTCCATTACTGCAAGTGGAGGCCGCAAGTACTGCTGTTCCATTACTAGAAGTGGAGGCCACACGCACTGCTGCTCTGAGTACTGCTGTTCCATTACTACAAGTGGAGGCTGTAAGTACTGCTGTTCCATTATTACAAGTGGAGGCTGCAAGTACTGGTGTTCCAAGTACTGCTTTTCCATTACTACAAGAGGAGGCTGCAAGTACTGCTGTTTCATTACTACAAGTAGAGGCCGCAAGTACTGATGTTCCATTACTACAAGTGGGGGCCTCAAGTGATGCTGTTCCAAGTACTGCTATTCCATTACTACAAGTGGAGGCCGCAAGTACCGCTGTTCCAAGTACAACTGTTCCAGTACTACAAGTTGAGGCCGCAAGTACTGCTGTTCCATTACTACAAGTGGAGGCCACAAGTACTGCTGTTCCGAGTACTGCTGTTCCATAACTCCAAGTGGAGGCCGCAAGTAGTGCTGTTTCAATACTACAAGTGGAGGCCACAAGTACTGCTGTTCCAAGCACTGCTGTTCCATTACTACAAGTGGAGGATGCAAGTACTGCTGTTCCCAGTGCTGCTGTTCCATTACTACAAGTGGAGGCCTCAAGACCTGCTGTTCCATTACTACAAGAGGAGGCCTCAAGTACTGCTGTTCCATTACTACAAGTGGAGGCTTCAAGTACTGGTGTTCCATTAGTACAAGAGGAGGACTCAAGTACTGCATTCCATTTCTACAAGGGGAGGCTGCAAGTACTGCTGTTCCATTACTACAAGTGGAGGTCTCAAGTTCTGCTGTTCCATTACCACAAGTGGAGGCCGGAAGTGCTACTGTTCCAATTACTGCTGTTCCATTACTACAAGTGGAGGCCGCAAGTACTGCTGTTCCAAGTGCTGCTGTTCCATTACTGCAAGTGGAGGCCGCAAGTACTGATGTTCCATTACTACAAGTGGAGGCCTCAAGTACTGCTGTTCCATTACTACAAGTAGAGGCTGCAAGTACTGCTGTTCCATTACTACAAGTGGAGGCCACAAATACTGCTGTTCCGAGTACTGCTGGTCCATAACTCCAAGTGGAGGCCGCAAGTAGTGCTGTTTCAATACTACAAGTGGAGGCCGCAAGTACTGCTGTTCCATTACTACAAGAGGAAGTCTCAAGTACTGCCGTTCCATTACTACAAGTGGAGGCCGCAAGTACTGCTGTTCCATTACTACAAGTGGAGGCCGCAAGTACTGCTGTTCCAAGTACTACTATTCCATTACTACAAGTGGAGGCTGCAAGTACTGCTGTTCCATTACTACAAGTGGAGGCCGCAAGTACTGATGTTCCACTAATACAAGTGGAGGCCGCAAGTGCTGCTGTTCCAAGTATTGCTATTCCATTACTACAAGTGGAGGCCATAAGTACTACTGTTCCAAGTACTACTGTTCCATTACTACAAGTGGAGGCCGCAAGTACTGCTGTTCCATTACTACAAGTGGAGGCCACAAGTACTGCTGTTCCATTACTACCAGTGGAGGCTGCAAGTGCTGCTGTTCTGTTACGACAAGTGGAGGCCACAAGTTCTGCTGTTCCAAGTACTGCTGTTCCATTACTACAAGTGGAGGCCTAAAGTACTGCTGTTCCATTACAGCAAGTGGATGCTGCAAGTGATGCTGTTCCATTACTACAAGTGGAGGTCACAAGTACTGCTGTTCCAAGTATTGCTGTTCCATTAATAAAAGTGGAGGCCGCAAGTACTGCTGTTCCATTACTACAAGTGGAGGCTGCAAGTACTGCTGTTCCTTTACTACTAGTGGAGGCCTCAAGTACTGCTGTTTTGTTCCTTCAAGTGGAGGCCTCAAGTACTGCTGTTCCTTTACTGAAGGGTGAGGCCTCAAGTACTGCTGTTCCATTACTGCAAGTGGAGGCAGCAAGTACTGCTGTTCCATTACTAGAAGTGGAGGCCACACGCACTGCTGCTCTGAGTACTGCTGTTCCATTACTACAAGTGGAGGCTGTAAGTACTGCTGTTCCATTACTACAAGTGGAGGCTGCAAGTACTGGTGTTCCAAGTACTGCTTTTCCATTACTACAAGGAGGAGGCTGCAAGTACTGCTGTTTCATTACTACAAGTGGAGGCCGCAAGTACTGATGTTCCATTTCTACAAGTGGAGGCCTTAAGTGCTGCTGTTCCAAGTACTGCTATTCCATTACTACAAGTGGAGGCCGCAAGTACCGCTCTTCCAAGTACAACTGTTCCAGTACTACAAGTTGAGGCCGCAAGTACTGCTGTTCCATTACTACATGTGGAGGCCACAAGTACTGCTGTTCCGAGTACTGCTGTTCCATAACTCCAAGTGGAGGCCTCAAGTAGTGCTGTTTCAATACTACAAGTGGAGGCCGCAAGTACTGCTGTTCCAAGCACTGCTGTTCCATTACTACAAGTGGAGGCTGCAAGTGCTGCTGTTCCAAGTACTGCTGTTCCATTACTACAAGTGGAGGACGCAAGTACTGCTGTTCCCCGTGCTGCTGTTCCATTACTACAAGTGGAGGCCTCAAGACCTGCTGTTCCATTACTACAAGAGGAGGCCTCAAGTACTGCTGTTCCATTACTACAAGTGGAGGCTTCAAGTACTGGTGTTCCATTACTACAAGAGGAGGCCTCAAGTACTGCATTCCATTTCTACAAGGGGAGGCTGCAAGTACTGCTGTTCCATTACTACAAGTGGAGGTCTCAAGTACTGCTGTTCCATTACCACAAGTGGAGGCCGGAAGTGCTACTGTTCCAATTACTGCTGTTCCATTACTACAAGTGGAGGCCGCAAGTACTGCTGTTCCAAGTGATGCTGTTCCATTACTACAAGAGGAGGCCTTAAGTACTGCTGTTCCATTACTACAAGTGGAGGTCTCAAGTACTGCTGTTCCATTACTACAAGAGGAGGCCTCAAGTACTGCTGTTTCATTACTACAAGTGGAGACCGCAAGTACTGCTGTTCCATTACTATAAGTGGAGGCCTCAACTACTGCTGTTCCATTACTACAAGTGTAGGCCCCAAGTACTGCTGTTCCATTACTACAAGTGGAGGCCTCAAGTACTGCTGTTCCATTACTACAAGTGGAGGCCTCAAGAACTTTTGTTCCATTACTACAAGTGGAGGACGAAAGTGCTGCTGTTCCATTACTGCAAGTGGAGGCCGCAAGTACTGATGTTCCATTACTACAAGTGGAGGCCTCAAGTACTGCTGTTCTATTACTACAAGTAGAGGCTGCAAGTACTGCTGTTCCATTACTACAAGAGGAAGTCTCAAGTACTGCTATTCCATTACTACAAGTGGAGGCCGCAAGTACTGCTGTTCCAAGTACTACTATTCCATTACTACAAGTGGAGGCTGCAAGTACTGCTGTTTCATTACTGCAAGTGGAGGCCGCAAGTACTGCTGTTCCATTACTATAAGTGGAGGCCTCCAGTACTGCTGTTCCATTACTACAAGTGTAGGCCTCAAGTACTGCTGTTCCATTACTACAAGTGGAGGCCTCAAGTACTGCTGTTCCATTACCACAAGTGGAGGCTGCAAGTACTGCTGTTCCTTTGCTACAAATGGAGGTCTCAAGTACTGCTGTTCATTTACTACAATGGGAG
The DNA here is from genome assembly GCF_964263255.1 of Lissotriton vulgaris. Classification (NCBI taxonomy): domain Eukaryota; kingdom Metazoa; phylum Chordata; class Amphibia; order Caudata; family Salamandridae; genus Lissotriton; species Lissotriton vulgaris. Next base: position 25,433,272 of record NC_141687.1, on the reverse strand, counting down.
GCCGCAAGTACTGGTACTGCTTTTCCATTACTACAAGTGGAAGCCGCAAGTACTGCTGTTCCAAGTACTGCTGTTCCATTACTACAAGTGGAGGCCGCAAGTGCTGCTGTTGCAAGTACTGCTGTTCCATTAATACAAGTGGAGGCCATAAGTACTGCTGTTCCAAGTGCTGCTGTTCCATTACTTCAAGTGGAGGCCTCAAGTACTGCTGTTCCATTACTACAAGAGGAGGCCTCAAGTACTGCTGTTCAATTACTACAAGTGGAGGCCTCAAGTACTGCTGTTCCCTTACTACAAGTGAAGGCCACACGTACTGCTGTTCCATAACTACAAGATAAGGCCTCAAGTACTGCTGTTCCATTACTACAAGAGGAGGCCTTAAGTACTACAGTTTCTCTACTACAAGTGGAGGCCTCAAGAACTGCTGTTCCATTACTACAAGTGGAGGACTCAAGTGCTGCTGTTCCATTACTGCAAGTGGAGGCCTCAAGAACTGCTGTTCCATTACTACAGGTGGAGGACTCAAGTGCTGCTGTTCCATTACTGCAAGTGGAGGCCGCAAGTACTGATGTTCCATTACTACAAGTGGAGGCCTCAAGTACTGCTGTTCCATTACTACAAGTAGAGGCTGCAAGTACTGCTGTTCCATTACTACAAGTGGAGGCCACAAATACTGCTGTTCCGAGTACTGCTGGTCCATAACTCCAAGTGGAGGCCGCAAGTAGTGCTGTTTCAATACTACAAGTGGAGGCCGCAAGTACTGCTGTTCCATTACTACAAGAGGAAGTTCCAAGTACTGCTGTTCCATTACTATAAGTGGAGGCCGCAAGTACTGCTGTTCCATTACTACAAGTGGAGGCCGCAAGTACTGCTGTTCCAAGTACTACTATTCCATTACTACAAGTGGAGGCTGCAAGTACTGCTGTTCCATTACTACAAGTGGAGGCCGCAAGTACTGATGTTCGATTAATACAAGTGGAGGCCGCAAGTGCTGCTGTTCCAAGTATTGCTATTCCATTACTACAAGTGGAGGCCATAAGTACTACTGTTCCAAGTACTACTGTTCCATTACTACAAGTGGAGGCCGCAAGTACTGCTGTTCCATTACTACAAGTGGAGGCCACAAGTACTGCTGTTCCATTACTAACAGTGGAGGCTGCAAGTGCTGCTGTTCTGTTACGACAAGTGGAGGCCACAAGTTCTGCTGTTCCAAGTACTGCTGTTCCATTACTACAAGTGGAGGCCTAAAGTACTGCTGTTCCATTACAGCAAGTGGAGGCTGCAAGTGATGCTGTTCCATTACTACAAGTGGAGGTCACAAGTACTGCTGTTCCAAGTATTGCTGTTCCATTACTAAAAGTGGAGGCCGCAAGTACTGCTGTTCCATTACTACAAGTGGAGGCTGCAAGTACTGCTGTTCCTTTACTACTAGTGGAGGCCTCAAGTACTACTGTTTCGTTCCTTCAAGTGGAGGCCTCAAGTACTGCTGTTCCTTTACTGAAGGGTGAGACCTCAAGTACTGCTGTTCCATTACTGCAAGTGGAGGCAGCAAGTACTGCTGTTCCATTACTAGAAGTGGAGGCCACACGCACTGCTGCTCTGAGTACTGCTGTTCCATTACTACAAGTGGAGGCTGTAAGTACTGCTGTTCCATTACTACAAGTACTGCTTTTCCATTACTACAAGAGGAGGCTGCAAGTACTGCTGTTTCATTACTACAAGTGGAGGCCGCAAGTACTGATGTTCCATTACTACAAGTGGAGGCCTTAAGTGTTGCTGTTCCAAGTACTGCTATTCCATTACTACAAGTGGAGGCCGCAAGTACCGCTGTTCCAAGTACAACTGTTCCAGTACTACAAGTTGAGGCCGCAAGTACTGCTGTTCCATTACTACAAGTGGAGGCCACAAGTACTGCTGTTCTGAGCACTGCTGTTCCATAACTCCAAGTGGAGGCCTCAAGTAGTGCTGTTTCAATACTACAAGTGGAGGCCGCAAGTACTGCTGTTCCAAGCACTGCTGTTCCATTACTACAAGTGGAGGCTGCAAGTGCTGCTGTTCCAAGTACTGCTGTTTCATTACTACAAGTGGAGGACGCAAGTACTGCTGTTCCCAGTGCTGCTGTTCCATTACTACAAGTGGAGGCCTCAAGACCTGCTGTTCCATTAATCCAAGAGGAGGCCTCAAGTACTGCTGTTCCATTACCACAAGTGGAGGCTTCAAGTACTGGTGTTCCATTACTACAAGAGGAGGCCTCAAGTACTGCAATCCATTTCTACAAGGGGAGGCTGCAAGTACTGCTGTTCCATTACTACAAGTGGAGGTCTCAAGTACTGCTGTTCCATTACCACAAGTGGAGGCCGGAAGTGCTACTGTTCCAATTACTGCTGTTCCATTACTACAAGTGGAGGCCGCAAGTACTGCTGTTCCAAGTGATGCTGTTCCATTACTACAAGAGGAGGCCTTAAGTACTGCTGTTCCATTACTACAAGTGGAGTTCTCAAGTACTGCTGTTCCATTACTACAAGAGGAGGCCTCAAGTACTGCTGTTTCATTACTACAAGTGGAGACCGCAAGTACTGCTGTTCCATTACTATAAGTGGAGGCCTCAAGTACTGCTGTTCCATTACTACAAGTGTAGGCCCCAAGTACTGCTGTTCCATTACTACAAGTGGAGGCCTCAAGTACTGCTGTTCCATTACTACAAGTGGAGGCCTCAAGAACTTCTGTTCCATTACTACAAGTGGAGGCCTCAAGTACTGCTGTTCTATTACTACAAGTAGAGGCTGCAAGTACTGCTGTTCCATTACTACAAGAGGAAGTCTCAAGTACTGCTATTCCATTACTACAAGTGTAGGCCGCAAGTACTGCTGTTCCATTACTACAAGTGGAGGCCGCAAGTACTGCTGTTCCTAGTACTACTATTCCATTACTACAAGTGGAGGCTGCAAGTACTGCTGTTTCATTACTGCAAGTGGAGGCCGCAAGTACTGCTGTTCCATTACTATAAGTGGAGGCCTCAAGTACTGCTGTTCCATTACTACAAGTGTAGGCCTCAAGTACTGCTGTTCCATTACTACAAGTGGAGGCCTCAAGTACTGCTGTTCCATTACCACAAGTGGAGGCTGCAAGCACTGCTGTTCCTTTGCTACAAATGGAGGTCTCAAGTACTGCTGTTCATTTACTACAATGGGAGGCCGCAAGTACTGGTACTGCTTTTCCATTACTACAAGTGGAAGCCGCAAGTACTGCTGTTCCAAGTACTGCTGTTCCATTACTACAAGTGGAGGCCGCAAGTGCTGCTGTTCCAAGTACTGCTGTTCCATTAATACAAGTGGAGGCCATAAGTACTGCTGTTCCAAGTGCTGCTGTTCCATTACTTCAAGTGGAGGCCTCAAGTACTGCTGTTCCATTACTACAAGAGGAGGCCTCAAGTACTGCTGTTCAATTACTACAAGTGGAGGCCTCAAGTACTGCTGTTCCCTTACTACAAGTGAAGGCCACACGTACTGCTGTTCCATAACTACAAGATAAGGCCTCAAGTACTGCTGTTCCATTACTACAAGAGGAGGCCTCAAGTACTACAGTTTCTTTACTACAAGTGGAGGCCTCAAGAACTGCTGTTCCATTCCTACAAGTGGAGGATTCAAGTGCTGCTGTTCCATTACTGCAAGTGGAGGCCTCAAGAACTGCTGTTCCATTACTACAAGTGGAGGACTCAAGTGCTGCTGTTCCATTACTGCAAGTGGAGGCCGCAAGTACTGATGTTCCATTACTACAAGTGGAGGCCTCAAGTACTGCTGTTCCATTACTACAAGTAGAGGCTGCCAGTACTGCTGTTCCATTACTACAAGTGGAGGCCACAAATACTGCTGTTCCGAGTACTGCTGGTCCATAACTCCAAGTGGAGGCCGCAAGTAGTGCTGTTTCAATACTACAAGTGGAGGCCGCAAGTACTGCTGTTCCATTACTACAAGAGGAAGTCTGAAGTACTGCTGTTCCATTACTACAAGTGGAGGCCGCAAGTACTGCTGTTCCATTACTACAAGTGGAGGCCGCAAGTACTGCTGTTCCAAGTACTACTATTCCATTACTACAAGTGGAGGCTGCAAGTACTGCTGTTCCATTACTACAAGTGGAGGCCGCAAGTACTGATGTTCCATTAATACAAGTGGAGGCCGCAAGTGCCGCTGTTCCAAGTACTGCTATTCCATTACTACAAGTGGAGGCCATAAGTACTACTGTTCCAAGTACTACTGTTCCATTGCTACAAGTGGAGGCCGCAAGTACTGCTGTTCCATTACTACAAGTGGAGGCCACAAGTACTGCTGTTCCATTACTACCAGTGGAGGCTGCAAGTGCTGCTGTTCTGTTACGACAAGTGGAGGCCACAAGTTCTGCTGTTCCAAGTACTGCTGTTCCATTACTACAAGTGGAGGCCTAAAGTACTGCTGTTCCATTACAGCAAGTGGAGGCTGCAAGTGATGCTGTTCCATTACTACAAGTGGAGGTCACAAGTACTGCTGTTCCAAGTATTGCTGTTCCATTACTAAAAGTGGAGGCCGCAAGTACTGCTGTTCCATTACTACAAGTGGAGGCTGCAAGTACTGCTGTTCCTTTACTACTAGTGGAGGCCTCAAGTACTGCTGTTTCGTTCCTTCAAGTGGAGGCCTCAAGTACTGCTGTTCCTTTACTGAAGGGTGAGGCCTCAAGTACTGCTGTTCCATTACTGCAAGTGGAGGCCGCAAGTACTGCTGTTCCATTACTAGAAGTGGAGGCCACACGCACTGCTGCTCTGAGTACTGCTGTTCCATTACTACAAGTGGAGGCTGTAAGTACTGCTGTTCCATTACTACAAGTGGAGGCTGCAAGTACTGGTGTTCCAAGTACTGCTTTTCCATTACTACAAGAGGAGGCTGCAAGTACTGCTGTTTCATTACTACAAGTGGAGGCCGCAAGTACTGATGTTCCTTTACTACAAGTGGAGGCCTCAAGTGCTGCTGTTCCAAGTACTGCTATTCCATTACTACAAGTGGAGGCCGCAAGTACCGCTGTTCCAAGTACAACTGTTCCAGTACTACAAGTTGAGGCCGCAAGTACTGCTGTTCCATTACTACAAGTGGAGGCCAGAAGTACTGCTGTTCCGAGTACTGCTGTTCTATAACTCCAAGTGGAGGCCGCAAGTAGTGCTGTTTCAATACTACAAGTGGAGGCCGCAAGTACTGCTGTTCCAAGCACTGCTGTTCCATTACTACAAGTGGAGGCTGCAAGTACTGCTGTTCCATTACTACAAGTGGAGGCTTCAAGTACTGGTGTTCCATTACTACAAGAGGAGGCCTCAAGTACTGCATTCCATTTCTACAAGGGGAGGCTGCAAGTACTGCTGTTCCATTACTACAAGTGGAGGTCTCAAGTACTGCTATTCCATTACCACAAGTGGAGGCTGGAAGTGCTACTGTTCCAATTACTGCTGTTCCATTACTACAAGTGGAGGCCGCAAGTACTGCTGTTCCAAGTGATGCTGTTCCATTACTACAAGAGGAGGCCTTAATCAATCAATCAATCAATCAAAGACATTTATAGAGCGCACTACTTACCCGTAGGGTCTCAAGGCGCTGGGGGGAGGGGGGTGCCGTTACTGCTCGAACAGCCAGGTCTTCAGCTTCTTCCTGAAGGAGAGGTGGTCTTGGGTCAGGCACAGGTCGGTCGGGGGGGAGTTCCAGGTCTTGGCAGCCAGGTAGGAGAAGGACCTTCCTCCTGTCGTTGCTCTTCGGATGCGGGGGACGGCGGCGAGGGCGTGGTTGGCTGATCGGAGGTGGCGTTTGGGAGCGTAGAAGTTGATTCGGTTGTTGAGGTAGCTCGGGCCTTGGTCGTGTAGGACTTTGTGTGCGTGGGTGAGGAGGCAGAAGGTGATTCTTTTGTTGACGGGGGGCCAATGCAGGTCTCTCAGATGTCCGGAGATGTGGCTGGTTCGTGGGATGTCGAGGATGAGTCTGGCTGAGGCGTTCTGGATCCGCTGGAGTCTCTTCTGGAGCTTGGCGGTGGTACCGGCGTAGAGGGCGTTGCCGTAGTCCAGTCGGCTGGTGACGAGGGCCTGGGTGACGGTCTTCCTGGTCTCGGTGGGGATCCACCAGAAGATCTTTCGTAGCATGCGTAGGATGTTGAAGCATGCCGAGGAGACGTTGTTGACTTGCCTGGTCATGGAGAGGGAGGAGTCCAGGATGAAGCCCAGGTTCCGTGCGTGGTCGTTCGGTTTGGGTGCGGTGCCCAGGGCTGGAGGCCACCAGGAGTCGTCCCAGGCGGAGGGGGAGGAGCCCAGGATGAGGACCTCCGTCTTGTCTGAGTTCAATTTCAGGCGGCTGGTCGTCATCAACTCGGCTACCTCTTTCATCCCTTCGTGCAGGTTGGCTCTGGCGGCGGCGGGGTCGTTGGTCAGGGAGAGGATCAGCTGGGTGTCGTCGGCGTAGGAGATTATGTTCAGGTTGTGTTGGCGTGCGATGGCCGCGAGGGGGCTCATGTAGACGTTGAAGAGGGTGGGGCTCAGCGAGGATCCTTGAGGGACGCCGCAGATGACTTCGGTGGCCTCTGACTTGTACGGTGGTAGGCGGACTCTCTGTGTTCTTCCGTCGAGGAAGGAGATGATCCATTCCAGAGCCTTCTCCTGGATTCCGACGTCGCTGAGGCGCTGAACTAGGGTGCGGTGGCAGACAGTGTCGAATGCCGCGGAGAGGTCCAGGAGGATGAGGGCCGCTGTTTTTCCGTTGTCCATCAGGGCTCGGATGTCATCGGTGGCGGCGATGAGGGCGGTGTCGGTGCTGTGGTTGGCTCGGAAGCCAGACTGTGAGGGGTCGAGGGATCCATTCGTCTCAAGGAAGGCGGCCAGCTAATTGTTGACGGTCTTCTCGATGACTTTGGCTGGAAACGGAAGGAGTGAGATGGGGCGGTAATTCTTGAGTTCAGTGGGGTCCGCTGTGGGTTTCTTGAGTAGAGCGCTGAGTTCGGTGTGCTTCCAGCTCTCAGGGAAGGTGGCGGTGTCGAAGGATGTGTTGATGATGTCTCGCAGGTGGGGTGCGATGACAGCGTTGGCCTTGTTGAAGATGTGGTGGGGGCAAGGGTCGGTCGGAGATCCGGAGTGGATGGAGTTCATCGTGCGGACGGTGTCTTCGGTGCTGATCGGGGTCCAGGCGCGGAGGGTGGTGGTGGGGGGTGGTGGTGGGGGGTGGTGGTTCGATCGTGGTGTGCGTTGGTTGGTTGTTGAAGCTGTTGTGTATGTCCGCGATCTTGTTGTGGAAGTATGAGGCTAGGGAGTCGCAGAGGTCTTGCGATGGGGTGATGTCGTTGTTTCCTGCGCTGGGGTTGGATAGCTCTTTCACGATGTAGAAGAGTTCCTTGCAGTTGTGTGCGTTGTTGTCCAGCCGGTCCTTGAATGCAGTTTTCTTGGCGGCGCGGATCAGCTGGTGGTGTTTCCGGGTGGCAAGCTTGAAGTTGGTCATGTTGTCCGGTGTTGGTTCCCTTCTCCAGACTTTCTAGAGGGCTCGGAAGTTCTTCTTGGAGCTCTTGAGTTCGTCGGTGAACCATGGGGCTTTCTTGCTGCCGGGTCTGCTGGGCGGGGTCCTCAGCGGGGCGAGCTCGTCCGCGCAGTTGCTGATCCACTTCGTGAGGTTGTCGGCGGCCTGGCTGGGGTCTTGCTGAGCTGGCAGGAGGGTACTGACTCAGGGAGGTGGCGAGCTGGTCGGCTGTGATCTTGTTCCAGCTTCTGCGGGCAGCCTGTTGCTGGTGGTGGTGGGTCGTCGTTCTTTTGGAGGTGAAGTGGACGCAGCTGTGGTCCGTCCATTGAAGCTCTGTGGCGTGGCTGAAGGCGATGTCTTTGCTGGATGAGAAGACTGCGTCGAGTGTGTGTCCGGCGAGGTGGGTGGGGGTGGACACCAGCTGCTTGAGTCCAAGGTTGGCGAGGTTGTCGAGCAGGGTGCTGGTGTTGCGGTCGTTGTTGTTCTCTAGGTGGAAGTTGAGGTCTCCCAGGAGGATGTAGTCAGTGGAGGGGAGGGCGTGCGGACTGACGAAGTCGGCGATGTCCTCACTGAATTGGGTGCGTGGTCCCGGAGGTCAGTAGATCAGAGTGCCTCTGAGGGTGGTCTTCGGGTCGGTGTGGATCTGGAAGTGCAGGTGTTCGGCGGTGGTAAGGGTGTTGTCGGTGCTGGTCGTGATACGGATGGTGTTCCTGTGGATGATGGCGATGCCTCCTCCTATCTGGTTGGCTGTGTGGTCCCTCCAGGTGATCTTGTAGCCCTCTGGGATGGCGATGGCGATGTCGGGAGCTGAAGAGGCATTCATCCAGGTCTCCTTAAGTACTGCTGTTCCATTACTACAAGTGGAGGTCTCAAGTACTGCTGTTCCATTACTACAAGAGGAGGCATCAAGTACTGCTGTTTCATTACTACAAGTGGAGACCGCAAGTACTGCTGTTCCATTACTATAAGTGGAGGCCTCAAGTACTGCTGTTCCATTACTACAAGTGTAGGCCCCAAGTACTGCTGTTCCATTACTACAAGTAGAGGCCGCAAGTTCTGCTGTTCCATTACTACAAATGGAGGCCTCAAGTACTGCTGTTCATTTACTACAAGTGGAGGCCGCAAGTACTGCTGTTCCATTACTACAAATGGAGGCCGCAAGTTCTGCTGTTCCATTACTACAAGTGGAGGCATCAAGTACGGCTGTTCCATTACCACAAGTGGAGGCCGCAAGTACTGCTGTTCTTTTGCTACAAATGGAGGTCTCAAGTACTGCTGTTCATTTACTACAATTGGAGGCCGCAAGTACTGCTTTTCCATTACTACAAGAGGAAGCCGCAAGTACTGCTGTTCCAAGTACTGCTGTTCCATTACTACAAGTGGAGGCCAAAAGTACTGCTGTTCCAAGTGCTGCTGTTCCATTACTACAAGTGGAGGCCTCAAGTACTGCTGTTCCATTACTGCAAGAGGAGGCCTCAAGTACTGCTGTTCAATTACTACAAGTGGAGGCCTGAAGTACTGCTGTTCCCTTACTACAAGTGAAGGCCACACGTACTGCTGTTCCATAACTACAAGATAAGGCCTCAAGTACTGCTGTTCCATTACCACAAGAGGAGGCCTCAAGTACTACAGTTTCTTTACTACAAGTGGAGGCCTCAAGTACTGCTGTTCCATTACTACAAGTGGAGGCCTCAAGAACTGCTGTTCCATTACTACAAGTGGAATACTCAAGTGCTGCTGTTCCATTACTGCAAGTGGAGGCCGCAAGTACTGATGTTCCATTACTACTAGTGGAGGCCTCAAGTACTGCTGTTCCATTACTACAAGTAGAGGCTGCAAGTACTGCTGTTCCATTACTACAAGAGGAAGTCTCAAGTACTGCTGTTCCATTACTACAAGTGGAGGCCACAAGTACTGCTGTTCCATTACTACAAGTGGAGGCCGCAAGTACTGCTGTTCCAAGTACTACTATTCCATTACTACAAGTGGAGGCTGCAAGTACTGCTGTTCCATTACTACAAGTGGAGGCCGCACGTACTGATGTTCCATTAATACAAGTGGAGGCCGCAATTGCTGCTGTTCCAAGTACTGCTATTCCATTACTACAAGTGGAGGCCACAAGTACTACAGTTTCTTTAACAACAAGTTGAGGCCTCAAGTACTGCTGTTCCATTACTACAAGTGGAGGCCTCAAGAACTGCTGTTCCATTACTACAAGTGGAGGACGAAAGTGCTGCTGTTCCATTACTGCTAGTGGAGGCCGCAAGCACTGATGTTCCATTACTACAAGTGGAGGCCTCAAGTACTGCTGTTCTATTACTACAAGTAGAGGCTGCAAGTACTGCTGTTCCATTACTACAAGAGGAAGTCTCAAGTACTGCTGTTCCATTACTACAAGTGGAGGCCGCAAGTACTGCTGTTCCATTACTACAAGTGGAGGCCGCAAGTACTGCTGTTCCAAGTACTACTATTCCATTACTACAAGTGGAGGCTGAAAGTACTGCTGTTTCATTACTGCAAGTGGAGGCTGCAAGTACTGCTGTTCCATTACTATAAGTGGAGGCCTCAAGGACTGCTGTTCCATTACTACAAGTGTTGGCCTCAAGTACTGCTGTTCCATTACTTCAAGTGGAGGCCTCAAGTACTGCTGTTCCATTAGCACAAGTGGAGGCTGCAAGTACTGCTGTTGCTTTTCTACAAATGGAGACCTCAAGTACTGCTGTTCATTTACTACAAGTGGAGGCCACAAGTACTGCTGTTCCATTACAACAAGTGGAGGCCGCAAGTTCTGCTGTTCCATTACTACGAGTGGAGGCCGCAAGTACGGCTGTTCCATTACCACAAGTAGAGGCCGCAAGTACTGCTGTTCCTTTGCTACAAATGGAGGTCTCAAGTACTGCTGTTCATTTACTACAATGGGAGGCCGCAAGTACTGGTACTGCTTTTCCATTACTACAAGTGGAGGCCAGAAGTGCTGCTGTTCCAAGTCCTGCTGTTCCATTAATACAAGTGGAGGCCATAAGTACTGCTGTTCCAAGTGCTGCTGTTCCATTACTACAAGTGGAGGCCTCAAGTACTGCTGTTCCATTACTACAAGAGGAGGCCTCAAGTACTGCTGTTCAATTACTACAAGTGGAGGCCTCAAGTACTGCTGTTCCCTTACTAAAAGTGAAGGCCACACGTACTGCTGTTCCATAACTACAAGATAAGGCCTCAAGTACTGCTGTTCCATTACTACAAGAGGAGGCCTCAAATACTACAGTTTCTTTACTACATGTGGAGGCCTCAAGAACTGCTGTTCCATTACTACAAGTGGAGGACTCAAGTGCTGCTGTTCCATTACTGCAAGTGGAGGCCTCAAGAACTGTTGTTCCATGACTACAAGTGGAGGACTCAAGTGCTGCTGTTCCATTACTGCAAGTGGAGGCCGCAAGTACTGATGTTCCATTACTACAAGTGGAGGCCTCAAGTACTGCTGTTCCATTACTACAAGTAGAGGCTGCAAGTACTGCTGTTCCATTACTACAAGTGGAGGCCACAAGTACTGCTGTTCCGAGTACTGCTGGTCCATAACTCCAAGTGGAGGCCGCAAGTAGTGCTGTTTCAATACTGCAAGTGGAGGCCGCAAGTACTGCTGTTCCATTACTACAAGAGGAAGTCTCAAGTACTGCTGTTCCATTACTACAAGTGGAGGCCGCAAGTACTGCTGTTCCATTACTACAAGTGGAGGCCGCAAGTACTGCTGTTCCAAGTACTACTATTCCATTACTACAAGTGGAGGCTGCAAGTACTGCTGTTCCATTACTACAAGTGGAGGCCGCAAGTACTGATGTTCCATTAATACAAGTGGAGGCCTCAAGTGCTGCTGTTCCAAGTACTGCTATTCCATTACTACAAGTGGAGGCCACAAGTACTACTGTTCCAAGTACTACTGTTCCATTACTACAAGTGGGGGCCGCAAGTACTGCTGTTCCATTACTACAAGTGGAGGCCACAAGTACTGCTGTTCCATTACTACCAGCGGAGGCTGCAAGTGCTGCTGTTCTGTTACGACAAGTGGAGGCCACAAGTACTGCTGTTCCAAGTACTGCTGTTCCATTACTACAAGTGGAGGCCTAAAGTACTGCTGTTCCATTACAGCAAGTGGAGGCTGCAAGTGATGCTGTTCCATTACTACAAGCGGAGGTCACAAGTACTGCTGTTCCAAGTATTGCTGTTCCATTACTAAAAGTGGAGGCCGCAAGTACTGCTGTTCCATTACTACAAGTGGAGGCTGCAAGTACTGCTGTTCCTTTACTACTAGTGGAGGCCTCAAGTACTGCTGTTTCGTTCCTTCAAGTGGAGGCCTCAAGTACTGCTGTTCCTTTACTGAAGGGTGAGGCCTCAAGTACTGCTGTTCCATTACTGCAAGTGGAGGCCGCAAGTACTGCTGTTCCATTACTAGAAGTGGAGGCCAGAAGCACTGCTGCTCTGAGTACTGCTGTTCCATTACTACAAGTGGAGGCTGTAAGTACTGCTGTTCCATTACTACAAGTGGAGGCTGCAAGTACTGGTGTTCCAAGTACTGCTTTTCCATTACTACAAGTGGAGGCTGCAAGTACTGCTGTTTCATTACTACAAGTTGAGGCCGCAAGTACTGATGTTCCATTACTATAAGTGGAGGCTGCAAGTGCTGCTGTTCCAAGTACTGCTATTCCATTACTACAAGTGGAGGCCGCAAGTACCGCTGTTCCAAGTACAACTGTTCCAGTACTACAAGTGGAGGCCGCAAGTACTGCTGTTCCATTACTACAAGTGGAGGCCACAAGTACTGCTGTTCCGAGTACTGCTGTTCCATAACTCCAAGTGGAGGCCGCAAGTAGTGCTGTTTCAATACTACAAGTGGAGGCCGCAAGTACTGCTGTTCCAAGCACTGCTGTTCCATTACTACAAGTGGAGGCTGCAAGTGCTGCTGTTTCAAGTACTGCTGTTCCATTACTACAAGTGGAGGACGCAAGTACTGCTGTTCCCAGTGCTGCTGTTCCATTACTACAAGTGGAGGCCTCAAGACCTGCTGTTCCATTACTACAAGAGGAGGCCTCAAGTACTGCTGTTCCATTACTACAAGTGGAGGCTTCAAGTACTGGTGTTCCATTACTACAAGAGGAGGCCTCAAGTACTGCATTCCATTTCTACAAGGGGAGGCTGCAAGTACTGCTGTTCCATTACTACAAGTGGAGGTCTCAAGTACTGCTGTTCCATTACCACAAGTGGAGGCCACAAGTATTGCTGTTGCTTTACTACAAATGGAGTCCCCAAGTACTGCTGTTCATTTACTACAAGTGGAGGCCACAAGGACTGCTGTTCAATTACTACAAGTGAGGCCGCAAGTACTGCTGTTCCAAGTACTGCTGTTCCATTACTACAAGTGGAGGCCGCAAGTGCTACTGTTCCAATTACTGCTGTTCCATTACTACAAGTGGAGGCCGCAAGTACTGCTGTTCCAAGTGATGCTGTTCCATTACTACAAGAGGAGGCCTTAAGTACTGCTGTTCCATTACTACAAGTGGAGGCCTCAAATACTGCTGTTCCATTACTACAAGTGGAGACCGCAAGTACTGATGTTCCTTTACTACAAGTGGAGGCCTCAAGTACTGCTGTTCCATTACTACAAGTGTAGGCCGCAATTACTGCTGTTCCATTACTACAAGTGTAGGCCTCAAGTACTGCTGTTCTATTACTACAAGTGGAGGCCTCAAGTACTGCTGTTCCATTACTGCAAGTGGAGGCCACAAGTACTGCTATTCGATTACTACAAGTGGAGGCCTCAAGTACTGCTGTTCCATTACTACAAGTGGAGGCCGCAAGTTCCTCTGTTCCAAGTACTGCTGTTCCATTAATACAAGTGGAGGCCATAAGTACTGCTGTTCCATGTGCTGCTGTTCCATTACTACAAGTGGAGGCCTCAAGTACTGCTGTTCCATTACTACAAGAGGAGGCCTCAAGTACTGCTGTTCAATTAATACAAGTGGAGGCCTCAAGTACTGCTGTTCCCTTACTACAAGTGAAGGCCACACATACTGCTGTTCCATAACTACAAGATAAGGCCTCAACTACTGCTGTTCCATTACTACAAGAGGAGGCCTCAAGTACTACAGTTTCTTTACTACATGTGGAGGCCTCAAGAACTGCTGTTCCATTACTACAAGTGGAGGACTCAAGTGCTGCTGTTCCATTACTGCAAGTGGAGGCCTCAAGAACTGTTGTTCCATTACTACAAGTGGAGGACTCAAGTGCTGCTGTTCCATTACTGCAAGTGGAGGCCGCAAGTACTGATGTTCCATTACTACAAGTGGAGGCCTCAAGTTCTGCTGTTCCATTACTACAAGTAGAGGCTGCAAGTACTGCTGTTCCATTACTACAAGTGGAGGCCGCAAGTACTGCTGTTCCGAGTACTGCTGGTCCATAACTCCAAGTGGAGGCCACAAGGACTGCTGTTCAATTACTACAAGTGAGGCCGCAAGTACTGCTGTTCCAAGTACTGCTGTTCCATTACTACAAGTGGAGGCCGCAAGTGCTACTGTTCCAATTACTGCTGTTCCATTACTACAAGTGGAGGCCGCAAGTACTGCTGTTCCAAGTGATGCTGTTCCATTACTACAAGAGGAGGCCTTAAGTACTGCTGTTCCATTACTACAAGTGGAGGCCTCAAATACTGCTGTTCCATTACTACAAGTGGAGACCGCAAGTACTGATGTTCCTTTACTACAAGTGGAGGCCTCAAGTACTGCTGTTCCATTACTACAAGTGTAGGCCGCAATTACTGCTGTTCCATTACTACAAGTGTAGGCCTCAAGTACTGCTGTTCCATTACTACAAGTGGAGGCCTCAAGTACTGCTGTTCCATTACTGCAAGTGGAGGCCACAAGTACTGCTATTCGATTACTACAAGTGGAGGCCTCAAGTACTGCTGTTCCATTACTACAAGTGGAGGCCGCAAGTTCCTCTGTTCCAAGTACTGCTGTTCCATTAATACAAGTGGAGGCCATAAGTACTGCTGTTCCATGTGCTGCTGTTCCATTACTACAAGTGGAGGCCTCAAGTACTGCTGTTCCATTACTACAAGAGGAGGCCTCAAGTACTGCTGTTCAATTAATACAAGTGGAGGCCTCAAGTACTGCTGTTCCCTTACTACAAGTGAAGGCCACGCATACTGCTGTTCCATAACTACAAGATAAGACCTCAACTACTGCTGTTCCATTACTACAAGAGGAGGCCTCAAGTACTACAGTTTCTTTACTACATGTGGAGGCCTCAAGAACTGCTGTTCCATTACTACAAGTGGAGGACTCAAGTGCTGCTGTTCCATTACTGCAAGTGGAGGCCTCAAGAACTGTTGTTCCATTACTACAAGTGGAGGACTCAAGTGCTGCTGTTCCATTACTGCAAGTGGAGGCCGCAAGTACTGATGTTCCATTACTACCAGTGGAGGCCTCAAGTACTGCTGTTCCATTACTACAAGTAGAGGCTGCAAGTACTGCTGTTCCATCACTACAAGTGGAGGCCGCAAGTACTGCTGTTCCGAGTACTGCTGGTCCATAACTCCAAGTGGAGGCCGCAAGTAGTGCTGTTTCAATACTGCAAGTGGAGGCCGCAAGTACTGCTGTTCCATTACTACAAGAGGAAGTCTCAAGTACTGCTGTTCCATTACTACAAGTGGAGGCCGCAAGTACTGCTGTTCCATTACTACTGAAGTATTTAGGGGTTCCCAAGGCCTACACGCTCCGGAGATAACCCACTCACACTCAAGAACTGTTGGCACGGAAACTGTAAAATGCAAAGAACAAGTTTATTAAACCCCATGGGGTGGTGGTACACTCAAACAGCACCCTTCGGTAATGCAAGAGGTATCACACCGAACATCGGTGCTACCTCATATTATATACAGTTTTGGGGCAATAAAAGATAGGCGGCACAAGTTTAAGACACATTTTCGAGACATATATGGTCATGTTTTGGAATATCGCCAGCTCATTGGAGGGGGCACAACTCCGCTGGTCAGTTTGGTGCACATTCCTGAAGGTTTACGGGTCAGTGGGAACTGCGCATGTGCGGCTTGACCAGTACTAAAAATAGCCTGTTGCTGGGCAGATAAGCGTGGTCAGTGGAACGGACAACGGACTAAAGGGCACGTCGGCCACGAGGCCGCTCATGATCTAAGATGGCCGCTGTAACATTCAAAATGGCGTTTGACATATATAGCCAAGTTAAGGAGGACAACGTGTAGGTTCAGCTAATCGCTAATACGAACGGGCCAATTACGACAGACGACCCTTTTAGCGTTTAGCTGAATCTACCTCATAATGAACATAGTCAGGATGTTCGTCCTCGATGTCAATTAACATAATTTGTGTCACCTCTTTGTGTAGCATCATTTTGTCGTGGGCAAGAGCTCGTCTCGATGGTAAACAGGCTGATAGACACATTGAACATAAAGCAGGGCCACATTGAATACACAAGCAGATAAAAAACATTGCTCCCACAAGTATGCAGAGAATTGTCAACAGTTTCCACCCCACGTCGCAATCATGGACCAGAACCATCCTGAAAGTGTCCAAGTCCCATTGTCTGGGTGTATCTCAGCCGCTATCTTATGCAGTTTGGAAATAGCATCATACACAGATGGGGAATTGTCCGGGACGTATACACAGCAGCTGCTTCCGATAATTCTGCATGCCCCCCCACGATCAGCCAAAACAACGTCCAACACCATCCTGTTTTGGAGGGTGACAATTCTGGAAATCTGTAGTTCCTCGGTAATATTCCCCAGGGCAATGGCAGTGTCATTCGCAACAGCCTCGACAACGCGTGTCAGTCGTCTTATTTTCCGGCTGTTCAGTGCAGCCCCCACAAAGGAGAATAGTCCCAGATTGAAATCCACATACTGTTGTAACGCAGTGTCCGTTTGATCAATGTCCTCTAGGGCAACAGTTCGTTTAACCCTGTTCAAAACGAAATCGTGGTACAATGTGTAATCATTGTGGTACATCGGCGGGCAATGAATACAGGTGGTAGCACAAACGATACGTAGCACGTACCCAACCACCCCACTGGAAGCTGATGATACCCCTTCGTTCCACAGATAAAATAGGTGTTTCGAGATGCGACAAATGAGATGCCATTCGGGCTATCAAACGTGAGAGTAATGTTACATTCACTTTTCCCCACTGCTATCGTGCCCTTATTTCTAATACATAAATCAGCTTTTGTAGCAATGACATTTATGACATGAGCACTAGATACGTTCCCATTTCGCTGATTGCTATATATGCGTGGAGCAGATACATTATCAGGCCTGTATTCTTCCCACTCGAAACGTGTACCCTCAGCCCGGGGAAACCCATCCTTGTCATGGGAACATACTTTATTCAAACGGAAAAGCACCCCCCCTTTGGTTGGCCATCTCAGAGTAAAGAGGAGGGTGTACCAGGCATTGCATGACCCATTGTGCGAAAACGGGAGTGGAATAAGTGGGGTGCCCCCTCTCTTCTGGTGCCCAGGCAACATTCCACACACCCAGCAATTAGAAGTATTGGTCATATTATGCGTGTGGTGAAGAATCTGAATGAAGCTGTTATTCAAATACGTTTGGCGATGGCGCTCTTCATGAAAAGGCAATGTAAAATGAAAATGTTCAGACGGTGCCGGGGTAGTCGGCAGCAAATGTTCACGTACAGGCACCACAAGTTCGACTACCCAGGCTATAACAGCAATCACCACAATGGTCAAGACAAAGAGAAAGGCACCCAATATTTTCTTATCACGAGATGCCGTTGGTGCCATGGTTCAAGAAAGTTTGTGCAAAGTCTCAAGTGGCACAAATTGTTCACAATGTTTTTCACAAATTGTCTCAGATACACGTGAGTGTATACCTAAAAAAAAGAAAAATGCGGTGCTGAACTCCGAGGTAGTCGTTGTTTTCTTCTCCGGGCCAAGACGGGTGTCTCTACTCTGGCAGAACTGATCCCCCCCCCTTGGAATTCCCGGTTTCCGTTTCACAAACCTGGAGCGGTAACCAACCAGTCTTAAAAAGGAACAAAAATCTTCTTATCGCGGTCGTAGATTGTAGCGCTCTCTTCCAGTAGCAGATTGGTCCGGGAAGGCTCCCTCCACTTCGGCCGACGTCACAGCTGGGCTCTTTTCTTTCTCCAAGATCTCCTTATAATCAGTCAGCACAGCAGGAGTCACCAGATCCGGAGAGACTCGGCGACAATGTGTCGAATGCACCCACCGCTTCCTGTTGGTCACTCGTACTGCGGTGCGGGTCGCCAGGAGGACCTGCTCGGGGCCCTTCCACCTGGGTTCCAAACTGCTTGCTCTCTCAAACGAGCGGATCATCACATGGTCCCCAGGACGAAGATCGTGGCCCTCTCCAGTAGAGTTGTCAGGGAGCGCTTCTCGAACCTGTTGGTGAATAGAGAGCAAATCATTTGTTAATCGTGCCAAATAATCATTCATCATAACACAAGGCACATCATGTATTAATCGCGGCTTGGGCACCCCCCAGATATTCATAGGGCGGCCAAACACCACCTCATAGGGCGTAAGGCCAGTTCGTGAGTGGGGTACTGATCTGAGAGATAGTAGTGCTAGCGGCAATGCATCTGGCCACTTCAACGATGTAGACGCCATGATTTTGGCCAGCTTAAGCTTCAAGGTGGCATTGTACCGCTCGACCAAACCTGCTGACTGAGGGTGGAATACAGCGTGGAACTTTTGCTGAATCCCTAACCCCTTCAGTACATATTCCACAATCTTTCCAACAAAATGGGGCCCATTATCGCTCCACAAAAATCTGCAAACTCCAAAGCGAGGAAAGAATTCCTTAAGCAACACCTTAGCTGTTGTCAAAGCCGTATTGTCTTTCGTGGGGTAGGCCTCAACCCATTTGCTAAAAGCACACACCACCACTAGGACGTACTTCAGGTTATTGCAGCGCTCGAGTTGGATGTAATCCATTTGAAGCACTTCAAACGGTGCAGAAGGTGGAACGAACCCTCCTTTCGGAGTATAGGTCCCCTTCCCAGGATTGTGTTGCAAGCATACCAGGCAGGTCTGCACTACTCTCTTTGCAGTATTCGCAATCTCGGGATGTTCCCAAACTCGTGTTAAAAGCCGAGTGATTGCAAGAGCCCCGACATGGGCCAGTCCATGTGTCATCTGGACCATCGCCTGTAAGTAAGCCGCAGGCAATTTCCACTTCTCCATGTCTTTGCTTCTCCAACAACCCTCGTCATCTAGTACCCCATCTGCTGCCCAAGCCGCAAGCTCAGATTCTGTAGCTGATTTTTGAATATCCCGTATCTCTGCTCTAGCATCACTCCATCGCTCGGCCTGTGATTGTACCACGTACATGGGGGAGCTAGTTCGGGACATAGCCGTTTGCCTTGCTATGCTGTCTGCAAAGGCATTTCCTTGACCCACTTTATCCGTAATCTTCTTATGGGCACTGCACTTCACTATCGCTACTTTTTTAGGACTAAGCAACGCATTTTGGAGATCACGCACTAGCTCTCCGTGCATAATGTGCTCCCCGTGTGATGTCAGGAACCCACGTTCCCTCCAAAGAAGCCCGAAGTCATGGGCCACTCCAAAGGCATACCGGCTGTCCGTGTATATGTTCACACATAATCCGGCACTCAATTCGCAGGCTCTTGTTAAAGCTATCAGCTCTGCTGCCTGAGCCGATTTTTGTGGTATTCTAGCTGTTTCTACCACCGTCTTAAGAGTCGTGATCGCATATGCTGCGGAAGTCGTACCATCTGGCAGCCTTAAACACGATCCATCAACCCACAGTTCCCCGTCCACATCAGGAAGTGGCACATCCTGTAAGTCAACACGACCCTTTGTCTGTTCCTCAGTCAGGAAAACACAGTCGTGATGTTTTTCTTCCTGACCCTCCTCGGCCGGATAGGGCAATAAGGTGGCAGGGTTCAAAGTAGCGCATCTTTTCAATGTTATGTGTGGCGCTAAGAGTGTCAGCTCGTATCCTGTAAGTCGTGCACTCGTGAGGTATTGGGTCTTTGTTTGGTTTAACAGGGCATCTACCGCATGGGGGACTAGCACCAACAATTTGTGTGATAACACTATACCCTCACTCTGTCGTATGGCTACTGCTGTTGCCGCTACTGCTCGAAAACACCCAGGCAGCCCTCGTGCTACAGGATCCAAAATGGCAGAGAAGTATGCACATGGTCTCTGCTTATCCCCGTGTAACTGCACTAACACTGACAATGCACACCCATCATTCTCGTGTACGTACAATGTGAAAAGTTTTGTGTAGTCTGGTGTTCCTAACACGGGTGCGGAACAAAGGGCCTGCCTCAACTGTTCAAAAGCTTTCTGGCATTCATCTGTCCACTCAAGAGGCATCGGTGTAGCTTTGGACAGTAATGCTAGCAAAGGTTTTATGATATGTGAAAAACCCATGATCCATTGTCTACAAAAGGATGTCAACCCTATGAAGGCACGCACATCTCTCTGCGTGCGGGGGACTGGTGTATCTAAAATTGCTTGAATTCGATCAGATGTTAATGCCCGCCCCTCCTTAGACAACAGATGACCGAGGTAGGTCACCTGGGGTCTACAGTATTGAAGCTTTTTCTTGGAAACCTTGTGATTGTTTTGTGCCAAAAAGGAAAGCAGTGCAAGCGTACTCTGTTCACATTGTGCATAGGAGTCGGCGGCAAGCAAAAGGTCATCCACATACTGGATGAGCGCAACGCCAGACTGCAATTTAAAGGAATCTAGTTGTCGTTTCAAAGCCTGGCTGTAGATGCTAGGGCTTTCGGTATATCCCTGGGGAACACGACAAAATCTATACGATGTATTATTGAGCGTAAAACCAAACAGATATCTGCTATCTGGGTGCACAGGGATGGAAAAGAACGCATTCTTTAAGTCAATAACGCTAAAGGTGGTGGCCGTCGGTGGAACCAAAGTGAGCAAAGTCATGATATCAGACACCACCGGGTATTGGGGAATGACAATTTTATTTATCTCACGCAAATCAATAATAAATCGGTAGATTTTGCCATCTGAGTCTCTCTTAAGAATCGGTAGAATAGGGCTGTTACAAACATTATAAGGGACCTCCTCCACCACCCCTGCAGAAATCAAGTCCTGAACAATATGTGTCAGTGCAATTTCACCTTCTTTCAAAATCTTATACTGTGGCACTCGTGGCAGAGGGGCCCCCTCCTTAACAGTAATGCGTATTGGTGGAATGCGCATCTCTCCCACATCCGTATCTGAGGTCGCCCACAACGTGTGCGGCAGGGAAGCCAAAGCGGGGATGTCTAAAATGGCATAAAATCTATCAGGGTCAGGGCAATCATCAGGGTCAGGGTAATTGTCGTTCAGAATAACCCGCACTCCCTCTGGAGCGCAGCGTATTGTTGCTCGAAAATATTTAAGCAAATCAATGCCCAGGATATTGTCTGGGGTATGGGGTGATAACAAAAATTGGCCAAAACTAAAGTATTTGTCAATGCATAGTGCAAGGGGCTTGGACAATGGGCTGGGGGAGGGTGTGCCATCAAACCCTACACACGTAATCATTTCGCCAGACAGGGGAGCCCTCGGAACCAAGTTTTTCGACAGAGCACTTCGAGTAGCTCCTGTGTCGACTAGAAATTGATCAGTAGAACC
Organism: Lissotriton vulgaris; assembly: GCF_964263255.1. Taxonomy (NCBI): domain Eukaryota; kingdom Metazoa; phylum Chordata; class Amphibia; order Caudata; family Salamandridae; genus Lissotriton; species Lissotriton vulgaris. Next base: position 25,412,078 of record NC_141687.1, on the reverse strand, counting down.
CAAAATACCCGCTGTTACATATGGACCTTGCTGATCTACTGGCACTTCAACTGATTCCTTACCCCATCCTACGCAATCCTATGCATGCACATAATCCTGATGTTCCACATTCTCTCCTTCCGAAATCTGATATTGATTCCGTCTATCAAACGTATTTCGTTCGTCCTGGCCACGGCCCCTCTCCTCAACCTGTCTACGATCACCTCCGCCACCTCTTGTTCCAGTATAACCTCCTCTTGACCTTCCACTGCCTCGACCACGCTGACTACGCTGTTCACGAAGTACCGGACAATCTTCGGCCCAATGCCCAAACTCCTTACAATAAGCACACTGATCCTCCGCAATGTCCGTACGACCATACGATGCGTTTCCTCCACCTCGTCTACCTCTATCATTCCCTCTACTCTGTGTTCCCCGGACCTGCGCCAACATCACCTTCGTTTTAAATTCCTTCGTCTTTTTCTCTACACTTTCTTTAGCCTCCACTTCCTGCCGCTCATAATACTGAGCCATAGTTAACAAGGACGCAGGGGTCGCCGTGGCCCAGGAACTTTCACTCGACTTCAATCGCTTAGCAATCTCTGGTAGGAGATTAGCCACATACTTATCTACAAACAAATGCCGACCCGTATCATCTGTTAAAGATTGACCACTGTAATCATGAAAGGCCTCCTCGAAGCGCGTAAAGAAATCGGAAACCGTTTCATCGGGTTTCTGCTTGCACGACGTTAACATAGTCCAATCAATCTTTTTGGCGGGAACAAGCGTTTTTAATTTACGCAAAATAGCTGCCGGGAGTTCTAGGATTAGCTGACAAGGCTTGCATGCTGGTTCCCTGTCTAAATCTGCAGCATTTATTTCTTTCCATGTCCCTCCCAATATTGTCTCATCATTATTTTTACGAATCTGCCGCCACATATCAGGTGGTAATATCAACCCAAAAAACAAATCTATATCTACAAGAGTCATCACACAAGACGATATAGCCCCCTCCACCCCCTCATAAAATGCCGCTGAATTTTTTCGGAGATCAGGTAAAGAATTTTTCAATGCCATGACATCTGCTCTATTCCATGGAGTGTAAACCCAATTATACACAAAGTACCCTTTCGCGTCCTTCGACAATGTATCATCATCCGTACCTTCCCCTTTTGGTGGAACATACAAAGGCGCGGCTTCACGCATAGGCATAACATGCAACGCAGAATTCTTATCTGAACCACGAAGAGAACACTCCTTAGCCTCCCCGTTATTTCCCGGCTCGGACTCCTTTTGCCTCCGTTTTCGTTCCTGTCGCAATTGGGTTGTCTCATCCCGCAGCTTGATCAATTGCTTGAACAGGTCGTCAACATCTGTAAGATCAAAATCACCTTTAGCTAAATTCTCACGATACACTGACAACACTTTAGGCTCTAGCGTATCAGAAAGTTCACGATATGCGTTTACAACTTCATCCGCCAGGCTGGACAGAAAATACATTAATTCAAGATCCGACCACCCTTTCTTCTCTGTTAACAACTGCTCCTGAGTAACACAATGCTTATTCACTTTACGAGCCCAACTGCGTAAATGAGCGGACCTATCCGCAGTAAACCTGAGAGCCGATACCCCTTTCTGTCTCGACCGATCCTGTCCATCATCCTCGGAATCCGCAGCCGGAGCCGTCGGTGAAACGTACGGAGGCGGTGACCGATCTAACAAAGAAAAATCATCAATTTCATTATTAAGGACAGGATAAAGTGGTCGGCGAATAGGAAACTGACCAGTCGTTTGCAAATTACGTTCCCGTTCCTCCCTTTCTTTCTTCTCCTGAGCCTCCTTTTCCTCAAGCTGTAAAGCCTTATCCCGAGCAGCCTTGCGCTGCTCTTTGTCCGCCAAGGCAACCTCACGCTTCATTCGCTCACGCGCCGCTTTCTCCCACATTCGCACGCAATCAAACATGTTTTGTCTAGACCTGCGTTGAAACATACACTGCTCTACAAATTGGATTTTACTCAAATCGTACGACCCGTGTAGGGGCCATTGCAATTCAGGATCGGCCTTGGTGTACTTATGCCATAATTTACTGTACATAATAGGTGGAAGGCCGAATTTGATATACATGTCCCTATTTGGTGTTCCCTCTGGGGGAGCCGGCTGTGATTCCGCTAACCTAATTGAGGTACCTTCTCCAAAACAACACATTCCCCGGAGTGTGCTGAAAACAGGCATGTTCAAAAAGTATCACGAAAGCGTGACACAGACAAAATGGCACTTACAGTTCTCCACACGATCGTGCCGCTCAAAGGAAAAAAACAAAGTTAGAGAAACATCTCTACATGCCTGCCTATGTGAAGTGCACTACACATATAAGTTCAAAGATCACAAATTCACAATGTTAGCTAACTCAAATCAAAGTTCCTAGAACTCGGCAAGCGTCCGAAGACTACCTCACCGATCACAAAGCACAGATTTTCAGTAAGCGTCCGAAGACTACCTTACCGAACACAAATCGCAGAACTTCAGTAAGCGTCCGAAGACTACCTTACCGAACACAAAGCTTACCAAATTCCCAACTGTCCAGATTCCAACTGCCAAGGTCTGGTAAGCCAAATCAGCCAAACGGCACTTTCTCAACGATGCAGACACTTCGAAGACTCAGTCGGAGACCGGCGCCACCTGGAAGGTCAGATCGGAAGGAAAGGAAAAAACACCGTGGCAGCCAAGACTCGGGTCACTCGTGGCAGCGCGCGCCCATGGCGGATTTCCAAGCCTTCGTCACGACCTCTCCTTCGGGCATCCGAGTCGCCGATGAGTCCCTTCGTGGTCGCCAATTGAAGTATTTAGGGGTTCCCAAGGCCTACACGCTCCGGAGATAACCCACTCACACTCAAGAACTGTTGGCACGGAAACTGTAAAATGCAAAGAACAAGTTTATTAAACCCCATGGGGTGGTGGTACACTCAAACAGCACCCTTCGGTAATGCAAGAGGTATCACACCGAACATCGGTGCTACCTCATATTATATACAGTTTTGGGGCAATAAAAGATAGGCGGCACAAGTTTAAGACACATTTTCGAGACATATATGGTCATGTTTTGGAATATCGCCAGCTCATTGGAGGGGGCACAACTCCGCTGGTCAGTTTGGTGCACATTCCTGAAGGTTTACGGGTCAGTGGGAACTGCGCATGTGCGGCTTGACCAGTACTAAAAATAGCCTGTTGCTGGGCAGATAAGCGTGGTCAGTGGAACGGACAACGGACTAAAGGGCACGTCGGCCACGAGGCCGCTCATGATCTAAGATGGCCGCTGTAACATTCAAAATGGCGTTTGACATATATAGCCAAGTTAAGGAGGACAACGTGTAGGTTCAGCTAATCGCTAATACGAACGGGCCAATTACGACACAAGTACTGCTATTCCATTACTACAAGTGGAGGCCACAAGTACTACTGTTCCAAGTACTACTGTTCCATTACTACAAGTGGGGGCCGCAAGTACTGCTGTTCCATTACTACAAGTGGAGGCCACAAGTACTGCTGTTCCATTACTACCAGCGGAGGCTGCAAGTGCTGCTGTTCTGTTACGACAAGTGGAGGCCACAAGTACTGCTGTTCCAAGTACTGCTGTTTCATTACTACAAGTGGAGGCCTAAAGTACTGCTGTTCCATTACAGCAAGTGGAGGCTGCAAGTGATGCTGTTCCATTACTACAAGCGGAGGTCACAAGTACTGCTGTTCCAAGTATTGCTGTTCCATTACTAAAAGTGGAGGCCGCAAGTACTGCTGTTCCATTACTACAAGTGGAGGCTGCAAGTACTGCTGTTCCTTTACTACTAGTGGAGGCCTCAAGTACTGCTGTTTCGTTCCTTCAAGTGGAGGCCTCAAGTACTGCTGTTCCTTTACTGAAGGGTGAGGCCTCAAGTACTGCTGTTCCATTACTGCAAGTGGAGGCCGCAAGTACTGCTGTTCCATTACCAGAAGTGGAGGCCAGAAGCACTGCTGCTCTGAGTACTGCTGTTCCATTACTACAAGTGGAGGCTGTAAGTACTGCTGTTCCATTACTACAAGTGGAGGCTGCAAGTACTGGTGTTCCAAGTACTGCTTTTCCATTACTAAAAGTGGAGGCTGCAAGTACTGCTGTTTCATTACTACAAGTGGAGGCCGCAAGTACTGATGTTCCATTACTACAAGTGGAGGCCGCAAGTGCTGCTGTTCCAAGTACTGCTATTCCATTACTACAAGTGGAGGCCGCAAGTACCGCTGTTCCAAGTACAACTGTTCCAGTACTACAAGTGGAGGCCGCAAGTACTGCTGTTCCATTACTACAAGTGGAGGCCACAAGTACTGCTGTTCCGAGTACTGCTGTTCCATAACTCCAAGTGGAGACCGCAAGTAGTGCTGTTTCAATACTACAAGTGGAGGCCGCAAGTACTGCTGTTCCAAGCACTGCTGTTCCATTACTACAAGTGGAGGCTGCAAGTGCTGCTGTTTCAAGTACTGCTGTTCCATTACTACAAGTGGAGGATGCAAGTACTCCTGTTCCCAGTGCTGCTGTTCCATTACTACAAGTGGAGGCCTCAAGACCTGCTGTTCCATTACTACAAGAGGAGGCCTCAAGTACTGCTGTTCCATTACTACAAGTGGAGGCTTCAAGTACACATGTTCCATTACTACAAGAGGAGGCCTCAAGTACTGCATTCCATTTCTACAAGGGGAGGCTGCAAGTACTGCTGTTCCATTACTACAAGTGGAGGTCTCAAGTACTGCTGTTCCATTACCACAAGTGGAGGCCGCAAGTATTGCTGTTGCTTTACTACAAATGGAGTCCCCAAGTACTGCTGTTCATTTACTACAAGTGGAGGCCGCAAGGACTGCTGTTCAATTACTACAAGTGAGGCCGCAAGTACTGCTGTTCCAAGTACTGCTGTTCCATTACTACAAATGGAGGCCGCAAGTGCTACTGTTCCAATTACTGCTGTTCCATTACTACAAGTGGAGGCCGCAAGTACTGCTGTTCCAAGTGATGCTGTTCCATTACTACAAGAGGAGGCCTTAAGTACTGCTGTTCCATTACTACAAGTGGAGGCCTCAAATACTGCTGTTCCATTACTACAAGTGGAGATCGCAAGTACTGATGTTCCTTTACTACAAGTGGAGGCCTCAAGTACTGCTGTTCCATTACTACAAGTGTAGGCCGCAATTACTGCTGTTCCATTACTACAAGTGTAGGCCTCATGTACTGCTGTTCCATTACTACAAGTGGAGGCCTCAAGTACTGCTGTTCCATTACTGCAAGTGGAGGCCACAAGTACTGCTATTCGATTACTACAAGTGGAGGCCTCAAGTACTGCTGATCCATTACTACAAGTGGAGGCCGCAAGTGCTGCTGTTCCAAGTACTGCTGTTCCATTAATACAAGTGGAGGCCATAAGTACTGCTGTTCCAAGTGCTGCTGTTCCATTACTACAAGTGGAGGCCTCAAGTACTGCTGTTCCAAGTGCTGCTGTTCCATTACTACAAGAGGAGGCCTCAAGTACTGCTGTTCAATTACTACAAGTGGAGGCCTCAAGTACTGCTGTTCCCTTACTACAAGTGAAGGCCACACATACTGCTGTTCCATAACTACAAGATAAGGCCTCAAGTACTGCTGTTCCAGTACTACAAGAGGAGGCTTCAAGTACTACAGTTTCTTTACTACATGTGGAGGCCTCAAGAACTGCTGTTCCATTACTACAAGTGGAGGACTCAAGTGCTGCTGTTCCATTACTGCAAGTGGAGGCATCAAGAACTGTTGTTCCATTACTACAAGTGGAGGACTCAAGTGCTGCTGTTCCATTACTGCAAGTGGAGGCCGCAAGTACTGATGTTCCATTACTACAAGTGGAGGCCTAAAGTACTGCTGTTCCATTACTACAAGTAGAGGCTGCAAGTACTGCTGTTCCATTACTACAAGTGGAGGCCACAAGTACTGCTGTTCCGAGTACTGCTGGTCCATAACTCCAAGTGGAGGCCGCAAGTAGTGCTGTTTCAATACTGCAAGTGGAGGCCGCAAGTACTGCTGTGCCATTACTACAAGAGGAAGTCTCAAGTACTGCTGTTCCATTACTACAAGTGGAGGCCGCAGTACTGCTGTTCCATTACTACAAGTGGAGGCAGCAAGTACTGCTGTTCCAAGTACTACTATTCCATTACTACAAGTGGAGGCTGCAAGTACCGCTGTTCCATTACTACAAGTGGAGGCCGCAAGTACTGATGTTCCATTAATACAAGTGGAGGCCGCAAGTGCTGCTGTTCCAAGTACTGCTATTCCATTAGTACAAGTGGAGGCCACAAGTACTACTGTTCCAAGTACTACTGTTCCATTACTACAAGTGGGGGCCGCAAGTACTGCTGTTCCATTACTACAAGTGGAGGCCACAAGTACTGCTGTTCCATTACTTCCAGCGGAGGCTGCAAGTGCTGCTGTTCTGTTACGACAAGTGGAGGCCACAAGTACTGCTGTTCCAAGTACTGCTGTTCCATTACTACAAGTGGAGGCCTAAAGTACTGCTGTTCCATTACAGCAAGTAGAGGCTGCAATTGATGCTGTTCCATTACTACAAGTGGAGGTCACAAGTACTGCTGTTCCAAGTATTGCTGTTCCATTACTAAAAGTGGAGGCCGCAAGTACTGCTTTTCCATTACTACAAGTGGAGGCTGCAAGTACTGCTGTTCCTTTACTACTAGTGGAGGCCTCAAATACTGCTGTTTCGTTCCTTCAAGTGGAGGCCTCAAGTACTGCTGTTCCTTTACTGAAGGGTGAGGCCTCAAGTACTGCTGTTCCAGCACTGCAGGTGGAGGCCGCAAGTACTGCTGTTCCATTACTAGAAGTGGAGGCCAGAAGCACTGCTGCTCTGAGTACTGCTGTTCCATTACTAGAAGTGGAGGCTGTAAGTACTGTTGTTCCATTACTACAAGTGGAGGCTGCAAGTACTGGTGTTCCAAGTACTGCTTTTCCATTACTACAAGTGGAGGCCGCAAGTAGTGCTGTTTCAATACTACAAGTGGAGGCCGCAAGTACTGCTGTTCCAAGCACTGCTGTTCCATTACTACAAGTGGAGGCTGCAAGTGCTGCTGTTTCAAGTACTGCTGTTCCATTACTACAAGTGGAGGACGCAAGTACTGCTGTTCCCAGTGCTGCTGTTCCATTACTACAAGTGGAGGCCTCAAGACCTACTGTTCCATTACTACAAGAGGAGGCTTCAAGTACTGGTGTTCCATTACTACAAGAGGAGGCCTCAAGTACTGCATTCCATTTCTACAAGGAGAGGCTGCAAGTACTGCTGTTCCATTACTACAAGTGGAGGTCTCAAGTACTGCTGTTCCATTACCACAAGTGGAGGCCGCAAGTATTGCTGTTGCTTTACTACAAATGGAGTCCCCAAGTACTGCTGTTCATTTACTACAAGTGGAGGCCGCAAGGACTGCTGTTCAATTACTACAAGTGAGGCCGCAAGTACTGCTGTTCCAAGTACTGCTGTTCCATTACTACAAGTGGAGGCCGCAAGTGCTACTGTTCCAATTACTGCTGCTCCATTACTACAAGTGGAGGCCTCAAATACTGCTGTTCCATTACTACAAGTGGAGACCGCAAGTACTGATGTTCCTTTACTACAAGTGGAGGCTTCAAGTACTGGTGTTCCATTACTACAAGAGGAGGCCTCAAGTACTGCATTCCATTTCTACAAGGAGAGGCTGCAAGTACTGCTGTTCCATTACCACAAGTGGAGGCCGCAAGTATTGCTGTTGCTTTACTACAAATGGAGTCCCCAAGTACTGCTGTTCATTTACTACAAGTGGAGGCAGCAAGGACTGCTGTTCAATTACTACAAGTGAGGCCGCAAGTACTGCTGTTCCAAGTACTGCTGTTCCATTACTACAAGTGGAGGCCGTAAGTGCTACTGTTCCAATTACTGCTGCTCCATTACTACCAGTGGAGGCCTCAAATACTGCTGTTCCATTACTACAAGTGGAGACCGCAAGTACTGATGTTCCTTTACTACAAGTGGAGGCCTCAAGTACTGCTGTTCCATTACTACAAGTGTAGGCCGCAAGTACTGCTGTTCCATTACTACAAGTGGAGGCCGCAAGTACTGCTGTTCCAAGTACTACTATTCCATTACTACAAGTGAAGGCTGCAAGTACTGCTGTTCCATTACTACAAGTGGAGGCCGCAAGTACTGATGTTCCATTAATACAAGTGGAGGCCGCAAGTGCTGCTGTTCCAAGTACTGCTATTCCATTAGTACAAGTGGAGGCCACAAGTACTACTGTTCCAAGTACTACTGTTCCATTACTACAAGTGGGGGCCGCAAGTACTGCTGTTCCATTACTACAAGTGGAGGCCACAAGTACTGCTGTTCCATAACTACCAGCGGAGGCTGCAAGTGCTGCTGTTCTGTTACGACAAGTGGAGGCCACAAGTACTGCTGTTCCAAGTACTGCTGTTCCATTACTACAAGTGGAGGCCTAAAGTACTGCTGTTCCATTACAGCAAATGGAGGCTGCAATTGATGCTGTTCCATTACTACAAGTGGAGGTCACAAGTACTGCTGTTCCAAGTATTGCTGTTCCATTACTAAAAGTGGAGGCCGCAAGTACTGCTGTTCCATTACTACAAGTGGAGGCTGCAAGTACTGCTGTTCCTTTACTACTAGTGGAGGCCTCAAGTACTGCTGTTTCGTTCCTTCAAGTGGAGGCCTCAAGTACTGCTGTTCCTTTACTGAAGGGTGAGGCCTCAAGTACTGCTGTTCCATTACTGCAAGTGGAGGCCGCAAGAACTGCTGTTCCATTACTAGAAGTGGAGGCCAGAAGCACTGCTGCTCTGAGTACTGCTGTTCCATTACTACAAGTGGAGGCTGTAAGTACTGCTGTTCCATTACTACAAGTGGAGGCTGCAAGTACTGGTGTTCCAAGTACTGCTTTTCCATTACTACAAGTGGAGGCTGCAAGTACTGCTGTTTCATTACTACAAGTGGAGGCCGCAAGTACTGATGTTCCATTACTACAAGTGGAGGCCACAAGTGCTGCTGTTCCAAGTACTGCTATTCCATTACTACAAGTGGAGGCCGCAAGTACCGCTGTTCCAAGTACAACTGTTCCAGTACTACAAGTGGAGGCCGCAAGTACTGCTGTTCCATTACTACAAGTGGAGGCCACAAGTACTTCTGTTCCGAGTACTGCTGTTCCATAACTCCAAGTGGAGGCCGCAAGTAGTGCTGTTTCAATACTACAAGTCGAGGCCGCAAGTACTGCTGTTCCAAGCACTGCTGTTCCATTACTACAAGTGGAGGCTGCAAGTGCTGCTGTTTCAAGTACTGCTGTTCCATTACTACAAGTGGAGGACGCAAGTACTGCTGTTCCCAGTGCTGCTGTTCCATTACTACAAGTGGAGGCCTCAAGACCTGCTGTTCCATTACTACAAGAGGAGGCCTCAAGTACTGCTGTTCCATTACTACAAGTGGAGGCTTCAAGTACTGCATTCCATTTCTACAAGGGGAGGCTGCAAGTACTGCTGTTCCATTACTACAAGTGGAGGTCTCAAGTATTGCTGTTGCTTTACTACAAATGGAGTCCCCAAGTACTGCTGTTCATTTACTACAAGTGGAGGCCGCAAGGACTGCTGTTCAATTACTACAAGTGAGGCCGCAAGTACTGCTGTTCCAAGTACTGCTGTTCCATTACTACAAGTGGAGGGCACAAGTGCTACTGTTCCAATTACTGCTGTTCCATTACTACAAGTGGAGGCCGCAAGTACTGCTGTTCCAAGTGATGCTGTTCCATTACTACAAGAGGAGGCCTTAAGTACCGCTGTTCCATTACTACAAGTGGAGGCCTCAAATACTGCTGTTCCATTACTACAAGTGGAGACCGCAAGTACTGATGTTCCTTTACTACAAGTGGAGGCCTCAAGTACTGCTGTTCCATTACTACAAGTGTAGGCCGCAATTACTGCTGTTCCATTACTACAAGTGTAGGCCTCAAGTACTGCTGTTCCATTACTACAAGTGGAGGCCTCAAGTACTGCTGTTCCATTACTGCAAGTGGAGGCCACATGTACTGCTATTCGATTACTACAAGTGGAGGCCTCAAGTACTGCTGTTCCATTACTACAAGTGGAGGCCGCAAGTACTGCTGTTCCATTACTACAAGATGAGGTCTCAAGTACTGCTGTTCCATTACTACAAGTGGAGGCCGCAAGTACTGCTGTTCCATTACTACAAGTGGAGGTCACAAGTTCTGCTGTTCCAAGTACTAGTATTCAATTGCTACAAGTGGAGGCTGCAAGTACTGCTGTTCCATTATTACAAGTGGAAGCCGCAAGTACTGATGTTCCATTACTACAAGTGGAGGGCGCAAGTGCTAATGTTCCAAGTACTGCTATTCCATTACTACAAGTGGAGTCCGCAAGTACTGCTGTTCAAACTACTGCTGTTCCATTACTAGAAGTGGAGGCCACAAGCACTGCTGTTCCATAACTACCAGCGGAGGCTGCAAGTGCTGCTGTTCTGTTACGACAAGTGGAGGCCACAAGTACTGCTGTTCCAAGTACTGCTGTTCCATTACTACAAGTGGAGGCCGCCAGTACCGCTGTTCCAAGTACAACTGTTCCAGTACTACAAGTGGAGGCCGCAAGTACTGCTGTTCCATTACTACAAGTGGAGGCCACAAGTACTGCTGTTCCCAGTGCTGCTGTTCCATTACTACAAGTGGAGGCCTCAAGACCTGCTGTTCCATTACTACAAGAGGAGGCCTCAAGTACTGCTGTTCCATTACTACAAGTGGAGGCTTCAAGTACTGCATTCCATTTCTACAAGGGGAGGCTGCAAGTACTGCTGTTCCATTACTACAAGTGGAGGTCTCAAGTATTGCTGTTGCTTTACTACAAATGGAGTCCCCAAGTACTGCTGTTCATTTACTACAAGTGGAGGCCGCAAGGACTGCTGTTCAATTACTACAAGTGAGGCCGCAAGTACTGCTGTTCCAAGTACTGCTGTTCCATTACTACAAGTGGAGGCCACAAGTGCTACTGTTCCAATTACTGCTGTTCCATTACTACAAGTGGAGGCCGCAAGTACTGCTGTTCCAAGTGATGCTGTTCCATTACTACAAGAGGAGGCCTTAAGTACCGCTGTTCCATTACTACAAGTGGAGGCCTCAAATACTGCTGTTCCATTACTACAAGTGGAGACCGCAAGTACTGATGTTCCTTTACTACAAGTGGAGGCCTCAAGTACTGCTGTTCCATTACTACAAGTGTAGGCCGCAATTACTGCTGTTCCATTACTACAAGTGTAGGCCTCAAGTACTGCTGTTCCATTACTACAAGTGGAGGCCTCAAGTACTGCTGTTCCATTACTGCAAGTGGAGGCCACATGTACTGCTATTCGATTACTACAAGTGGAGGCCTCAAGTACTGCTGTTCCATTACTACAAGTGGAGGCCGCAAGTACTGCTGTTTCATTACTACAAGATGAGGTCTCAAGTACTGCTGTTCCATTACTACAAGTGGAGGCCGCAAGTACTGCTGTTCCATTACTACAAGTGGAGGTCACAAGTTCTGCTGTTCCAAGTACTAGTATTCAATTGCTACAAGTGGAGGCTGCAAGTACTGCTGTTCCATTATTACAAGTGGAAGCCGCAAGTACTGATGTTCCATTACTACAAGTGGAGGGCGCAAGTGCTAATGTTCCAAGTACTGCTATTCCATTACTACAAGTGGAGTCCGCAAGTACTGCTGTTCAAACTACTGCTGTTCCATTACTAGAAGTGGAGGCCACAAGCACTGCTGTTCCATAACTACCAGCGGAGGCTGCAAGTGCTGCTGTTCTGTTACGACAAGTGGAGGCCACAAGTACTGCTGTTCCAAGTACTGCTGTTCCATTACTACAAGTGGAGGCCGCAAGTACCGCTGTTCCAAGTACAACTGTTCCAGTACTACAAGTGGAGGCCGCAAGTACTGCTGTTCCATTACTACAAGTGGAGGCCACAAGTACTGCTGTTCCGAGTACTGCTGTTCCATAACTCCAAGTGGAGGCCACAAGTAGTGCTGTTTCAATACTACAAGTGGAGGCCGCAAGTACTGCTGTTCCAAGCACTGCTGTTCCATTACTACAAGTGGAGGCTGCAAGTGCTGCTGTTTCAAGTACTGCTGTTCCATTACTACAAGTGGAGGACGCAAGTACTGCTGTTCCCAGTGCTGCTGTTCCATTACTACAAGTGGAGGCCTCAAGACCTGCTGTTCCATTACTACAAGAGGAGGCCTCAAGTACTGCTGTTCCATTACTACAAGTGGAGGCTTCAAGTACTGGTGTTCCATTACTACAAGAGGAGGCCTCAAGTACTGCATTCCATTTCTACAAGGGGAGGCTGCAAGTACTGCTGTTCCATTACTACAAGTGGAGGTCTCAAGTACTGCTGTTCCATTACCACAAGTGGAGGCCACAAGTATTGCTGTTGCTTTACTACAAATGGAGTCCCCAAGTACTGCTGTTCATTTACTACAAGTGGAGGCCACAAGGACTGCTGTTCAATTACTACAAGTGAGGCCGCAAGTACTGCTGTTCCAAGTACTGCTGTTCCATTACTACAAGTGGAGGCCGCAAGTGCTACTGTTCCAATTACTGCTGTTCCATTACTACAAGTGGAGGCCGCAAGTACTGCTGTTCCAAGTGATGCTGTTCCATTACTACAAGAGGAGGCCTTAATTACTGCTGTTCCATTACTACAAGTGGAGGCCTCAAATACTGCTGTTCCATTACTACAAGTGGAGACCGCAAGTACTGATGTTCCTTTACTACAAGTGGAGGCCTCAAGTACTGCTGTTCCATTACTACAAGTGTAGGCCGCAATTACTGCTGTTCCATTACTACAAGTGTAGGCCTCAAGTACTGCTGTTCCATTACTACAAGTGGAGGCCTCAAGTACTGCTGTTCCATTACTGCAAGTGGAGGCCACAAGTACTGCTATTCGATTACTACAAGTGGAGGCCTCAAGTACTGCTGTTCCATTACTACAAGTGGAGGCCGCAAGTTCCTCTGTTCCAAGTACTGCTGTTCCATTAATACAAGTGGAGGCCATAAGTACTGCTGTTCCATGTGCTGCTGTTCCATTACTACAAGTGGAGGCCTCAAGTACTGCTGTTCCATTACTACAAGAGGAGGCCTCAAGTACTGCTGTTCAATTAATACAAGTGGAGGCCTCAAGTACTGCTGTTCCCTTACTACAAGTGAAGGCCACACATACTGCTGTTCCATAACTACAAGATAAGGCCTCAACTACTGCTGTTCCATTACTACAAGAGGAGGCCTCAAGTACTACAGTTTCTTTACTACATGTGGAGGCCTCAAGAACTGCTGTTCCATTACTACAAGTGGAGGACTCAAGTGCTGCTGTTCCATTACTGCAAGTGGAGGCCTCAAGAACTGTTGTTCCATTACTACAAGTGGAGGACTCAAGTGCTGCTGTTCCATTACTGCAAGTGGAGGCCGCAAGTACTGATGTTCCATTACTACAAGTGGAGGCCTCAAGTACTGCTGTTCCATTACTACAAGTAGAGGCTGCAAGTACTGCTGTTCCATTACTACAAGTGGAGGCCGCAAGTACTGCTGTTCCGAGTACTGCTGGTCCATAACTCCAAGTGGAGGCCGCAAGTAGTGCTGTTTCAATACTGCAAGTGGAGGCCGCAAGTACTGCTGTTTCATTACTACAAGAGGAAGTCTCAAGTACTGCTGTTCCATTACTACAAGTGGAGGCCGCAAGTACTGCTGTTCCATTACTACAAGTGGAGGCCGCAAGTACTGCTTTTCCAAGTACTACTATTCCATTACTACAAGTGGAGGCTGCAAGTACTGCTGTTCCATTACTACAAGTGGAGGCCGCAAGTACTGATGTTCCATTAATACAAGTGGAGGCCGCAAGTGCTGCTGTTCCAAGTACTGCTATTCCATTAGTACACGTGGAGGCCACAAGTACTACTGTTCCAAGTACTACTGTTCCATTACTACAAGTGGGGCCGCAAGTACTACAGTTCCATTACTACAAGTGGAGGCCACAAGTACTGCTGTTCCATAACTACCAGCGGAGGCTGCAAGTGCTGCTGTTCTGTTACGACAAGTGGAGGCCACAAGTACTGCTGTTCCAAGTACTGCTGTTCCATTACTACAAGTGGAGGCCTAAAGTACTGCTGTTCCATTACAGCAAGTGGAGGCTGCAATTGATGCTGTTCCATTACTACAAGTGGAGGTCACAAGTACTGCTGTTCCTAGTATTGCTGTTCCATTACTAAAAGTGGAGGCCGCAAGTACTGCTGTTCCATTACTACAAGTGGAGGCTGCAAGTACTGCTGTTCCTTTACTACTAGTGGAGGCCTCAAGTACTGCTGTTTCGTTCCTTCAAGTGGAGGCCTCAAGTACTGCTGTTCCTTTACTGAAGGGTGAGGCCTCAAGTACTGCTGTTCCATTACTGCAAGTGGAGGCCGCAAGAACTGCTGTTCCATTACTAGAAGTGGAGGCCAGAAGCACTGCTGCTCTGAGTACTACTGTTCCATTACTACAAGTGGAGGCTGTAAGTACTGCTGTTCCATTACTACAAGTGGAGGCTGCAAGTACTGGTGTTCCAAGTACTGCTTTTCCATTACTACAAGTGGAGGCTGCAAGTACTGCTGTTTCATTACTACAAGTGGAGGCCGCAAGTACTGATGTTCCATTACTACAAGTGGAGGCCACAAGTGCTGCTGTTCCAAGTACTGCTATTCCATTACTACAAGTGGAGGCCGCAAGTACCGCTGTTCCAAGTACAACTGTTCCAGTACTACAAGTGGAGGCCGCAAGTACTGCTGTTCCATTACTACAAGTGGAGGCCACAAGTACTGCTGTTCCGAGTACTGCTGTTCCATAACTCCAAGTGGAGGCCGCAAGTAGTGCTGTTTCAATACTACAAGTCGAGGCCGCAAGTACTGCTGTTCCAAGCACTGCTGTTCCATTACTACAAGTGGAGGCTGCAAGTGCTGCTGTTTCAAGTACTGCTGTTCCATTACTACAAGTGGAGGACGCAAGTACTGCTGTTCCCAGTGCTGCTGTTCCATTACTACAAGTGGAGGCCTCAAGACCTGCTGTTCCATTACTACAAGAGGAGGCCTCAAGTACTGCTGTTCCATTACTACAAGTGGAGGCTTCAAGTACTGCATTCCATTTCTACAAGGGGAGGCTGCAAGTACTGCTGTTCCATTACTACAAGTGGAGGTCTCAAGTACTGCTGTTCCATTACCACAAGTGGAGGCCGCAAGTATTGCTGTTGCTTTACTACAAATGGAGTCCCCAAGTACTGCTGTTCATTTACTACAAGTGGAGGCCGCAAGGACTGCTGTTCAATTACTACAAGTGAGGCCGCAAGTACTGCTGTTCCAAGTACTGCTGTTCCATTACTACAAGTGGAGGCCACAAGTGCTACTGTTCCAATTACTGCTGTTCCATCACTACAAGTGGAGGCCGCAAGTACTGCTGTTCCAAGTGATGCTGTTCCATTACTACAAGAGGAGGCCTTAAGTACCGCTGTTCCATTACTACAAGTGGAGGCCTCAAATACTGCTGTTCCATTACTACAAGTGGAGACCGCAAGTACTGATGTTCCTTTACTACAAGTGGAGGCCTCAAGTACTGCTGTTCCATTACTACAAGTGTAGGCCGCAATTACTGCTGTTCCATTACTACAAGTGTAGGCCTCAAGTACTGCTGTTCCATTACTACAAGTGGAGGCCTCAAGTACTGCTGTTCCATTACTGCAAGTGGAGGCCACATGTACTGCTATTCGATTACTACAAGTGGAGGCCTCAAGTACTGCTGTTCCATTACTACAAGTGGAGGCCGCAAGTACTGCTGTTCCATTACTACAAGATGAGGTCTCAAGTACTGCTGTTCCATTACTACAAGTGGAGGCCGCAAGTACTGCTGTTCCATTACTACAAGTGGAGGTCACAAGTTCTGCTGTTCCAAGTACTAGTATTCAATTGCTACAAGTGGAGGCTGCAAGTACTGCTGTTCCATTATTACAAGTGGAGGGCGCAAGTGCTAATGTTCCAAGTACTGCTATTCCATTACTACAAGTGGAGTCCGCAAGTACTGCTGTTCAAACTACTGCTGTTCCATTACTAGAAGTGGAGGCCACAAGCACTGCTGCTCTGAGTACTGCTGTTCTATTACTACAAGTGGAGGCTGTAAGTACTGCCGTTCCATTACTACAAGTGGAGGCTGCAAGTACTGGTGTTCCAAGTACTGCTTTTCCATTACTACCAGTGGAGGCTGCAAGTACTGCTGTTTCATTACTACAAGTGGAGGCCGCAAGTACTGATGTTCCATTACTACAAGTGGAGGCCGCAAGTGCTGCTGTTCCAAGTACTGCTATTCCATTACTACAAGCGGAGGCCGCAAGTATCGCTGTTCCAAGTACAACTGTTCCAGTACTACAAGTGGAGGCCGCAAGTACTGTTCCATTACTACAAGTGGAGGTCACTAGTACTGCTGTTCCAAGTACTACTATTCAATTGCTACAAGTGGAGGCTGCAAGTACTGCTGTTCCATTACTACAAGTGGAAGCCGCAAGTACTGATGTTCCATTACTACAAGTGGAGGCCGCAAGTGCTGATGTTCCAAGTACTGCTATTCCATTACTACAAGTGGAATCCGCAAGTACTGCTGTTCAAATTACTACTGTTCCATTACTGCAAGTGGAGGCTGCACGTACTGCTGTTCTATTACTGCAAGTGGAGGCCGCAAGTACAGCTGTTCCATTACTGCAAGTGGAGGCCGGAAGTACTGCTGTTCCATTACTGCAAGTGGAGGCCGCAAGTACTGCTGTTTCATTACTACAAGTGGAAGCCTCAACTACTGCTCTTCCATTACTACAAGTGGAGGCTGCAATTACTGCTGTTCCTTTACTACAAGTGGAGGCCTCAAGAACTGCTGTTCCATTACTACAAGTGGAGGACTCAAGTGCTGTTGTTCCTTTACTGCAAGTGGAGGCCGCAAGTACTTATGTTACTTTACTGCAAGTGGAGGCCTCAAGTACTGCTGTTCCATTACTGCAAGTGGAGGCAGCAAGTACTGCTGTTTCATTACGACAAGTGGAGGCCTCAAGTACTGCTGTTCCATTACTACAAGTGGAGGCTGCATGTACAGATGATCCATTACTTCACGAGGAAGTCGCAAGTACTGCTGTTCCATTACTACAAGTGGAGGCCCCAAGTACTGCTGTTCCATTACTGCAAGTGGAGGCAGCAAGTACTTATGTTACTTTACTGCAAGTGGAGGCCTCAAGTACTGCTGTTCCATTACAAGTGGAGGCCACAAGTACTGCTGTTCCATTACTATAAGTGGAGGCCTCAAGCACTGCTGTTCCATTACTAAAAGTGTAGTTCTCAAGTACTGCTGTTCTATTACGACAAGAGGAGGCCTCAAGTACTGCTGTTTCATTACCACAAGTGAAGGCTGCAAGTACTGCTGCTCCTTTTCTACAAATGGAGGCCTCAAGTACTGCTGTTCATTTACTACAGGTGGATGCCGCAATTACTGCTGTTCCATTACAACAAGTGGAGGCCGCAAGTACTGCTGTTCCATTACTACAAGTGGACGCCTCAAGTACTGCTGTTCCATAACTACAAGTGGAGGCCGCAAGTACTGCTGTTCCATTATTACAAGTGGAGGCCGCAAGTACTGCTGTTCCAAGTACTACTATTCCATTACTACAAGTGGAGGCTGCAAGTACTGTTGTTCCATTACCACAAGTGGAGGCCGCAAGTACTGATGTTCCATTAATACAAGTGGAGGCCGCAAGTGCTGTTGTTCCAAGTACTGCTATTCCATTACTACAAGTGGAGGCCACAAGTACTGCTGTTCCATTACTACAAGTGGAGGCTTCAAGTACTGGTGTTCCATTACTACAAGAGGAGGCCTCAAGTACTGCTGTTCCATTTCTACAAGGGGAGGCTGCAAGTACTGCTGTTCCATTACTACAAGTGGAGGTCTCAAGTACTGCTGTTCCATTACCACAAGTGGAGGCCGCAAGTATTGCTGTTGCTTTACTACAAATGGAGTCCCCAAGTACTGCTGTTCATTTACTACAAGTGGAGGCCGCAAGGACTGCTGTTCAATTACTACAAGTGAGGCCGCAAGTACTGCTGTTCCAAGTACTGCTGTTCCATTACTACAAGTGGAGGCCGCAAGTGCTACTGTTCCAATTACTGCTGTTCCATTACTACAAGTGGAGGCCGCAAGTACTGCTGTTCCAAGTGATGCCGTTCCATTACTACAAGAGGAGACCTTAAGTACTGCTGTTCCATTACTACAAGTGGAGGCCTCAAATACTACTGTTCCATTACTACAAGTGGAGACCGCAAGTACTGATGTTCCTTTACTACAAGTGGAGGCCTCAAGTACTGCTGTTCCATTACTTCAAGTGTAGGCCGCAATTACTGCTGTTCCATTACTACACAAGTGTAGGCCTCAAGTACTGCTGTTCCATTACTACAAGTGGAGGCCTCAAGTACTGCTGTTCCATTACTGCAAGTGGAGGCCACAAGTACTGCTATTCGATTACTACAAGTGGAGGCCTCAAGTACTGCTGTTCCATTACTTCAAGTGGGGGCCGCAAGTACTGCTGTTCCATTACTACAAGATGAGGTCTCAAGTACTGCTGTTCCATTACTACAAGTGGAGGCCGCAAGGACTGCTGTTCCATTACTACAAGTGGAGGTCACAAGTTCTGCTGTTCCAAGTACTAGTATTCAATTGTTACAAGTGGAGGCTGCAAGTACTGCTGTTCCATTACTACAAGTGGAAGCCGCAAGTACTGATGTTCCATTACTACAAGTGGAGGGCGCAAGTGCTAATGTTCCAAGTACTGCTATTCCATTACTACAAGTGGAGTCCGCAAGTAATGCTGTTCAAACTACAGCTGTTCCATTACTAGAAGTGGAGGCCACAAGCACTGCTGCTCTGAGTACTGCTGTTCTATTACTACAAGTGGAGGCTGTAAGTACTGCCGTTCCATTACTACAAGTGGAGGCTGCAAGTACTGGTGTTCCAAGTACTGCTTTTCCATTACTACAAGTGGAGGCTGCAAGTACTGCTGTTTCATTACTACAAGTGGAGGCCGCAAGGACTGATGTTCCATTACTACAAGTGGAGGCCGCAAGTGCTGCTGTTCCAAGTACTGCTATTCCATTACTACAAGTGGAGGCCGCAAGTACCGCTGTTCCAAGTACAACTGTTCCAGTACTACAAGTGGAGGCCGCAAGTACTGCTGTTCCATTACTACAAGTGGAGGCCACAAGTACTGCTGTTCTGAGTACTGCTGTTCCATAACTCCAAGTGGAGGCCGCAAGTAGTGCTGTTTCAATACTACAAGTGGAGGCCGCAAGTACTGCTGTTCCAAGCACTGCTGTTCCATTACTACAAGTGGAGGCTGCAAGTGCTGCTGTTCCAGTAATGGAACAGCAGAACTTGAGGCCTCCACTTGTAGTAATGGAACAGCAGTACTTGAGGCCTACACTTGTAGTAATGGAACAGCAGTAATTGCGGCCTACACTTGTAGTAATGGAACAGCAGTACTTGAGGCCTCCACTTGTAGTAAAGGAACATCAGTACTTGCGGTCTCCACTTGTAGTAATGGAACAGCAGTATTTGAGGCCTCCACTTGTAGTAATGGAACAGCAGTACTTAAGGCCTCCTCTTGTAGTAATGGAACAGCATCACTTGGAACAGCAGTACTTGCGGCCTCCACTTGTAGTAATGGAACAGCAGTAATTGGAACAGTAGCACTTGCGGCCTCCACTTGTAGTAATGGAACAGCAGTACTTGGAACAGCAGTACTTGCGGCCTCACTTGTAGTAATTGAACAGCAGTCCTTGCGGCCTCCACTTGTAGTAAATGAACAGCAGTACTTGGGGACTCCATTTGTAGTAAAGCAACAGCAATACTTGCGGCCTCCACTTGTGGTAATGGAACAGCAGTACTTGAGACCTCCACTTGTAGTAATGGAACAGCAGTACTTGCAGCCTCCCCTTGTAGAAATGGAATGCAGTACTTGAGGCCTCCTCTTGTAGTAATGGAACACCAGTACTTGAAGCCTCCACTTGTAGTAATGGAACAGCAGTACTTGTGGCCTCCACTTGTAGTAATGGAATAGCAGTACTTGGAACAACAGCACTTGCGGCCTCCACTTGTATTAATGGAACATCAGTACTTGCGGCCTCCACTTGTGGTAATGGAACAACAGTACTTGCAGCCTCCACTTGTAGTAATGGAATAGTAGTACTTGGAACAGCAGTACTTGCGGCCTCCACTTGAAATAATGGAACAGCAGTACTTGGGGCCTCCACTTGTAGTAATGGAACAGCAGTACTTGAGGCGTCCACTTGTAGTAATGGAACAGCAGTACTTGCGGCCTCCACTTGTAGTAATGGAACAGCAGTAATTGCGGCATCCACCTGTAGTAAATGAACAGCAGTACTTGAGGCCTCCATTTGTAGAAAAGGAGCAGCAGTACTTGCAGCCTTCACTTGTGGTAATGAAACAGCAGTACTTGAGGCCTCCACTTGTCGTAATAGAACAGCAGTACTTGAGAACTACACTTTTAGTAATGGAACAGCAGTACTTGAGGCCTCCACTTATAGTAATGGAACGGCAGTACTTGTGGCCTCCACTTGTAATGGAACAGCAGTACTTGAGGCCTCCACTTGCAGTAAAGTAACATAAGTACTTGCGGCCTCCACTTGCAGTAATGGAACAGCAGTACTTGGGGCCTCCACTTGTAGTAATGGAACAGCAGTACTTGAGACTTCCTCGTGAAGTAATGGATCATCTGTACATGCAGCCTCCACTTGTAGTAATGGAACAGCAGTACTTGAGGCCTCCACTTGTCGCAATGGAACAGCAGTACTTGCTGCCTCCACTTGCAGTAATGGAACAGCAGTACTTTAGGCCTCCACTTGCAGTAAAGTAACATAAGTACTTGCGGCCTCCACTTGCAGTAAAGGAACAACAGCACTTGAGTCCTCCACTTGTAGTAATGGAACAGCAGTTCTTGAGGCCTCCACTTGTAGTAAAGGAACAGCAGTAATTGCAGCCTCCACTTGTAGTAATGGAAGAGCAGTAGTTGAGGCTTCCACTTGTAGTAATGAAACAGCAGTACTTGCGGCCTCCACTTGCAGTAATGGAATAGCAGTACTTGCGGCCTCCACTTGCAGTAATGGAACAGCTGTACTTGCGGCCTCCACTTGCAGTAATAGAACAGCCGTACGTGCGGCCTCCACTTGCAGTAATGGAACAGTAGTAGTTTGAACAGCAGTACTTGCGGATTCCACTTGTAGTAATGGAATAGCAGTACTTGGAACATCAGCACTTGCGGCCTCCACTTGTAGTAATGGAACATCAGTACTTGCGGCTTCCACTTGTAGTAATGGAACAGCAGTACTTGCAGCCTCCACTTGTAGCAATTGAATAGTAGTACTTGGAACAGCAGTACTAGTGACCTCCACTTGTAGTAATGGAACAGTACTTGCGGCCTCCACTTGTAGTAATGGAACAGCAGTACTTGAGACCTCATCTTGTAGTAATGGAACAGCAGTACTTGCGGCCTCCACTTGTAGTAATGGAACAGCAGTACTTGAGGCCTCCGCTTGTAGTAATCGAATAGCAGTACTTGTGGCCTCCTACTCACATACTGCTGTTCCCTTACTACAAGTGTAGGCCTCAAGTACTGCTATTCCATTACTACAAGTGGAGGCCTCAAGTACTGCTGTTCAATTACTGCAAGTGGAGGCCACAAGTACTGCTATTCGATTACTACAAGTGGAGGCCTCAAGTACTGCTGTTCCATTACTACAAGTGGAGGCCGCAAGTACTGTTCCATTACTACAAGTGGAGGTCACTAGTACTGCTGTTCCAAGTACTACTATTCAATTGCTACAAGTGGAGGCTGCAAGTACTGCTGTTCCATTACTACAAGTGGAAGCCGCAATTACTGATGTTCCATTACTACAAGTGGAGGCCGCAAGTGCTGATGTTCCAAGTACTGCTATTCCATTACTACAAGTGGAATCCGCAAGTACTGCTGTTCAAACTACTATTGTTCCATTACTGCAAGTGGAGGCCGCACGTACTGCTGTTCTATTACTGCAAGTGGAGGCCGCAAGTACAGCTGTTCCATTACTGCAAGTGGAGGCCGCAAGGACTGCTGTTCCATTACTGCAAGTGGAGGCCGCAAGTACTGCTGTTTCATTACTACAAGTGGAAGCCTCAACTACTGCTCTTCCATTACTACAAGTGGAGACTGCAATTACTGCTGTTCCTTTACTACAAGTGGAGGCCTCAAGAACTGCTGTTCCACAACTACAAGTGGAGGACTCAAGTGCTGTTGTTCCTTTACTGCAAGTGGAGGCCGCAAGTACTTATGTTACTTTACTGCAAGTGGAGGCCTCAAGTACTGCTGTTCCATTACAAGTGGAGGCCACAAGTTCTGCTGTTCCATTACTATAAGTGGAGGCCTCAAGTACTGCTGTTCCATTACTAAAAGTGTAGTTCTCAAGTACTGCTGTTCTATTACGACAAGTGGAGGCCTCAAGTACTGCTGTTTCATTACCACAAGTGAAGGCTGCAAGTACTGCTGCTCCTTTTCTACAAATGGAGGCCTCAAGTATTGCTGTTCATTTACTACAGGTGGATGCCGCAATTACTGCTGTTCCATTACTACAAGTGGAGGCCGCAAGTACTGCTGTTCCATTACTACAAGTGGACGCCTCAAGTACTGCTGTTCCATTACTACAAGTGGAGGCCGCAAATACTGCTGTTCCATTATTACAAGTGGAGGCCGCAAGTACTGCTGTTCCAAGTACTACTACTCCATTACTACAAGTGGAGGCTGCAAGTACTGTTGTTCCATTACCACAAGTGGAGGCCGCAAGTACTGATGTTCCATTAATACAAGTGGAGGCCGCAAGTGCTGTTGTTCCAAGTACTGCTATTCCATTACTACAAGTGGAGGCCACAAGTACTGCTGTTCTATTACTACAAGTGGAGGCTTCAAGTACTGGTGTTCCATTACTACAAGAGGAAGCCTCAAGTACTGCATTCCATTTCTACAAGGGGAGGCTGCAAGTACTGCTGTTCCATTACTACAAGTGGAGGTCTCAAGTACTGCTGTTCCATTACCACAAGTGGAGGCCGCAAGTATTGCTGTTGCTTTACTACAAATGGAGTCCCCAAGTACTGCTGTTCATTTACTACAAGTGGAGGCCGCAAGGACTGCTGTTCAATTACTACAAGTGAGGCCGCAAGTACTGCTGTTCCAAGTACTGCTGTTCCATTACTACAAGTGGAGGCCGCAAGTGCTACTGTTCCAATTACTGCTGTTCCATTACTACAAGTGGAGGCCGCAAGTACTGCTGTTCCAAGTGATGCTGTTCCATTACTACAAGAGGAGGCCTTAAGTACTGCTGTTCCATTACTACAAGTGGAGGCCTCAAATACTGCTGTTCCATTACTACAAGTGGAGACCGTAAGTACTGATGTTCCTTTACTACAAGTGGAGGCCTCAAGTACTGCTGTTCCATTACTACAAGTGTAGGCCGCAATTACTGCTGTTCCATTACTACAAGTGTAGGCCTCAAGTACTGCTGTTCCATTACTACAAGTGGAGGCCTCAAGTACTGCTGTTCCATTACTGCAAGTGGAGGCCACAAGTACTGCTATTCGATTACTACAAGTGGAGGCCTCAAGTACTGCTGTTCCATTACTACAAGTGGAGGCCGCAAGTACTGCTGTTCCATTACTACAAGATGAGGTCTCAAGTACTGCTGTTCCATTACTACAAGTGGAGGCCGCAAGTACTGCTGTTCCATTACTACAAGTGGAGGTCACAAGTTCTGCTGTTCCAAGTACTAGTATTCAATTGCTACAAGTGGAGGCTGCAAGTACTGCTGTTCCATTACTATAAGTGGAAGCCGCAAGTACTGATGTTCCATTACTACAAGTGGAGGGCGCAAGTGCTAATGTTCCAAGTACTGCTATTCCATTACTACAAGTGGAGTCCGCAAGTACTGCTGTTCAAACTACTGCTGTTCCATTACTAGAAGTGGAGGCCACAAGCACTGCTGCTCTGAGTACTGCTGTTCTATTACTACAAGTGGAGGCTGTAAGTACTGCCGTTCCATTACTACAAGTGGAGGCTGCAAGTACTGGTGTTCCAAGTACTGCTTTTCCATTACTACAAGTGGAGGCTGCAAGTACTGCTGTTTCATTGCTACAAGTGGAGGCCGCAAGTACTGATGTTCCATTACTACAAGTGGAGGCCGCAAGTGCTGCTGTTCCAAGTACTGCTATTCCATTACTACAAGTGGAGGCCGCAAGTACCGCTGTTCCAAGTACAACTGTTCCAGTACTACAAGTGGAGGCCGCAAGTACTGCTGTTCCATTACTACAAGTGGAGGCCACAAGTACTGCTGTTCTGAGTACTGCTGTTCCATAACTCCAAGTGGAGGCCACAAGTAGTGCTGTTTCAATACTACAAGTGGAGGCCGCAAGTACTGCTGTTCCAAGCACTGCTGTTCCATTACTACAAGTGGAGGCTGCAAGTGCTGCTGTTCCAAGTACTGCTGTTCCATTACTACAAGTGGAGGACGCAAGTACTGCTGTTCCAAGTGATGCTGTTCCATTACTACAAGAGGAGGCCTTAAGTACTGCTGTTCCATTACTACAAGTGGAGGCCTCAAATACTGCAGTTCCATTACTACAAGTGGAGACCGCAAGTACTGATGTTCCATTACTACAAGAGGAGGCCTCAAGTACTGCATTCCAATTCTACAAGGGGAGGCTGCAAGTACTGCTGTTCCATTACTACAAGTGGAGGTCTCAAGTACTGCTGTTCCATTACCACAAGTGGAGGCCGCAAGTATTGCTGTTGCTTTACTACAAATGGAGTCCCCAAGTACTGCTGTTCATTTACTACAAATGGAGGCCGCAAGGACTGCTGTTCAATTACTACAAGTGAGGCCGCAAGTACTGCTGTTCCAAGTACTGCTGTTCCATTACTACAAGTGGAGGCCGCAAGTGCTACTGTTCCAATTACTGCTGTTCCATTACTACAAGTGGAGGCCGCAAGTACTGCTGTTCCAAGTGATGCTGTTCCATTACTACAAGAGGAGGCCTTAAGTACTGCTGTTCCATTACTACAAGTGGAGGCCTCAAATACTGCTGTTCCATTACTACAAGTGTAGGCCTCAAGTACTGCTATTCCATTACTACAAGTGGAGGCCTCAAGTACTGCTGTTCAATTACTGCAAGTGGAGGCCACAAGTACTGCTATTCGATTACTACAAGTGGAGGCCTCAAGTACTGTTGTTCCATTACTACAAGTGGAGGCCGCAAGTACTGGTGTTCCATTACTACAAGATGAGGTCTCAAGTACTGCTGTTCCATTACTACAAGTGGAGGCCGCAAGTACTGTTCCATTACTACAAGTGGAGGTCACTAGTACTGCTGTTCCAAGTACTACTATTCAATTGCTACAAGTGGAGGCTGCAAGTACTGCTGTTCCATTACTGCAAGTGGAGGCCGCAAGTACTGCTGTTCCATTACTGCAAGTGGAAGCCTCAACTACTGCTCTTCCATTACTACAAGTGGAGGCTGCAATTACTGCTGTTCCTTTACTACAAGTGGAGGCCTCAAGAACTGCTGTTCCATTACTACAAGTGGAGGACTCAAGTGCTGTTGTTCCTTTACTGCAAGTGGAGGCCGCAAGTACTTATGTTACTTTACTGCAAGTGGAGGCCTCAAGTACTGCTGTTCCATTACTGCAAGTGGAGGCAGCAAGTACTGCTGTTCCATTACGACAAGTGGAGGCCTCAAGTACTGCTGTTCCATTACTACAAGTGGAGGCTGCATGTACAGATGATCCATTACTTCACGAGGAAGTCTCAAGTGCTGCTGTTCCATTACTACAAGTGGAGGCCCCAAGTACTGCTGTTCCATTACTGCAAGTGGAGGCCGCAAGTACTTATGTTACTTTACTGCAAGTGGAGGCCTCAAGTACTGCTGTTCCATTACAAGTGGAGGCCACAAGTACTGCTGTTCCATTACTATAAGTGGAGGCCTCAAGTACTGCTGTTCCATTACTAAAAGTGTAGTTCTCAAGTACCGCTGTTCTATTACGACAAGTGGAGGCCTCAAGTACTGCTGTTTCATTACCACAAGTGAAGGCTGCAAGTACTGCTGCTCCTTTTCTACAAATGGAGGCCTCAAGTACTGCTGTTCATTTACTACAGGTGGATGCCGCAATTACTGCTGTTCCATTACTACAAGTGGAGGCCGCAAGTACTGCTGTTCCATTACTACAAGTGGACGCCTCAAGTACTGCTGTTCCATTACTACAAGTGGAGGCCCCAAGTACTGCTGTTCCATTATTACAAGTGGAGGCCGCAAGTACTGCTGTTCCAAGTACTACTATTCCATTACTACAAGTGGAGGCTGCAAGTACTGTTGTTCCATTACCACAAGTGGAGGCCGCAAGTACTGATGTTCCATTAATACAAGTGGAGGCCGCAAGTGCTGTTGTTCCAAGTACTGCTATTCCATTACTACAAGTGAAGGCCACAAGTACTGCTGTTCCATTACTACGAGTGGAGGCTTCAAGTACTGGTGTTCCATTACTACAAGAGGAGGCCTCAAGTACTGCATTCCATTTCTACAAGGGGAGGCTGCAAGTACTGCTGTTCCATTACTACAAGTGGAGGTCTCAAGTACTGCTGTTCCATTACCACAAGTGGAGGCCGCAAGTATTGCTGTTGCTTTACTACAAATGGAGTCCCCAAGTACTGCTGTTCATTTACTACAAGTGGAGGCCGCAAGGACTGCTGTTCAATTACTACAAGTGAGGCCGCAAGTACTGCTGTTCCAAGTACTGCTGTTCCATTACTACAAGTGGAGGCCGCAAGTGCTACTGTTCCAATTACTGCTGTTCCATTACTACAAGTGGAGGCCGCAAGTACTGCTGTTCCAAGTGATGCTGTTCCATTACTACAAGAGGAGGCCTTAAGTACTGCTGTTCCATTACTACAAGTGGAGGCCTCAAATACTGCAGTTCCATTACTACAAGTGGAGACCGCAAGTACTGATGTTCCTTTACTACAAGTGGAGGCCTCAAGTACTGCTGTTCCATTACTACAAGTGTAGGCCGCAATTACTGCTGTTCCATTACTACAAGTGTAGGCCTCAAGTACTGCTGTTCCATTACTACAAGTGGAGGCCTCAAGTACTGCTGTTCCATTACTGCAAGTGGAGGCCACAAGTACTGCTATTCGATTACTACAAGTGGAGGCCTCAAGTACTGCTGTTCCATTACTACAAGTGGAGGCCGCAAGTACTGCTGTTCTATTACTACAAGATGATTCGGCTTAAGGACATCGGCCTGGGAGACAAAGCACTCAAATGGCTACACTCCTACCTCTCAGATCGGTCCCAGAAAGTGGCCCTGGGCCCCTTTTCTTCTGGACCTAAAGGCCTCTGGTGTGGTGTCCCGCAGGGGTCGGCACTCAGCCCTCTGCTGTTCAATGTCTATCTGGCCCCGCTTTTCACCCTGATTGCTAAATGGGGGGTCAAAGCAATATCATATGCGGATGACACTCAATTGGTCTTCCCCTATACAGACACGTCAGAGGCAGCTTTCAGTAAAATCAGGGGCTGTCTTCGAGACGTGGCCAAATGGATGAACACTAATAAACTCAAAATGAATGCGAGTAAAACAGAGGTGTTATTCTTTGGAAATCACAAACACCCCCCGCCGGACCTATGGTGGCCAACGGAAATGGGCCCTGCCCCATCTCCCGGAACACATGCAAAAAATCTAGGAGTAAGATGGGATGAGAATCTGTCCTTCCTGCCACATATACAACAGCTCACTGCTGGCTGCCTGCACAAACTCAGAAATTTGCGTAAATTTCTGCCCTGCTACCAGTCGAATGTCGAAAAACGATTGTTCACGCAACAATCACATCCCGACTTGATTATTCAAATGGCCTCTTTCTTGGTCTGCCCAAATAAGCGGTGCAACGCTTACAAATCGCGCAGAACGCGGCTGCGAGATTGATAAAAAATGTCCCTTTTAGGCAGCATATCTCTCCGCATCTGCACGAGCTACATTGGTTGCCAGTGGCAAGCCGAATTAAGTTCAAGGTGCTTACCTTGGCTTTCAGAGCGCTAAAAGGCACGTGTCCCAATTATCTAAAACTTCGACTTCCCCGCTACAACCAAAATCGAGAGCTGCGCTCAAACTCATTGCTCAAGCTAACTGTCCCACGCGTGAGGAAAGCTAGACTTGGAGGCAGGTCCTTTTCGGCCGGTACGGCGAAACTTTGGAATACCTTGCCCCCTGCCATCCAATCTGCCACGACGGAAGCTAGCTTTAGGAAGCTCTTAAAAACTTGGCTCTTTGTGCAATAATCCTTATCTTCCTCCTGACTATTCGCTTTTTCTGCAGGACTCACTAGCGCCGGGACACCTCACCTGAGGTAGCTGTTCGCGCTCTACAAGCATCTGTATTATTATTATTATTATTATGAGGTCTCAAGTACTGCTGTTCCATTACTACAAGTGGAGGCCGCAAGTACTGCTGTTCCATTACTACAAGTGGAGGTCACAAGTTCTGCTGTTCCAAGTACTAGTATTCAATTGCTACAAGTGGAGGCTGCAAGTACTGCTGTTCCATTACTACAAGTGGAAGCCGCAAGTACTGATGTTCCATTACTACAAGTGGAGGCCGCAAGTACTGCTGTTCCATTACTACAAGTGGAGGTCACAAGTTCTGCTGTTCCAAGTACTAGTATTCAATTGCTACAAGTGGAGGCTGCAAGTACTGCTATTCCATTACTACAAGTGGAGTCCGCAAGTACTGCTGTTCAAACTACTGCTGTTCCATTACTAGAAGTGAAGGCCACAAGCACTGCTGCTCTGAGTACTGCTGTTCTATTACTACAAGTGGAGGCTGTAAGTACTGCCGTTCCATTACTACAAGTGGAGGCTGCAAGTACTGGTGTTCCAAGTACTGCTTTTCCATTACTACAAGTGGAGGCTGCAAGTACTGCTGTTTCATTACTACAAGTGGAGGCCGCAAGTACTGATGTTCCATTACTACAAGTGGAGGCCGCAAGT
Source organism: Lissotriton vulgaris (assembly GCF_964263255.1). NCBI lineage: Eukaryota > Metazoa > Chordata > Amphibia > Caudata > Salamandridae > Lissotriton > Lissotriton vulgaris. The sequence continues at coordinate 25,382,859 of NC_141687.1, read as the reverse complement.
GCTGCTGTTCCAAGTACTGCTATTCCATTACTACAAGTGGAGGCCGCAAGTACCGCTGTTGCAAGTACAACTGTTCCAGTACTACAAGTGGAGGCCGCAAGTACTGCTGTTCCATTACTACAAGTGGAGGCCACAAGTACTGCTGTTCTGAGTACTGCTGTTCCATAACTCCAAGTGGAGGCCGCAAGTAGTGCTGTTTCAATACTACAAGTGGAGGCCGCAAGTACTGCTGTTCCAAGCACTGCTGTTCCATTACTACAAGTGGAGGCTGCAAGTGCTGCTGTTCCAAGTACTGCTGTTCCATTACTACAAGTGGAGGACGCAAGTACTGCTGTTCCCAGTGCTGCTGTTCCATTACTACAAGTGGAGGCCTCAAGACCTGCTGTTCCATTACTGCAAGAGGAGGCCTCAAGTACTGCTGTTCCATTACTACAAGTGGAGGCTTCAAGTACTGGTGTTCCATTACTACAAGAGGAGGCCTCAAGTACTGCATTCCAATTCTACAAGGGGAGGCTGCAAGTACTGCTGTTCCATTACTACAAGTGGAGGTCTCAAGTACTGCTGTTCCATTACCACAAGTGGAGGCCGCAAGTATTGCTGTTGCTTTACTACAAATGGAGTCCCCAAGTACTGCTGTTCATTTACTACAAGTGGAGGCCGCAAGGACTGCTGTTCAATTACTACAAGTGAGGCCGCAAGTACTGCTGTTCCAAGTACTGCTGTTCCATTACTACAAGTGGAGGCCGCAAGTGCTACTGTTCCAATTACTGCTGTTCCATTACTACAAGTGGAGGCCGCAAGTACTGCTGTTCCAAGTGATGCTGTTCCATTACTACAAGAGGAGGCCTTAAGTACTGCTGTTCCATTACTACAAGTGGAGGCCTCAAATACTGCTGTTCCATTACTACAAGTGTAGGCCTCAAGTACTGCTATTCCATTACTACAAGTGGAGGCCTCAAGTACTGCTGTTCAATTACTGCAAGTGGAGGCCACAAGTACTGCTATTCGATTACTACAAGTGGAGGCCGCAAGGACTGCTGTTCAATTACTACAAGTGAGGCCGCAAGTACTGCTGTTCCAAGTACTGCTGTTCCATTACTACAAGTGGAGGCTGCAAGTGCTACTGTTCCAATTACTGCTGTTCCATTACTACAAGTGGAGGCCGCAAGTACTGCTGTTCCAAGTGATGCTGTTCCATTACTACAAGAGGAGGCCTTAAGTACTGCTGTTCCATTACTACAAGTGGAGGCCTCAAATACTGCTGTTCCATTACTACAAGTGTAGGCCTCAAGTACTGCTATTCCATTACTACAAGTGGAGGCCTCAAGTACTGCTGTTCAATTACTGCAAGTGGAGGCCACAAGTACTGCTATTCGATTACTACAAGTGGATGCCTCAAGTACTGCTGTTCCATTACTACAAGTGGAGGCCGCAAGTACTGCTGTTCCATTACTACAAGATGAGGTCTCAAGTACTGCTGTTCCATTACTACAAGTGGAGGCCGCAAGTACTGTTCCATTACTACAAGTGGAGGTCACTAGTACTGCTGTTCCAAGTACTACTATTCAATTGCTACAAGTGGAGGCTGCAAGTACTGCTGTTCCATTACTACAAGTGGAAGCCGCAAGTACTGATGTTCCAAGTACTGCTATTCCATTACTACAAGTGGAATCCGCAAGTACTGCTGTTCAAACTACTACTGTTCCATTACTGCAAGTGGAGGCCGCACGTACGGCTGTTCTATTACTGCAAGTGGAGGCCGCAAGTACAGCTGTTCCATTACTGCAAGTGGAGGCCGCAAGTACTGCTGTTCCATTACTGCAAGTGGAGGCCGCAAGTACTGCTGTTTCATTACTACAAGTGGAAGCCTCAACTACTGCTCTTCCATTACTACAAGTGGAGGCTGCAATTACTGCTGTTCCTTTACTACAAGTGGAGGCCTCAAGAACTGCTGTTCCATTACTACAAGTGGAGGACTCAAGTGCTGTTGTTCCTTTACTGCAAGTGGAGGCAGCAAGTACTTATGTTCCTTTACTGCAAGTGGAGGCCTCAAGTACTGCTGTTCCATTACTGCAAGTGGAGGCAGCAAGTACTGCTGTTCCATTACGACAAGTGGAGGCCTCAAGTACTGCTGTTCCATTACTACAAGTGGAGGCTGCATGTACAGATGATCCATTACTTCACGAGGAAGTCTCAAGTACTGCTGTTCCATTACTACAAGTGGAGGCCCCAAGTACTTCTGTTCCATTACTGCAAGTGGAGGCCGCAAGTACTTATGTTACTTTACTGCAAGTGGAGGCCTCAAGTACTGCTGTTCCATTACAAGTGGAGGCCACAAGTACTGCTGTTCCATTACTATAAGTGGAGGCCTCAAGTACTGCTGTTCCATTACTAAAAGTGTAGTTCTCAAGTACTGCTGTTCTATTACGACAAGTGGAGGCCTCAAGTACTGCTGTTTCATTACCACAAGTGAAGGCTGCAAGTACTGCTGCTCCTTTTCTACAAATGGAGGCCTCAAGTACTGCTGTTCATTTACTACAGGTGGATGCCGCAATTACTGCTGTTCCATTCCTACAAGTGGAGGCCGCAAGTACTGCTGTTCCATTACTACAAGTGGACGGCTCAAGTACTGCTGTTCCATTACTACAAGTGGAGGCCCCAAGTACTGCTGTTCCATTATTACAAGTGGAGGCCGCAAGTACTGCTGTTCCAAGTACTACTATTCCATTACTACAAGTGGAGGCTGCAAGTACTGTTGTTCCATTACCACAAGTGGAGGCCGCAAGTACTGATGTTCCATTAATACAAGTGGAGGCCGCAAGTGCTGTTGTTCCAAGTACTGCTATTCCATTACTACAAGTGGAGGCCACAAGTACTGCTGTTCCATTACTACAAGTGGAGGCTTCAAGTACTGGTGTTCCATTACTACAAGAGGAGGCCTCAAGTACTGCATTCCATTTCTACAAGTGGGGGTCTCAAGTACTGCTGTTCCATTACCACAAGTGGAGGTCTCAAGTACTGCTGTTCCATTACCACAAGTGGAGGCCGCAAGTATTGCTGTTGCTTTACTCCAAATGGAGTCCCCAAGTACTGCTGTTCATTTACTACAAGTGGAGGCCGCAAGGACTGCTGTTCAATTACTACAAGTGAGGCCGCAAGTACTGCTGTTCCAAGTACTGCTGTTCCATTACTACAAGTGGAGGCTGCAAGTGCTACTGTTCCAATTACTGCTGTTCCATTACTACAAGTGGAGGCCGCAAGTACTGCTGTTCCAAGTGATGCTGTTCCATTACTACAAGAGGAGGCCTTAAGTACTGCTGTTCCATTACTACAAGTGGAGGCCTCAAATACTGCTGTTCCATTACTACAAGTGGAGACCGCAAGTACTGATGTTCCTTTACTACAAGTGGAGGCCTCAAGTACTGCTGTTCCATTACTACAAGTGTAGGCCGCAATTACTGCTGTTCCATTACTACAAGTGTAGGCCTCAAGTACTGCTGTTCCATTACTACAAGATGAGGTCTCAAGTACTGCTGTTCCATTACTACAAGTGGAGGCCGCAAGTACTGCTGTTCCATTACTACAAGTGGAGGTCACAAGTTCTGCTGTTCCAAGTACTAGTATTCAATTGCTACAAGTGGAGGCTGCAAGTACTGCTGTTCCATTACTACAAGTGGAAGCCGCAAGTACTGATGTTCCATTACTACAAGTGGAGGGCGCAAGTGCTAATGTTCCAAGTACTGCTATTCCATTACTACAAGTGGAGTCCGCAAGTACTGCTGTTCAAACTACTGCTGTTCCATTACTAGAAGTGGAGGCCACAAGCACTGCTGCTCTGAGTACTGCTGTTCTATTACTACAAGTGGAGGCTGTAAGTACTGCCGTTCCATTACTACAAGTGGAGGCTGCAAGTACTGGTGTTCCAAGTACTGCTTTTCCATTACTACAAGTGGAGGCTGCAAGTACTGCTGTTTCATTACTACAAGTGGAGGCCGCAAGTACTGATGTTCCATTACTACAAGTGGAGGCCGCAAGTGCTGCTGTTCCAAGTACTGCTATTCCATTACTACAAGTGGAGGCCGCAAGTACCGCTGTTCCAAGTACAACTGTTCCAGTACTACAAGTGGAGGCCGCAAGTACTGCTGTTCCATCACTACAAGTGGAGGCCACAAGTACTGCTGTTCTGAGTACTGCTTTTCCATAACTCCAAGTGGAGGCCGCAAGTAGTGCTGTTTTAATACTACAAGTGGAGGCCGCAAGTACTGCTGTTCCAAGCACTGCTGTTCCATTACTACAAGTGGAGGCTGCAAGTGCTGCTGTTCCAAGTACTGCTGTTCCATTGCTACAAGTGGAGGACGCAAGTACTGCTGTTCCCAGTGCTGCTGTTCCATTACTACAAGTGGAGGCCTCAAGACCTGCTGTTCCATTACTGCAAGAGGAGGCCTCAAGTACTGCTGTTCCATTACTACAAGTGGAGGCTTCAAGTACTGGTGTTCCATTACTACAAGAGGAGGCCTCAAGTACTGCATTCCATTTCTAAAAGGGGAGGCTGCAAGTACTGCTGTTCCATTACTACAAGTGGAGGTCTCAAGTACTGCTGTTCCATTACCACAAGTGGAGGCCGCAAGTATTGCTGTTGCTTTACTACAAATGGAGTCCCCAAGTACTGCTGTTCATTTACTACAAGTGGAGGCCGCAAGGACTGCTGTTCAATTACTACAAGTGAGGCCGCATGTACTGCTGTTCCAAGTACTGCTGTTCCATTACTACAAGTGGAGGCCGCAAGTGCTACTGTTCTAATTACTGCTGTTCCATTACTACAAGGGGAGGCCGCAAATACTGCTGTTCCAAGTGATGCTGTTCCATTACTACAAGAGGAGGCCTTAAGTACTGCTGTTCCATTACTACAAGTGGAGGCCTCAAATACTGCTGTTCCATTACTACAAGTGTAGGCCTCAAGTACTGCTATTCCATTACTACAAGTGGAGGCCTAAAGTACTGCTGTTCAATTACTGCAAGTGGAGGCCACAAGTACTGCTATTCGATTACTACAAGTGGAGGCCTCAAGTACTGCTGTTCCATTACTACAAGTGGAGGCCGCAAGTACTGCTGTTCCATTACTACAAGATGAGGTCTCAAGTACTGCTGTTCCATTACTACAAGTGGAGGCCGCAAGTACTGTTCCATTACTACAAGTGGAGGTCACTAGTACTGCTGTTCTAAGTACTACTATTCAATTGCTACAAGTGGAGGCTGCAAGTACTGCTGTTCCATTACTACAAGTGGAGGCCGCAAGTACTGTTCCATTACTACAAGTGGAGGTCACTAGTACTGCTGTTCCAAGTACTACTATTCAATTGCTACAAGTGGAGGCTGCAAGTACTGCTGTTCCATTACTACAAGTGGAAGCCGCAAGTACTGATGTTCCATTACTACAAGTGGAGGCTGCAAGTGCTAATGTTCCAAGTACTGCTATTCCATTACTACAAGTGGAATCCGCAAGTACTGCTGTTCCATTACTACAAGTGGAGGCCGCACGTACTGCTGTTCTATTACTGCAAGTGGAGGCCGCAAGTACAGCTGTTCCATTACTGCAAGTGGAGGCCGCAAGTACTGCTGTTCCATTACTGCAAGTGGAGGCCGCAAGTACTGCTGTTTCATTACTACAAGTGGAAGCCTCAACTACTGCTCTTCCATTACTACAAGTGGAGGCTGCAATTACTGCTGTTCCTTTACTACAAGTGGAGGCCTCAAGAACTGCTGTTCCATTACTACAAGTGGAGGACTCAAGTGCTGTTGTTCCTTTACTGCAAGTGGAGGCCGCAAGTACTTATGTTACTTTACTGCAAGTGGAGGCCTCAAGTACTGCTGTTCCATTACTGCAAGTGGAGGCAGCAAGTACTGCTGTTCCATTACGACAAGTGGAGGCCTCAAGTACTGCTGTTCCATTACTACAAGTGGAGGCTGCATGTACAGATGATCCATTACTTCATGAGGAAGTCTCAAGTACTGCTGTTCCATTACTACAAGTGGAGGCCCCAAGTACTGCTGTTCCATTACTGCAAGTGGAGGCCGCAAGTACTTATGTTACTTTACTGCAAGTGGAGGCCTCAAGTACTGCTGTTCCATTACAAGTGGAGGCCACAAGTACTGCTGTTCCATTACTATAAGTGGAGGCCTCAAGTACTGCTGTTCCATTACTAAAAGTGTAGTTCTCAAGTACTGCTGTTCTATTACGACAAGTGGAGGCCTCAAGTACTGCTGTTTCATTACCACAAGTGAAGGCTGCAAGTACTGCTGCTCCTTTTCTACAAATGGAGGCCTCAAGTACTGCTGTTCATTTACTACATGTGGATGCCGCAATTACTGCTGTTCCATTACTACAAGTGGAGGCCGCAAGTACTGCTGTTCCATTACTACAAGTGGACGCCTCAAGTACTGCTGTTCCATTACTACAAGTGGAGGCCGCAAGTACTGCTGTTCCATTATTACAAGTGGAGGCCGCAAGTACTGCTGTTCCAAGTACTACTATTCCATTACTACAAGTGGAGGCTGCAAGTACTGTTGTTCCATTACCACAAGTGGAGGCCGCAAGTACTGATGTTCCTTTAATACAAGTGGAGGCCGCAAGTGCTGTTGTTCCAAGTACTGCTATTCCATTACTACAAGTGGAGGCCACAAGTACTGCTGTTCTATTACTACAAGTGGAGGCTTCAAGTACTGGTGTTCCATTACTACAAGAGGAGGCCTCAAGTACTGCATTCCATTTCTACAAGGGGAGGCTGCAAGTACTGCTGTTCCATTACTACAAGTGGAGGTCTCAAGTACTGCTGTTCCATTACCACAAGTGGAGGCCGCAAGTATTGCTGTTGCTTTACTACAAATGGAGTCCCCAAGTACTGCTGTTCATTTACTACAAGTGGAGGCCGCAAGGACTGTTGTTCAATTACTACAAGTGAGGCCGCAAGTACTGCTGTTCCAAGTACTGCTGTTCCATTACTACAAGTGGAGGCCGCAAGTGCTACTGTTCCAATTACTGCTGTTCCATTACTACAAGTGGAGGCCGCAAGTACTGCTGTTCCAAGTGATGCTGTTCCATTACTACAAGAGGAGGCCTTAAGTACTGCTGTTCCATTACTACAAGTAGAGGCCTCAAATACTGCTGTTCCATTACTACAAGTGCAGGCCTCAAGTACTGCTGTTCCATTACTACAAGTGGAGGCCTCAAGTACTGCTGTTCCATTACTGCAAGTGGAGGCCACAAGTACTGCTATTCGATTACTACAAGTGGAGGCCTCAAGTACTGCTGTTCCATTACTACAAGTGGAGGCCGCAAGTACTGCTGTTCCATTACTATAAGATGAGGTCTCAAGTACTGCTGTTCCATTACTACAAGTGGAGGCCGCAAGTACTGCTGTTCCATTACTACAAGTGGAGGTCACAAGTTCTGCTGTTCCAAGTACTAGTATTCAATTGCTACAAGTGGAGGCTGCAAGTACTGCTGTTCCATTACTACAAGTGGAAGCCGCAAGTACTGATGTTCCATTACTACAAGTGGAGGGCGCAAGTGCTAATGTTCCAAGTACTGCTATACCATTACTAAAAGTGGAGTCCGCAAGTACTGCTGTTCAAACTACTGCTGTTCCATTACTAGAAGTGGAGGCCACAAGCACTGCTGCTCTGAGTACTGCTGTTCTATTACTACAAGTGGAGGCTGTAAGTACTGCCGTTCCATTACTACAAGTGGAGGCTGCAAGTACTGGTGTTCCAAGTACTGCTTTTCCATTACTACAAGTGGAGGCTGCAAGTACTGCTGTTTCATTACTACAAGTGGAGGCCGCAAGTACTGATGTTCCATTACTACAAGTGGAGGCCGCAAGTGCTGCTGTTCCAAGTACTGCTATTCCATTACTACAAGTGGAGGCCGCAAGTACCGCTGTTCCAAGTACAACTGTTCCAGTACTACAAGTGGAGGCCGCAAGTACTGCTGTTCCATCACTACAAGTGGAGGCCACAAGTACTGCTGTTCTGAGTACTGCTGTTCCATAACTCCAAGTGGAGGCCGCAAGTAGTGCTGTTTTAATACTACAAGTGGAGGCCGCAAGTACTGCTGTTCCAAGCACTGCTGTTCCATTACTACAAGTGGAGGCTGCAAGTGCTGCTGTTCCAAGTACTGCTGTTCCATTACTACAAGTGGAGGACGCAAGTACTGCTGTTCCCAGTGCTGCTGTTCCATTACTACAAGTGGAGGCCTCAAGACCTGCTGTTCCATTACTGCAAGAGGAGGCCTCAAGTACTGCTGTTCCATTACTACAAGTGGAGGCTTCAAGTACTGGTGTTCCATTACTACAAGAGGAGGCCTCAAGTACTGCATTCCATTTCTACAAGGGGAGGCTGCAAGTACTGCTGTTCCATTACTACAAGTGGAGGTCTCAAGTACTGCTGTTCCATTACCACAAGTGGAGGCCACAAGTATTGCTGTTGCTTTACTACAAATGGATTCCCCAAGTACTGCTGTTCATTTACTACAAGTGGAGGCCGCAAGGACTGCTGTTCAATTACTACAAGTGAGGCCGCATGTACTGCTGTTCCAAGTACTGCTGTTCCATTACTACAAGTGGAGGCCGCAAGTGCTACTGTTCTAATTACTGCTGTTCCATTACTACAAGTGGAGGCCGCAAATACTGCTGTTCCAAGTGATGCTGTTCCATTACTACAAGAGGAGGCCTTAAGTACTGCTGTACCATTACTACAAGTGGAGGCCTCAAATACTGCTGTTCCATTACTACAAGTGTAGGCCTCAAGTACTGCTATTCCATTACTACAAGTGGAGGCCTCAAGTACTGCTGTTCAATTACTGCAAGTGGAGGCCACAAGTACTGCTATTCGATTACTACAAGTGGAGGCCTCAAGTACTGCTGTTCCATTACTACAAGTGGAGGCCGCAAGTACTGCTGTTCCATTACTACAAGATGAGGTCTCAAGTACTGCTGTTCCATTACTACAAGTGGAGGCCGCAAGTACTGTTCCATTACTACAAGTGGAGGTCACTAGTACTGCTGTTCCAAGTACTACTATTCAATTGCTACAAGTGGAGGCTGCAAGTACTGCTGTTCCATTACTACAAGTGGAGGCCGCAAGTACTGTTCCATTACTACAAGTGGAGGTCACTAGTACTGCTGTTCCAAGTACTACTATTCAATTGCTACAAGTGGAGGCTGCAAGTACTGCTGTTCCATTACTACAAGTGGAAGCCGCAAGTACTGATGTTCCATTACTACAAGTGGAGGCCGCAAGTGCTGATGTTCCAAGTACTGCTATTCCATTACTACAAGTGGAATCCGCAAGTACTGCTGTTCAAACTACTACTGTTCCATTACTGCAAGTGGAGGCCGCACGTACTGCTGTTCTATTACTGCAAGTGGAGGCCGCAAGAACAGCTGTTCCATTACTGCAAGTGGAGGCCGCAAGTACTGCTGTTCCATTACTGCAAGTGGAGGCCGCAAGTACTGCTGTTTCATTACTACAAGTGGAAGCCTCAACTACTGCTCTTCCATTACTACAAGTGGAGGCTGCAATTACTGCTGTTCCTTTACTACAAGTGGAGGCCTCAAGAACTGCTGTTCCAGTACTACAAGTGGAGGACTCAAGTGCTGTTGTTCCTTTACTGCAAGTGGAGGCCGCAAGTACTTATGTTACTTTACTGCAAGTGGAGGCCTCAAGTACTGCTGTTCCATTACTGCAAGTGGAGGCAGCAAGTACTGCTGTTCCATTACGACAAGTGGAGGCCTCAAGTACTGCTGTTCCATTACTACAAGTGGAGGCTGCATGTACAGATGATCCATTACTTCATGAGGAAGTCTCAAGTACTGCTGTTCCATTACTACAAGTGGAGGCCCCAAGTACTGCTGTTCCATTACTGCAAGTGGAGGCCGCAAGTACTTATGTTACTTTACTGCAAGTGGAGGCCTCAAGTACTGCTGTTCCATTACAAGTGGAGGCCACAAGTACTGCTGTTCCATTACTATAAGTGGAGGCCTCAAGTACTGCTGTTCCATTACTAAAAGTGTAGTTCTCAAGTACTGCTGTTCTATTACGACAAGTGGAGGCCTCAAGTACTGCTGTTTCATTACCACAAGTGAAGGCTGCAAGTACTGCTGCTCCTTTTCTACAAATGGAGGCCTCAAGTACTGCTGTTCATTTACTACATGTGGATGCCGCAATTACTGCTGTTCCATTACTACAAGTGGAGGCCGCAAGTACTGCTGTTCCATTACTACAAGTGGACGCCTCAAGTACTGCTGTTCCATTACTACAAGTGGAGGCCGCAAGTACTGCTGTTCCATTATTACAAGTGGAGGCCGCAAGTACTGCTGTTCCAAGTACTACTATTCCATTACTATAAGTGGAGGCTGCAAGTACTGTTGTTCCATTACCACAAGTGGAGGCCGCAAGTACTGATGTTCCTTTAATACAAGTGGAGGCCGCAAGTGCTGTTGTTCCAAGTACTGCTATTCCATTACTACAAGTGGAGGCCACAAGTACTGCTGTTCTATTACTACAAGTGGAGGCTTCAAGTACTGGTGTTCCATTACTACAAGAGGAGGCCTCAAGTACTGCATTCCATTTCTACAAGGGGAGGCTGCAAGTACTGCTGTTCCATTACTACAAGTGGAGGTCTCAAGTACTGCTGTTCCATTACCACAAGTGGAGGCCGCAAGTATTGCTGTTGCTTTACTACAAATGGAGTCCCCAAGTACTGCTGTTCATTTACTACAAGTGGAGGCCGCAAGGACTGTTGTTCAATTACTACAAGTGAGGCCGCAAGTACTGCTGTTCCAAGTACTGCTGCTCCATTACTACAAGTGGAGGCCGCAAGTGCTACTGTTCCAATTACTGCTGTTCCATTACTACAAGTGGAGGCCGCAAGTACTGATGTTCCAAGTGATGCTGTTCCATTACTACAAGAGGAGGCCTTAAGTACTGCTGTTCCATTACTACAAGTGGAGGCCTCAAATACTGCTGTTCCATTACTACAAGTGGAGACCGCAAGTACTGATGTTCCTTTACTACAAGTGGAGGCCTCAAGTACTGCTGTTCCATTACTACAAGTGTAGGCCGCAATTACTGCTGTTCCATTACTACAAGTGTAGGCCTCAAGTACTGCTGTTCCATTACTACAAGTGGAGGCCTCAAGTACTGCTGTTCCATTACTGCAAGTGGAGGCCACAAGTACTGCTATTCGATTACTACAAGTGGAGGCCTCAAGTACTGCTGTTCCATTACTACAAGTGGAGGCCGCAAGTACTGCTGTTCCATTACTACAAGATGAGGTCTCAAGTACTGCTGTTCCATTACTACAAGTGGAGGCCGCAAGTACTGCTGTTCCATTACTACAAGTGGAGGTCACAAGTTCTGCTGTTCCAAGTACTAGTATTCAATTGCTACAAGTGGAGGCTGCAAGTACTGCTGTTCCATTACTACAAGTGGAAGCCGCAAGTACTGATGTTCCATTACTACAAGTGGAGGGCGCAAGTGCTAATGTTCCAAGTACTGCTATTCCATTACTAAAAGTGGAGTCCGCAAGTACTGCTGTTCAAACTACTGCTGTTCCATTACTAGAAGTGGAGGCCACAAGCACTGCTGCTCTGAGTACTGCTGTTCTATTACTACAAGTGGAGGCTGTAAGTACTGCCGTTCCATTACTACAAGTGGAGGCTGCAAGTACTGGTGTTCCAAGTACTGCTTTTCCATTACTACAAGTGGAGGCTGCAAGTACTGCTGTTTTATTACTACAAGTGGAGGCCGCAAGTACTGATGTTCCATTACTACAAGTGGAGGCCGCAAGTGCTGCTGTTCCAAGTACTGCTATTCCATTACTACAAGTGGAGGCCGCAAGTACCGCTGTTCCAAGTACAACTGTTCCAGTACTACAAGTGGAGGCCGCAAGTACTGCTGTTCCATTACTACAAGTGGAGGCCACAAGTACTGCTGTTCTGAGTACTGCTGTTCCATAACTCCAAGTGGAGGCCGCAAGTAGTGCTGTTTCAATACTACAAGTGGAGGCCGCAAGTACTGCTGTTGCTTTACTACAAATGGAGTCCCCAAGTACTGCTGTTCATTTACTACAAGTGGAGGCCGCAAGGACTGCTGTTCAATTACTACAAGTGAGGCCGCAAGTACTGCTGTTCCAAGTACTGCTGTTCCATTACTACAAGTGGAGGCCGCAAGTGCTACTGTTCCAATTACTGCTGTTCCATTACTACAAGTGGAGGCCGCAAGTACTGCTGTTCCAAGTGATGCTGTTCCATTACTACAAGAGGAGGCCTTAAGTACTGCTGTTCCATTACTACAAGTGGAGGCCTCAAATACTGCTGTTCCATTACTACAAGTGTAGGCCTCAAGTACTGCTATTCGATTACTACAAGTGGAGGCCTCAAGTACTGCTGTTCCATTACTACAAGTGGAGGCCGCAAGTACTGCTGTTCCATTACTACAAGATGAGGTCTCAAGTACTACTGTTCCATTACTACAAGTGGAGGCCGCAAGTACTGTTCCATTACTACAAGTGGAGGTCACTAGTACTGCTGTTCCAAGTACTACTATTCAATTGCTACAAGTGGAGGCTGCAAGTACTGCTGTTCCATTACTACAAGTGGAAGCCGCAAGTACTGATGTTCCATTACTACAAGTGGAGGCCGCAAGTGCTGATGTTCCAAGTACTGCTATTCCATTACTACAAGTGGAATCCGCAAGTACTGCTGTTCAAACTACTACTGTTCCATTACTGCAAGTGGAGGCCGCACGTACTGCTGTTCTATTACTGCAAGTGGAGGCCGCAAGTACAGCTGTTCCATTACTGCAAGTGGAGGCCGCAAGTACTGCTGTTCCATTACTGCAAGTGGAGGCCGCAAGTACTGCTGTTTCATTACTACAAGTGGAAGCCTCAACTACTGCTCTTCCATTACTACAAGTGGAGGCTGCAATTACTGCTGTTCCTTTACTACAAGTGGAGGCCTCAAGAACTGCTGTTCCATTACTACAAGTGGAGGACTCAAGTGCTGCTGTTCCATTACTGCAAGTGGAGGCCGCAAGTACTTATGTTACTTTACTGCAAGTGGAGGCCTCAAGTACTGCTGTTCCATTACAAGTGGAGGCCACAAGTACTGCTGTTCCATTACTATAAGTGGAGGCCTCAAGTACTGCTGTTCCATTACTAAAAGTGTAGTTCTCAAGTACTGCTGTTCTATTATGACAAGTGCAGGCCTCAAGTACTGCTGTTTCATTACCACAAGTGAAGGCTGCAAGTACTGCTGCTCCTTTTCTACAAATGGAGGCCTCAAGTACTGCTGTTCATTTACTACAGGTGGATGCCGCAATTACTGCTGTTCCATTACTACAAGTGGAGGCCGCAAGTACTGCTGTTCCATTACTACAAGTGGACGCCTCAAGTACTGCTGTTCCATTACTACAAGAGGAGGCCCCAAGTACTGCTGTTCCATTATTACAAGTGGAGGCCGCAAGTACTGCTGTTCCAAGTACTACTATTCCATTACTACAAGTGGAGGCTGCAAGTACTGTTGTTCCATTACCACAAGTGGAGGCCGCAAGTACTGATGTTCCATTAATACAAGTGGAGGCCGCAAGTGCTGTTGTTCCAAGTACTGCTATTCCATTACTACAAGTGGAGGCCACAAGTACTGCTGTTCCATTACTACAAGTTGAGGCTTCAAGTACTGGTGTTCCATTACTACAAGAGGAGGCCTCAAGTACTGCATTCCATTTCTACAAGGGGAGGCTGCAAGTACTGCTGTTCCATTACTACAAGTGGAGGTCTCAAGTACTGCTGTTCCATTACCACAAGTGGAGGCCGCAAGTATTGCTGTTGCTTTACTACAAATGGAGTCCCCAAGTACTGCTGTTCATTTACTACAAGTGGAGGCCGCAAGGACTGCTGTTCAATTACTACAAGTGAGGCCGCAAGTACTGCTGTTCCAAGTACTGCTGTTCCATTACTACAAGTGGAGGTGAGGTTCCGTGACGGTTCCGTGACGACTTGAACCCGTGTTTTCAAGTTTGTCGGAAATACATAATATTGGTATCAGTGAACCGCAAATGATCCATTTAGTATATCCTAGTGTTTTCGTTACGCTACGAGCAAGAGCACTCCTTCCACTGACACATTTCTGATCTACCCACGGCATCCATCTTAGATCATGGCCGCCATTTTGTGTTTTCTTGCCCTCACATATGCAATAGCCTCTGACCACTTCATTCACTTCACTTTGATTCACTTTGATTAAGGACACGTAGCCTTAGCCGGAGATTCACCTCTTACATGACACGTGCACCTTAAACCAGATCACGCTGTAGCTGCATGACTCGACAAAGGCTGCCTCCTCTGCCCGAGGCCAGTCCTGCCAAACTGGTCTTCGTGTCCATTGTACCTGATCATGATTAGGCGGCCGAAGCCGGTAGCCTTGCCCATTTACAACCCACAAACATCCCTTATCCCGCTTTTCTATCTTCCACACCTGGCTCTGTTTCTTTCTTTCTGAATCTTTATTAGGGGGAGGTAACGAACTTTACGATGAGGCGGTCCGGGTCCTGAATACAATATTGACAGGGAATTGTGACAAACTAGTGGGAACCCCTCTTTCGCAATGTTCGGCCTCAGATATTATCGACGGTTCCTGTGTAACACCAAATATTTATTGTTTTAGACACAAAGGTTTTGGGAATGTATTACATGTAAAGAATTCGCCCCCAGCATAAAATTTCGTATATAAGGAGCAACCCACTTTGTACAAATCGAACAGGCTCCTAGTCTCTGCCCGTGTGTAGATTCTGTGACTTCTGTGTCCCTGCAGTAATAAACCTTTGGTCTTTGACGCCACCATCGAGAAGCCCGTGTTTCTGTTCATTTGTGCACCAAGGCAGGTGGAACTCCGGGGTCTTTGGGTGTTGTACCCTGACACCTCTGGACGGAACCAAAAAGTCCAGAACTCCAATTGGCGCCCAACGTGGGGCGACGTCATTCGGTACCGGTCCAAAAGCCTGAAGAGTTCGAGAAGCTTCGTGTGAAGATTCCCGAGGGAGGCGCCCCACTTCATCGATCCCGGCATATCGCAAAAGTGGCCCGAAGTTCTCTTCCACGAGGGTTTCCCGTTCAGGACGGCTGCAGTGGGCCGTTGCCTTGACCGTCGCCCTGTCTTGGACCCGAAGTGGTGCAGTCCTTAGTACGGCGAAACGTGACGGGTTTCTCCTTGGTGACGTCTTCAGTGACTCAGTTAAGTATTTAGTGATAGCTAGCTGGTTACTTTGTGAGGATTGTTAAAAATCCTTGATCGGTTCTTGGTTTGGTTTGGTTTAGTCAGATTATCACTGGTTGTTCTATCTACGATAATCTATTTGGTTTAGTTTTGGGTATCGATACATCAGTTCGTTTTGGTAGGCCTAAGTTCTTGGTTCAAGTGCACATATTTGTTCCGTGTTTGTTTGTTTTGTGTTCCGGACTGAAAATGGTAAGTCGGAAAATGTTGTCTTGTTTTAGTTGCAACAGTGACTCACGATTGGAGGACTCTTGTCTGGTTCCTCCGATTGGGACTCCCCTATATGATTTATATTGTAAGTATGGTGTGGGTCCTATTACTTATAATGAGATATGGGTCCGCTATTGTAAGAAGGATGGTGTCCTTAGTTGGCCACTGCATGGTAGTTTTGAACCAGAGATTCTCGACAACTTAGAAGCGAAATTGTTTAAAAAGAAAGCCCGGCCGGCAATGTTTGATTCTTTCCGTTATTGGCGGAAAGAATCCAAACAGAGAGAAATGAAAAGATTGAAGAAAGAGCAGAAAGAACAAGAAGAGTTAACTCTAGAGCAAGCGACTAAACAGTTGCAGGCTAACGAGTGTGAGAAGGCCATAGATGTAGCAATTAGAGAGCATAACTTAGCGATTGACAAGTGCTATCCTGCCTTGCCATCGAAAATGGCTAAGATACTGGAGGACTCCGAAAACGATCCTCTGCTATCTTATCTGTTACGGTCACCTCCACCGTATGCACAAGGTGCTACGGCTCCGCCTGTCCCGAATGTTCAATTGCCGGTTGCTGGACAACCTGGTGCTCCTATCCCTCAGAATCAAGTTCCTATACTTCCTGTGGTGAATGTGAATGTTCCTACAGCTCCTCCTCTTCCTACACTGCCAGCCCCTATACCTACCTCTGTACGTACTGCTCCAGAAACTATTTTTCTCGATACTCCTACTGCTTCCTCATCTATTCCTACCTCTACTGCATTCTCTATGTCTGCGAGTGTACTAACTCCACTTTCTGTTCGTCGAAGAATCACTGATTCTGTTACTAATATGCTGTCTCCTATATATAAAACTTTGATTAAGACTCCCACTACTGATTCTGTTCAGAGACGGAGTCAGCTTCCAAGTACTGAGGAACGGGGAGTTTTAGATTCCACGGCTCTCAGATGGATTTCGAAGGGTAGAAGATATAGCACGAGAGATGTGTTAGACACATTTATGCAGTGGGGGGAGCCAACACAACGATACGTCTTCGATGAGATGTGTTCGTTGTTACGTGAAGAGATAGAAGAAGACGATGTCGAATCAGATTTGGAAGATTTAATTAGGGTTCAAAAGGAGTTTGCTGCTGGAATGATAGTGGGTGAGAATATAAAGCAAGCGATGGAACTCATTTTAAGTTTTAGGAATGATCCATCTCTTCATTCACCGAGAGATTTAGAAAAGGGTAAAGTGAAGCTAAGTCGCCAATATCCTATGAGGGAGGTTCCTCCAATTTGGCGCGAAGCTGTGCAAGCTGATCATAATGCTGGTATTGTAGCTGCTCCAGCACAATTCCAACGAGTGTGGATACACATTCCATGGAAGCGAGCAGAAGTGTTAGCGGTGAAACAGGCCTTGCCAGATCCACGTAAGAATCCAGCTGGATATTACAAGGAATTAACACAGACAGTTGAAGCTTGTATAATGAACTTAGCCGACATTGATATGTTGTTTGGTAATGTAGTTCCGCAACCAGTGTGGGCTAAAATTCGTAGAGAGGATCATCAGGTTGCTTTAGGTGGTGATTGGGCAGCTATCACTGCAGCAGATGGTCAACAAATAGGTGGTGCGAAACCCGAACCTTTAATTGCTAATCTGCCAGGTAGAATAATTGATCTAATGAAGACTCTGATGCCAGCATTGCGTGTTAATTGGGACAAGTTGTCAGCATGTAGGCAGAAGAAAGACGAAAGTGTCTCGGACTTCTTCACGAGGTTCGAAGAGACTTTTGTGGATCATAGTGGTCAGGATATGAGTACAGAAGGAGGACAAAGACTGTTTGTAGATAAATTTGTGCATAATTTGTTACCTGAATTATGCAATAAATTGAAAGACTCAGAAAGTGCGTGGGCTGTATCTACGACAGCGCAAATACTTGCGACTGCGCAGTACTACGAAAATAGGGATAAAGAGGAAAAGGAAAAATCAGAGAAGAAAACGAAAGATTTAAAAACTAAAGTTCTTTTGCAGCAGGCGTATCCGCCTCGTGCGAATCAGACTAATACGCAGCAAAACTCATACCAAAGGACAGATTATAGTACATCAAGGCCTCAATATCAGTGGAATCAGTGTGCGTACTGTAAGAAAGAGGGTCACTATAAAAATGAATGTCCGATCTTAGCGCAAAATAATGCAGCAGCAGCTCAGAGAGGTCGTGGTGGTTTTGTGCAGAATTCTAGAGGACGAGGACGAGGTGCTATGTCTCCACAAACGAATGATCGTCCCTCCAATCACTTTGATCAGCGAAATGGACAATCCGTTCAGCAAAATAGATCTCAACAATATCTTGTTGAAGACTATTGTGAAGTAGATGAGGGTTTTCAGCAAAATGGGTACTAGGACAGCCATGGACAGAGAGAGGGAGTAGTATCAGTTCCAGTGGATCAGAGTGGGCCTTATGTCGCAGTAGCAACATCAGGTGTAGTCGAACCGTTTCTGTTGGATACTGGTGCCGCGAAAAGTTCTATCATTCATGCGAAACTCCCTGGCGCACCTTTGTCTGGCTCAACAAATGTTTCCATAGGTTTTTCAGGCGCCCCTGTTTACAACCCGATATCTGGTCCTTTGTCTATTTCTGTTGGACCGTGCCAATTGAAAGCACCCCTGATTTTGACAACAGGTTGTAATGAAAATCTGCTTGGTTTAGATTTGTTAAAACGACTATATGCGACATTGTACTGTTCTCCGGAAGGAGTACAGCTTACACTGGGTAAAAATATCACCTCTCCGATGTACTTGTCAATGGACGCACTCCCGCCGGAGCTACGTTCACTCCCTGATTCTCTTTGGGCGACTGGTCCAAACGATGTAGGTCTTCTAGAAATTCCACCGTATGTAGTAACTTTGAAAGCGAATGTAAAATTTCCAAGAATTCCTCAATATAAAATCTCGAGTGAAGGTGAGCGTGCACTTTTATTGATTGTGCAAGATTTGATCAAGAAGGGTGTGGTTGAGGAAACTAGAGGAAATGTCTGTAACAGTCCTGTATTACCGATTCTGAAACGAACTGATCCTACAAAGCCTCCAGTTTATAGGTTTGTCATAGACCTTAGAGAAGTTAATAAGATTGTAATCCCGCAGTTTCCTGTAGTGCCAGACATTACTGCCTTGTTAACATTGATTCCTGCCACAGCTACGTGGTTCTCAGTTATTGACCTAAAGAATGCCTTTTTCAGCATTCCGATAGCCGAAGAAAGCAGAGATATTTTCGGCTTCTGTCTAGGAGGTCGCAGTTTCAGATTTAAACGCGCTCCACAAGGCTATTGTGAAAGTCCATCTATTTATAGTCAAGCTTTAAAAAGTCAGCTAGATTCTTTTGTCCTTCCTCCAGGTTCTGCCCTAGTACAGTACGTAGATGATCTTTTAGTGGCTGCCGATGACAAGGAAACTTGCAAAGCAGCTACAATTTCCCTATTGCATCATTTGTCTAATTTGAATCATAAGGTGTCTCCTTCCAAAATGCAATACTGCTGCCAAGAAGTAACCTATCTAGGTCACCTCTTATCAAAGGAGGGAAGGAAGTTGACCCCAGAAAGAATAAAAGCCATTACGCAGATGAGTGTTCCACGCACACAGAGAGAAGTACGTGCCTTCCTAGGTATTACCTCTTACTGTAGGCAGTGGATTCCAAATTTTTCTCTTTTAGCGAAACCATTGGTAGCTTTGACTGGGAAAAATGTTCCGAGTCCGGTGCCATGGTCTGATGAATGTCAAGAGAGTTTTACTGAATTACGAAAAGCATTGTGTTCAGCTCCTGTATTGGGTACACCTGATTACAGCAAGCCATTCACGCTCTACGTTCACGAAAGAGAAGGTTGTGCGTTGAGTGTTCTGACACAGAAATTTGGTGATAAACAACGCCCTTGTGCGTATTTTTCATCAACATTAGATCCGGTAGCTAGAGCGTTGCCTAGTTGTTTGAGAGCTACAGCGGCAGCTGCGGCTTCCATTCGGCAATCTGCAGGTTTGGTGATGAACAATATGCTAGTGGTCATGGTTCCTCATGCAGTGGATACACTCATGAACCGAACGAAGACACAACACCTTACTAGTGCGAGATTATCTGGTTATGAGCTGACATTACTAGCGAGTCATATTCAGATCAAAAGATGTAATGTATTGAATCCAGCAACGCTGTTGCCGACTGATCAAGAGTCGAGTGATTCCGAGCCACATGACTGCTATTTCAAAACGGAGGAAGAGACAAAAGGTCGCATCGACTTGAAAGATACTCCCCTATCCGACCCAGATGGTACGCTGTATGTGGACGGGTCATGTTTTAAATTGGAGAATGGTGACGTGACTGCTGCCTACGCGATAACGACTTTGAAGACGATTGTGGAGACTGCAAGAGTGAGTCAGAATTCTGCCCAAGCTGCAGAATTAATAGCTCTAACGAGAGCGTGTGTTTTAGCTGAGGGAAAGAGAGTGAATGTGTTTACAGATAGTCAGTACGCATTTGGCGTGGCCCATAGTTTTGGCCGGTTGTGGAGAGAAAGGGGTTTCATTACGTCCCATGGGACTAAGATCCAACATGGTCAGCTAGTTAACGACTTGTTGGAATCTCTAACCTTACCGACTGAAGTTGCGATTGTGAAGTGCAGTGCTCATAAAGCAATCACGGATGATGTTGGTCGTGGGAATGCCTTTGCTGATGAAATTGCTAAACAGACAGCTAGAGACACGATGAGTAGAATGTATGTTGCTACGTCTGCAAGATGGATTGCTGAGTCTGGAATGTGTGAGGACACTATGGAAAGTGTGAAAGAGATTCAGAAAGAAGCGACTGAGGAAGAGAAACGTGTATGGAGAGAAAGTACGGGCAAGTTGGACTCGAATGGATGTTGGATTGATTTGACAGAACAGCAGCGTTGGATGTTGCCTGATGCGTATGTGCTTGCAGTAGTGACGATGGCGCATGGAGTGGCGCATATAAGTTCTAAAGGGATATGTAAGATGTTGGCTCCGGTCTGGAAGAATGAGGGAATCAGTAAGTGTGCAGAGAGAGTGGTGAAAAATTGTATGGTGTGCTTGATGCATAATCCTGGCAAGGGAACTCCAACTCCAGCTGGTCATTTCGCTCCTCCTTCCTGCCCCTTTGAAGTGATTCAGTTAGACTTCATTCACATGGAACGCTGCAACAATTTAAAATACGTCCTGGTAGTAGTTTGTGCTTTTTCCAGGTGGATAGAAGCATACCCACTAAAGGACAACACTGCCCTATCGACTGCCAAAATTCTTCTCAAGGAATTTTTCCCTAGGTATGGAATGCCACGGATTGTATGGTCAGATAACGGAAGTGAGTTTATAGGGAAAGTTATGCAGAGTGTGTGTGCCGGTCTAGGATTGAAACAAAAATTCCATAGTGCAAACCATCCCCAATCTGCTGGTTTAGTCGAGGGTTACAATGGCACTCTCAAGCTTAAGATAGCCAAAATACAAGCATCCACAGGTTTAGCTTGGCCAGACGCACTTCCTTTGGCCTTGTTATCAACGAGAGCAACAGTGCATTCTAGAATAGGGCTTTCTCCATACGAGATTGTGTTTGGCCGCCCGGCAAATATCTGGGGTGTGCCGAGGCCTAAACAATTTTGCTCCATTGAATATCCTATGTTGATAGACTACCTTTACGACTTGACTGCTAAATTAAGTCTTATTCATCAACAGGTCTTCGATGCTTTGCCAAAACCTCCGGAGAGTCCAGGGCATCAACTGAAACCCGGTGACCACGTGGTGGTCAGAAACTTCGCGAGGACAAAGAATCTTCAGCCTCGCTACATCGGCCCCTTCCAGGTCCTGCTGGCAACGAGGACAGCCGTACGTGTTGTTGGCCGTAAACACTGGATCCACGCTTCTCACGTAAAGCGTGTTCCGTTGCCGCTGCCTTACGACGACTGGGTGAAGAAGGGAATTGGTGCCTCAGAATCTGAAATCACTCCGAAATTTATCCCTTTCAGCGATGCCGATTTGATTACTGACACTTTGAAACTTGACTCTCCTCCTGAAAAGACTCCTTTGAACAGTGAACATTTGTCTCCAGCATCAGAAGAAACTTTGTTATCTGCGAACTTAAACTCTGCAACAGCTGCTAGTGAAACACTATTTTCCGATCAAACAGTACCAGCGAAGAAGAAATACAACCTTAGAAGCCATAAAAAGGACAAATAAAGCAGGCAACTGCATATTGTGATTTTTTGATATATTGAACTTTTTGCCTTCAGCC
The DNA here is from genome assembly GCF_964263255.1 of Lissotriton vulgaris. Taxonomy (NCBI): domain Eukaryota; kingdom Metazoa; phylum Chordata; class Amphibia; order Caudata; family Salamandridae; genus Lissotriton; species Lissotriton vulgaris. Next base: position 25,361,058 of record NC_141687.1, on the reverse strand, counting down.
AGGAAGTTTGCTATTGTTTATTGATTTTAAAATTGCCTTGCCGTCTGGGTAGCCGTAGGGTCGTGGCTGTGTGCCTAGTTTGAATTTGCAGGGATCTGACACAAGGTCGATCTTTCTGTTAGTTCTGGGAACTCCCAGGGCTGATAGAGGCATTTTCATCTACGTACACATCATCAGTGGTCGCGAGCGGATTGTAGAAGATGGAGCTTCCTGCGCTGCAACGAGAAAATGTGATTTACGTTCGCAGAAACAGACTTAATAGAATTCTTCACAGCAAATGTTTTCTGATGCAATGTGCCATTACATTTTTGATTGTTTTAGCAACATTGGTGGGTGGAATCGTCTTTAGCATAAATTTGATTTTCGTGCCAGTTACTACAGTACCTCCCCTTGATCCTGCTTTTTCTACTCTTTCTTCTATACACTCCTTTCACTCGTTTCCAGAACATGAGCAAGCCCGACGCTCAGAATTCACCAACAACACTTTTGTACAGCTCTTGCACCAACACCAACTGGTAGTTAACACTACAGACTGCTGGGTGTGTGGTTTGATACCTCACACTATGGATAAAGGTATTCCCTATTTGGTTTTGCCTTACAGTTATAATGGATCATTTCAGGCCTTCCAAACCATCTTTGCTTATGCCCTTGAAACCTATCCTCCACGTCCACCGCGTTCCACTAAATATAACTCTGCTAACAAAGCCTTAGTCCAGGGAATTATTGACATGGTCAAGGACGTCAATAATACTCCATCTTACCCTAGAGACGAATTGCGAGTATATTTAAGTTGGAATACTTCAGAGTATCGCCTTAGTTTAGGAGAAAGCAAGCGTAAAAGCTCAACTCCAATCTGGGTCGTACCTCACCGAGGTCAGGTCTGTTTGCAAGGTAATGGGAGAAATCCGAGAGCTCAGCTAGGGAGGAGTGAGTGCGTAGAGACTTATGTGTTTCCGGCTAACTCTTCCCCTGCCTTTCTCACTGCTAGGGGTACTTATTTCATTTGTCGAGACAGAGCTTATACATGGTTGCCTGCCGACTTCTCAGGATCATGTTATATTGCTCGACTGTTGCCTCCGACATACACTGCTTCATCTGATTACCACAGAACAAGAGTAGCAAGAGGTGTCTTCAGCAAGGAAGATACCGCTGGTCAGGAAGCTGGAGACTTCTTCAAAGGCTTCCTTCCGTTCTGGGGACCTATGGCCAATAGTAGAAACATACGTCAGCTAACACGGGTAGTTGAATCTACTATTACCGAAACTGCTGGTGCCCTTAGCAATCTGACAGCTGAGCTTCAGGCGGATAGGCTCATGACGTTGCAGAACCGTATGGTTCTAGACGTTATACTTGCAGATCGAGGTGGGGTATGTAGAATGATCCAATCGAGCTGCTGTGTCTTTATTCCTAATAATGCTCCAACAGTCTATGAGGCGATCTCTAAGTTGCACAAGATTTCAGACTCCATACATGTAGACAAAGGAAACTGGTCCTTCATGGAGTGGTTTTGGACTCTGATATCAGCGTGGGGATGGAAGGTTCTTATGGTCATTGGTGTCATCCTAGTATTCCTATTCTCATGTTGTCTGATTATCCAGTGTGGTCCTGCTCTGTGTAGTCTTTGTGCTGCGACTTGTCTCAGAAAACCACCTGCGTTTGGAGAAAAGACACGAGAAAGGATGATGATACAACAACATGTCACTGACCTGATGAGCATAGAACTAGATTCTGACATAGACTGAGTAATTGCCTATGTAAGGGCAAAAGGAGGGTCTGAGGTTCCGTGACGGTTCCGTGACGACTTGAACCCGTGTTTTCAAGTTTGTCGGAAATACATAATATTGGTATCAGTGAACCGCAAATGATCCATTTAGTATATCCTAGTGTTTTCGTTACGCTACGAGCAAGAGCACTCCTTCCACTGACACATTTCTGATCTACCCACGGCATCCATCTTAGATCATGGCCGCCATTTTGTGTTTTCTTGCCCTCACATATGCAATAGCCTCTGACCACTTCATTCACTTCACTTTGATTCACTTTGATTAAGGACACGTAGCCTTAGCCGGAGATTCACCTCTTACATGACACGTGCACCTTAAACCAGATCACGCTGTAGCTGCATGACTCGACAAAGGCTGCCTCCTCTGCCCGAGGCCAGTCCTGCCAAACTGGTCTTCGTGTCCATTGTACCTGATCATGATTAGGCGGCCGAAGCCGGTAGCCTTGCCCATTTACAACCCACAAACATCCCTTATCCCGCTTTTCTATCTTCCACACCTGGCTCTGTTTCTTTCTTTCTGAATCTTTATTAGGGGGAGGTAACGAACTTTACGATGAGGCGGTCCGGGTCCTGAATACAATATTGACAGGGAATTGTGACAAACTAGTGGGAACCCCTCTTTCGCAATGTTCGGCCTCAGATATTATCGACGGTTCCTGTGTAACACCAAATATTTATTGTTTTAGACACAAAGGTTTTGGGAATGTATTACATGTAAAGAATTCGCCCCCAGCATAAAATTTCGTATATAAGGAGCAACCCACTTTGTACAAATCGAACAGGCTCCTAGTCTCTGCCCGTGTGTAGATTCTGTGACTTCTGTGTCCCTGCAGTAATAAACCTTTGGTCTTTGACGCCACCATCGAGAAGCCCGTGTTTCTGTTCATTTGTGCACCAAGGCAGGTGGAACTCCGGGGTCTTTGGGTGTTGTACCCTGACACCTCTGGACGGAACCAAAAAGTCCAGAACTCCAATGGCCGCAAGTGCTACTGTTCCAATTACTGCTGTTCCATTACTACAAGTGGAGGCCGCAAGTACTGCTGTTCCAAGTGATGCTGTTCCATTACTACAAGAGGAGGCCTTAAGTACTGCTGTTCCATTACTACAAGTGGAGGCCTCAAATACTGCTGTTCCATTACTACAAGTGGAGACCGCAAGTACTGATGTTCCTTTACTACAAGTGGAGGCCTCAAGTACTGCTGTTCCATTACTACAAGTGTAGGCCGCAATTACTGCTGTACCATTACTACAAGTGTAGGCCTCAAGTACTGCTGTTCCATTACTACAAGTGGAGGCCTCAAGTACTGCTGTTCCATTACTGCAAGTGGAGGCCACAAGTACTGCTATTCGATTACTACAAGTGGAGGCCTCAAGTACTGCTGTTCCATTACTACAAGTGGAGGCCGCAAGTACTGCTGTTCCATTACTACAAGATGAGGTCTCAAGTACTGCTGTTCCATTACTACAAGTGGAGGCCGCAAGTACTGCTGTTCCATTACTACAAGTGGAGGTCACAAGTTCTGCTGTTCCAAGTACTAGTATTCAATTGCTACAAGTGGAGGCTGCAAGTACTGCTGTTCCATTACTACAAGTGAAAGCCGCAAGTACTGATGTTTAATTACTACAAGTGGAGGGGGCAAGTGCTAATGTTCCAAGTACTGCTATTCCATTACTACAAGTGGAGTCCGCAAGTACTGCTGTTCAAACTACTGCTGTTCCATTACTAGAAGTGGAGGCCACAAACACTGCTGCTCTGAGTACTGCTGTTCTATTACTACAAGTGGAGGCTGTAAGTACTGCCGTTCCATTACTACAAGTGGAGGCTGCAAGTACTGGTGTTCCAAGTACTGCTTTTCCATTACTACAAGTGGAGGCTGCAAGTACTGCTGTTTCATTACTACAAGTGGAGGCCGCAAGTACTGATGTTCCATTACTACAAGTGGAGGCCGCAAGTGCTGCTGTTCCAAGTACTGCTATTCCATTACTACAAGTGGAGGCCGCAAGTACCGCTGTTCCAAGTACAACTGTTCCAGTACTACAAGTGGAGGCCGCAAGTACTGCTGTTCCATTACTACAAGTGGAGGCCACAAGTACTGCTGTTCTGAGTACTGCTGTTCCATAACTCCAAGTGGAGGCCGCAAGTAGTGCTGTTTAAATACTACAAGTGGAGGCCGCAAGTACTGCTGTTCCAAGCACTGCTGTTCCATTACTACAAGTGGAGGCTGCAAGTGCTGCTGTTCCAAGTACTGCTGTTCCATTACTACAAGTGGAGGACGCAAGTACTGCTGTTCCCAGTGCTGCTGTTCCATTACTACAAGTGGAGGCCTCAAGACCTGCTGTTCCATTACTGCAAGAGGAGGCCTCAAGTACTGCTGTTCCATGACTACAAGTGGAGGCTTCAAGTACTGGTGTTCCATTACTACAAGAGGAGGCCTCAAGTACTGCATTCCATTTCTACAAGGGGAGGCTGCAAGTACTGCTGTTCCATTACTACAAGTGGAGGTCTCAAGTACTGCTGTTCCATTACCACAAGTGGAGGCCGCAAGTATTGCTGTTGCTTTACTACAAATGGAGTCCCCAAGTACTGCTGTTCATTTACTACAAGTGGAGGCCGCAAGGACTGCTGTTCAATTACTACAAGTGAGGCCGCAAGTACTGCTGTTCCAAGTACTGCTGTTCCATTCCTACAAGTGGAGGCGGCAAGTGCTACTGTTCCAATTACTGCTGTTCCATTACTACAAGTGGAGGCCGCAAATACTGCTGTTCCAAGTGATGCTGTTCCATTACTACAAGAGGAGGCCTTAAGTACTGCTGTTCCATTACTACAAGTGGAGGCCTCAAATACTGCTGTTCCATTACTACAAGTGTAGGCCTCAAGTACTGCTATTCCATTACTACAAGTGGAGGCCTCAAGTACTGCTGTTCAATTACTGCAAGTGGAGGCCACATGTACTGCTATTCGATTACTACAAGTGGAGGCCTCAAGTACTGCTGTTCCATTACTACAAGTGGAGGCCGCAAGTACTGCTGTTCCATTACTACAAGATGAGGTCTCAAGTACTGCTGTTCCATTACTACAAGTGGAGGCCGCAAGTACTGTTCCATTACTACAAGTGGAGGTCACTAGTACTGCTGTTCCAAGTACTACTATTCAATTGCTACAAGTGGAGGCTGCAAGTACTGCTGTTCCATTACTACAAGTGGAAGCCGCAAGTACTGATGTTCCATTACTACAAGTGGAGGCCGCAAGTGCTGATGTTCCAAGTACTGCTATTCCATTACTACAAGTGGAATCCGCAAGTACTGCTGTTCAAACTACTACTGTTCCATTACTGCAAGTGGAGGCCGCACGTACTGCTGTTCTATTACTGCAAGTGGAGGCCGCAAGTACAGCTGTTCCATTACTGCAAGTGGAGGCCTCAAGTACTGCTGTTCCATTACTGCATGTGGAGGCCGCAAGTACTGCTGTTTCATTACTACAAGTGGAAGCCTCAACTACTGCTCTTCCATTACTACAAGTGGAGGCTGCAATTACTGCTGTTCCTTTACTACAAGTGGAGGCCTCAAGAACTGCTGTTCCATTACTACAAGTGGAGGACTCAAGTGCTGTTGTTCCTTTACTGCAAGTGGAGGCCGCAAGCACTTATGTTAATTTACTGCAAGTGGAGGCCTCAAGTACTGCTGTTCCATTACTGCAAGTGGAGGCAGCAAGTACTGCTGTTCCATTACGACAAGTGGAGGCCTCAAGTACTGCTGTTCCATTACTACAAGTGGAGGCTGCATGTACAGATGATCCATTACTTCACGAGGAAGTCTCAAGTACTGCTGTTCCATTACTACAAGTGGAGGCCCCAAGTACTGCTGTTCCATTACTGCAAGTGGAGGCCGCAAGTACTTATGTTACTTTACTGCAAGTGGAGGCCTCAAGTACTGCTGTTCCATTACAAGTGGAGGCCACAAGTACTGCTGTTCCATTACTATAAGTGGAGGCCTCAAGTACTGCTGTTCCATTACTAAAAGTGTAGTTCTCAAGTACTGCTGTTCTATTACGACAAGTGCAGGCCTCAAGTACTGCTGTTTCATTACCACAAGTGAAGGCTGCAAGTACTGCTGCTCCTTTTCTACAAATGGAGGCCTCAAGTACTGCTGTTCATTTACTACAGGTGGATGCCGCAATTACTGCTGTTCCATTACTACAAGTGGAGGCCGCAAGTACTGCTGTTCCTTTACTACAAGTGGAGGCCTCAAGAACTGCTGTTCCATTACTACAAGTGGAGGACTCAAGTGCTGTTGTTCCTTTACTGCAAGTGGAGGCCGCAAGTACTTATGTTACTTTACTGCAAGTGGAGGCCTCAAGTACTGCTGTTCCATTACTGCAAGTGGAGGCAGCAAGTACTGCTGTTCCATTACGACAAGTGGAGGCCTCAAGTACTGCTGTTCCATTACTACAAGTGGAGGCTGCATGTACAGATGATCCATTACTTCATGAGGAAGTCTCAAGTACTGCTGTTCCATTACTACAAGTGGAGGCCCCAAGTACTGCTGTTCCATTACTGCAAGTGGAGGCCGCAAGTACTTATGTTACTTTACTGCAAGTGGAGGCCTCAAGTACTGCTGTTCCATTACAAGTGGAGGCCACAAGTACTGCTGTTCCATTACTATAAGTGGAGGCCTCAAGTACTGCTGTTCCATTACTAAAAGTGTAGTTCTCAAGTACTGCTGTTCTATTACGACAAGTGGAGGCCTTAAGTACTGCTGTTTCATTACCACAAGTGAAGGCTGCAAGTACTGCTGCTCCTTTTCTACAAATGGAGGCCTCAAGTACTGCTGTTCATTTACTACATGTGGATGCCGCAATTACTGCTGTTCCATTACTACAAGTGGAGGCCGCAAGTACTGCTGTTCCATTACTACAAGTGGACGCCTCAAGTACTGCTGTTCCATTACTACAAGTGGAGGCCGCAAGTACTGCTGTTCCATTATTACAAGTGGAGGCCGCAAGTACTGCTGTTCCAAGTACTACTATTCCATTACTACAAGTGGAGGCTGCAAGTACTGTTGTTCCATTACCACAAGTGGAGGCCGCAAGTACTGATGTTCCTTTAATACAAGTGGAGGCCGCAAGTGCTGTTGTTCCAAGTACTGCTATTCCATTACTACAAGTGGAGGCCACAAGTACTGCTGTTCTATTACTACAAGTGGAGGCTTCAAGTACTGGTGTTCCATTACTACAAGAGGAGGCCTCAAGTACTGCATTCCATTTCTACAAGGGGAGGCTGCAAGTACTGCTGTTCCATTACTACAAGTGGAGGTCTCAAGTACTGCTGTTCCATTACCACAAGTGGAGGCCGCAAGTATTGCTGTTGCTTTACTACAAATGGAGTCCCCAAGTACTGCTGTTCATTTACTACAAGTGGAGGCCGCAAGGACTGTTGTTCAATTACTACAAGTGAGGCCGCAAGTACTGCTGTTCCAAGTACTGCTGTTCCATTACTACAAGTGGAGGCCGCAAGTGCTACTGTTCCAATTACTGCTGTTCCATTACTACAAGTGGAGGCCGCAAGTACTGCTGTTCCAAGTGATGCTGTTCCATTACTACAAGAGGAGGCCTTAAGTACTGCTGTTCCATTACTACAAGTGGAGGCCTCAAATACTGCTGTTCCATTACTACAAGTGGAGACCGCAAGTACTGATGTTCCTTTACTACAAGTGGAGGCCTCAAGTACTGCTGTTCCATTACTACAAGTGTAGGCCGCAATTACTGCTGTTCCATTACTACAAGTGTAGGCCTCAAGTACTGCTGTTCCATTACTACAAGTGGAGGCCTCAAGTACTGCTGTTCCATTACTGCAAGTGGAGGCCACAAGTACTGCTATTCGATTACTACAAGTGGAGGCCTCAAGTACTGCTGTTCCATTACTACAAGTGGAGGCCGCAAGTACTGCTGTTCCATTACTACAAGATGAGGTCTCAAGTACTGCTGTTCCATTACTACAAGTGGAGGCCGCAAGTACTGCTGTTCCATTACTACAAGTGGAGGTCACAAGTTCTGCTGTTCCAAGTACTAGTATTCAATTGCTACAAGTGGAGGCTGCAAGTACTGCTGTTCCATTACTACAAGTGGAAGCCGCAAGTACTGATGTTCCATTACTACAAGTGGAGGGCGCAAGTGCTAATGTTCCAAGTACTGCTATTCCATTACTAAAAGTGGAGTCCGCAAGTACTGCTGTTCAAACTACTGCTGTTCCATTACTAGAAGTGGAGGCCACAAGCACTGCTGCTCTGAGTACTGCTGTTCTATTACTACAAGTGGAGGCTGTAAGTACTGCCGTTCCATTACTACAAGTGGAGGCTGCAAGTACTGGTGTTCCAAGTACTGCTTTTCCATTACTACAAGTGGAGGCTGCAAGTACTGCTGTTTCATTACTACAAGTGGAGGCCGCAAGTACTGATGTTCCATTACTACAAGTGGAGGCCGCAAGTACTGCTGTTCCAAGCACTGCTGTTCCATTACTACAAGTGGAGGCTGCAAGTGCTGCTGTTCCAAGTACTGCTGTTCCATTACTACAAGTGAAGGACGCAAGTACTGCTGTTCCCAGTGCTGCTGTTCCATTACTACAAGTGGAGGCCTCAAGACCTGCTGTTCCATTACTGCAAGAGGAGGCCTCAAGTACTGCTGTTCCATTACTACAAGTGGAGGCTTCAAGTACTGGTGTTCCATTACTACAAGAGGAGGCCTCAAGTACTGCATTCCAATTCTACAAGGGGAGGCTGCAAGTACTGCTGTTCCATTACTACAAGTGGAGGTCTCAAGTACTGCTGTTCCATTACCACAAGTGGAGGCCGCAAGTATTGCTGTTGCTTTACTACAAATGGAGTCCCCAAGTACTGCTGTTCATTTACTACGAGTGGAGGCCGCAAGGACTGCTGTTCAATTACTACAAGTGAGGCCGCAAGTACTGCTGTTCCAAGTACTGCTGTTCCATTACTACAAGTGGAGGCCGCAAGTGCTACTGTTCCAATTACTGCTGTTCCATTACTACAAGTGGAGGCCGCAAGTACTGCTGTTCCAAGTGATGCTGTTCCATTACTACAAGAGGAGGCCTTAAGTACTGCTGTTCCATTACTACAAGTGGAGGCCTCAAATACTGCTGTTCCATTACTACAAGTGTAGGCCTCAAGTACTGCTATTCGATTACTACAAGTGGAGGCCTCAAGTACTGCTGTTCCATTACTACAAGTGGAGGCCGCAAGTACTGCTGTTCCATTACTACAAGATGAGGTCTCAAGTACTGCTGTTCCATTACTACAAGTGGAGGCCGCAAGTACTGTTCCATTACTACAAGTGGAGGTCACTAGTACTGCTGTTCCAAGTACTACTATTCAATTGCTACAAGTGGAGGCTGCAAGTACTGCTGTTCCATTACTACAAGTGGAAGCCGCAAGTACTGATGTTCCATTACTACAAGTGGAGGCCGCAAGTGCTGATGTTCCAAGTACTGCTATTCCATTACTACAAGTGGAATCCGCAAGTACTGCTGTTCAAACTACTACTGTTCCATTACTGCAAGTGGAGGCCGCACGTACTGCTGTTCTATTACTGCAAGTGGAGGCCGCAAGTACAGCTGTTTCATTACTGCAAGTGGAGGCCGCAAGTACTGCTGTTCCATTACTGCAAGTGGAGGCCGCAAGTACTGCTGTTTCATTACTACAAGTGGAAGCCTCAACTACTGCTCTTCCATTACTACAAGTGGAGGCTGCAATTACTGCTGTTCCTTTACTACAAGTGGAGGCCTCAAGAACTGCTGTTCCATTACTACAAGTGGAGGACTCAAGTGCTGCTGTTCCATTACTGCAAGTGGAGGCCGCAAGTACTTATGTTACTTTACTGCAAGTGGAGGCCTCAAGTACTGCTGTTCCATTACAAGTGGAGGCCACAAGTACTGCTGTTCCATTACTATAAGTGGAGGCCTCAAGTACTGCTGTTCCATTACTAAAAGTGTAGTTCTCAAGTACTGCTGTTCTATTATGACAAGTGCAGGCCTCAAGTACTGCTGTTTCATTACCACAAGTGAAGGCTGCAAGTACTGCTGCTCCTTTTCTACAAATGGAGGCCTCAAGTACTGCTGTTCATTTACTACAGGTGGATGCCGCAATTACTGCTGTTCCATTACTACAAGTGGAGGCCGCAAGTACTGCTGTTCCATTACTACAAGTGGACGCCTCAAGTACTGCTGTTCCATTACTACAAGAGGAGGCCCCAAGTACTGCTGTTCCATTATTACAAGTGGAGGCCGCAAGTACTGCTGTTCCAAGTACTACTATTCCATTACTACAAGTGGAGGCTGCAAGTACTGTTGTTCCATTACCACAAGTGGAGGCCGTAAGTACTGATGTTCCATTAATACAAGTGGAGGCCGTGGAGTTCTGGACTTTTTGGTTCCGTCCAGAGGTGTCAGGGTACAACACCCAAAGACCCCGGAGTTCCCACCTGCCTTGGTGCACAAATGAACAGAAACACGGGCTTCTCGATGGTGGCGTCAAGACCAAAGGTTTATTACTGCAGGGACACAGAAGTCACAGATACTACACACGGGCAGTAATCAGGAGCCTGTTCAATTTGTACAAAGTGGGTTGCTCCTTATATACTGTTTTTTACGCTAGGGGCAAATTCTTTACATGTAAAACATTCCCAAAACCTTTGTGTCTAAAACAATAAATATTTGACGTTACACAGGAACCGTCGATAATATCTGAGGCCAAACATTGCGAAGAGAGGGGTTCCCACTAGTTTGTCACAATTCCCTGTCAATATTGCATTCAGGACCCGGACCGCCTCATCGTAAAGTTCGTTACCTCCCCCTAATAAAGTTTCAGAAAGAAAGGAACGGAGCCAGGTGTGGAAGATAGGAAAGCGGGATAAGGGATGTTTTGTAGGTTGTAAATGGGCAAGGCTACCGGCTTCGGCCGCCTAATCATGATCAGGTACAATGGACACGAAGACCAGTTTGGCAGGGCTGGCCTCGGGCAGAGGAGGCAGCCTTTGTCGAGTCATGCAGCTACAGCGTGATCTGGTTTAAGGTGACCCGTGTCATGAAAGAGGTGAATCTCCGGTTAAGGCTACGTGTCCTTAATCGAAATGAAGTGATCAGAGGCTATTGCATATGTGAGGGCAAGGAAACACAAAATGGCGGCCATGATCTAAGATGGATGCCGTGGGTAGATCAGAAATATGTCAATAGAAGGAGTGCTCTTGCTTGTAGCGTAGCGAAAACACCAGGATATACTAAATGGATCATTTGCGGTTCGCTGATACCAATATTATGTATTTCCGACAAACTTGAAAACACGGGTTCAAATTGTCACGGAACCGTCACGGAACCTCAGACCCTCCTTTTGCCCTTACATAGGCAATTACTTAGTCTATGTCAGAATCTAGTTCTATACTCATCAGGTCAGTGACATGCTGTTGTATCATCATCCTTTCTCTTGTCTTTTCTCCAAACGCAGGTGGTTTTCTGAGACAAGTTGCAGCACAAAGACTACACAGAGCAGGACCACACTGGATAATCAGACAACATGAGAATAGGAATACTAAGATGACACCAATGACCATTAGAACCTTCCATCCCCACGCTGAGATCAGAGTCCAAAACCACTCCATGAAGGACCAGTTTCCCTTGTCTACATGTATGGAGTCTGAAATCTTGTGCAACTTAGAGATCGCCTCATAGACTGTTGGAGCATTATTAGGAATAAAGACACAGCAGCTCGATTGGATCATTCTGCATACCCCACCTCGATCTGCAAGTATAACGTCTAGAACCATACGGTTCTGCAACGTCATGAGCCTATCCGCCTGAAGCTCAGCTGTTAGATTGCTAAGGGCACCAGCAGTTTCGGTAATAGTAGATTCAACTACCCGTGTTAGCTGACGTATGTTTCTACTATTGGCCATAGGCCCCCAGAACGGAAGGAAGCCTTTGAAGAAGTCTCCAGCTTCCTGACCAGCGGTATCTTCCTTGCTGAAGACACCTCTCGCTACTCTTGTTCTGTGGTAATCAGGTGAAGCAGTGTATGTCGGAGGCAATAGTCGAGCAATATAACATGATCCTGAGAAGTCGGCAGGCAGCCATGTATAAGCTCTGTCTCGACAAATGAAGTAGGTACCCCTAGCAGTGAGAAAGGCAGGGGAAGAGTTAGCCGGAAACACATAAGTCTCTACGCATTCACTCCTCCCTAGCTGAGCTCTCGGATTTCTCCCATTACCTTGCAGACAGACCTGACCTCGGTGAGGTACGACCCAGATTGGAGTTGAGCTTTTACGCTTGCTTTCTCCAAAACTAAGGCGATACTCTGAAGTATTCCAACTTAAATATACTCGTAATTCGTCTCTAGGGTAAGATGGAGTATTATTGACGTCCTTGACCATGTCAATAATTCCCTGGACTAAAGCTTTGTTGGCAGAGTTATATTTAGTGGAACGCGGTGGACGTGGAGGATAGGTTTCAAGGGCATAAGCAAAGATAGTTTGGAAGGCCTGAAATGATCCATTATAGCTGTAAGGCAAAACCAGATAGGGAATACCTTTATCCATAGTGTGAGGTATCAAGCCACACACCCAGCAGTCTGTAGTGTTAACTACCAGTTGGTGTTGGTGTAAGAGCTGTACAAAAGTGTTGTTGGTAAATTCTGAGCGTCGGGCTTGCTCATGTTCTGGAAACGAGTGAAAAGAGTGTATAGAAGAAACAGTAGAAATAACAGAATCAAGGGGAGGTACTGTAGTAACTGGCACAAAAATCAAATTTATACTAAAGACGATTCCACCCACCAATGTTGCTAAAACAATTAAGAATGTAATGGCACATTGCATCAGAAAGCATTTGCTATGAAGAATTCTATTAAGTCTGTTTCTGCGAACATAAATCACATTTTCTCGTTGCAGCGCAGGAAGCTCCATCTTCTACAATCCGCTCGCGACCACTGATGATGTGTACGTAGATGAAAATGCCTCTATCAGCCCTGGGAGTTCCCAGAACCAACAGAAAGATCGACCTTGTGTCAGACCCCTGCAAATTCAAACTAGGCACACAGCCACGACCCTACGGCTACCCAGACGGCAAGGCAATTTTAAAAAAACAATAAACAATAGCAAACTTCCTGGCTGAATGCAAAAGTTCAATATATATATATATCAAAATCACAATATGCAGTTGCCTGCTTTATTTGTCCATTTTATGGCTTCTTAGGTTGTATCTCTGCTTCGCTGGTACTGTCTGATCGGAAAATAGTGTATCACTGGCAGCTGTTGCAGAGTTTAAGTTCGCTGATAGCAAAGTTTCTTCTGATGCTGGAGACAAATGTTCAATGTTCAAAGGAGTCTTTTCAGGAGGAGAGTCAGGTTTCGAAGTGTCAGTAATCAATTCGGCATCGCTGAAAGAGATGAACTTCGGTGTGTTTTCAGATTCGGAGGCACCAATTCCCTTTTTCACCCAGTCGTCGTAAGGGAGCGGCAAAGGAACACGCTTAACGTGAGAGGCGTGTATCCAGTGCTTGCGGCCAGCTACACGAACTGCTGTCCTCGTGGCCAGTAAGATCTGAAAAGGCCCCACAAATCTTGGCTGAAGGTTCTTCGTCCTCGCGAAGTTCTTGATTACAATGAAGTCACCCGGTTTCAGCTGGTGCCCTGGACTCTCCGGAGGTTTTGGCAAAGCATCGAAAACCTGTTGATGAATAAGACTCAATTTAGCAGTCAAGTCGTAAAGGTAGTCTATCAACATAGGATATTCAATGGAGCAAAACTGTTTAGGCCTTGGCACACCCCAGATATTTGCCGGGCGGCCAAACACAATCTCGTATGGACTAAGCCCTATTCTAGAATGTACTGTTGCTCTCGTTGATAACAGGGCCAAAGGAAGTGCGTCTGGCCAGGCTAAACCTGTGGATGCTTGTATTTTGGCTATTTTTAGCTTGAGGGTGCCATTGTAACCCTCAACTAAACCAGCAGACTGGGGATGGTTTGCACTGTGAAATTTCTGTTTCAATCCTAAACCGGCACACACACTCTGCATAACTTTCCCTATAAACTCACTTCCGTTATCTGACCATACAATCCGTGGCATTCCATACCTAGGGAAAAATTCCTTGAGAAGAATTTTGGCAGTAGATAGGGCAGTGTTGTCCTTTAGTGGGTATGCTTCTATCCACCTGTAAAAAGCACAAACTACCACCAGGACATATTTCAAATTGTTGCAGCGTTCCATGTGAATGAAGTCTAACTGAATCACTTCAAAGGGACAGGAAGGAGGAGCGAAATGACCAGCTGGAGTTGGAGTTCCCTTGCCAGGATTATGCATCAAGCACACCATACAATTTTTCACCACTCTCTCTGCACACTTATTGATTCCCTCATTCTTCCAGACCGGAGCCAACATCTTACATATCCCTTTAGAACTTATATGCGCTACTCCATGCGCCATCGTCACTACTGCAAGCACATACGCATCGGGCAACATCCAACGCTGCTGTTCTGTCAAATCAATCCAACATCCATTCGAGTCCAACTTGCCCGTACTTTCTCTCCATACACGTTTCTCTTCCACAGTCGCTTCTTTCTGAATCTCTTTCACGCTTTCCATAGTGTCTTCACACATTCCAGACTCAGCAATCCATCTTGCAGACGTAGCAACATACATTCTGCTCATCGTGTCTCTAGCTGTCTGTTTAGCAGTTTCATCAGCAAAAGCATTCCCACGACCAACATCATCCGTGATTGCTTTATGAGCACTGCACTTCACAATCGCAACTTCAGTCGGTAAGGTTAGAGATTCCAACAAGTCGTTAACTAGCTGACCATGCTGGATCTTAGTCCCATGGGACGTAATGAAACCTCTTTCTCTCCACAACCGGCCAAAACTATGGGCCACGCCAAAAGCGTACTGACTATCTGTAAACACATTCACTCTCTTTCCCTCAGCTAAAACACACGCTCTTGTTAGAGCTATTAATTCTGCAGCTTGGGCAGAATTCTGACTCACTCTTGCAGTCTCCACAATCGTCTTCAAAGTCGTTACCGCATAAGCAGCAGTCACATCACCATTCTCCAATTTAAAACATGACCCGTCCACATACAGCGTACCATCTGGGTCGGATAACGGAGTGTCCTTCAAGTCAATGCGTCCTTTTGTCTCTTCCTCCGTTTTGAAATAGCAGTCATGTGGCTCGGAATCACTCGACTCTTGATCAGTCGGCAACAGCGTTGCTGGATTCAATACATTTCATCTTTTGATCTGAATATGACTCGCTAGTAATGTCAGCTCGTAACCAGATAATCTCGCACTAGTAAGGTGTTGTGTCTTTGTTCGGTTCATGAGTGTATCCACTGCATGAGGAACCATGACCACTAGCATATTATTCATCACCAAACCAGCAGATTGTCGAATGGAAGCTGCAGCTGCCGCTGTAGCTCTCAAACAACTAGGCAACGCTCTGGCTACCGGATCTAATGTTGATGAGAAATACGCACAAGGGCGTTGTTTATCACCAAACTTCTGTGTCAGAACACTCAACGCACAACCTTCTCTTTCGTGAACGAAGAGCGTGAATGGCTTACTGTAATCAGGTGTACCCAATACAGGAGCTGAACACAATGCTTTTCGTAATTCAGTAAAACTCTCTTGACATTCATCAGACCATGGCACCGGACTCGGAACATTTTTCCCAGTCAAAGCTACCAATGGTTTCGCTAAAAGAGAAAAATTTGGAATCCACTGCCTACAGTAAGAGGTAATGCCTAAGAAGGCACGTACTTCTCTCTGTGTGCGTGGAACACTCATCTGCGTAATTGCTTTTATTCTTTCTGGGGTCAACTTCCTTCCCTCCTTTGACAAGAGATGACCTAGGTAGGTCACTTCTTGGCAGCAGTATTGCATTTTCGAAGGAGACACTTTGTGATTCAGATTAGACAAATGATGCAATAGGGAAATTGTAGCTGCTTTGCAAGTTTCCTTGTCATCGGCAGCCACTAAAAGATCGTCTACGTACTGTACTAGGGCAGAACCTGGAGGAAGGACAAAAGAATCTAACTGGCTTTTTAAAGCTTGACTGTAAATTGATGGACTTTCACAATAGCCTTGTGGAGCGCGTTTAAATCTGAAACTGCGACCTCCTAGACAGAAGCCGAAAATATCCCTACTTTCTTCAGCTATCGGAATGCTGAAAAAGGCATTCTTTAGGTCAATAACTGAGAACCATGTGGCTGTGGCAGGAATCAATGTTAACAAGGTAGTAATGTCTGGTACTACAGGAAACTGCGGGACTACAATCTTATTAACTTCTCTAAGGTCTATGACAAACCTATAAACTGGAGGTTTTGTAGGATCAGTTCGTTTCAGAATCGGCAATACAGGACTGTTACAGACATTTCCTCTAGTTTCTTCAACCACACCCTTCTTAATCAAATCTTGTACAATCAATAAAAGTGCGCGTTCTCCTTCACTAGATATTTTATATTGGGGAATTCTTGGAAATTTCACATTCGCTTTCAAAGTTACTACATATGGTGGAATTTCTAGGAGACCTACATCATTAGGACCAGTCGCCCAAAGAGAATCAGGGAGTGAACGTAGCTCCGGCGGGAGTGCGTCCATTGACAAATACATCGGAGAGGTGATATTTTTACCCAATGTAAGCTGTACTCCTTCCGGAGAACAGTACAATGTCGCATATAATCTTTTTAACAAATCTAAACCAAGCAGGTTTTCATTACAACCTGTCGTCAAAATCAGGGGTGCTTTCAATTGGCACGGTCCAACAGAAATAGACAAAGGACCAGATATCGGGTTGTAAACAGGGGCGCCTGAAAAACCTACGGAAACATTTGTTGAGCCAGACAAAGGTGCGCCAGGGAGTTTCGCATGAATGATAGAACTTTTTGCGGCACCAGTATCCAACAGAAACGGTTCGATTACACCTGATGTTGCTACTGCGACATAAGGCCCACTCTGATCCACTGGAACTGATACTACTCCCTCTCTCTGTCCATGGCTGTCCTAGTACCCATTTTGCTGATAGCCCTCATCCACTTCATTATAGTCCTCGACAAGATATTGTTGAGATCTATTTTGCTGAGTGGATTGTCCATTTCGTTGATCAAAGTGATTGGAGGGACGATCATTCGTTTGTGGAGGCATAGCACCTCGCCCTCGACCTCTAGAATTCTGCACAAAACCACCACGACCTCTCTGAGCTGCTGCTGCATTATTTTGCGCTAAGATCGGACATTCATTTTTATAGTGACCCTCTTTCTTACAGTACGCACACTGATTCCACTGATATTGAGGTCTTGATGAACCATAATCTGTCCTTTGATACGAACCTTGCTGCGTATTAGTCTGATTCGTGCGAGGCGGATACGCCTGCTGCAAAAGAACTTTAGTTTTTAAATCTTTCGTTTTCTTCTCTGATTTTTCCTTTTCCTCTTTATCTCTATTTTCGTAGTACTGTGCAGTTGCAAGTATTTGCGCTGTCGTAGATACAGCCCACGCACTTTCTGAGTCTTTTAATTTATTACATAATTCAGGTAACTAATTATGCACAAATTTGTCTACAAACAGTCTTTGCCCTCCTTCTGTACTCATGTCCTGACCACTATGATCTACAAAAGTCTCTTCAAACCTCGTGAAGAAGTCTGAGACACTTTCGTCTTTCTTCTGCCTGCATGCTGACAACTTGTCCCAATTTACACGCAATGCTGGCATTAGAGTCTTCATTAGATCAATTATTCTACCTGGCAGATTAGCAATTAAAGGTTCGGGTTTCGCACCACCTATTTGCTGACCATCTGCTGCAGTGATAGCTGCCCAATCACCACCTAAAGCAGCCTGATGATCCTCTCTACGAATTTTAGCCCACACTGGTTGCGGAACTACGTTACCAAACAACATATCGATGTCAGCTAAGTTCATGATACAAGCCTCAACTGTCTGTGTTAATTCCTTGTAATATCCGGCTGGATTCTTACGTGGATCTGGCAAGGCCTGTTTCACCGCTAACACTTCTGCTCGTTTCCATGGAATGTGTATCCACACTCGTTGGAACTGTGCTGGAGCAGCTGCAATACCTGCATTATCATCACGTTGTATTGCTTCGCGCCAAATTGGAGGAACCTCCCTCATAGGATATTGGCGACTTGGCTTCATTTTACCTCTTTCTAAATCCCTCGGTGAACGAAGAGATGGATCATTCCTAAAACTTAAAATAAGTTCCATCGCTTCCTTTATATTTTCACCCACTATCATTCCAGCAGCAAACTCTTTTTGAACCCTAATTAAATCTTCCAAATCTGATTCGACATCGTCTTCTTCTATCTCCTCACGTAACAACGAGCACATCTCATCAAAGACGTACCGTTGCGTTGGTTCCCCCCACTGCATAAATGTGTCTAACACATCTCTCATACTATATCTTCTACCCTTCGAAATCCATCTGAGAGCCGTGGAATCTAAAACTCCCCGTTCCTCAGTACTTGGAAGCTGACTACGTCTTTGAACTAAATCAGGAGTAGGAGTCTTAATCAAAGTTTTATATATAGGAGACAGCATATTAGTAACAGAATCAGTGATTCTTCGACGAACGGAAAGTGGAGTTAGCACACTCGCAGACGTAGAGAATGCAGTAGAGGTAGGAATAGATGACGGAACAGTAGGAGTGTCGAGAAAAATAGTTTGAGGAACAGTAGGTACAGATGTGGGTATAGAGGCTGGCAGTATAGGAAGAGGAGGAGCTGTAGGAACATTCACATTCATCACAGGAGGTACAGGAACTTGATTCTGGGGGGCAGGAGCAGGAACACCAGGTTGTCCAGCAACCGGCAATTGAACATTTGGGACGAGTGGAGCCGCAGCACCTTGTGCATACGGTGGAGGTGACCTTAACAGATAAGATAACAGAGGATCGTTTTCGGAATCCTCCAGTATCTTAGCCATTTTCGATGGCAAGGCAGGATAGCACTTGTCAATCGCTAGATTATGCTCTCTAATTGCTACCTCTATGGCCTTCTCACACTCGTTAGCCTGCAACTGTTTAGTCGCTTGCTCTAGAGTTAACTCTTCTTGTTCTTTCTGTTCTTTCTTCAACCTTTTCATTTCTCTCTGTTTGGATTCTTTTCGCCAGTAACGGAAAGAATCGAACATTGCCGGCCGGGCTTTCTTCTTAAACAATTTCGCTTCTAAGTTGTCGAGAATCTCTGGTTCAAAACTACCATGCAGTGGCCAACTAAGGACACCATCCTTTTTACAGTAGCGGACCCACACCTCATTATAAGATATAGGACCCACGCCATACTTACAATATAAATCATATAGGGGAGTCCCAATCGGAGGAACCAAACAAGAGTCCTCCAATCGTGAGTCATTGTTGCAACTAAAACAAGACAACATTTTCCGACTTACCATTTTCAGTCCGGAACACAAAACAAACAAGACACGAAACAAATTTGTGCACTCGAACCAAGAACTTAGGCCTACCAAAACGAACTGATGTATCGATACCCAAACTAAACCAAATAGATTATCGTAACTAGAACAACCAGTGATAATCTGACAAAACCAAACCAAACCAAGAACCAATCAAGGATTTTTAACAATCCTCACAAAAGTAACCAGCTAGCTATCACTAAATACTTAACTGAGTCACTGAAGACGTCACCAA
Source organism: Lissotriton vulgaris (assembly GCF_964263255.1). Classification (NCBI taxonomy): domain Eukaryota; kingdom Metazoa; phylum Chordata; class Amphibia; order Caudata; family Salamandridae; genus Lissotriton; species Lissotriton vulgaris. The sequence continues at coordinate 25,341,566 of NC_141687.1, read as the reverse complement.
GGAGAAACCCGTCACGTTTCGCCGTACTAAGGACTGCACCACTTCGGGTCCAAGACAGGGCGACGGTCAAGGCAACGGCCCACTGCAGCCGTCCTGAACGGGAAACCCTCGTGGAAGAGAACTTCGGGCCACTTTTGCGATATGCCGGGATCGATGAAGTGGGGCGCCTCCCTCAGGAATCTTCACACGAAGCTTCTCGAACTCTTCAGGCTTTTGGACCGGTACCGAATGACGTCGCCCCACGTTGGGCGCCAATTGGAGTTCTGGACTTTTTGGTTCCGTCCAGAGGTGTCAGGGTACAACACCCAAAGACCCCGGAGTTCCCACCTGCCTTGGTGCACAAATGAACAGAAACACGGGCTTCTCGATGGTGGCGTCAAGACCAAAGGTTTATTACTGCAGGGACACGGAAGTCACAGATACTACACACGGGCAGTAATCAGGAGCCTGTTCAATTTGTACAAAGTGGGTTGCTCCTTATATACTGTTTTTTACGCTAGGGGCAAATTCTTTACATGTAAAACATTCCCAAAACCTTTGTGTCTAAAACAATAAATATTTGACGTTACACAGGAACCGTCGATAATATCTGAGGCCAAACATTGCGAAGAGAGGGGTTCCCACTAGTTTGTCACAATTCCCTGTCAATATTGCATTCAGGACCCGGACCGCCTCATCGTAAAGTTCGTTACCTCCCCCTAATAAAGTTTCAGAAAGAAAGGAACGGAGCCAGGTGTGGAAGATAGGAAAGCGGGATAAGGGATGTTTTGTAGGTTGTAAATGGGCAAGTGCTGTTGTTCCAAGTACTGCTATTCCATTACTACAAGTGGAGGCCACAAGTACTGCTGTTCCATTACTACAAGTGGAGGCTTCAAGTACTGGTGTTCCATTACTACAAGAGGAGGCCTCAAGTACTGCATTCCATTTCTACAAGGGGAGGCTGCAAGTACTGCTGTTCCATTACTACAAGTGAAGGTCTCAAGTACTGCTGTTCCATTACCACAAGTGGAGGCCGCAAGTATTGCTGTTGCTTTACTACAAATGGAGAACCCAAGTACTGCTGTTCATTTACTACAAGTGGAGGCCGCAAGGACTGCTGTTCAATTACTACAAGTGAGGCCGCAAGTACTGCTGTTCCAAGTACTGCTGTTCCATTACTACAAGTGGAGGCCGCAAGTGCTACTGTTCCAATTACTGCTGTTCCATTACTACAAGTGGAGGCCGCAAGTACTGCTGTTCCAAGTGATGCTGTTCCATTACTACAAGAGGAGGCCTTAAGTACTGCTGTTCCATTACTACAAGTGGAGGCCTCAAATATTGCTGTTCCATTACTACAAGTGGAGACCGCAAGTACTGATGTTCCTTTACTACAAGTGGAGGCCTCAAGTACTGCTGTTCCATTACTACAAGTGTAGGCCGCAATTACTGCTGTACCATTACTACAAGTGTAGGCCTCAAGTACTGCTGTTCCATTACTACAAGTGGAGGCCTCAAGTACTTCTGTTCCATTACTGCAAGTGGAGGCCACAAGTACTGCTATTCGATTACTACAAGTGGAGGCCTCAAGTACTGCTGTTCCATTACTACAAGTGGAGGCCGCAAGTACTGCTGTTCCATTACTACAAGATGAGGTCTCAAGTACTGCTGTTCCATTACTACAAGTGGAGGCCGCAAGTACTGCTGTTCCATTACTACAAGTGGAGGTCACAAGTTCTGCTGTTCCAAGTACTAGTATTCAATTGCTACAAGTGGAGGCTGCAAGTACTGCTGTTCCATTACTACAAGTGAAAGCCGCAAGTACTGATGTTCCATTACTACAAGTGGAGGGCGCAAGTGCTAATGTTCCAAGTACTGCTATTCCATTACTACAAGTGGAGTCCGCAAGTACTGCTGTTCAAACTACTGCTGTTCCATTACTAGAAGTGGAGGCCACAAACACTGCTGCTCTGAGTACTGCTGTTCTATTACTACAAGTGGAGGCTGTAAGTACTGCCGTTCCATTACTACAAGTGGAGGCTGCAAGTACTGGTGTTCCAAGTACTGCTTTTCCATTACTACAAGTGGAGGCTGCAAGTACTGCTGTTTCATTACTACAAGTGGAGGCCGCAAGTACTGATGTTCCATTACTACAAGTGGAGGCCGCAAGTGCTGCTGTTCCAAGTACTGCTATTCCATTACTACAAGTGGAGGCCGCAAGAACCGCTGTTCCAAGTACAACTGTTCCAGTACTACAAGTGGAGGCCGCAAGTACTGCTGTTCCATTACTACAAGTGGAGGCCACAAGTACTGCTGTTCTGAGTACTGCTGTTCCATAACTCCAAGTGGAGGCCGCAAGTAGTGCTGTTTCAATACTACAAGTGGAGGCCGCAAGTACTGCTGTTCCAAGCACTGCTGTTCCATTACTACAAGTGGAGGCTGCAAGTGCTGCTGTTCCAAGTACTGCTGTTCCATTACTACAAGTGGAGGATGCAAGTACTGCTGTTCCCAGTGCTGCTGTTCCATTACTACAAGTGGAGGCCTCAAGACCTGCTGTTCCATTAGTGCAAGAGGAGGCCTCAAGTACTGCTGTTCCATGACTACAAGTGGAGGCTTCAAGTACTGGTGTTCCATTACTACAAGAGGAGGCCTCAAGTACTGCATTCCATTTCTACAAGGGGAGGCTGCAAGTACTGCTGTTCCATTACTACAAGTGGAGGTCTCAAGTACTGCTGTTCCATTACCACAAGTGGAGGCCGCAAGTATTGCTGTTGATTTACTACAAATGGAGTCCCCAAGTACTGCTGTTCATTTACTACAAGTGGAGGCCGCAAGGACTGCTGTTCAATTACTACAAGTGAGGCCGCAAGTACTGCTGTTCCAAGTACTGCTGTTCCATTCCTACAAGTGGAGGCCGCAAGTGCTACTGTTCCAATTACTGCTGTTCCATTACTACAAGTGGAGGCCGCAAGTACTGCTGTTCCAAGTGATGCTGTTCCATTACTACAAGAGGAGGCCTTAAGGACTGCTGTTCCATTACTACAAGTGGAGGCCTCAAATACTGCTGTTCCATTACTACAAGTGTAGGCCTCAAGTACTGCTATTCCATTACTACAAGTGGAGGCCTCAAGTACTGCTGTTCAATTACTGCAAGTGGAGGCCACATGTACTGCTATTCGATTACTACAAGTGGAGGCCTCAAGTACTGCTGTTCCATTACTACAAGTGGAGGCCGCAAGTACTGCTGTTCCATTACTACAAGATGAGGTCTCAAGTACTGCTGTTCCATTACTACAAGTGGAGGCCGCAAGTACTGTTCCATTACTACAAGTGGAGGTCACTAATACTGCTGTTCCACGTACTACTATTCAATTGCTACAAGTGGAGGCTGCAAGTACTGCTGTTCCATTACTACAAGTGGAAGCCGCAAGTACTGATGTTCCATTACTACAAGTGGAGGCCGCAAGTGCTGATGTTCCAAGTACTGCTATTCCATTACTACAAGTGGAATCCGCAAGTACTGCTGTTCAAACTACTACTGTTCCATTACTGCAAGTGGAGGCCGCACGTACTGCTGTTCTATTACTGCAAGTGGAGGCCGCAAGTACAGCTGTTCCATTACTGCAAGTGGAGGCCTCAAGTACTGCTGTTCCATTACTGCAAGTGGAGGCCGCAAGTACTGCTGTTTCATTACTACAAGTGGAAGCCTCAACTACTGCTCTTCCATTACTACAAGTGGAGGCTGCAATTACTGCTGTTCCTTTACTACAAGTGGAGGCCTCAAGAACTGCTGTTCCATTACTACAAGTGGAGGACTCATGTGCTGTTGTTCCTTTACTGCAAGTGGAGGCCGCAAGTACTTATGTTACTTTACTGCAAGTGGAGGCCTCAAGTACTGCTGTTCCATTACTGCAAGTGGAGGCAGCAAGTACTGCTGTTCCATTACGACAAGTGGAGGCCTCAAGTACTGCTGTTCCATTACTACAAGTGGAGGCCACAAGTACTACTGTTCCAAGGACTCAAGTGCTGCTGTTCCATTACTGCAAGTGGAGGCCTCAAGTACTGCTGTTCCATTAGTAAAAGTGTAGGCTTCAAATACTGCTGTTCTATTACTACAAGTGGAGGCCTCAAGTACTGCTGTTTCATTACCACAAGTGAATGCTGCAAGTACTGCTGCTCCTTTTCTACAAATGGAGGCCTCAAGTACTGCTGTTCATTTACTACAGGTGGAGGCCTCAAGTGCTGCTGTTCCATTACTGCAAGAGGAGGCCGCAAGTACTGCTGTTCCTTTACTGCAACTGGAGGCCTCAAGTACTGCTGTTCCATTACTGCAAGTGGAGGCCACAAGTACTGCTATTCGATTACTACAAGTGGAGGCCTCAAGTACGGCTGTACCATTACTACAAGTGGAGGCCACAAGTACTGCTATTTGATTACTACAAGTGGAGGCCACAAGCACTGCTGCTCTGAGTACTGCTGTTCTATTACTACAAGTGGAGGCTGTAAGTACTGCCGTTCCATTACTACAAGTGGAGGCTGCAAGTACTGGTGTTCCAAGTACTGCTTTTCCATTACTACAAGTGGAGGCTGCAAGTACTGCTGTTTCATTACTACAAGTGGAGGCCGCAAGTACTGATGTTCCATTACTACAAGTGGAGGCTGCAAGTACTGCTGTTCAAAGTACTGCTATTCCATTACTAAAAGTGGAGGCTGCAAGTTCTTCTGTTCCATTACCACAAGTGGAGGCTGCAAGTACTGCTGTTCCTTTACTACAAATGGAGGACTCAAGTACTGCTGTTCATTTACTTCAAGTGGAGGCCGCAAGTACTGCTGTTCCATTACTACAAGTGGAGGCCACAAGTACTGCTGTTCATTTACTACAAGTGGAGGCCGCAAGGACTGCTGTTCAATTACTACAAGTGAGGCCGCAAGTACTGCTGTTCCAAGTACTGCTGTTCCATTCCTACAAGTGGAGGCGGCAAGTGCTACTGTTCCAATTACTGCTGTTCCATTACTACAAGTGGAGGCCGCAAATACTGCTGTTCCAAGTGATGCTGTTCCATTACTACAAGAGGAGGCCTTAAGTACTGCTGTTCCATTACTACAAGTGGAGGCCTCAAATACTGCTGTTCCATTACTACAAGTGTAGGCCTCAAGTACTGCTATTCCATTACTACAAGTGGAGGCCTCAAGTACTGCTGTTCAATTACTGCAAGTGGAGGCCACATGTACTGCTATTCGATTACTACAAGTGGAGGCCTCAAGTACTGCTGTTCCATTACTACAAGTGGAGGCCGCAAGTACTGCTGTTCCATTACTACAAGATGAGGTCTCAAGTACTGCTGTTCCATTACTACAAGTGGAGGCCGCAAGTACTGTTCCATTACTACAAGTGGAGGTCACTAGTACTGCTGTTCCAAGTACTACTATTCAATTGCTACAAGTGGAGGCTGCAAGTACTGCTGTTCCATTACTACAAGTGGAAGCCGCAAGTACTGATGTTCCATTACTACAAGTGGAGGCCGCAAGTGCTGATGTTCCAAGTACTGCTATTCCATTACTACAAGTGGAATCCGCAAGTACTGCTGTTCAAACTACTACTGTTCCATTACTGCAAGTGGAGGCCGCACGTACTGCTGTTCTATTACTGCAAGTGGAGGCCGCAAGTACAGCTGTTCCATTACTGCAAGTGGAGGCCTCAAGTACTGCTGTTCCATTACTGCATGTGGAGGCCGCAAGTACTGCTGTTTCATTACTACAAGTGGAAGCCTCAACTACTGCTCTTCCATTACTACAAGTGGAGGCTGCAATTACTGCTGTTCCTTTACTACAAGTGGAGGCCTCAAGAACTGCTGTTCCATTACTACAAGTGGAGGACTCAAGTGCTGTTGTTCCTTTACTGCAAGTGGAGGCCGCAAGCACTTATGTTAATTTACTGCAAGTGGAGGCCTCAAGTACTGCTGTTCCATTACTGCAAGTGGAGGCAGCAAGTACTGCTGTTCCATTACGACAAGTGGAGGCCTCAAGTACTGCTGTTCCATTACTACAAGTGGAGGCTGCATGTACAGATGATCCATTACTTCACGAGGAAGTCTCAAGTACTGCTGTTCCATTACTACAAGTGGAGGCCCCAAGTACTGCTGTTCCATTACTGCAAGTGGAGGCCGCAAGTACTTATGTTACTTTACTGCAAGTGGAGGCCTCAAGTACTGCTGTTCCATTACAAGTGGAGGCCACAAGTACTGCTGTTCCATTACTATAAGTGGAGGCCTCAAGTACTGCTGTTCCATTACTAAAAGTGTAGTTCTCAAGTACTGCTGTTCTATTACGACAAGTGCAGGCCTCAAGTACTGCTGTTTCATTACCACAAGTGAAGGCTGCAAGTACTGCTGCTCCTTTTCTACAAATGGAGGCCTCAAGTACTGCTGTTCATTTACTACAGGTGGATGCCGCAATTACTGCTGTTCCATTACTACAAGTGGAGGCCGCAAGTACTGCTGTTCCTTTACTACAAGTGGAGGCCTCAAGAACTGCTGTTCCATTACTACAAGTGGAGGACTCAAGTGCTGTTGTTCCTTTACTGCAAGTGGAGGCCGCAAGTACTTATGTTACTTTACTGCAAGTGGAGGCCTCAAGTACTGCTGTTCCATTACTGCAAGTGGAGGCAGCAAGTACTGCTGTTCCATTACGACAAGTGGAGGCCTCAAGTACTGCTGTTCCATTACTACAAGTGGAGGCTGCATGTACAGATGATCCATTACTTCATGAGGAAGTCTCAAGTACTGCTGTTCCATTACTACAAGTGGAGGCCCCAAGTACTGCTGTTCCATTACTGCAAGTGGAGGCCGCAAGTACTTATGTTACTTTACTGCAAGTGGAGGCCTCAAGTACTGCTGTTCCATTACAAGTGGAGGCCACAAGTACTGCTGTTCCATTACTATAAGTGGAGGCCTCAAGTACTGCTGTTCCATTACTAAAAGTGTAGTTCTCAAGTACTGCTGTTCTATTACGACAAGTGGAGGCCTTAAGTACTGCTGTTTCATTACCACAAGTGAAGGCTGCAAGTACTGCTGCTCCTTTTCTACAAATGGAGGCCTCAAGTACTGCTGTTCATTTACTACATGTGGATGCCGCAATTACTGCTGTTCCATTACTACAAGTGGAGGCCGCAAGTACTGCTGTTCCATTACTACAAGTGGACGCCTCAAGTACTGCTGTTCCATTACTACAAGTGGAGGCCGCAAGTACTGCTGTTCCATTATTACAAGTGGAGGCCGCAATTACTGCTGTTCCAAGTACTACTATTCCATTACTACAAGTGGAGGCTGCAAGTACTGTTGTTCCATTACCACAAGTGGAGGCCGCAAGTACTGATGTTCCTTTAATACAAGTGGAGGCCGCAAGTGCTGTTGTTCCAAGTACTGCTATTCCATTACTACAAGTGGAGGCCACAAGTACTGCTGTTCTATTACTACAAGTGGAGGCTTCAAGTACTGGTGTTCCATTACTACAAGAGGAGGCCTCAAGTACTGCATTCCATTTCTACAAGGGGAGGCTGCAAGTACTGCTGTTCCATTACTACCAGTGGAGGTCTCAAGTACTGCTGTTCCATTACCACAAGTGGAGGCCGCAAGTATTGCTGTTGCTTTACTACAAATGGAGTCCCCAAGTACTGCTGTTCATTTACTACAAGTGGAGGCCGCAAGGACTGTTGTTCAATTACTACAAGTGAGGCCGCAAGTACTGCTGTTCCAAGTACTGCTGTTCCATTACTACAAGTGGAGGCCGCAAGTGCTACTGTTCCAATTACTGCTGTTCCATTACTACAAGTGGAGGCCGCAAGTACTGCTGTTCCAAGTGATGCTGTTCCATTACTACAAGAGGAGGCCTTAAGTACTGCTGTTCCATTACTACAAGTGGAGGCCTCAAATACTGCTGTTCCATTACTACAAGTGGAGACCGCAAGTACTGATGTTCCTTTACTACAAGTGGAGGCCTCAAGTACTGCTGTTCCATTACTACAAGTGTAGGCCGCAATTACTGCTGTTCCATTACTACAAGTGTAGGCCTCAAGTACTGCTGTTCCATTACTACAAGTGGAGGCCTCAAGTACTGCTGTTCCATTACTGCAAGTGGAGGCCACAAGTACTGCTATTCGATTACTACAAGTGGAGGCCTCAAGTACTGCTGTTCCATTACTACAAGTGGAGGCCGCAAGTACTGCTGTTCCATTACTACAAGATGAGGTCTCAAGTACTGCTGTTCCATTACTACAAGTGGAGGCCGCAAGTACTGCTGTTCCATTACTACAAGTGGAGGTCACAAGTTCTGCTGTTCCAAGTACTAGTATTCAATTGCTACAAGTGGAGGCTGCAAGTACTGCTGTTCCATTACTACAAGTGGAAGCCGCAAGTACTGATGTTCCATTACTACAAGTGGAGGGCGCAAGTGCTAATGTTCCAAGTACTGCTATTCCATTACTAAAAGTGGAGTCCGCAAGTACTGCTGTTCAAACTACTGCTGTTCCATTACTAGAAGTGGAGGCCACAAGCACTGCTGCTCTGAGTACTGCTGTTCTATTACTACAAGTGGAGGCTGTAAGTACTGCCGTTCCATTACTACAAGTGGAGGCTGCAAGTACTGGTGTTCCAAGTACTGCTTTTCCATTACTACAAGTGGAGGCTGCAAGTACTGCTGTTTCATTACTACAAGTGGAGGCCGCAAGTACTGATGTTCCATTACTACAAGTGGAGGCCGCAAGTACTGCTGTTCCAAGCACTGCTGTTCCATTACTACAAGTGGAGGCTGCAAGTGCTGCTGTTCCAAGTACTGCTGTTCCATTACTACAAGTGAAGGACGCAAGTACTGCTGTTCCCAGTGCTGCTGTTCCATTACTACAAGTGGAGGCCTCAAGACCTGCTGTTCCATTACTGCAAGAGGAGGCCTCAAGTACTGCTGTTCCATTACTACAAGTGGAGGCTTCAAGTACTGGTGTTCCATTACTACAAGAGGAGGCCTCAAGTACTGCATTCCAATTCTACAAGGGGAGGCTGCAAGTACTGCTGTTCCATTACTACAAGTGGAGGTCTCAAGTACTGCTGTTCCATTACCACAAGTGGAGGCCGCAAGTATTGCTGTTGCTTTACTACAAATGGAGTCCCCAAGTACTGCTGTTCATTTACTACGAGTGGAGGCCGCAAGGACTGCTGTTCAATTACTACAAGTGAGGCCGCAAGTACTGCTGTTCCAAGTACTGCTGTTCCATTACTACAAGTGGAGGCCGCAAGTGCTACTGTTCCAATTACTGCTGTTCCATTACTACAAGTGGAGGCCGCAAGTACTGCTGTTCCAAGTGATGCTGTTCCATTACTACAAGAGGAGGCCTTAAGTACTGCTGTTCCATTACTACAAGTGGAGGCCTCAAATACTGCTGTTCCATTACTACAAGTGTAGGCCTCAAGTACTGCTATTCGATTACTACAAGTGGAGGCCTCAAGTACTGCTGTTCCATTACTACAAGTGGAGGCCGCAAGTACTGCTGTTCCATTACTACAAGATGAGGTCTCAAGTACTGCTGTTCCATTACTACAAGTGGAGGCCGCAAGTACTGTTCCATTACTACAAGTGGAGGTCACTAGTACTGCTGTTCCAAGTACTACTATTCAATTGCTACAAGTGGAGGCTGCAAGTACTGCTGTTCCATTACTACAAGTGGAAGCCGCAAGTACTGATGTTCCATTACTACAAGTGGAGGCCGCAAGTGCTGATGTTCCAAGTACTGCTATTCCATTACTACAAGTGGAATCCGCAAGTACTGCTGTTCAAACTACTACTGTTCCATTACTGCAAGTGGAGGCCGCACGTACTGCTGTTCTATTACTGCAAGTGGAGGCCGCAAGTACAGCTGTTTCATTACTGCAAGTGGAGGCCGCAAGTACTGCTGTTCCATTACTGCAAGTGGAGGCCGCAAGTACTGCTGTTTCATTACTACAAGTGGAAGCCTCAACTACTGCTCTTCCATTACTACAAGTGGAGGCTGCAATTACTGCTGTTCCTTTACTACAAGTGGAGGCCTCAAGAACTGCTGTTCCATTACTACAAGTGGAGGACTCAAGTGCTGCTGTTCCATTACTGCAAGTGGAGGCCGCAAGTACTTATGTTACTTTACTGCAAGTGGAGGCCTCAAGTACTGCTGTTCCATTACAAGTGGAGGCCACAAGTACTGCTGTTCCATTACTATAAGTGGAGGCCTCAAGTACTGCTGTTCCATTACTAAAAGTGTAGTTCTCAAGTACTGCTGTTCTATTATGACAAGTGCAGGCCTCAAGTACTGCTGTTTCATTACCACAAGTGAAGGCTGCAAGTACTGCTGCTCCTTTTCTACAAATGGAGGCCTCAAGTACTGCTGTTCATTTACTACAGGTGGATGCCGCAATTACTGCTGTTCCATTACTACAAGTGGAGGCCGCAAGTACTGCTGTTCCATTACTACAAGTGGACGCCTCAAGTACTGCTGTTCCATTACTACAAGAGGAGGCCCCAAGTACTGCTGTTCCATTATTACAAGTGGAGGCCGCAAGTACTGCTGTTCCAAGTACTACTATTCCATTACTACAAGTGGAGGCTGCAAGTACTGTTGTTCCATTACCACAAGTGGAGGCCGTAAGTACTGATGTTCCATTAATACAAGTGGAGGCCGTGGAGTTCTGGACTTTTTGGTTCCGTCCAGAGGTGTCAGGGTACAACACCCAAAGACCCCGGAGTTCCCACCTGCCTTGGTGCACAAATGAACAGAAACACGGGCTTCTCGATGGTGGCGTCAAGACCAAAGGTTTATTACTGCAGGGACACAGAAGTCACAGATACTACACACGGGCAGTAATCAGGAGCCTGTTCAATTTGTACAAAGTGGGTTGCTCCTTATATACTGTTTTTTACGCTAGGGGCAAATTCTTTACATGTAAAACATTCCCAAAACCTTTGTGTCTAAAACAATAAATATTTGACGTTACACAGGAACCGTCGATAATATCTGAGGCCAAACATTGCGAAGAGAGGGGTTCCCACTAGTTTGTCACAATTCCCTGTCAATATTGCATTCAGGACCCGGACCGCCTCATCGTAAAGTTCGTTACCTCCCCCTAATAAAGTTTCAGAAAGAAAGGAACGGAGCCAGGTGTGGAAGATAGGAAAGCGGGATAAGGGATGTTTTGTAGGTTGTAAATGGGCAAGGCTACCGGCTTCGGCCGCCTAATCATGATCAGGTACAATGGACACGAAGACCAGTTTGGCAGGGCTGGCCTCGGGCAGAGGAGGCAGCCTTTGTCGAGTCATGCAGCTACAGCGTGATCTGGTTTAAGGTGACCCGTGTCATGAAAGAGGTGAATCTCCGGTTAAGGCTACGTGTCCTTAATCGAAATGAAGTGATCAGAGGCTATTGCATATGTGAGGGCAAGGAAACACAAAATGGCGGCCATGATCTAAGATGGATGCCGTGGGTAGATCAGAAATATGTCAATAGAAGGAGTGCTCTTGCTTGTAGCGTAGCGAAAACACCAGGATATACTAAATGGATCATTTGCGGTTCGCTGATACCAATATTATGTATTTCCGACAAACTTGAAAACACGGGTTCAAATTGTCACGGAACCGTCACGGAACCTCAGACCCTCCTTTTGCCCTTACATAGGCAATTACTTAGTCTATGTCAGAATCTAGTTCTATACTCATCAGGTCAGTGACATGCTGTTGTATCATCATCCTTTCTCTTGTCTTTTCTCCAAACGCAGGTGGTTTTCTGAGACAAGTTGCAGCACAAAGACTACACAGAGCAGGACCACACTGGATAATCAGACAACATGAGAATAGGAATACTAAGATGACACCAATGACCATTAGAACCTTCCATCCCCACGCTGAGATCAGAGTCCAAAACCACTCCATGAAGGACCAGTTTCCCTTGTCTACATGTATGGAGTCTGAAATCTTGTGCAACTTAGAGATCGCCTCATAGACTGTTGGAGCATTATTAGGAATAAAGACACAGCAGCTCGATTGGATCATTCTGCATACCCCACCTCGATCTGCAAGTATAACGTCTAGAACCATACGGTTCTGCAACGTCATGAGCCTATCCGCCTGAAGCTCAGCTGTTAGATTGCTAAGGGCACCAGCAGTTTCGGTAATAGTAGATTCAACTACCCGTGTTAGCTGACGTATGTTTCTACTATTGGCCATAGGCCCCCAGAACGGAAGGAAGCCTTTGAAGAAGTCTCCAGCTTCCTGACCAGCGGTATCTTCCTTGCTGAAGACACCTCTCGCTACTCTTGTTCTGTGGTAATCAGGTGAAGCAGTGTATGTCGGAGGCAATAGTCGAGCAATATAACATGATCCTGAGAAGTCGGCAGGCAGCCATGTATAAGCTCTGTCTCGACAAATGAAGTAGGTACCCCTAGCAGTGAGAAAGGCAGGGGAAGAGTTAGCCGGAAACACATAAGTCTCTACGCATTCACTCCTCCCTAGCTGAGCTCTCGGATTTCTCCCATTACCTTGCAGACAGACCTGACCTCGGTGAGGTACGACCCAGATTGGAGTTGAGCTTTTACGCTTGCTTTCTCCAAAACTAAGGCGATACTCTGAAGTATTCCAACTTAAATATACTCGTAATTCGTCTCTAGGGTAAGATGGAGTATTATTGACGTCCTTGACCATGTCAATAATTCCCTGGACTAAAGCTTTGTTGGCAGAGTTATATTTAGTGGAACGCGGTGGACGTGGAGGATAGGTTTCAAGGGCATAAGCAAAGATAGTTTGGAAGGCCTGAAATGATCCATTATAGCTGTAAGGCAAAACCAGATAGGGAATACCTTTATCCATAGTGTGAGGTATCAAGCCACACACCCAGCAGTCTGTAGTGTTAACTACCAGTTGGTGTTGGTGTAAGAGCTGTACAAAAGTGTTGTTGGTAAATTCTGAGCGTCGGGCTTGCTCATGTTCTGGAAACGAGTGAAAAGAGTGTATAGAAGAAACAGTAGAAATAACAGAATCAAGGGGAGGTACTGTAGTAACTGGCACAAAAATCAAATTTATACTAAAGACGATTCCACCCACCAATGTTGCTAAAACAATTAAGAATGTAATGGCACATTGCATCAGAAAGCATTTGCTATGAAGAATTCTATTAAGTCTGTTTCTGCGAACATAAATCACATTTTCTCGTTGCAGCGCAGGAAGCTCCATCTTCTACAATCCGCTCGCGACCACTGATGATGTGTACGTAGATGAAAATGCCTCTATCAGCCCTGGGAGTTCCCAGAACCAACAGAAAGATCGACCTTGTGTCAGACCCCTGCAAATTCAAACTAGGCACACAGCCACGACCCTACGGCTACCCAGACGGCAAGGCAATTTTAAAAAAACAATAAACAATAGCAAACTTCCTGGCTGAATGCAAAAGTTCAATATATATATATATCAAAATCACAATATGCAGTTGCCTGCTTTATTTGTCCATTTTATGGCTTCTTAGGTTGTATCTCTGCTTCGCTGGTACTGTCTGATCGGAAAATAGTGTATCACTGGCAGCTGTTGCAGAGTTTAAGTTCGCTGATAGCAAAGTTTCTTCTGATGCTGGAGACAAATGTTCAATGTTCAAAGGAGTCTTTTCAGGAGGAGAGTCAGGTTTCGAAGTGTCAGTAATCAATTCGGCATCGCTGAAAGAGATGAACTTCGGTGTGTTTTCAGATTCGGAGGCACCAATTCCCTTTTTCACCCAGTCGTCGTAAGGGAGCGGCAAAGGAACACGCTTAACGTGAGAGGCGTGTATCCAGTGCTTGCGGCCAGCTACACGAACTGCTGTCCTCGTGGCCAGTAAGATCTGAAAAGGCCCCACAAATCTTGGCTGAAGGTTCTTCGTCCTCGCGAAGTTCTTGATTACAATGAAGTCACCCGGTTTCAGCTGGTGCCCTGGACTCTCCGGAGGTTTTGGCAAAGCATCGAAAACCTGTTGATGAATAAGACTCAATTTAGCAGTCAAGTCGTAAAGGTAGTCTATCAACATAGGATATTCAATGGAGCAAAACTGTTTAGGCCTTGGCACACCCCAGATATTTGCCGGGCGGCCAAACACAATCTCGTATGGACTAAGCCCTATTCTAGAATGTACTGTTGCTCTCGTTGATAACAGGGCCAAAGGAAGTGCGTCTGGCCAGGCTAAACCTGTGGATGCTTGTATTTTGGCTATTTTTAGCTTGAGGGTGCCATTGTAACCCTCAACTAAACCAGCAGACTGGGGATGGTTTGCACTGTGAAATTTCTGTTTCAATCCTAAACCGGCACACACACTCTGCATAACTTTCCCTATAAACTCACTTCCGTTATCTGACCATACAATCCGTGGCATTCCATACCTAGGGAAAAATTCCTTGAGAAGAATTTTGGCAGTAGATAGGGCAGTGTTGTCCTTTAGTGGGTATGCTTCTATCCACCTGTAAAAAGCACAAACTACCACCAGGACATATTTCAAATTGTTGCAGCGTTCCATGTGAATGAAGTCTAACTGAATCACTTCAAAGGGACAGGAAGGAGGAGCGAAATGACCAGCTGGAGTTGGAGTTCCCTTGCCAGGATTATGCATCAAGCACACCATACAATTTTTCACCACTCTCTCTGCACACTTATTGATTCCCTCATTCTTCCAGACCGGAGCCAACATCTTACATATCCCTTTAGAACTTATATGCGCTACTCCATGCGCCATCGTCACTACTGCAAGCACATACGCATCGGGCAACATCCAACGCTGCTGTTCTGTCAAATCAATCCAACATCCATTCGAGTCCAACTTGCCCGTACTTTCTCTCCATACACGTTTCTCTTCCACAGTCGCTTCTTTCTGAATCTCTTTCACGCTTTCCATAGTGTCTTCACACATTCCAGACTCAGCAATCCATCTTGCAGACGTAGCAACATACATTCTGCTCATCGTGTCTCTAGCTGTCTGTTTAGCAGTTTCATCAGCAAAAGCATTCCCACGACCAACATCATCCGTGATTGCTTTATGAGCACTGCACTTCACAATCGCAACTTCAGTCGGTAAGGTTAGAGATTCCAACAAGTCGTTAACTAGCTGACCATGCTGGATCTTAGTCCCATGGGACGTAATGAAACCTCTTTCTCTCCACAACCGGCCAAAACTATGGGCCACGCCAAAAGCGTACTGACTATCTGTAAACACATTCACTCTCTTTCCCTCAGCTAAAACACACGCTCTTGTTAGAGCTATTAATTCTGCAGCTTGGGCAGAATTCTGACTCACTCTTGCAGTCTCCACAATCGTCTTCAAAGTCGTTACCGCATAAGCAGCAGTCACATCACCATTCTCCAATTTAAAACATGACCCGTCCACATACAGCGTACCATCTGGGTCGGATAACGGAGTGTCCTTCAAGTCAATGCGTCCTTTTGTCTCTTCCTCCGTTTTGAAATAGCAGTCATGTGGCTCGGAATCACTCGACTCTTGATCAGTCGGCAACAGCGTTGCTGGATTCAATACATTTCATCTTTTGATCTGAATATGACTCGCTAGTAATGTCAGCTCGTAACCAGATAATCTCGCACTAGTAAGGTGTTGTGTCTTTGTTCGGTTCATGAGTGTATCCACTGCATGAGGAACCATGACCACTAGCATATTATTCATCACCAAACCAGCAGATTGTCGAATGGAAGCTGCAGCTGCCGCTGTAGCTCTCAAACAACTAGGCAACGCTCTGGCTACCGGATCTAATGTTGATGAGAAATACGCACAAGGGCGTTGTTTATCACCAAACTTCTGTGTCAGAACACTCAACGCACAACCTTCTCTTTCGTGAACGAAGAGCGTGAATGGCTTACTGTAATCAGGTGTACCCAATACAGGAGCTGAACACAATGCTTTTCGTAATTCAGTAAAACTCTCTTGACATTCATCAGACCATGGCACCGGACTCGGAACATTTTTCCCAGTCAAAGCTACCAATGGTTTCGCTAAAAGAGAAAAATTTGGAATCCACTGCCTACAGTAAGAGGTAATGCCTAAGAAGGCACGTACTTCTCTCTGTGTGCGTGGAACACTCATCTGCGTAATTGCTTTTATTCTTTCTGGGGTCAACTTCCTTCCCTCCTTTGACAAGAGATGACCTAGGTAGGTCACTTCTTGGCAGCAGTATTGCATTTTCGAAGGAGACACTTTGTGATTCAGATTAGACAAATGATGCAATAGGGAAATTGTAGCTGCTTTGCAAGTTTCCTTGTCATCGGCAGCCACTAAAAGATCGTCTACGTACTGTACTAGGGCAGAACCTGGAGGAAGGACAAAAGAATCTAACTGGCTTTTTAAAGCTTGACTGTAAATTGATGGACTTTCACAATAGCCTTGTGGAGCGCGTTTAAATCTGAAACTGCGACCTCCTAGACAGAAGCCGAAAATATCCCTACTTTCTTCAGCTATCGGAATGCTGAAAAAGGCATTCTTTAGGTCAATAACTGAGAACCATGTGGCTGTGGCAGGAATCAATGTTAACAAGGTAGTAATGTCTGGTACTACAGGAAACTGCGGGACTACAATCTTATTAACTTCTCTAAGGTCTATGACAAACCTATAAACTGGAGGTTTTGTAGGATCAGTTCGTTTCAGAATCGGCAATACAGGACTGTTACAGACATTTCCTCTAGTTTCTTCAACCACACCCTTCTTAATCAAATCTTGTACAATCAATAAAAGTGCGCGTTCTCCTTCACTAGATATTTTATATTGGGGAATTCTTGGAAATTTCACATTCGCTTTCAAAGTTACTACATATGGTGGAATTTCTAGGAGACCTACATCATTAGGACCAGTCGCCCAAAGAGAATCAGGGAGTGAACGTAGCTCCGGCGGGAGTGCGTCCATTGACAAATACATCGGAGAGGTGATATTTTTACCCAATGTAAGCTGTACTCCTTCCGGAGAACAGTACAATGTCGCATATAATCTTTTTAACAAATCTAAACCAAGCAGGTTTTCATTACAACCTGTCGTCAAAATCAGGGGTGCTTTCAATTGGCACGGTCCAACAGAAATAGACAAAGGACCAGATATCGGGTTGTAAACAGGGGCGCCTGAAAAACCTACGGAAACATTTGTTGAGCCAGACAAAGGTGCGCCAGGGAGTTTCGCATGAATGATAGAACTTTTTGCGGCACCAGTATCCAACAGAAACGGTTCGATTACACCTGATGTTGCTACTGCGACATAAGGCCCACTCTGATCCACTGGAACTGATACTACTCCCTCTCTCTGTCCATGGCTGTCCTAGTACCCATTTTGCTGATAGCCCTCATCCACTTCATTATAGTCCTCGACAAGATATTGTTGAGATCTATTTTGCTGAGTGGATTGTCCATTTCGTTGATCAAAGTGATTGGAGGGACGATCATTCGTTTGTGGAGGCATAGCACCTCGCCCTCGACCTCTAGAATTCTGCACAAAACCACCACGACCTCTCTGAGCTGCTGCTGCATTATTTTGCGCTAAGATCGGACATTCATTTTTATAGTGACCCTCTTTCTTACAGTACGCACACTGATTCCACTGATATTGAGGTCTTGATGAACCATAATCTGTCCTTTGATACGAACCTTGCTGCGTATTAGTCTGATTCGTGCGAGGCGGATACGCCTGCTGCAAAAGAACTTTAGTTTTTAAATCTTTCGTTTTCTTCTCTGATTTTTCCTTTTCCTCTTTATCTCTATTTTCGTAGTACTGTGCAGTTGCAAGTATTTGCGCTGTCGTAGATACAGCCCACGCACTTTCTGAGTCTTTTAATTTATTACATAATTCAGGTAACTAATTATGCACAAATTTGTCTACAAACAGTCTTTGCCCTCCTTCTGTACTCATGTCCTGACCACTATGATCTACAAAAGTCTCTTCAAACCTCGTGAAGAAGTCTGAGACACTTTCGTCTTTCTTCTGCCTGCATGCTGACAACTTGTCCCAATTTACACGCAATGCTGGCATTAGAGTCTTCATTAGATCAATTATTCTACCTGGCAGATTAGCAATTAAAGGTTCGGGTTTCGCACCACCTATTTGCTGACCATCTGCTGCAGTGATAGCTGCCCAATCACCACCTAAAGCAGCCTGATGATCCTCTCTACGAATTTTAGCCCACACTGGTTGCGGAACTACGTTACCAAACAACATATCGATGTCAGCTAAGTTCATGATACAAGCCTCAACTGTCTGTGTTAATTCCTTGTAATATCCGGCTGGATTCTTACGTGGATCTGGCAAGGCCTGTTTCACCGCTAACACTTCTGCTCGTTTCCATGGAATGTGTATCCACACTCGTTGGAACTGTGCTGGAGCAGCTGCAATACCTGCATTATCATCACGTTGTATTGCTTCGCGCCAAATTGGAGGAACCTCCCTCATAGGATATTGGCGACTTGGCTTCATTTTACCTCTTTCTAAATCCCTCGGTGAACGAAGAGATGGATCATTCCTAAAACTTAAAATAAGTTCCATCGCTTCCTTTATATTTTCACCCACTATCATTCCAGCAGCAAACTCTTTTTGAACCCTAATTAAATCTTCCAAATCTGATTCGACATCGTCTTCTTCTATCTCCTCACGTAACAACGAGCACATCTCATCAAAGACGTACCGTTGCGTTGGTTCCCCCCACTGCATAAATGTGTCTAACACATCTCTCATACTATATCTTCTACCCTTCGAAATCCATCTGAGAGCCGTGGAATCTAAAACTCCCCGTTCCTCAGTACTTGGAAGCTGACTACGTCTTTGAACTAAATCAGGAGTAGGAGTCTTAATCAAAGTTTTATATATAGGAGACAGCATATTAGTAACAGAATCAGTGATTCTTCGACGAACGGAAAGTGGAGTTAGCACACTCGCAGACGTAGAGAATGCAGTAGAGGTAGGAATAGATGACGGAACAGTAGGAGTGTCGAGAAAAATAGTTTGAGGAACAGTAGGTACAGATGTGGGTATAGAGGCTGGCAGTATAGGAAGAGGAGGAGCTGTAGGAACATTCACATTCATCACAGGAGGTACAGGAACTTGATTCTGGGGGGCAGGAGCAGGAACACCAGGTTGTCCAGCAACCGGCAATTGAACATTTGGGACGAGTGGAGCCGCAGCACCTTGTGCATACGGTGGAGGTGACCTTAACAGATAAGATAACAGAGGATCGTTTTCGGAATCCTCCAGTATCTTAGCCATTTTCGATGGCAAGGCAGGATAGCACTTGTCAATCGCTAGATTATGCTCTCTAATTGCTACCTCTATGGCCTTCTCACACTCGTTAGCCTGCAACTGTTTAGTCGCTTGCTCTAGAGTTAACTCTTCTTGTTCTTTCTGTTCTTTCTTCAACCTTTTCATTTCTCTCTGTTTGGATTCTTTTCGCCAGTAACGGAAAGAATCGAACATTGCCGGCCGGGCTTTCTTCTTAAACAATTTCGCTTCTAAGTTGTCGAGAATCTCTGGTTCAAAACTACCATGCAGTGGCCAACTAAGGACACCATCCTTTTTACAGTAGCGGACCCACACCTCATTATAAGATATAGGACCCACGCCATACTTACAATATAAATCATATAGGGGAGTCCCAATCGGAGGAACCAAACAAGAGTCCTCCAATCGTGAGTCATTGTTGCAACTAAAACAAGACAACATTTTCCGACTTACCATTTTCAGTCCGGAACACAAAACAAACAAGACACGAAACAAATTTGTGCACTCGAACCAAGAACTTAGGCCTACCAAAACGAACTGATGTATCGATACCCAAACTAAACCAAATAGATTATCGTAACTAGAACAACCAGTGATAATCTGACAAAACCAAACCAAACCAAGAACCAATCAAGGATTTTTAACAATCCTCACAAAAGTAACCAGCTAGCTATCACTAAATACTTAACTGAGTCACTGAAGACGTCACCAAGGAGAAACCCGTCACGTTTCGCCGTACTAAGGACTGCACCACTTCGGGTCCAAGACAGGGCGACGGTCAAGGCAACGGCCCACTGCAGCCGTCCTGAACGGGAAACCCTCGTGGAAGAGAACTTCGGGCCACTTTTGCGATATGCCGGGATCGATGAAGTGGGGCGCCTCCCTCAGGAATCTTCACACGAAGCTTCTCGAACTCTTCAGGCTTTTGGACCGGTACCGAATGACGTCGCCCCACGTTGGGCGCCAATTGGAGTTCTGGACTTTTTGGTTCCGTCCAGAGGTGTCAGGGTACAACACCCAAAGACCCCGGAGTTCCCACCTGCCTTGGTGCACAAATGAACAGAAACACGGGCTTCTCGATGGTGGCGTCAAGACCAAAGGTTTATTACTGCAGGGACACGGAAGTCACAGATACTACACACGGGCAGTAATCAGGAGCCTGTTCAATTTGTACAAAGTGGGTTGCTCCTTATATACTGTTTTTTACGCTAGGGGCAAATTCTTTACATGTAAAACATTCCCAAAACCTTTGTGTCTAAAACAATAAATATTTGACGTTACACAGGAACCGTCGATAATATCTGAGGCCAAACATTGCGAAGAGAGGGGTTCCCACTAGTTTGTCACAATTCCCTGTCAATATTGCATTCAGGACCCGGACCGCCTCATCGTAAAGTTCGTTACCTCCCCCTAATAAAGTTTCAGAAAGAAAGGAACGGAGCCAGGTGTGGAAGATAGGAAAGCGGGATAAGGGATGTTTTGTAGGTTGTAAATGGGCAAGTGCTGTTGTTCCAAGTACTGCTATTCCATTACTACAAGTGGAGGCCACAAGTACTGCTGTTCCATTACTACAAGTGGAGGCTTCAAGTACTGGTGTTCCATTACTACAAGAGGAGGCCTCAAGTACTGCATTCCATTTCTACAAGGGGAGGCTGCAAGTACTGCTGTTCCATTACTACAAGTGAAGGTCTCAAGTACTGCTGTTCCATTACCACAAGTGGAGGCCGCAAGTATTGCTGTTGCTTTACTACAAATGGAGAACCCAAGTACTGCTGTTCATTTACTACAAGTGGAGGCCGCAAGGACTGCTGTTCAATTACTACAAGTGAGGCCGCAAGTACTGCTGTTCCAAGTACTGCTGTTCCATTACTACAAGTGGAGGCCGCAAGTGCTACTGTTCCAATTACTGCTGTTCCATTACTACAAGTGGAGGCCGCAAGTACTGCTGTTCCAAGTGATGCTGTTCCATTACTACAAGAGGAGGCCTTAAGTACTGCTGTTCCATTACTACAAGTGGAGGCCTCAAATATTGCTGTTCCATTACTACAAGTGGAGACCGCAAGTACTGATGTTCCTTTACTACAAGTGGAGGCCTCAAGTACTGCTGTTCCATTACTACAAGTGTAGGCCGCAATTACTGCTGTACCATTACTACAAGTGTAGGCCTCAAGTACTGCTGTTCCATTACTACAAGTGGAGGCCTCAAGTACTTCTGTTCCATTACTGCAAGTGGAGGCCACAAGTACTGCTATTCGATTACTACAAGTGGAGGCCTCAAGTACTGCTGTTCCATTACTACAAGTGGAGGCCGCAAGTACTGCTGTTCCATTACTACAAGATGAGGTCTCAAGTACTGCTGTTCCATTACTACAAGTGGAGGCCGCAAGTACTGCTGTTCCATTACTACAAGTGGAGGTCACAAGTTCTGCTGTTCCAAGTACTAGTATTCAATTGCTACAAGTGGAGGCTGCAAGTACTGCTGTTCCATTACTACAAGTGAAAGCCGCAAGTACTGATGTTCCATTACTACAAGTGGAGGGCGCAAGTGCTAATGTTCCAAGTACTGCTATTCCATTACTACAAGTGGAGTCCGCAAGTACTGCTGTTCAAACTACTGCTGTTCCATTACTAGAAGTGGAGGCCACAAACACTGCTGCTCTGAGTACTGCTGTTCTATTACTACAAGTGGAGGCTGTAAGTACTGCCGTTCCATTACTACAAGTGGAGGCTGCAAGTACTGGTGTTCCAAGTACTGCTTTTCCATTACTACAAGTGGAGGCTGCAAGTACTGCTGTTTCATTACTACAAGTGGAGGCCGCAAGTACTGATGTTCCATTACTACAAGTGGAGGCCGCAAGTGCTGCTGTTCCAAGTACTGCTATTCCATTACTACAAGTGGAGGCCGCAAGAACCGCTGTTCCAAGTACAACTGTTCCAGTACTACAAGTGGAGGCCGCAAGTAGTGCTGTTTCAATACTACAAGTGGAGGCCGCAAGTACTGCTGTTCCAAGCACTGCTGTTCCATTACTACAAGTGGAGGCTGCAAGTGCTGCTGTTCCAAGTACTGCTGTTCCATTACTACAAGTGGAGGATGCAAGTACTGCTGTTCCCAGTGCTGCTGTTCCATTACTACAAGTGGAGGCCTCAAGACCTGCTGTTCCATTAGTGCAAGAGGAGGCCTCAAGTACTGCTGTTCCATGACTACAAGTGGAGGCTTCAAGTACTGGTGTTCCATTACTACAAGAGGAGGCCTCAAGTACTGCATTCCATTTCTACAAGGGGAGGCTGCAAGTACTGCTGTTCCATTACTACAAGTGGAGGTCTCAAGTACTGCTGTTCCATTACCACAAGTGGAGGCCGCAAGTATTGCTGTTGATTTACTACAAATGGAGTCCCCAAGTACTGCTGTTCATTTACTACAAGTGGAGGCCGCAAGGACTGCTGTTCAATTACTACAAGTGAGGCCGCAAGTACTGCTGTTCCAAGTACTGCTGTTCCATTCCTACAAGTGGAGGCCGCAAGTGCTACTGTTCCAATTACTGCTGTTCCATTACTACAAGTGGAGGCCGCAAGTACTGCTGTTCCAAGTGATGCTGTTCCATTACTACAAGAGGAGGCCTTAAGGACTGCTGTTCCATTACTACAAGTGGAGGCCTCAAATACTGCTGTTCCATTACTACAAGTGTAGGCCTCAAGTACTGCTATTCCATTACTACAAGTGGAGGCCTCAAGTACTGCTGTTCAATTACTGCAAGTGGAGGCCACATGTACTGCTATTCGATTACTACAAGTGGAGGCCTCAAGTACTGCTGTTCCATTACTACAAGTGGAGGCCGCAAGTACTGCTGTTCCATTACTACAAGATGAGGTCTCAAGTACTGCTGTTCCATTACTACAAGTGGAGGCCGCAAGTACTGTTCCATTACTACAAGTGGAGGTCACTAATACTGCTGTTCCACGTACTACTATTCAATTGCTACAAGTGGAGGCTGCAAGTACTGCTGTTCCATTACTACAAGTGGAAGCCGCAAGTACTGATGTTCCATTACTACAAGTGGAGGCCGCAAGTGCTGATGTTCCAAGTACTGCTATTCCATTACTACAAGTGGAATCCGCAAGTACTGCTGTTCAAACTACTACTGTTCCATTACTGCAAGTGGAGGCCGCACGTACTGCTGTTCTATTACTGCAAGTGGAGGCCGCAAGTACAGCTGTTCCATTACTGCAAGTGGAGGCCTCAAGTACTGCTGTTCCATTACTGCAAGTGGAGGCCGCAAGTACTGCTGTTTCATTACTACAAGTGGAAGCCTCAACTACTGCTCTTCCATTACTACAAGTGGAGGCTGCAATTACTGCTGTTCCTTTACTACAAGTGGAGGCCTCAAGAACTGCTGTTCCATTACTACAAGTGGAGGACTCATGTGCTGTTGTTCCTTTACTGCAAGTGGAGGCCGCAAGTACTTATGTTACTTTACTGCAAGTGGAGGCCTCAAGTACTGCTGTTCCATTACTGCAAGTGGAGGCAGCAAGTACTGCTGTTCCATTACGACAAGTGGAGGCCTCAAGTACTGCTGTTCCATTACTACAAGTGGAGGCCACAAGTACTACTGTTCCAAGGACTCAAGTGCTGCTGTTCCATTACTGCAAGTGGAGGCCTCAAGTACTGCTGTTCCATTAGTAAAAGTGTAGGCTTCAAATACTGCTGTTCTATTACTACAAGTGGAGGCCTCAAGTACTGCTGTTTCATTACCACAAGTGAATGCTGCAAGTACTGCTGCTCCTTTTCTACAAATGGAGGCCTCAAGTACTGCTGTTCATTTACTACAGGTGGAGGCCTCAAGTGCTGCTGTTCCATTACTGCAAGAGGAGGCCGCAAGTACTGCTGTTCCTTTACTGCAACTGGAGGCCTCAAGTACTGCTGTTCCATTACTGCAAGTGGAGGCCACAAGTACTGCTATTCGATTACTACAAGTGGAGGCCTCAAGTACGGCTGTACCATTACTACAAGTGGAGGCCACAAGTACTGCTATTTGATTACTACAAGTGGAGGCCACAAGCACTGCTGCTCTGAGTACTGCTGTTCTATTACTACAAGTGGAGGCTGTAAGTACTGCCGTTCCATTACTACAAGTGGAGGCTGCAAGTACTGGTGTTCCAAGTACTGCTTTTCCATTACTACAAGTGGAGGCTGCAAGTACTGCTGTTTCATTACTACAAGTGGAGGCCGCAAGTACTGATGTTCCATTACTACAAGTGGAGGCCGCAAGTGCTGCTGTTCCAAGTACTGCTATTCCATTACTACAAGTGGAGGCCGCAAGTATCGCTGTTCCAAGTACAACTGTTCCAGTACTACAAGTGGAGGCCGCAAGTACTGCTGTTCCATTACTACAAGTGGAGGCCACAAGTACTGCTGTTCTGAGTACTGCTGTTCCATAACTCCAAGTGGAGGCCGCAAGTAGTGCTGTTTCAATACTACAAGTGGAGGCCGCAAGTACTGCTGTTCCAAGCACTGCTGTTCCATTACTACAAGTGGAGGCTGCAAGTGCTGCTGTTCCAAGTACTGCTGTTCCATTACTACAAGTGGAGGACGCAAGTACTGCTGTTCCCAGTGCTGCTGTTCCATTACTACAAGTGGCGGCCTCAAGACCTGCTGTTCCATTACTGCAAGAGGAGGCCTCAAGTACTGCTGTTCCATTACTACAAGTGGAGGCTTCCAGTACTGGTGTTCCATTACTACAAGAGGAGGCCTCAAGTACTGCATTCCATTTCTACAAGGGGAGGCTGCAAGTACTGCTGTTCCATTACTACAAGTGGAGGTCTCAAGTACTGCTGTTCCATTACCACAAGTGGAGGCCGCAAGTATTGCTGTTGCTTTACTACAAATGGAGTTCCCAAGTACTGCTGTTAATTTACTACAAGTGGAGGCCGCAAGGTCTGCTGTTCAATTACTACAAGTGAGGCCGCAAGTACTGCTGTTCCAAGTACTGCTGTTCCATTACTACAAGTGGAGGCCGCAAGTGCTACTGTTCCAATTACTGCTGTTCCATTACTACAAGTGGAGGCCGCAAGTACTGCTGTTCCATTACTACAAGATGAGGTCTCAAGTACTGCTGTTCCATTACTACAAGTGGAGGCTGCAAGTACTGTTCTATTACTACAAGTGGAGGTCACTAGTACTGCTGTTCCAAGTACTACTATTCAATTGCTACAAGTGGAGGCAGCAAGTACTGCTGTTCCATTACTACAAGTGGAAGCCGCAAGTACAGATGTTCCATTACTACAAGTGGAGGCCGCAAGTGCTGATGTTCCAAGTACTGCTATTCCATTCCTACAAGTGGAATCCGCAAGTACTGCTGTTCAAACTACTACTGTTCCATTACTGCAAGTGGAGGCCGCACGTACTGCTGTTCTATTACTGCAAGTGGAGGCCGCAAGTACAGCTGTTCCATTACTGCAAGTGGAGGCCGCAAGTACTGCTGTTCCCTTACTGCAAGTGGAGGCCGCAAGTACTGCTGTTTCATTACTACAAGTGGAAGCCTCAACTACTGCTCTTCCATTACTACAAGTGGAGGCTGCAATTACTGCTGTTCCTTTACTACAAGTGGAGGCCTCAAGAACTGCTGTTCCATTACTACAAGTGGAGGACTCAAGTGCTGTTGTTCCTTTACTGCAAGTGGAGGCCGCAAGTACTTATGTTACTGTACTGCAAGTGAAGGCCTCAAGTACTGCTGTTCCATTACTGCAAGTGGAGGCAGCAAGTACTGCTGTTCCATTACGACAAGTGGAGGCCTCAAGTACTGCTGTTCCATTACTACAAGTGGAGGCCACAAGTACTACTGTTCCAAGGACTCAAGTGCTGCTGTTCCATTACTGCAAGTGGAGGCCGCAAGTACTGCTGTTCCATTACTACAAGTGGAGGCCGCAAGTACTGCTGTTCCATTACTATAAGTGGAGGCCTCAAGTACTGCTGTTCCATTACTAAAAGTGTAGGCCTCAAATACTGCTGTTCTATTACTACAAGTGGAGGCCTCAAGTACTGCTGTTTCATTACCACAAGTGAAGGCTGCAAGTACTGCTGCTCCTTTTCTACAAAAGGAGGCCTCAAGTACTGCTGTTCATTTACTACAGGTGGATGCCACAATTACTGCTGTTCCAATACTACAAGTGGAGGCCGCAAGTACTGCTGTTCCAGCACTACAAGTGGAGGCCTCAAGTGCTGCTGTTCCATTACTGCAAGAGGAGGCCGCAAGTACTGCTGTTCCTTTACTGCAACTGGAGGCCTCAAGTACTGCTGTTCCATTACTGCAAGTGGAGGCCACAAGTACTGCTATTCGATTACTGCAAGTGGAGGCCTCAAGTACGGCTGTGCCATTACTACAAGTGGAGGCCACAAGTACTGCTATTCGATTACTACAAGTGGATGCCACAAGCACTGCTGCTCTGAGTACTGGTGTTCTATTACTACAAGTGGAGGCTGTAAGTACTGCCGTTCCATTACTACAAGTGGAGGCTGCAAGTACTGGTGTTCCAAGTACTGCTTTTCCATTACTACAAGTGGAGGCTGCAAGTACTGCTGTTTCATTACTACAAGTGGAGGCCGCAAGTACTGATGTTCCATTACTACAAGTGGAGGCCGCAAGTGCTGCTGTTCCAAGTACTGCTATTCCATTACTACAAGTGGAGGCCTCAAGTGCTGCTGTTCCATTACTGCAAGAGGAGGCCGCAAGTACTGCTGTTCCTTTACTGCAACTGGAGGCCTCAAGTACTGCTGTTCCATTACTGCAAGTGGAGGCCACAAGTACTGCTATTCGATTACTACAAGTGGAGGCCTCAAGTACGGCTGTACCATTACTACAAGTGGAGGCCAAAAGTACTGCTATTCGATTACTACAAGTGGAGGCCACAAGCACTGCTGCTCTGAGTACTGGTGTTCTATCACTACAAGTGGAGGCTGTAAGTACTGCCGTTCCATTACTACAAGTGGAGGCTGCAAGTACTGGTGTTCCAAGTACTGCTTTTCCATTACTACAAGTGGAGGCTGCAAGTACTGCTGTTTCATTACTACAAGTGGAGGCCGCAAGTACTGATGTTCCATTACTACAAGTGGAGGCCGCAAGTGCTGCTGTTCCAAGTACTGCTATTCCATTACTACAAGTGGAGGCCGCAAGTACTGCTCTTCCAAGTACTGCTGTTCCATTACTACAAGTGGAGGCCGCAAGTGCTACTGTTCCAATTACTGCTGTTCCATTACTACAAGTGGAGGCCGCAAGTACTGCTGTTCCAAGTGATGCTGTTCCATTACTACAAGAGGAGGCCTTAAGTACTGCTGTTCCATTACTACAAGTGGAGGCCTCAAATACTGCTGTTCCATTACTACAAGTGTAGGCCTCAAGTACTGCTGTTCCATTACTACACGTGGAGGCCTCAAGTACTGCTGTTCCATTACTGCAAGTGGAGGCCACAAGCACTGCTATTCGATTACTACAAGTGGAGGCCTCAAGTACTGCTGTTCCATTACTACAAGTGGAGGCCGCAAGTACTGCTGTTCCATTACTACAAGATGAGGTCTCAAGTACTGCTGTTCCATTACTACAAGTGGAGGCCGCAAGTACTGTTCCATTACTACAAGTGGAGGTCACTAGTACTGCTGTTCCAAGTACTACTATTCAATTGCTACAAGTGGAGGCTGCAAGTACTGCTGTTCCATTACTACAAGTGGAAGCCGCAAGTACTGATGTTCCATTACTACAAGTGGAGGCCGCAAGTGCTGATGTTCCAAGTACTGCTATTCCATTACTACAAGTGGAATCCGCAAGTACTGCTGTTCAAACTACTACTGTTCCATTACTGCAAGTGGAGGCCGCACGTACTGCTGTTCCATTCCTGCAAGTGGAGGCCGCAAGTACTGCTGTTCCATTACTGCAAGTGGAGGCCGCAAGTACTGCTGTTTCATTACTACAAGTGGAAGCCTCAACTACTGCTCTTCCATTACTACAAGTGGAGGCTGCAATTACTGCTGTTCCTTTATTACAAGTGGAGGCCTCAAGAACTGCTGTTCCATTACTACAAGTGGAGGACTCAAGTGCTGTTGTTCCATTACTGCAAGTGGAGGCCGCAAGTACTTATGTTACTTTACTGCAAGTGGAGGCCTCAAGTACTGCTGTTCCATTACTGCAAGTGGAGGCAGCAAGTACTGCTGTTCCATTACGACAAGTGGAGGCCTCAAGTACTGCTGTTCCATTACTACAAGTGAAGGCTGCATGTACAGATGATCCATTACTTCATGAGGAAGTCTCAAGTACTGCTGTTCCATTACTACAAGTGGAGGCCCCAAGTACTGCTGTTCCATTACTACAAGTGGAGGCTGCAAGTACTGCTGTTCCATTACCACAAGTGGAGGCCGCAAGTACTGATGTTCCATTAATACAAGTGGAGGCCGCAAGTGCTGTTGTTCCAAGTACTGCTATTCCATTACTACAAGTGGAGGCCACAAGTACTACTGTTCCAAGGACTCAAGTGCTGCTGTTCCATTACTGCAAGTGGAGGCCGCAAGTACTTATGTTACTTTACTGCAAGTGGAGGCCTCAAGTACTGCTGTTCCATTACAAGTGGAGGCCACAAGTACTGCTGTTCCATTACTATAAGTGGAGGCCTCAAGTACTGCTGTTCCATTACTAAAAGTGTAGTTCTCAAGTACTGCTGTTCTATTACGACAAGTGGAGGCCTCAAGTACTGCTGTTTCATTACCACAAGTGAAGGCTGCAAGTACTGCTGCTCCTTTTCTACAAATGGAGGCCTCAAGTACTGCTGTTCATTTACTACAGGTGGATGCCGCAATTACTGCTGTTCCATTACTACAAGTGGAGGCCGCAAGTACTGCTGTTCCATTACTACAAGTGTACGCCTCAAGTACTGCTGTTCCATTACTACAAGTGGAGGCCCCAAGTACTGCTGTTCCATTATTACAAGTGGAGGCCGCAAGTACTGCTGTTCCAAGTACTACTATTCCATTACTACAAGTGGAGGCTGCAAGTACTGTTGTTCCATTACCACAAGTGGAGGCCGCAAGTACTGATGTTCCATTAATACAAGTGGAGGCCGCAAGTGCTGTTGTTCCAAGTACTGCTATTCCATTACTACAAGTGGAGGCCACAAGTACTACTGTTCCAAGGACTCAAGTGCTGCTGTTCCATTACTGCAAGTGGAGGCCGCAAGTACTGCTGTTCCATTACTACAAGTGGAGGCCGCAAGTACTGCTGTACCATTACTATAAGTGGAGGCCTCAAGTACTGCTGTTCCATTACTAAAAGTGTAGGCCTCAAGTACTGCTGTTCTATTACTACAAGTGGAGGCCTCAAGTACTGCTGTTTCATTACCTCAAGTGAAAGCTGCAAGTACTGCTGCTCCTTTTCTACAAATGGAGGCCTCAAGTACTGCTGTTCATTTACTACAGGTGGATGCCACAATTACTGCTGTTCCAATACTACAAGTGGAGGCCGCAAGTACTACTGTTCCAGCACTACAAGTGGAGGCCTCAAGTGCTGCTGTTCCATTACTGCAAGAGGAGGCCGCAAGTACTGCTGTTCCTTTACTGCAACTGGAGGCCTCAAGTACTGCTGTTCCATTACTGAAAGTGGAGGCCACAAGTACTGCTATTCGATTACTACAAGTGGAGGCCTCAAGTACGGCTGTACCATTACTACAAGTGGAGGCCTCAAGTACTGCTGTTCCGTTACTACAAGTGGAGGCCACAAGTACTGCTGTTCCATTACTACAAGTGGAGGCCACAAGTACTGCTGTTCCAAGTACTGCTGTTCCATTACTCCAAGTGGAGGCCGCAAGTGCTGCTGTTCCAAGTACTGCTGTTCCATTACGACATGTGGAGGCCTCAAGTACTGCTGTTCATTTACTACAAGTGGGGGCCTCAAGTACTGCTGTTCCATAACTACAAGTGGAGGCCGCAAGTACTGCTGTTCCTTTACTACAAGTGGATGCCTCAAGTACTGCTATTCCATTACCACAAGTGGAGGCCGCAAGTACTGCTGTTCCATTACTATAAGTGGAGGCCTCAAGTACTGCTGTTCCATTACTACTAGTGTAGGCCTCAAGTACTGCTGTTCTAATACTACAAGTGGAGGCCTCAAGTACTGCTGTTTCATTACTACAAGTGGAGGCTGCAAGTACTGCTACTCCTTTTATACAATGGAGGCCTCAAGTATTGCTGTTCATTTACTACAAGTGGAGGCCACAATTACTCTTGTTCCATTACTACAAGTAGAGGCCGCAAGTACTGCTGTTCCATTACTACAAGTGGAGGCCTCAAGTACTGCTAGTCCATTATTACAAGAGGAGGACACAGGTGCTGCTGTTCCAAGTACTGCTGTTCCATTACTACAAGTGGAGGCCATAAGTACTGTTGTTCCAAGTGCTGCTGTTCCATTACTACAAGTGGAGGCCTCAAGTACTGCTGTTCCCTTACTACAAGCGGAGGTCACACGTACTGCTGGTCCATAACTACAAGATAAGGCCTCAAGAACTGCTGTTCCATTACTAGAAGAGGAGGCCTCAAGTACTGCTGTTTCTTTACTGCAAGTGGAGGCCTCAAGTACTGCTGTTCCGTTACTACAAGTGAAGGCCTCAAGTACAGCTGTCCCTTACTGCAAGTGGAGGCCGTAAGTACTGCTGTTCCATTACTGCAAGTGGAGGCCCCAAGTACTGCTGTTCCATTACTACAAGTGGAGGCCGCAAGTTCTGCTGTTCCATTACTACATATGGAGGCCTCAAGTACTGCTGTTCATTTACTACAAGTGGAGGCCGCAAGTACTGCTGTTCCATTACTACAAGTGGAGGCCGCAAGTTCTGCTGTTCCATTACTACAAGTGGAGGCATCAAGTACGGCTGTTCCATTACCACAAGTGGAGGCCGTAAGTACTGCTGTTCTTTTGCTACAAATGGAGGTCTCAAGTACTGCTGTTCATTTACTACAATTGGAGGCCGCAAGTACTGCTTTTCCATTACTACAAGAGGAAGCCGCAAGTACTGCTGTTCCAAGTACTGCTGTTCCATTACTACAAGTGGAGGCCAAAAGTACTGCTGTTCCAAGTGCTGCTGTTCCATTACTACAAGTGGAGGCCTCAAGTACTGCTGTTCCATTACTGCAAGAGGAGGCCTCAAGTACTGCTGTTCAATTACTACAAGTGGAGGCCTGAAGTACTGCTGTTCCCTTACTACAAGTGAAGGCCACACATACTGCTGTTCCATTACTACAAGTGGAGGCCTCAAGAACTGCTGTTCCATTACTACAAGTGGAGGACTCAAGTGCTGCTGTTCCATTACTGCAAGTGGAGGCCGCAAGTACTAATGTTCCATTAGTACTAGTGGAGGCCTCAAGTACTGCTGTTCCATTACTACAAGTAGAGGCTGCAAGTACTGCTGTTCCATTACTACAAGAGGAAGTCTCAAGTACTGCTGTTCCATTACTACAAGTGGAGGCCGCAAGTACTGCTGTTCCATTACTACAAGTGGAGGCCGCAAGTACTGCTGTTCCAAGTACTACTATTCCATTACTACAAGTGGAGGCTGCAAGTACTGCTGTTCCATTACTACAAGTGGAGGCCGCAAGTATTGATGTTCCATTAATACAAGTGGAGGCCACAAGTGCTTCTGTTCCAAGTACTGCTATTCCATTACTACAAGTGGAGGCCACAAGTACTACAGTTTCTTTACTACAAGTGGAGGCCTCAAGTACTGCTGTTCCATTACTACAAGTGGAGGCCTCAAGAACTGCTGTTCCATTACTACAAGTGGAGGACGAAAGTGCTGCTGTTCCATTACTGCAAGTGGAGGCCGCAAGTACTGATGTTCCATTACTACAAGTGGAGGCCTCAAGTACTGCTGTTCTATTACTACAAGTAAAGGCTGCAAGTACTGCTGTTCCATTACTACAAGAGGAAGTCTCAAGTACTGCTTTTCCATTACTACAAGTGGAGGCCGCAAGTACTGCTGTTCCATTACTACAAGTGGAGGCCGCAAGTACTGCTGTTCCAAGTACTACTATTCCATTACTACAAGTGGAGGCTGCAAGTACTGCTGTTTCATTACTGCAAGTGGAGGCTGCAAGTACTGCTGTTCCATTACTATAAGTGGAGGCCTCAAGTACTGCTGTTCCATTACTACAAGTGTTGGCCTCAAGTACTGCTGTTCCATTACTACAAGTGGAGGCCTCAAGTACTGCTGTTCCATTACCACAAGTGGAGGCTGCAAGTACTGCTGTTGCTTTTCTACAAATGGAGACCTCAAGTACTGCTGTTCATTTACTACAAGTGGAGGCCGCAAGTACTGCTGTTCCATTACTACAAGTGGAGGCCGCAAGTTCTGCTGTTCCATTACTACGAGTGGAGGCCGCAAGTACGGCTGTTCCATTACCACAAGTGGAGGCCGCAAGTACTGCTGTTCCTTTGCTACAAATGGAGGTCTCAAGTACTGCTGTTCATTTACTACAATTAGAGGCCGCAAGTACTGGTACTGCTTTTCCATTACTACAAGTGGAAGCCGCAAGTACTGCTGTTCCAAGTACTGCTGTTCCATTACTACAAGTGGAGGCCGCAAGTGCTGCTGTTCCAAGTACTGCTGTTCCATTAATACAAGTGGAGGCCATAAGTACTGCTGTTCCAAGTGCTGCTGTTCCATTACTACAAGTGGAGACCTCAAGTACTGCTGTTCCATTACTACAAGAGGAGGCCTCAAGTACTGCTGTTCAATTACTACAAGTGGAGGCCTCAAGTACTGCTGTTCGCTTACTACAAGTGAAGGCCACACGTACTGCTGTTCCATAACTACAAGATAAGGCCTCAAGTACTGCTGTTCCATTACTACAAGAGGAGGCCTCAAGTACTACAGTTTCTTTACTACATGTGGAGGCCTCAAGAACTGCTGTTCCATTACTACAAGTGGAGGACTCAAGTGCTGCTGTTCCATTACTGCAAGTGGAGGCCTCAAGAACTGTTGTTCCATGACTACAAGTGGAGGCCACAAGTACTGCTGTTCCGAGTACTGCTGGTCCATAACTCCAAGTGGAGGCCGCAAGTAGTGCTGTTTCAATACTGCAAGTGGAGGCCGCGAGTACTGCTGTTCCATTACTTCAAGAGGAAGTCTCAAGTACTGCTGTTCCATTACTACAAGTGGAGGCCGCAAGTACTGCTGTTCCATTACTACAAGTGGAGGCCGCAAGTACTGCTGTTCCAAGTACTACTATTTCATTACTACAAGTGGAGGCTGCAAGTACTGCTGTTCCATTACTACAAGTGGAGGCCGCAAGTACTGATGTTCCATTAATACAAGTGGAGGCCGCAAGTGCTGCTGTTCCAAGTACTGCTATTCCATTACTACAAGTGGAGGCCACAAGTACTACTGTTCCAACTACTGCTGTTCCATTACTACAAGTGGAGGCCAAAAGTACTGCTGTTCCATTACTACCAGCGGAGGCTGCAAGTGCTGCTGTTCTGTTACGACAAGTGGAGGCTGCAAGTGATGCTGTTCCAAGTACTGCTGTTCCATTACTTCAAGTGGAGGCCTAAAGTACTGCTGTTCCATTACAGCAAGTGGAGGCTGCAAGTGATGCTGTTCCATTACTACAAGCGGAGGTCACAAGTACTGCTGTTCCAAGTATTGCTGTTCCATTACTAAAAGTGGAGGCCGCAAGTACTGCTGTTCCATTACTACAAGTGGAGGCTGCAAGTACTGCTGTTCCTTTACTACTAGTGGAGGCCTCAAGTACTGCTGTTTCGTTCCTTCAAGTGGAGGCCTCAAGTACTGCTGTTCCTTTACTGAAGGGTGAGGCCTCAAGTACTGCTGTTCCATTACTGCAAGTGGAGGCCGCAAGTACAGCTGTTCCATTACTAGAAGCGGAGGCCAGAAGCACTGCTGCTCTGAGTACTGCTGTTCCATTACTACAAGTGGAGGCTGTAAGTACTGCTGTTCCATTACTACAATTGGAGGCTGCAAGTACTGGTGTTCCAAGTACTGCTTTTCCATTACTACAAGTGGAAACTGCAAGTACTGCTGTTTCATTACTACAAGTGGAGGCTGCAAGTACTGGTGTTCCAAGTACTGCTTTTCCATTACTACAAGTGGAGGCTGCAGGTACTGCTGTTTCATTACTACAAGTGGAGGCCGCAAGTACTGATGTTCCATTACTACAAGTGGAGGCCGCAAGTGCTGCTGTTCCAAGTACTGCTATTCCATTACTACAAGTGGAGGCCTCAAGTGCTGCTGTTCCATTACTGCAAGAGGAGGCCGCAAGTACTGCTGTTCCTTTACTGCAACTGGAGGCCTCAAGTACTGCTGTTCCATTACTGCAAGTGGAGGCCACAAGTACTGCTATTCGATTACTACAAGTGGAGGCCTCAAGTACGGCTGTACCATTACTACAAGTGGAGGCCACAAGTACTGCTATTCGATTACTACAAGTGGAGGCCACAAGCACTGCTGCTCTGAGTACTGGTGTTCTATTACTACAAGTGGAGGCTGTAAGTACTGCCGTTCCATTACTACAAGTGGAGGCTGCAAGTACTGGTGTTCCAAGTACTGCTTTTCCATTACTACAAGTGGAGGCTGCAAGTACTGCTGTTTCATTACTACAAGTGGAGGCCGCAAGTACTGATGTTCCATTACTACAAGTGGAGGCCGCAAGTGCTGCTGTTCCAAGTACTGCTATTCCATTACTACAAGTGGAGGCCGCAAGTACTGCTGTTCCAAGTACTGCTGTTCCATTACTACAAGTGGAGGCCGCAAGTGCTACTGTTCCAATTACTGCTGTTCCATTACTACAAGTGGAGGCCGCAAGTACTGCTGTTCCAAGTGATGCTGTTCCATTACTACAAGAGGAGGCCTTAAGGACTGCTGTTCCATTACTACAAGTGGAGGCCTCAAATACTGCTGTTCCATTACTACAAGTGTAGGCCTCAAGTACTGCTGTTCCATTACTACACGTGGAGGCCTCAAGTACTGCTGTTCCATTACTGCAAGTGGAGGCCACAAGTACTGCTATTCGATTACTACAAGTGGAGGCCTCAAGTACTGCTGTTCCATTACTACAAGTGGAGGCCGCAAGTACTGCTGTTCCATTACTACAAGATGAGGTCTCAAGTACTGCTGTTCCATTACTACAAGTGGAGGCCGCAAGTACTGTTCCATTACTACAAGTGGAGGTCACTAGTACTGCTGTTCCAAGTACTACTATTCAATTGCTACAAGTGGAGGCTGCAAGTACTGCTGTTCCATTACTACAAGTGGAAGCCGCAAGTACTGATGTTCCATTACTACAAGTGGAGGCCGCAAGTGCTGATGTTCCAAGTACTGCTATTCCATTACTACAAGTGGAATCCGCAAGTACTGCTGTTCAAACTACTACTGTTCCATTACTGCAAGTGGAGGCCGCACGTACTGCTGTTCTATTACTGCAAGTGGAGGCCGCAAGTACAGCTGTTCCATTCCTGCAAGTGGAGGCCGCAAGTACTGCTGTTCCATTACTGCAAGTGGAGGCCGCAAGTACTGCTGTTTCATTACTACAAGTGGAAGCCTCAACTACTGCTCTTCCATTACTACAAGTGGAGGCTGCAATTACTGCTGTTCCTTTATTACAAGTGGAGGCCTCAAGAACTGCTGTTCCATTACTACAAGTGGAGGACTCAAGTGCTGTTGTTCCATTACTGCAAGTGGAGGCCGCAAGTACTTATGTTACTTTACTGCAAGTGGAGGCCTCAAGTACTGCTGTTCCATTACTGCAAGTGGAGGCAGCAAGTACTGCTGTTCCATTACGACAAGTGGAGGCCTCAAGTACTGCTGTTCCATTACTACAAGTGAAGGCTGCATGTACAGATGATCCATTACTTCATGAGGAAGTCTCAAGTACTGCTGTTCCATTACTACAAGTGGAGGCCCCAAGTACTGCTGTTCCATTACTACAAGTGGAGGCTGCAAGTACTGCTGTTCCATTACCACAAGTGGAGGCCGCAAGTACTGATGTTCCATTAATACAAGTGGAGGCCGCAAGTGCTGTTGTTCCAAGTACTGCTATTCCATTACTACAAGTGGAGGCCACAAGTACTACTGTTCCAAGGACTCAAGTGCTGCTGTTCCATTACTGCAAGTGGAGGCCGCAAGTACTTATGTTACTTTACTGCAAGTGGAGGCCTCAAGTACTGCTGTTCCATTACAAGTGGAGGCCACAAGTACTGCTGTTCCATTACTATAAGTGGAGGCCTCAAGTACTGCTGTTCCATTACTAAAAGTGTAGTTCTCAAGTACTGCTGTTCTATTACGACAAGTGGAGGCCTCAAGTACCTGTTTCATTACCACAAGTGAAGGCTTGCAAGTACTGCTGCTCCTTTTCTACAAATGGAGGCCTCAAGTACTGCTGTTCATTTACTACAGGTGGATGCCGCAATTACTGCTGTTCCATTACTACAAGTGGAGGCCGCAAGTACTGCTGTTCCATTACTACAAGTGTACGCCTCAAGTACTGCTGTTCCATTACTACAAGTGGAGGCCCCAAGTACTGCTGTTCCATTATCACAAGTGGAGGCCGCAAGTACTGCTGTTCCAAGTACTACTATTCCATTACTACAAGTGGAGGCTGCAAGTACTGTTGTTCCATTACCACAAGTGGAGGCCGCAAGTACTGATGTTCCATTAATACAAGTGGAGGCCGCAAGTGCTGTTGTTCCAAGTACTGCTATTCCATTACTACAAGTGGAGGCCACAAGTACTACTGTTCCAAGGACTCAAGTGCTGCTGTTCCATTACTGCAAGTGGAGGCCGCAAGAACTGCTGTTCCATTACTACAAGTGGGAGGCCGCAAGTACTGCTGTTCCATTACTATAAGTGGAGGCCTCAAGTACTGCTGTTCCATTACTAAAAGTGTAGGCCTCAAGTACTGCTGTTCTATTACTACAAGTGGAGGCCTCAAGTACTGCTGTTTCATTACCTCAAGTGAAGGCTGCAAGTACTGCTGCTCCTTTTCTACAAATGGAGGCCTCAAGTACTGCTGTTCATTTACTACAGGTGGATGCCACAATTACTGCTGTTCCAATACTACAAGTGGAGGCCGCAAGTACTGCTGTTCCAGCACTACAAGTGGAGGCCTCAAGTGCTGCTGTTCCATTACTGCAAGAGGAGGCCGCAAGTACTGCTGTTCCTTTACTGCAACTGGAGGCCTCAAGTACTGCTGTTCCATTACTGAAAGTGGAGGCCACAAGTACTGCTATTCGATTACTACAAGTGGAGGCCTCAAGTACGGCTGTACCATTACTACAAGTGGAGGCCTCAAGTACTGCTGTTCCGTTACTACAAGTGGAGGCCACAAGTACTGCTGTTCCATTACTACAAGTGGAGGCCGCAAGTACTGCTGTTCCAAGTACTGCTGTTCCATTACTCCAAGTGGAGGCCGCAAGTGCTGCTGTTCCAAGTACTGCTGTTCCATTACGACATGTGGAGGCCTCAAGTACTGCTGTTCATTTACTACAAGTGGGGGCCTCAAGTACTGCTGTTCCATAACTACAAGTGGAGGCCGCAAGTACTGCTGTTCCTTTACTACAAGTGGATGCCTCAAGTACTGCTATTCCATTACCACAAGTGGAGGCCGCAAGTACTGCTGTTCCATTACTATAAGTGGAGGCCTCAAGTACTGCTGTTCCATTACTACTAGTGTAGGCCTCAAGTACTGCTGTTCTAATACTACAAGTGGAGGCCTCAAGTACTGCTGTTTCATTACTACAAGTGGAGGTTGCAAGTACTGCTACTCCTTTTATACAATGGAGGCCTCAAGTACTGCTGTTCATTTACTACAAGTGGAGGCCACAATTACTCTTGTTCCATTACTACAAGTAGAGGCCGCAAGTACTGCTGTTCCATTACTACAAGTGGAGGCCTCAAGTACTGCTAGTCCATTACTACAAGAGGAGGACACAGGTGCTGCTGTTCCAAGTACTGCTGTTCCATTACTACAAGTGGAGGCCATAAGTACTGTTGTTCCAAGTGCTGCTGTTCCATTACTACAAGTGGAGGCCTCAAGTACTGCTGTTCCCTTACTACAAGTGGAGGTCACACGTTCTGCTGGTCCATAACTACAAGATAAGGCCTCAAGTACTGCTGTTCCATTACTAGAAGAGGAGGCCTCAAGTACTGCTGTTTCTTTACTGCAAGTGGAGGCCTCAAGTACTGCTGTTCCGTTACTACAAGTGAAGGCCTCAAGTACAGCTGTCCCTTACTGCAAGTGGAGGCCGTAAGTACTGCTGTTCCATTACTGCAAGTGGAGGCCCCAAGTACTGCTGTTCCATTACTACAAGTGGAGGCCGCAAGTTCTGCTGTTCCATTACTACAAATGGAGGCCTCAAGTACTGCTGTTCATTTACTACAAGTGGAGGCCGCAAGTACTGCTGTTCCATTACTACAAGTGGAGGCCGCAAGTTCTGCTGTTCCATTACTACAAGTGGAGGCATCAAGTACGGCTGTTCCATTACCACAAGTGGAGGCCGTAAGTACTGCTGTTCTTTTGCTACAAATGGAGGTCTCAAGTACTGCCGTTCATTTACTACAATTGGAGGCCGCAAGTACTGCTTTTCCATTACTACAAGAGGAAGCCGCAAGTACTGCTGTTCCAAGTACTGCTGTTCCATTACTACAAGTGGAGGCCAAAAGTACTGCTGTTCCAAGTGCTGCTGTTCCATTACTTCAAGTGGAGGCCTCAAGTACTGCTGTTCCATTACTGCAAGAGGAGGCCTCAAGTACTGCTGTTCAATTACTACAAGTGGAGGCCTGAAGTACTGCTGTTCCCTTACTACAAGTGAAGGCCACACGTACTGCTGTTCCATTACTACAAGTGGAGGCCTCAAGAACTGCTGTTCCATTACTACAAGTGGAGGACTCAAGTGCTGCTGTTCCATTACTGCAAGTGGAGGCCGCAAGTACTAATGTTCCATTAGTACTAGTGGAGGCCTCAAGTACTGCTGTTCCATTACTACAAGTAGAGGCTGCAAGTACTGCTGTTCCATTACTACAAGAGGAAGTCTCAAGTACTGCTGTTCCATTACTACAAGTGGAGGCCGCAAGTACTGCTGTTCCATTACTACAAGTGGAGGCCGCAAGTACTGCTGTTCCAAGTACTACTATTCCATTACTACAAGTGGAGGCTGCAAGTACTGCTGTTCCATTACTACAAGTGGAGGCCGCAAGTACTGATGTTCCATTAATACAAGTGGAGGCCACAAGTGCTGCTGTTCCAAGTACTGCTATTCCATTACTACAAGTGGAGGCCACAAGTACTACAGTTTCTTTACTACAAGTGGAGGCCTCAAGTACTGCTGTTCCATTACTACAAGTGGAGGCCTCAAGAACTGCTGTTCCATTACTACAAGTGGAGGACGAAAGTGCTGCTGTTCCATTACTGCAAGTGGAGGCCGCAAGTACTGATGTTCCATTACTACAAGTGGAGGCCTCAAGTACTGCTGTTCTATTACTACAAGTAGAGGCTGCAAGTACTGCTGTTCCATTACTACAAAAGGAAGTCTCAAGTACTGCTGTTCCATTACTACAAGTGGAGGCCGCAAGTACTGCTGTTCCATTACTACAAGTGGAGGCCGCAAGTACTGCTGTTCCAAGTACTACTATTCCATTACTACAAGTGGAGGCTGCAAGTACTGCTGTTTCATTACTGCAAGTGGAGGCTGCAAGTACTGCTGTTCCATTACTATAAGTGGAGGCCTCATGTACTGCTGTTCCATTACTACAAGTGTTGGCCTCAAGTACTGCTGTTCCATTACTACAAGTGGAGGCCTCAAGTACTGCTGTTCCACTACCACAAGTGGAGGCTGCAAGTACTGCTGTTGCTTTTCTACAAATGGAGACCTCAAGTACTGCTGTTCATTTACTACAAGTGGAGGCCGCAAGTACTGCTGTTCCATTACTACAAGTGGAGGCCGCAAGTTCTGCTGTTCCATTACTACGAGTGGAGGCCGCAAGTACGGCTGTTCCATTACCACAAGTGGAGGCCGCAAGTACTGCTGTTCCTTTGCTACAAATGGAGGTCTCAAGTACTGCTGTTCATTTACTACAATTAGAGGCCGCAAGTACTGGTACTGCTTTTCCATTACTACAAGTGGAAGCCGCAAGTACTGCTGTTCCAAGTACTGCTGTTCCATTACTACAAGTGGAGGCCGCAAGTGCTGCTGTTCCAAGTACTGCTGTTCCATTAATACAAGTGGAGGCCATAAGTACTGCTGTTCCAAGTGCTGCTGTTCCATTACTACAAGTGGAGGCCTCAAGTACTGCTGTTCCATTACTACAAGAGGAGGCCTCAAGTACTGCTGTTCAATTACTACAAGTGGAGGCCTCAAGTACTGCTGTTCGCTTACTACAAGTGAAGGCCACACGTACTGCTGTTCCATAACTACAAGATAAGGCCTCAAGTACTGCTGTTCCATTACTACAAGAGGAGGCCTCAAGTACTACAGTTTCTTTACTACATGTGGAGGCCTCAAGAACTGCTGTTCCATTACTACAAGTGGAGGACTCAAGTGCTGCTGTTCCATTACTGCAAGTGGAGGCCTCAAGAACTGTTGTTCCATGACTACAAGTGGAGGCCACAAGTACTGCTGTTCCGAGTACTGCTGGTCCATAACTCCAAGTGGAGGCCGCAAGTAGTGCTGTTTCAATACTGCAAGTGGAGGCCGCAAGTACTGATGTTCCATTAATACAAGTGGAGGCCGCAAGTGCTGCTGTTCCAAGTACTGCTATTCCATTACTACAAGTGGAGGCCACAAGTACTACTGTTCCAACTACTGCTGTTCCATTACTACAAGTGGAGACCAAAAGTACTGCTGTTCCATTACTACCAGCGGAGGCTGCAAGTGCTGCTGTTCTGTTACGACAAGTGGAGGCTGCAAGTGATGCTGTTCCAAGTACTGCTGTTCCATTACTTCAAGTGGAGGCCTAAAGTACTGCTGTTCCATTACAGCAAGTGGAGGCTGCAAGTGATGCTGTTCCATTACTACAAGCGGAGGTCACAAGTACTGCTGTTCCAAGTATTGCTGTTCCATTACTAAAAGTGGAGGCTGCAAGTACTGCTGTTCCTTTACTACTAGTGGAGGCCTCAAGTACTGCTGTTTCGTTCCTTCAAGTGGAGGCCTCAAGTACTGCTGTTCCTTTACTGAAGGGTGAGGCCTCAAGTACTGCTGTTCCATTACTGCAAGTGGAGGCCGCAAGTACTGCTGTTCCATTACTAGAAGCGGAGGCCAGAAGCACTGCTGCTCTGAGTACTGCTGTTCCATTACTACAAGTGGAGGCTGTAAGTACTGCTGTTCCATTACTACAATTGGAGGCTGCAAGTACTGGTGTTCCAAGTACTGCTTTTCCATTACTACAAGTGGAAACTGCAAGTACTGCTGTTTCATTACTACAAGTGGAGGCCGCAAGTACTGATGTTCCATTACTACAAGTGGAGGCCGCAAGTGCTGCTGTTCCAAGTACTGCTATTCCATTACTACAAGTGGAGGCCGCAAGTACCGCTGTTCCAAGTACAACTGTTCCAGTACTACAAGTGGAGGCCGCAAGTACTGCTGTTCCATTACTACAAGTGGAGGCCACAAGTACTGCTGTTCCGAGTACTGCTGTTCCATAACTCCAAGTGGAGACCGCAAGTCGTGCTGTTTCAATACTACAAGTGGAGGCCGCAAGTACTGCTGTTCCAAGCACTGCTGTTCCATTACTACAAGTGGAGGCTGCAAGTGCTGCTGTTTCAAGTACTGCTGTTCCATTACTACAAGTGGAGGACGCAAGTACTCCTGTTCCCAGTGCTGCTGTTCCATTACTACAAGAGGAGGCCTCAAGTACTGCTGTTCCATTACTACAAGTGGAGGCTTCAAGTACTGGTGTTCCATTACTACAAGAGGAGGCCTCA
Organism: Lissotriton vulgaris; assembly: GCF_964263255.1. Taxonomy (NCBI): domain Eukaryota; kingdom Metazoa; phylum Chordata; class Amphibia; order Caudata; family Salamandridae; genus Lissotriton; species Lissotriton vulgaris. Next base: position 25,299,360 of record NC_141687.1, on the reverse strand, counting down.
AGTACTGCATTCCATTTCTACAAGGGGAGGCTACAAGTACTGCTGTTCCATTACTACAAGTGGAGGTCTCAAGTACTGCTGTTCCATTACCACAAGTGGAGGCCGCAAGTATTGCTGTTGCTTTACTACAAATGGAGTCCCCAAGTACTGCTGTTCATTTACTACATGTGGAGGCCGCAAGGACTGCTGTTCAATTACTACAAGTGAGGCCGCAAGTACTGCTGTTCCAAGTACTGCTGTTCCATTACTACAAGTGGAGGCCGCAAGTGCTACTGTTCCAATTACTGCTGTTCCATTACTACAAGTGGAGGCCGCAAGTACTGCTGTTCCAAGTACTGCTGTTCCATTACTACAAGTGGAGGCCTCAAATACTGCTGTTCCATTACTACAAGTGGAGACCGCAAGTACTGATGTTCCTTTACTACAAGTGGAGGCCTCAAGTGGCGGCGGTGGCGTGGCGGTGGAGGCACTCAGACAGGGAGTTGACGAGGGCCAGACGATGGCACTGATCCTCTTAGACTTAAGCGCAGCATTCGACACTGTAGCACATTCCACATTGCTACAGTGTCTGAATGGAGGTGGGGTGACAGGAGCTGCGCTTGGGTGGATTAAGTCCTTCCTCTCTGAGAGGTGCTTTCAGGTCAGACTAGGTGAGTGTTACTCTAGGGAGATTGAGCTGGGCCAGGGCGTCCCACAGGGTTCGTCCCTGAGCCCAACCCTATTCAACATTTATGTCTCCCCCCTAGCGGCCATTGTGGAGGGCTATGGCCTCCGTCTGGTGTCCTACGCCGATGACACGCAATTGGTCATCTCCCTTTCGCGCGCGCCCGGTCTTGCGGCAGACATTTTCAGGAACTGCATGAATGATCTCGCTGCCTGGATGTCTGCCAACTGTTTGAAGTTGAACGGGAGCAAGACCGAGGTGCTCGTGGTGGGGGGTGTACCGTCGGCGTGGTCGTCGGCGTGGTGGCCACCGTGTTTGGGGGAAGCTCCTGCACCTTGCCATGAGGCTAGGAATTTGGGCGTGTGGCTCGATAGGGACCTCACCTTTGGCCTTCATGTCGGTCGGGTGGTGGGGGTATGCTTCAGTGTTCTGAGAACCCTTAGGAAAGTTTTAGATCTGCTTCCTATCTCAGCGCGTAAGACGCTGGTGCATGCCCTGGTCACCTCCCGACTTGATTATGGGAATCTACTTTATCTGGGGGCCATCGGCAGGGTCATTGGTCGTCTGCAGGTTCTCCAAAACGCGGCAGCACGGCTGGTCCTCAGACTCCCTAGGAGGGCATCTGCCAAGCCAGCCCTGCGAGCGCTCCATTGGCTCCCTATTGAGAGGAGAGTGCAGTTTAAGGCCCTGGCCACCTGCCATCGTATTTTGAATGGCAAGGCACCTCTCCCGCTTCAAAGCCTTATAGCTTACTACGAGCCTACACGCAGCCTTCGGTCCTCACAGACCGGGCTGCTAAAAGTACCTAGAATTGCTAAAGCCCGCATGGGAGGCAGATCCTTCAGATACCTTGCCCCCAAATGTTGGAATAATCTGCCGCTGGAACTTCGGCTTGAATCTTCCGAAACCCAGTTTAGGAAAAAACTTAAAACTTATTTGTTTCAGTAGGTAGCTTGGTTGGGAGGAGGGGGGACAGCTACTCCACTTGCCATAGCGCGGGGACACGCCAGTGGCGTAACCAGGCGCTTAATAAATCTCCAATAATAATAATAATAATAAAGTACTGCTGTTCCATTACTACAAGTGTAGGCCGCAATTACTGCTGTTCCATTACTACAAGTGTAGGCCTCAAGTACTGCTAGTCCATTACTACAAGAGGAGGACGCAGGTGCTGCTGTTCCAAGTACTGCTGTTCCATTACTACAAGTGGAGGCCATAAGTACTGTTGTTCCAAGTGCTGCTGTTCCATTACTACAAGTGGAGGCCTCAAGTACTGCTGTTCCCTTACTACAAGTGGAGGTCACACGTACTGCTGTTCCATAACTACAAGATAAGGCCTCAAGTACTGCTGTTCCATTACTAGAAGAGGAGGCCTCAAGTACTGCTGTTTCTTTACTGCAAGTGGAGGCCTCAAGTACTGCTGTTCCATTACTACAGGTGGAGGCCTCAAGTACAGCTGTCCCTTACTGCAAGTGGAGGCCGTAAGTACTGCTGTTCCATTACTGCAAGTGGAGGCCCCAAGTACTGCTGTTCCATTACTACAAGTGGAGGCCGCAAGTTCTGCTGTTCCATTACTACAAATGGAGGCCTCAAGTACTGCTGTTCATTTACTACAAGTGGAGGCCGCAAGTACTGCTGTTCCATTACTACAAGTGGAGGCCGCAAGTTCTGCTGTTCCATTACTACAAGTGGAGGCATCAAGTACGGCTGTTCCATTACCACAAGTGGAGGCCGCAAGTACTGCTGTTCTTTTGCTACAAATGGAGGTCTCAAGTACTGCTGTTCTTTTACTACAATTGGAGGCCGCAAGTACTGCTTTTCCATTACTACAAGAGGAAGCCACAAGTACTGCTGTTCCAAGTACTGCTGTTCCATTACTACAAGTGGAGGCCAAAAGTACTGCTGTTCCAAGTGCTGCTGTTCCATTACTACAAGTGGAGGCCTCAAGTACTGCTGTTCCATTACTGCAAGAGGAGGCCTCAAGTACTGCTGTTCAATTACTACAAGTGGAGGCCTGAAGTACTGCTGTTCCCTTACTACAAGTGAAGGCCACACATACTGCTGTTCCATTACTACAAGTGGAGGCCGCAAGTATTGATGTTCCATTAATACAAGTGGAGGCCACAAGTGCTGCTGTTCCAAGTACTGCTATTCCATTACTACAAGTGGAGGCCACAAGTACTACAGTTTCTTTACTACAAGTGGAGGCCTCAAGTACTGCTGTTCCATTACTACAAGTGGAGGCCTCAAGAACTGCTGTTCCATTACTACAAGTGGAGGACGAAAGTGCTGCTGTTCCATTACTGCAAGTGGAGGCCGCAAGTACTGATGTTCCATTACTACAAGTGGAGGCCTCAAGTACTGCTGTTCTATTACTACAAGTAAAGGCTGCAAGTACTGCTGTTCCATTACTACAAGAGGAAGTCTCAAGTACTGCTTTTCCATTACTACAAGTGGAGGCCGCAAGTACTGCTGTTCCATTACTACAAGTGGAGGCCGCAAGTACTGCTGTTCCAAGTACTACTATTCCATTACTACAAGTGGAGGCTGCAAGTACTGCTGTTTCATTACTGCAAGTGGAGGCTGCAAGTACTGCTGTTCCATTACTATAAGTGGAGGCCTCAAGTACTGCTGTTCCATTACTACAAGTGTTGGCCTCAAGTACTGCTGTTCCATTACTACAAGTGGAGGCCTCAAGTACTGCTGTTCCATTACCACAAGTGGAGGCTGCAAGTACTGCTGTTGCTTTTCTACAAATGGAGACCTCAAGTACTGCTGTTCATTTACTACAAGTGGAGGCCGCAAGTACTGCTGTTCCATTACTACAAGTGGAGGCCGCAAGTTCTGCTGTTCCATTACTACGAGTGGAGGCCGCAAGTACGGCTGTTCCATTACCACAAGTGGAGGCCGCAAGTACTGCTGTTCCTTTGCTACAAATGGAGGTCTCAAGTACTGCTGTTCATTTACTACAATTAGAGGCCGCAAGTACTGGTACTGCTTTTCCATTACTACAAGTGGAAGCCGCAAGTACTGCTGTTCCAAGTACTGCTGTTCCATTACTACAAGTGGAGGCCGCAAGTGCTGCTGTTCCAAGTACTGCTGTTCCATTAATACAAGTGGAGGCCATAAGTACTGCTGTTCCAAGTGCTGCTGTTCCATTACTACAAGTGGAGACCTCAAGTACTGCTGTTCCATTACTACAAGAGGAGGCCTCAAGTACTGCTGTTCAATTACTACAAGTGGAGGCCTCAAGTACTGCTGTTCGCTTACTACAAGTGAAGGCCACACGTACTGCTGTTCCATAACTACAAGATAAGGCCTCAAGTACTGCTGTTCCATTACTACAAGAGGAGGCCTCAAGTACTACAGTTTCTTTACTACATGTGGAGGCCTCAAGAACTGCTGTTCCATTACTACAAGTGGAGGACTCAAGTGCTGCTGTTCCATTACTGCAAGTGGAGGCCTCAAGAACTGTTGTTCCATGACTACAAGTGGAGGCCACAAGTACTGCTGTTCCGAGTACTGCTGGTCCATAACTCCAAGTGGAGGCCGCAAGTAGTGCTGTTTCAATACTGCAAGTGGAGGCCGCGAGTACTGCTGTTCCATTACTTCAAGAGGAAGTCTCAAGTACTGCTGTTCCATTACTACAAGTGGAGGCCGCAAGTACTGCTGTTCCATTACTACAAGTGGAGGCCGCAAGTACTGCTGTTCCAAGTACTACTATTTCATTACTACAAGTGGAGGCTGCAAGTACTGCTGTTCCATTACTACAAGTGGAGGCCGCAAGTACTGATGTTCCATTAATACAAGTGGAGGCCGCAAGTGCTGCTGTTCCAAGTACTGCTATTCCATTACTACAAGTGGAGGCCACAAGTACTACTGTTCCAACTACTGCTGTTCCATTACTACAAGTGGAGGCCAAAAGTACTGCTGTTCCATTACTACCAGCGGAGGCTGCAAGTGCTGCTGTTCTGTTACGACAAGTGGAGGCTGCAAGTGATGCTGTTCCAAGTACTGCTGTTCCAGTACTTCAAGTGGAGGCCTAAAGTACTGCTGTTCCATTACAGCAAGTGGAGGCTGCAAGTGATGCTGTTCCATTACTACAAGCGGAGGTCACAAGTACTGCTGTTCCAAGTATTGCTGTTCCATTACTAAAAGTGGAGGCCGCAAGTACTGCTGTTCCATTACTACAAGTGGAGGCTGCAAGTACTGCTGTTCCTTTACTACTAGTGGAGGCCTCAAGTACTGCTGTTTCGTTCCTTCAAGTGGAGGCCTCAAGTACTGCTGTTCCTTTACTGAAGGGTGAGGCCTCAAGTACTGCTGTTCCATTACTGCAAGTGGAGGCCGCAAGTACAGCTGTTCCATTACTAGAAGCGGAGGCCAGAAGCACTGCTGCTCTGAGTACTGCTGTTCCATTACTACAAGTGGAGGCTGTAAGTACTGCTGTTCCATTACTACAATTGGAGGCTGCAAGTACTGGTGTTCCAAGTACTGCTTTTCCATTACTACAAGTGGAAACTGCAAGTACTGCTGTTTCATTACTACAAGTGGAGGCTGCAAGTACTGGTGTTCCAAGTACTGCTTTTCCATTACTACAAGTGGAGGCTGCAGGTACTGCTGTTTCATTACTACAAGTGGAGGCCGCAAGTACTGATGTTCCATTACTACAAGTGGAGGCCGCAAGTGCTGCTGTTCCAAGTACTGCTATTCCATTACTACAAGTGGAGGCCTCAAGTGCTGCTGTTCCATTACTGCAAGAGGAGGCCGCAAGTACTGCTGTTCCTTTACTGCAACTGGAGGCCTCAAGTACTGCTGTTCCATTACTGCAAGTGGAGGCCACAAGTACTGCTATTCGATTACTACAAGTGGAGGCCTCAAGTACGGCTGTACCATTACTACAAGTGGAGGCCACAAGTACTGCTATTCGATTACTACAAGTGGAGGCCACAAGCACTGCTGCTCTGAGTACTGGTGTTCTATTACTACAAGTGGAGGCTGTAAGTACTGCCGTTCCATTACTACAAGTGGAGGCTGCAAGTACTGGTGTTCCAAGTACTGCTTTTCCATTACTACAAGTGGAGGCTGCAAGTACTGCTGTTTCATTACTACAAGTGGAGGCCGCAAGTACTGATGTTCCATTACTACAAGTGGAGGCCGCAAGTGCTGCTGTTCCAAGTACTGCTATTCCATTACTACAAGTGGAGGCCGCAAGTACTGCTGTTCCAAGTACTGCTGTTCCATTACTACAAGTGGAGGCCGCAAGTGCTACTGTTCCAATTACTGCTGTTCCATTACTACAAGTGGAGGCCGCAAGTACTGCTGTTCCAAGTGATGCTGTTCCATTACTACAAGAGGAGGCCTTAAGGACTGCTGTTCCATTACTACAAGTGGAGGCCTCAAATACTGCTGTTCCAGTACTACAAGTGTAGGCCTCAAGTACTGCTGTTCCATTACTACACGTGGAGGCCTCAAGTACTGCTGTTCCATTACTGCAAGTGGAGGCCACAAGTACTGCTATTCGATTACTACAAGTGGAGGCCTCAAGTACTGCTGTTCCATTACTACAAGTGGAGGCCGCAAGTACTGCTGTTCCATTACTACAAGATGAGGTCTCAAGTACTGCTGTTCCATTACTACAAGTGGAGGCCGCAAGTACTGTTCCATTACTACAAGTGGAGGTCACTAGTACTGCTGTTCCAAGTACTACTATTCAATTGCTACAAGTGGAGGCTGCAAGTACTGCTGTTCCATTACTACAAGTGGAAGCCGCAAGTACTGATGTTCCATTACTACAAGTGGAGGCCGCAAGTGCTGATGTTCCAAGTACTGCTATTCCATTACTACAAGTGGAATCCGCAAGTACTGCTGTTCAAACTACTACTGTTCCATTACTGCAAGTGGAGGCCGCACGTACTGCTGTTCTATTACTGCAAGTGGAGGCCGCAAGTACAGCTGTTCCATTCCTGCAAGTGGAGGCCGCAAGTACTGCTGTTCCATTACTGCAAGTGGAGGCCGCAAGTACTGCTGTTTCATTACTACAAGTGGAAGCCTCAACTACTGCTCTTCCATTACTACAAGTGGAGGCTGCAATTACTGCTGTTCCTTTATTACAAGTGGAGGCCTCAAGAACTGCTGTTCCATTACTACAAGTGGAGGACTCAAGTGCTGTTGTTCCATTACTGCAAGTGGAGGCCGCAAGTACTTATGTTACTTTACTGCAAGTGGAGGCCTCAAGTACTGCTGTTCCATTACTGCAAGTGGAGGCAGCAAGTACTGCTGTTCCATTACGACAAGTGGAGGCCTCAAGTACTGCTGTTCCATTACTACAAGTGAAGGCTGCATGTACAGATGATCCATTACTTCATGAGGAAGTCTCAAGTACTGCTGTTCCATTACTACAAGTGGAGGCCCCAAGTACTGCTGTTCCATTACTACAAGTGGAGGCTGCAAGTACTGCTGTTCCATTACCACAAGTGGAGGCCGCAAGTACTGATGTTCCATTAATACAAGTGGAGGCCGCAAGTGCTGTTGTTCCAAGTACTGCTATTCCATTACTACAAGTGGAGGCCACAAGTACTACTGTTCCAAGGACTCAAGTGCTGCTGTTCCATTACTGCAAGTGGAGGCCGCAAGTACTTATGTTACTTTACTGCAAGTGGAGGCCTCAAGTACTGCTGTTCCATTACAAGTGGAGGCCACAAGTACTGCTGTTCCATTACTATAAGTGGAGGCCTCAAGTACTGCTGTTCCATTACTAAAAGTGTAGTTCTCAAGTACTGCTGTTCTATTACGACAAGTGGAGGCCTCAAGTACTGCTGTTTCATTACCACAAGTGAAGGCTGCAAGTACTGCTGCTCCTTTTCTACAAATGGAGGCCTCAAGTACTGCTGTTCATTTACTACAGGTGGATGCCGCAATTACTGCTGTTCCATTACTACAAGTGGAGGCCGCAAGTACTGCTGTTCCATTACTACAAGTGTACGCCTCAAGTACTGCTGTTCCATTACTACAAGTGGAGGCCCCAAGTACTGCTGTTCCATTATTACAAGTGGAGGCCGCAAGTACTGCTGTTCCAAGTACTACTATTCCATTACTACAAGTGGAGGCTGCAAGTACTGTTGTTCCATTACCACAAGTGGAGGCCGCAAGTACTGATGTTCCATTAATACAAGTGGAGGCCGCAAGTGCTGTTGTTCCAAGTACTGCTATTCCATTACTACAAGTGGAGGCCACAAGTACTACTGTTCCAAGGACTCAAGTGCTGCTGTTCCATTACTGCAAGTGGAGGCCGCAAGAACTGCTGTTCCATTACTACAAGTGGAGGCCGCAAGTACTGCTGTTCCATTACTATAAGTGGAGGCCTCAAGTACTGCTGTTCCATTACTAAAAGTGTAGGCCTCAAGTACTGCTGTTCTATTACTACAAGTGGAGGCCTCAAGTACTGCTGTTTCATTACCTCAAGTGAAGGCTGCAAGTACTGCTGCTCCTTTTCTACAAATGGAGGCCTCAAGTACTGCTGTTCATTTACTACAGGTGGATGCCACAATTACTGCTGTTCCAATACTACAAGTGGAGGCCGCAAGTACTGCTGTTCCAGCACTACAAGTGGAGGCCTCAAGTGCTGCTGTTCCATTACTGCAAGAGGAGGCCGCAAGTACTGCTGTTCCTTTACTGCAACTGGAGGCCTCAAGTACTGCTGTTCCATTACTGAAAGTGGAGGCCACAAGTACTGCTATTCGATTACTACAAGTGGAGGCCTCAAGTACGGCTGTACCATTACTACAAGTGGAGGCCTCAAGTACTGCTGTTCCGTTACTACAAGTGGAGGCCACAAGTACTGCTGTTCCATTACTACAAGTGGAGGCCGCAAGTACTGCTGTTCCAAGTACTGCTGTTCCATTACTCCAAGTGGAGGCCGCAAGTGCTGCTGTTCCAAGTACTGCTGTTCCATTACGACATGTGGAGGCCTCAAGTACTGCTGTTCATTTACTACAAGTGGGGGCCTCAAGTACTGCTGTTCCATAACTACAAGTGGAGGCCGCAAGTACTGCTGTTCCTTTACTACAAGTGGATGCCTCAAGTACTGCTATTCCATTACCACAAGTGGAGGCCGCAAGTACTGCTGTTCCATTACTATAAGTGGAGGCCTCAAGTACTGCTGTTCCATTACTACTAGTGTAGGCCTCAAGTACTGCTGTTCTAATACTACAAGTGGAGGCCTCAAGTACTGCTGTTTCATTACTACAAGTGGAGGTTGCAAGTACTGCTACTCCTTTTATACAATGGAGGCCTCAAGTACTGCTGTTCATTTACTACAAGTGGAGGCCACAATTACTCTTGTTCCATTACTACAAGTAGAGGCCGCAAGTACTGCTGTTCCATTACTACAAGTGGAGGCCTCAAGTACTGCTAGTCCATTACTACAAGAGGAGGACACAGGTGCTGCTGTTCCAAGTACTGCTGTTCCATTACTACAAGTGGAGGCCATAAGTACTGTTGTTCCAAGTGCTGCTGTTCCATTACTACAAGTGGAGGCCTCAAGTACTGCTGTTCCCTTACTACAAGTGGAGGTCACACGTTCTGCTGGTCCATAACTACAAGATAAGGCCTCAAGTACTGCTGTTCCATTACTAGAAGAGGAGGCCTCAAGTACTGCTGTTTCTTTACTGCAAGTGGAGGCCTCAAGTACTGCTGTTCCGTTACTACAAGTGAAGGCCTCAAGTACAGCTGTCCCTTACTGCAAGTGGAGGCCGTAAGTACTGCTGTTCCATTACTGCAAGTGGAGGCCCCAAGTACTGCTGTTCCATTACTACAAGTGGAGGCCGCAAGTTCTGCTGTTCCATTACTACAAATGGAGGCCTCAAGTACTGCTGTTCATTTACTACAAGTGGAGGCCGCAAGTACTGCTGTTCCATTACTACAAGTGGAGGCCGCAAGTTCTGCTGTTCCATTACTACAAGTGGAGGCATCAAGTACGGCTGTTCCATTACCACAAGTGGAGGCCGTAAGTACTGCTGTTCTTTTGCTACAAATGGAGGTCTCAAGTACTGCCGTTCATTTACTACAATTGGAGGCCGCAAGTACTGCTTTTCCATTACTACAAGAGGAAGCCGCAAGTACTGCTGTTCCAAGTACTGCTGTTCCATTACTACAAGTGGAGGCCAAAAGTACTGCTGTTCCAAGTGCTGCTGTTCCATTACTTCAAGTGGAGGCCTCAAGTACTGCTGTTCCATTACTGCAAGAGGAGGCCTCAAGTACTGCTGTTCAATTACTACAAGTGGAGGCCTGAAGTACTGCTGTTCCCTTACTACAAGTGAAGGCCACACGTACTGCTGTTCCATTACTACAAGTGGAGGCCTCAAGAACTGCTGTTCCATTACTACAAGTGGAGGACTCAAGTGCTGCTGTTCCATTACTGCAAGTGGAGGCCGCAAGTACTAATGTTCCATTAGTACTAGTGGAGGCCTCAAGTACTGCTGTTCCATTACTACAAGTAGAGGCTGCAAGTACTGCTGTTCCATTACTACAAGAGGAAGTCTCAAGTACTGCTGTTCCATTACTACAAGTGGAGGCCGCAAGTACTGCTGTTCCATTACTACAAGTGGAGGCCGCAAGTACTGCTGTTCCAAGTACTACTATTCCATTACTACAAGTGGAGGCTGCAAGTACTGCTGTTCCATTACTACAAGTGGAGGCCGCAAGTACTGATGTTCCATTAATACAAGTGGAGGCCACAAGTGCTGCTGTTCCAAGTACTGCTATTCCATTACTACAAGTGGAGGCCACAAGTACTACAGTTTCTTTACTACAAGTGGAGGCCTCAAGTACTGCTGTTCCATTACTACAAGTGGAGGCCTCAAGAACTGCTGTTCCATTACTACAAGTGGAGGACGAAAGTGCTGCTGTTCCATTACTGCAAGTGGAGGCCGCAAGTACTGATGTTCCATTACTACAAGTGGAGGCCTCAAGTACTGCTGTTCTATTACTACAAGTAGAGGCTGCAAGTACTGCTGTTCCATTACTACAAAAGGAAGTCTCAAGTACTGCTGTTCCATTACTACAAGTGGAGGCCGCAAGTACTGCTGTTCCATTACTACAAGTGGAGGCCGCAAGTACTGCTGTTCCAAGTACTACTATTCCATTACTACAAGTGGAGGCTGCAAGTACTGCTGTTTCATTACTGCAAGTGGAGGCTGCAAGTACTGCTGTTCCATTACTATAAGTGGAGGCCTCATGTACTGCTGTTCCATTACTACAAGTGTTGGCCTCAAGTACTGCTGTTCCATTACTACAAGTGGAGGCCTCAAGTACTGCTGTTCCACTACCACAAGTGGAGGCTGCAAGTACTGCTGTTGCTTTTCTACAAATGGAGACCTCAAGTACTGCTGTTCATTTACTACAAGTGGAGGCCGCAAGTACTGCTGTTCCATTACTACAAGTGGAGGCCGCAAGTTCTGCTGTTCCATTACTACGAGTGGAGGCCGCAAGTACGGCTGTTCCATTACCACAAGTGGAGGCCGCAAGTACTGCTGTTCCTTTGCTACAAATGGAGGTCTCAAGTACTGCTGTTCATTTACTACAATTAGAGGCCGCAAGTACTGGTACTGCTTTTCCATTACTACAAGTGGAAGCCGCAAGTACTGCTGTTCCAAGTACTGCTGTTCCATTACTACAAGTGGAGGCCGCAAGTGCTGCTGTTCCAAGTACTGCTGTTCCATTAATACAAGTGGAGGCCATAAGTACTGCTGTTCCAAGTGCTGCTGTTCCATTACTACAAGTGGAGGCCTCAAGTACTGCTGTTCCATTACTACAAGAGGAGGCCTCAAGTACTGCTGTTCAATTACTACAAGTGGAGGCCTCAAGTACTGCTGTTCGCTTACTACAAGTGAAGGCCACACGTACTGCTGTTCCATAACTACAAGATAAGGCCTCAAGTACTGCTGTTCCATTACTACAAGAGGAGGCCTCAAGTACTACAGTTTCTTTACTACATGTGGAGGCCTCAAGAACTGCTGTTCCATTACTACAAGTGGAGGACTCAAGTGCTGCTGTTCCATTACTGCAAGTGGAGGCCTCAAGAACTGTTGTTCCATGACTACAAGTGGAGGCCACAAGTACTGCTGTTCCGAGTACTGCTGGTCCATAACTCCAAGTGGAGGCCGCAAGTAGTGCTGTTTCAATACTGCAAGTGGAGGCCGCAAGTACTGATGTTCCATTAATACAAGTGGAGGCCGCAAGTGCTGCTGTTCCAAGTACTGCTATTCCATTACTACAAGTGGAGGCCACAAGTACTACTGTTCCAACTACTGCTGTTCCATTACTACAAGTGGAGACCAAAAGTACTGCTGTTCCATTACTACCAGCGGAGGCTGCAAGTGCTGCTGTTCTGTTACGACAAGTGGAGGCTGCAAGTGATGCTGTTCCAAGTACTGCTGTTCCATTACTTCAAGTGGAGGCCTAAAGTACTGCTGTTCCATTACAGCAAGTGGAGGCTGCAAGTGATGCTGTTCCATTACTACAAGCGGAGGTCACAAGTACTGCTGTTCCAAGTATTGCTGTTCCATTACTAAAAGTGGAGGCTGCAAGTACTGCTGTTCCTTTACTACTAGTGGAGGCCTCAAGTACTGCTGTTTCGTTCCTTCAAGTGGAGGCCTCAAGTACTGCTGTTCCTTTACTGAAGGGTGAGGCCTCAAGTACTGCTGTTCCATTACTGCAAGTGGAGGCCGCAAGTACTGCTGTTCCATTACTAGAAGCGGAGGCCAGAAGCACTGCTGCTCTGAGTACTGCTGTTCCATTACTACAAGTGGAGGCTGTAAGTACTGCTGTTCCATTACTACAATTGGAGGCTGCAAGTACTGGTGTTCCAAGTACTGCTTTTCCATTACTACAAGTGGAAACTGCAAGTACTGCTGTTTCATTACTACAAGTGGAGGCCGCAAGTACTGATGTTCCATTACTACAAGTGGAGGCCGCAAGTGCTGCTGTTCCAAGTACTGCTATTCCATTACTACAAGTGGAGGCCGCAAGTACCGCTGTTCCAAGTACAACTGTTCCAGTACTACAAGTGGAGGCCGCAAGTACTGCTGTTCCATTACTACAAGTGGAGGCCACAAGTACTGCTGTTCCGAGTACTGCTGTTCCATAACTCCAAGTGGAGACCGCAAGTCGTGCTGTTTCAATACTACAAGTGGAGGCCGCAAGTACTGCTGTTCCAAGCACTGCTGTTCCATTACTACAAGTGGAGGCTGCAAGTGCTGCTGTTTCAAGTACTGCTGTTCCATTACTACAAGTGGAGGACGCAAGTACTCCTGTTCCCAGTGCTGCTGTTCCATTACTACAAGAGGAGGCCTCAAGTACTGCTGTTCCATTACTACAAGTGGAGGCTTCAAGTACTGGTGTTCCATTACTACAAGAGGAGGCCTCAAGTACTGCATTCCATTTCTACAAGGGGAGGCTACAAGTACTGCTGTTCCATTACTACAAGTGGAGGTCTCAAGTACTGCTGTTCCATTACCACAAGTGGAGGCCGCAAGTATTGCTGTTGCTTTACTACAAATGGAGTCCCCAAGTACTGCTGTTCATTTACTACATGTGGAGGCCGCAAGGACTGCTGTTCAATTACTACAAGTGAGGCCGCAAGTACTGCTGTTCCAAGTACTGCTGTTCCATTACTACAAGTGGAGGCCGCAAGTGCTACTGTTCCAATTACTGCTGTTCCATTACTACAAGTGGAGGCCGCAAGTACTGCTGTTCCAAGTACTGCTGTTCCATTACTACAAGTGGAGGCCTCAAATACTGCTGTTCCATTACTACAAGTGGAGACCGCAAGTACTGATGTTCCTTTACTACAAGTGGAGGCCTCAAGTACTGCTGTTCCATTACTACAAGTGTAGGCCGCAATTACTGCTGTTCCATTACTACAAGTGTAGGCCTCAAGTACTGCTAGTCCATTACTACAAGAGGAGGACGCAGGTGCTGCTGTTCCAAGTACTGCTGTTCCATTACTACAAGTGGAGGCCATAAGTACTGTTGTTCCAAGTGCTGCTGTTCCATTACTACAAGTGGAGGCCTCAAGTACTGCTGTTCCCTTACTACAAGTGGAGGTCACACGTACTGCTGTTCCATAACTACAAGATAAGGCCTCAAGTACTGCTGTTCCATTACTAGAAGAGGAGGCCTCAAGTACTGCTGTTTCTTTACTGCAAGTGGAGGCCTCAAGTACTGCTGTTCCATTACTACAGGTGGAGGCCTCAAGTACAGCTGTCCCTTACTGCAAGTGGAGGCCGTAAGTACTGCTGTTCCATTACTGCAAGTGGAGGCCCCAAGTACTGCTGTTCCATTACTACAAGTGGAGGCCGCAAGTTCTGCTGTTCCATTACTACAAATGGAGGCCTCAAGTACTGCTGTTCATTTACTACAAGTGGAGGCCGCAAGTACTGCTGTTCCATTACTACAAGTGGAGGCCGCAAGTTCTGCTGTTCCATTACTACAAGTGGAGGCATCAAGTACGGCTGTTCCATTACCACAAGTGGAGGCCGCAAGTACTGCTGTTCTTTTGCTACAAATGGAGGTCTCAAGTACTGCTGTTCTTTTACTACAATTGGAGGCCGCAAGTACTGCTTTTCCATTACTACAAGAGGAAGCCACAAGTACTGCTGTTCCAAGTACTGCTGTTCCATTACTACAAGTGGAGGCCAAAAGTACTGCTGTTCCAAGTGCTGCTGTTCCATTACTACAAGTGGAGGCCTCAAGTACTGCTGTTCCATTACTGCAAGAGGAGGCCTCAAGTACTGCTGTTCAATTACTACAAGTGGAGGCCTGAAGTACTGCTGTTCCCTTACTACAAGTGAAGGCCACACATACTGCTGTTCCATTACTACAAGTGGAGGCCTCAAGAACTGCTGTTCCATTACTACAAGTGGAGGACTCAAGTGCTGCTGTTCCATTACTGCAAGTGGAGGCCGCAAGTACTGATGTTCCATTAGTACTAGTGGAGGCCTCAAGTACTGCTGTTCCATTACTACAAGTAGAGGCTGCAAGTACTGCTGTTCCATTACTACAAGAGGAAGTCTCAAGTACTGCTGTTCCATTACTACAAGTGGAGGCCGCAAGTACTGCTGTTCCATTACTACAAGTGGAGGTCTCAAGTACTGCTGTTCATTTACTACAATTAGAGGCCGCAAGTACTGGTACTGCTTTTCCATTACTACAAGTGGAAGCCGCAAGTACTGCTGTTCCAAGTACTGCTGTTCCATTACTACAAGTGGAGGCTGCAAGTACTGCTGTTCCATTACTACAAGTGGAGGCCGCAAGTACTGATGTTCCATTAATACAAGTGGAGGCCGCAAGTGCTGCTGTTCCAAGTACTGCTATTCCATTACTACAAGTGGAGGCCACAAGTACTACAGTTTCTTTACTACAAGTGGAGGCCTCAAGTACTGCTGTTCCATTACTACAAGTGGAGGCCTCAAGAACTGCTGTTCCATTACTACAAGTGGAGGACGAAAGTGCTGCTGTTCCATTACTGCAAGTGGAGGCCGCAAGTACTGATGTTCCATTACTACAAGTGGAGGCCTCAAGTACTGCTGTTCTATTACTACAAGTAGAGGCTGCAAGTACTCCTGTTCCATTACTACAAGAGGAAGTCTCAAGTACTGCTGTTCCATTACTACAAGTGGAGGCCGCAAGTACTGCTGTTCCATTACTACAAGTGGAGGCCGCAAGTACTGCTGTTCCAAGTACTACTATTCCATTACTACAAGTGGAGGCTGCAAGTACTGCTGTTTCATTACTGCAAGTGGAGGCTGCAAGTACTGCTGTTCCATTACTATAAGTGGAGGCCTCAAGCACTGCTGTTCCATTACTACATGTGTTGGCCTCAAGTACTGCTGTTCCATTACTACAAGTGGAGGCCTCAAGTACTGCTGTTCCATTACCACAAGTGGAGGCTGCAAGTACTGCTGTTGCTTTTCTACAAATGGAGACCTCAAGTACTGCTGTTCATTTACTACAAGTGGAGGCCGCAAGTACTGCTGTTCCATTACTACAAGTTGAGGCCGCAAGTTCTGCTGTTCCATTACTACGAGTGGAGGCCGCAAGTACGGCTGTTCCATTACCACAAGTAGAGGCCGCAAGTACTGCTGTTCCTTTGCTACAAATGGAGGTCTCAAGTACTGCTGTTCATTTACTACAATTAGAGGCCGCAAGTACTGGTACTGCTTTTCCATTACTACAAGTGGAAGCCGCAAGTACTGCTGTTCCAAGTACTGCTGTTCCATTACTACAAGTGGAGGCCGCAAGTGCTGCTGTTCCAAGTACTGCTGTTCCATTAATACAAGTGGAGGCCATAAGTACTGCTGTTCCAAGTGCTGCTGTTCCATTACTACAAGTGGAGGCCTCAAGTGTTGTAAATTAGCATAAATGGGTTAGCGTTAGCAGAAGCCAATTCGCATTTAGAAGTTATCTTACCCGTTTTTTAGAAGCCATTTTAGTTTCTGGAGGCCATCTTGACTACCATGTGCTGCCATGTGCTCACTATCTGTATTGTCCTACCTTCCTTTTAGCTGCGCCTGAAGTCTGCCTAGTAACAAGATATATTTAGCCTCCTCCACTTCCACGCATGCTCAGAAATGCCTGGTAGAGTTTGCATCTGTTACTGATTAAGTTTTACATAGGAATGTGTTCACTACGTTCTGAAACTGTTAGCTCCTCCCACTTGGTTCCACATGTCCTTATTAGGTATTCCTTGTGTGCTCACAGGAACACAAGACTGCCCCCTTTTGTGTATGCTTACTGTGTAAGTCTGAAATGTATATAAGGCATCAGCCTTCTGACTTCCTCAGACTGCCTCATTCATTTGCCATGGCCTTTGGACGACGCATCCTCACTTCATGTAATAAACTGTCCTTTGATATTTCAGAGTTCTGTGCCAGCCTCTTATTGCTTTTAAAGGACTCCAAGGTTTTTGAATTCCACAATTGGCGACCACGAAGGGACTCATCAGAGAGGTGACAATCTGGAGGAGTGATCAACTTGCCAGGAGGCAGAAAACTGCTGAGCAGCATGGGACTGGGTTCTGCAAGAAGGTAGCTGTGCACGGCGCGCCTTTGGTGATTCCTTGTGTCTGCAGCTCGTGTGTGTTTTCTGCCTCTCCTGATCTTTGGTCCCCCCAGAGATGTCACCCTCCTGACTGAGAACACTTTTGGCGTGAGTATTAAAATGTAACATAAAAAGATAGACTGTTAGATAAGACCTGGCAGTTAGAACTTGGACAGCTTATGTTTGGTAAAAGTAATTTTGCGGCGCCTGTTCTAAGTTTTGAATGCCTTTGTAACGCTTACTGTGGCATATTTTGAATTTGAGATAGACTTGTCTACTTTGAACTACGTTTGATCTTCGAAGAATATGATATGAATATGATTTGATGTGATTTGATTTGATATGTATGTGTAGCAACTCATATAGGCAGGTAATGCGAGGATATTTCCTCCTCCTTTGATAGTAGTGTATACTCTGCACTATTTTTTGGCATGCCTGTTGTCCTTGGTTAAGCTCACATGTTAAAATGTGTTGCTTTTTGTGAACGGTACCATAATGTGATGTGAAGTAAATGAGCCGGCTTCCCTTAGAAGGGATACCTAAATAGGTTTAGGTGTGAAAACATATTTCTTCCTTGGTGATATTGTATCATCAGGGAACTAAAATATGGCCATAATACATGTGAGGATCCTTTTGTTCTGCGCACTTTTATAAATGGGGGAATGCAGAGCGAATTTTGGTGCTCTGCCAGTCAGAAAACTTGTGAATTGAAACATCATTGCCAAACATTCCTTGTAAATATGACGTACAACTAGCATTTACAAATTGGTTTGGTTTACGATTTGTTTGTGGCTTGTTTTTTGTTTCAGTCCTATGTATTGGTCTGTGGGTTCAATGTGTGTTTAAATGTGGGGTTTCTGTTCTTGTTAGTGTAATTTCTGCTTGTGAATAGCGTTGGCGCGAATTTATGAAAAAACATGCTTTAAGCGCTGTATTGTGTGTCCTGCATGTTTGAAAATGTTTCTGTTTCTGTGTGAAATGAGCTCAATGTGTGATTGTGGATTTCTTGATGTTTTTCAGTCTGTTAAGAAAAATGTTGGATTAATTGATATTAGGTGAAAATTAAATAAGAATGCAGTAATTTGCCATGTTACCTGCAAAAATCGCTATATGTTGCTTTTTAAATTATAGACTAAACAAAGGCACATATGTGCAAACTGTTGAAATGCTTAAATTAGATAAAGTTAAAATTTACATTCACTAGGAACATGAAAAGGCCTCAAAAATTAAATTGTGTGTTCTGTAGGGAAAAACGAATTTGTAGCCCTCCTTTGCTTACATGCATTTTCATACATGTAAAATGTTAAAGTTTCAGCTAACAGTGAATTTTTGCTACGTTTAAATGTATTTCGTGTCACACACTTTTCTAAAAAAATGTCTGTTTCCTGAAAGCTCCAGGGTCACCTTCGTGCCGGCCATTTCCTGCCTTCCTGCCTTGAGAACGGCAGATGGTGTTTTTTTTTACAGGCCATAAAACATTGGAATGTTGATTCAGCCAGAGATTAGAAGGTAGTTTAACACGGGCTGAATTTAGCGACTCAGAATAAGTGTTTTAAAGGGTTACAAAAGTAAGTTGCATTATTTTGTATTACAGGAAGGCATTTCAATTGGGGTTTTTGATCATTTCCTAAAACGAGTAAAACAAGTAAAAAGAAATAGGGGTATATTTCTGGGTTTGTGGCTCAAATGTTCTCTTTTAAATTCTGGCGCGGAAATATGTCTTGTTCTAACTTAGGCTTTTTGCGCATAGGCTCATACATGATTACATCTACACTGTTAGGCAAAAGATGCAGTTTGGTTTTTAAATGCGGTTTTAGTAATTCAGAATGGGTTTGAAAAAAATAAACAATAAATAAATTATTAAACATGAAAAATTATTTGAAAAAAAATATGTGTTTTTCAAAATCGTTTTTAGATATTTAGAAAGCTTAATACTCATACTATGACCTCCTAAAATTAAAACTTGATTAAATTAATGTGTGACTGACTAATTAGGATATTTGCATGTTAGGGTTTTACTTGACGCAGGCGTAAAGGCTCATTTTTCTAAGGCATTACATGCCTATGCCTCATGTTTGCTCCTTGCAACATGTAAAGCACATTCTAAGGATGATTAATATGTAATGCAAGTGTAGGATTTTCAATTTTAAGTGCCCCAAACTCAAAAGTCGAAAATAGGTTAAACTGGACCTTTTAAAAAGCATTCTAGTCATTTACCATAGCCTTGCAGTGTTTCTGGCTTTCAGAGAATGCATGTTTGTATCTATTACAAAACGTGTGGGTTGTTATTATTTGAGGTTGTTCTTCATAGCTCAGTGAGCTACTGTGCCCGGTGTAGAGGTTTATGTTTAATATCAGGATTGATAATTCAAATTTCGGCAGGGCCTACTCTGTCTTTTATCTTTGTGGAGCTGATAACTGAGTGTAATTGTATAGGCTAGTAGCAAACATTTAAGATAATGCTGGTATGCTATGTTGTTATGTTCTGCAAATTGTTCACAGTAAATGTTTTACTAAATGCATTTTATTCCTGAAAGATGTCATTTATATAACATGTGTTTTTCAACAGGGTTGATCTTGTAGCTTAGAATGAGTGGGGAATGGTTTCTGGTCTTGTAAGTTGAAGGGAGGAAATAGGATATAGGGCCCACATGGTAGGCCTGGCAGAATTTGACCTTAAGGTCAGTGAGAAGGGGGTTTAGGAGTAAGTAAGTGAACAGATGGAGCAAGGACTGCTTGGTGAAAAAGCTTCTCTGATTAGCAGAATTTCAAGCTTGCACATTAGATGGGTTACATGAAGGTTTTTGTTTTTGAGTAGTGCATTCTTGACCAGCCCTAAAGAAAGAAAAAAAGCAGGCCCTCAGGGGCTTTGGAGAGGGGGGGACCATGTGGGGCTCGCAGGCTCCCAGGGCTGTGAAGGGGCGCAGGCTCCCAGGGCCATGAGGGGCCGCAGGCTCTCAGGGCCTTGAGGGCAGGGGGTCTGAAGGGGCCACATGGAAAGGCTGGTGCAAGGAATGCAGTGTGTCTGTGAAAAAGTTTTACAGTCACTATGAAAGCGGGTTAGCATGTTTTACAATGAGGATGGTTGGTTAACAGTTGAGATTTACTCTGTTATGCGCTATGTTAAGTAGTATATTGCAAAGAGATGGGTTTTATTATGACTTCTTTGAAATGAAATGTTTGTGTGTTTTTTTCATGATTTTGCATTTTTCCCTTATGAATGGTTCTTGCTCATCCTATGGGTCACAAACGGCACTGTAAGTTGTATTTGCCAGTTTTGATAACCAGCAACTGGTGATAACCTGGCAAAAAGCGGGGTGTGAGTAAAATGAAAGCGTAATTTTGATGTAATTTTTGATTTTGACAAATTAAGCTGGCCTGGATTCTGGGTTTTGGGTTGCATGCATGCATGCGTTTCTGCTTGATTACAAGTACCATTGTGCTTTGTTTATGCTTTTTGTGCTTACTATATATGCATGTATATTTGATGATAGCGTAATGACATGTTTTGTTTTATTAGCTGCTTTTTGATATTATTACAAATTTGCCTGTGTTGTGAAGAGACATGTATGACGGTATGTGTCGCTCTACACCACGTGGTTAATATCTGCGTTTATACTAAATTTCACAGATATGATATTTGCATACTGTGATCACAAAAATACATTCGCCTCACTAGTGGATGTTAAAATTTGACCATAATAGTATTGAAGTAAAATAAAAGAGATATACAGGAAGCCACAATACAGATACTGCCCTTCTCCCTTAAGGAACAGGCAGGCCTAGATTTATATACATATCCTTGATTGGACCTAAGGATGCAATTATAGATTCGTGGCTCTTGTTAAAAGGTGACCTAACTTTTTCATTTTTTCTACATTTTTCATTTTTTTCCCTTGAAGGAGGCGCTTCTCCCCAGATGTTGCATTGTGTCCAGACTGCAGAGATGTAATAGGAACAACAACATTATGCATAATTCCCCTTAATATGACCTGACCAGACTGTTTCTTTCTCTTTAGACTTTTTCTTTAGGCCTATATTTTTGATGCTTTCCAGTCTGACTGTCAGCTTAGTGATAGACTGGTTAACTGATTTTTTTTAATATAATAAGGAAAGTTTCTCATCTCAACAGGAGACACTGTACGTTCATTCTTGAATGTGAAAAAAAAAATGTAATGCCCATTCTAATTAGATTCTCAGTTCTTTTAGCTGCTGTTTTAATGTTTGATGGACCACATGTGTTCTAATAATGGAAACATTAGGAGTTTGTACTCTTGTTTTTTCTCTGTTTTCGCATTTTTGATAAATTAGCCCTTGTATGAATGCCCCTGATCATCTGTTATGTAAATTCGTTTTTGAAATGTTTTAGGTGAGGGATTTAGGAACACTCAGATTTTCTCATTTAGGAAAATGTTTACCCATTAGATGATGCCCCTATATGTAAGGACTTCCACTCAGATAAAATGTTTATGTAATTGCCTACCCCTAGATGATAGAAGACATGCTCTCATATGGAAACACAATTGAAGAGGCTAGAGTCATTGTTTTGCCTTCTATGAGAATGATAGTGTATTTTAGATTATGATAGTCTCATGGTGTATGACCCCTCTCTTGAACATTGTAGGGTAACTGATTGCAATCCCCTTGTTAAATATTGAATTGTTTTTTGTACAACAATTGAAGGAAACTAACGATTGTGTCATATCTTCTACATTGATAGGTTCTGCAGGATTCTCCAGAGTCAAAGGGAGAGTGACACCTGCAGAACGAATGACAAAGATGAATTCGAATTCCTATCCTTGACAGCCATAGATAAAAGCAGGAAGTTTTGGTCTATAGTCCCAGCACCCAGTAAGGAATCTGCACGCCATCAATGGTATTCCCTAGTTCTTTGTTCACACTACTGCCCAGCGTTCCACAACAGAAGAAAAGGAGTCCCTTTGGTTTTGCAACAGAATTTGAATTGGAAAAAAAAGAGCGCAAAAAGGTACCTGTTATGTACTGGCAACCTCTGACAGTGTACAGCCCCTTGAGCCCTTGGCCTAAGTTTTGGCCTGAAGCCCTTGAGTCCTTTGGTCTGTGTCTTGGCCTGAGCCTTGGTCTAAGTTGGCCACACCGTTCCCTTTTTCACCTTTGCTCCAACGAAAAAGAAATGAAATGGAGAATTCGAGATTGGCGAGAGGCACTATCTTATGGTGCCCATGAACGAGCAGCTTGAGCGTCCTCTGACACCGAACAAGGAGTGTTGGAGTTTGAAAGTGCTGCTGATTTGCTAAAGGAGTTTCCTTGACAATGCTTGGATCTGCACGAGATGCTTTGTGCCCTTGATCACGAAGAGCACGTCATTTGTAGTGTCTGCCGTAGTGTCTGCCGCAGATGAGAGACACTGGTGCACTGCCCTTATGACATGGAGACTTTTGACTGAACTATGAGTGTTTGCCAAAAGGGGCACTCCAACGGATGCTGAGATACATTTCTATGGAAGGCCTGAAATGATGAGGCCCTTGCAGCGATGGATGAAGAGATTCGATGAGCAATAATAGTCCACCAGAGGGACTTGGAATTGGACTCTGGGCATAAGTTGTGGTTATAAAAGTAATTCCTTAAAGGTTAAAAATACTGGGTGTTGTGGAATTAATTTTTATTGTCTTGCCTGCAATATTCTAGAGTAGTGTTCTGTTTAGTTTAGGTAGAATACAAGTTCATTCTCTGTGGAATAGTATCTATACCCAACTTGAGAGCATTGAAGGATTGCATTGATACTGTTTTATATGAGTATATAGTGTTTTCTGAAAGATTTTAGGATTTGCTATTGCTTAGGGTTGTGAAAATGCTAATTTCTCTGTAATAGTGGTCATTATTTCTTCCTACTGTTTGTATGTATGCTTATGACCTAATGTCCCGTTCTTTAGTATTCCTGGTCATACTCTTGCTGAAATGTTTAGAATGGAAATGGTTATCTAGCAATGAATTAGAAAATTGACGAAATTATGTTCAAATTAATGAGCACCTGTTTTCCATGTTCCTACTGAGTAATACGAATGTCTTCAGCAAACGCTAAAAGGGCCATCTGTTGTAAATTAGCATAAATGGGTTAGCGTTAGCAGAAGCCATTTCGCATTTAGAAGTTATCTTACCCGTTTTTTAGAAGCCATTTTAGTTTCTGGAGGCCATCTTGACTACCATGTGCTGCCATGTGCTCACTATCTGTATTGTCCTACCTTCCTTTTAGCTGCGCCTGAAGTCTGCCTAGTAACAAGATATATTTAGCCTCCTCCACTTCCACGCATGCTCAGAAATGCCTGGTAGAGTTTGCATCTGTTACTGATTAAGTTTTACATAGGAATGTGTTCACTACGTTCTGAAACTGTTAGCTCCTCCCACTTGGTTCCACATGTCCTTATTAGGTATTCCTTGTGTGCTCACAGGAACACAAGACTGCCCCCTTTTGTGTATGCTTACTGTGTAAGTCTGAAATGTATATAAGGCATCAGCCTTCTGACTTCCTCAGACTGCCTCATTCATTTGCCATGGCCTTTGGACGACGCAGCCTCACTTCATGTAATAAACTGTCCTTTGATATTTCAGAGTTCTGTGCCAGCCTCTTATTGCTTTTAAAGGACTCCAAGGTTTTTGAATTCCACACAAGTACTGCTGTTCCATTACTACAAGAGGAGGCCTCAAGTACTGCTGTTCAATTACTACAAGTTGAGGCCTCAAGTACTGCTGTTCCCTTACTACAAGTGAAGGCCACACGTACTGCTGTTCCATAACTACAAGATAAGGCCTCAAGTACTGCTGTTCCATTACTACAAGAGGAGGCCTCAAGTACTACAGTTTCTTTACTACATGTGGAGGCCTCAAGAACTGCTGTTCCATAACTACAAGTGGAGGACTCAAGTGCTGCTGTTCCATTACTGCAAGTGGAGGCCTCAAGAACTGTTGTTCCATGACTACAAGTGGAGGCCACAAGTACTGCTGTTCCGAGTACTGCTGGTCCATAACTCCAAGTGGAGGCCGCAAGTAGTGCTGTTTCAATACTGCAAGTAGAGGCCGCAAGTACTGCTGTTCCATTACTACAAGAGGAAGTCTCAAGTACTGCTGTTCCATTACTACAAGTGGAGGCCGCAAGTACTGCTGTTCCATTACTACAAGTTGAGGCCGCAAGTACTGCTGTTCCAAGTACTACTATTCCATTTCTACAAGTGGAGGCTGCAAGAACTGCTGTTCCATTACTACAAGTGGAGGCCGCAAGTACTGATGTTCCATTAATACAAGTGGAGGCCGCAAGTGCTGCTGTTCCAAGTACTGCTATTCCATTACTACAAGTGGAGGCCACAAGTACTACTGTTCCAAGTACTACTGTTCCATTACTACAAGTGGGGGCCGCAAGTACTGCTGTTCCATTACTACAAGTGGAGGCCACAAGTACTTCTGTTCCATTACTACCAGCGGAGGCTGCAAGTGCTGCTGTAATGTTACGACAAGTGGAGGCCACAAGTACTGCTGTTCCAAGTACTGCTGTTCCATTACTACAAGTGGAGGCCTAAAGTACTGCTGTTCCATTACAGCAAGTGGAGGCTGTAAGTGATGCTGTTCCATCACTACAAGCGGAGGTCACAAGTACTGCTGTTCCAAGTATTGCTGTTCCATTACTAAAAGTGGAGGCCGCAAGTACTGCTGTTCCATTACTACAAGTGGAGGCTGCAAGTACTGCTGTTCCTTTACTACTAGTGGAGGCCTCAAGTACTGCTGTTTCGTTCCTTCAAGTGGAGGCCTCAAGTACTGCTGTTCCTTTACTGAAGGGTGAGGCCTCAAGTACTGCTGTTCCATTACTGCAAGTGGAGGCCGCAAGTACTGCTGTTCCATTACTAGAAGTGGAGGCCAGAAGCACTGCTGCTCTGAGTACTGCTGTTCCATTACTACAAGTGGAGGCTGTAAGTACTGCTGTTCCATTACTACAAGTGGAGGCTGCAAGTACTGGTGTTCCAAGTACTGCTTTTCCATTACTACAAGTGGAGGCTGCAAGTACTGCTGTTTCATTACTACAAGTGGAGGCCGCAAGTACTGATGTTCCATTACTACAAGTGGAGGCCGCAAGTGCTGCTGTTCCAAGTACTGCTATTCCATTACTACAAGTGGAGGCCGCAAGTACCGCTGTTCCAAGTACAACTGTTCCAGTACTACAAGTGGAGGCCTCAAGTACTGCTGTTCCATTACTACAAGTGGAGGCCACAAGTACTGCTGTTCCGAGTACTGCTGTTCCATAACTCCAAGTGGAGACCGCAAGTAGTGCTGTTTCAATACTACAAGTGGAGGCCGCAAGTACTGCTGTTCCAAGCACTGCTGTTCCATTACTACAAGTGGATGCTGCAAGTGCTGCTGTTTGTTTCAAGTACTGCTGTTCCATTACTACAAGTGGAGGACGCAAGTACTCCTGTTCCCAGTGCTGCTGTTCCATTACTACAAGTGGAGGCCTCAAGACCTGCTGTTCCATTACTACAAGAGGAGGCCTCAAGTACTGCTGTTCCATTACTACAAGTGGAGGCTTCAAGTACACATGTTCCATTACTACAAGAGGAGGCCTCAAGTACTGCATTCCATTTCTACAAGGGGAGGCTGCAAGTACTGCTGTTCCATTACTACAAGTGGAGGTCTCAAGTACTGCTGTTCCATTACCACAAGTGGAGGCCGCAAGTATTGCTGTTGCTTTACTACAAATGGAGTCCCCAAGTACTGCTGTTCATTTACTACAAGTGGAGGCCGCAAGGACTGCTGTTCAATTACTACAAGTGAGGCAGCAAGTACTGCTGTTCCAAGTACTGCTGTTCCATTACTACAAGTGGAGGCCGCAAGTGCTACTGTTCCAATTACTGCTGTTCCATTACTACAAGTGGAGGCCGCAAGTACTGCTGTTCCAAGTGATGCTGTTCCATTACTACAAGAGGAGGCCTTAAGTACTGCTGTTCCATTACTACAAGTGGAGGCCTCAAATACTGCTGTTCCATTACTACAAGTGGAGACCACAAGTACTGATGTTCCTTTACTACAAGTGGAGGCCTCAAGTACTGCTGTTCCATTACTACAAGTGTAGGCCGCAATTACTGCTGTTCCATTACTACAAGTGTAGGCCTCAAGTACTGCTCTTCCATTACTACAAGTGGAGGCCTCAAGTACTGCTGTTCCATTACTGCAAGTGGAGGCCACAAGTACTGCTATTCGATTACTACAAGTGGAGGCCTCAAGTACTGCTGATCCATTACTACAAGTGGAGGCCGCAAGTGCTGCTGTTCCAAGTACTGCTGTTCCATTAATACAAGTGGAGGCCATAAGTACTGCTGTTCCAAGTGCTGCTGTTCCATTACTACAAGTGGAGGCCTCAAGTACTGCTGTTCCATTACTACAAGAGGAGGCCTCAAGTACTGCTGTTCAATTACTACAAGTGGAGGCCTCAAGTACTGCTGTTCCCTTACTACAAGTGGAGGTCACTAGTACTGCTGTTCCAGGTACTACTATTCAATTGCTACAAGTGGAGGCTGCAAGTACTGCTGTTCCATTACTACAAGTGGAAGCCGCAAGTACTGATGTTCCATTACTACAAGTGGAGGCCGCAAGTGCTGATGTTCCAAGTACTGCTATTCCATTACTACAAGTGGAATCCGCAAGTACTGCTGTTCAAACTACTACTGTTCCATTACTGTAAGTGGAGGCCGCACGTACTGCTGTTCTATTACTGCAAGTGGAGGCCACAAGTACAGCTGTTCCATTACTGCAAGTGGAGGCCGCAAGTACTGCTGTTCCATTACTGCAAGTGGAGGCCGCAAGTACTGCTGTTTCATTACTACAAGTGGAAGCCTCAACTACTGCTCTTCCATTACTACAAGTGGAGGCTGCAATTACTGCTGTTCCTTTACTACAAGTGGAGGCCTCAAGAACTGCTGTTCCATTACTACAAGTGGAGGACTCAAGTGCTGTTGTTCCATTACTGCAAGTGGAGGCCGCAAGTACTTATGTTACTTTACTGCAAGTGGAGGCCTCAAGTACTGCTGTTCCATTACTGCAAGTGGAGGCAGCAAGTACTGCTGTTCCATTACGACAAGTGGAGGCCTCAAGTACTGCTGTTCCATTACTACAAGTGGAGGCTGCATGTACAGATGATCCATTACTTCACGAGGAAGTCTCAAGTACTGCTGTTCCATTACTACAAGTGGAGGCCCCAAGTACTGCTGTTCCATTACTACAAGTGGAGGCCGCAAGTACTGCTGTTCCAAGTACTACTATTCCATTACCACAAGTGGAGGCCGCAAGTACTGATGTTCCATTAATACAAGTGGAGGCCGCAAGTGCTGTTGTTCCAAGTACTGCTATTCCATTACTACAAGTGGAGGCCACAAGTACTACTGTTCCAAGGACTCAAGTGCTGCTGTTCCATTACTGCAAGTGGAGGCCGCAAGTACTTATGTTACTTTACTGCAAGTGGAGGCCTCAAGTACTGCTGTTCCATTACAAGTGGAGGCCACAAGTACTGCTGTTCCATTACTATAAGTGGAGGCCTCAAGTACTGCTGTTCCATTACTAAAAGTGTAGTTCTCAAGTACTGCTGTTCTATTACGACAAGTGGAGGCCTCAAGTACAGCTGTTTCATTACCACAAGTGAAGGCTGCAAGTACTGCTGCTCCTTTTCTACAAATGGAGGCCTCAAGTACTGCTGTTCATTTACTACAGGTGGATGCTGCAATTACTGCTGTTCCATTACTACAAGTGGAGGCCGCAAGTACTGCTGTTCCATTACTACAAGTGGACGCCTCAAGTACTGCTGTTCCATTACTACAAGAGGAGGCCGCAAGTACTGCTGTTCCTTTACTGCAACTGGAGGCCTCAAGTACTGCTCTTCCATTACTGCAAGTGGAGGCCACAAGTACTGCTATTCGATTACTACAAGTGGAGGCCTCAAGTACGGCTGTACCATTACTACAAGTGGAGGCCTCAAGTACTGCTGTTCCATTACTACAAGTGGAGGCCACAAGTACTGCTGTTCCATTACTACAAGTGGAGGCCGCAAGTACTGCTGTTCCAAGTACTGCTGTTCAATTACTACAAGTGGAGGCCGCAAGTGCTGCTGTTCCAAGTACTGCTGTTCCATTACGACATGTGGAGGCCTCAAGTACTGCTGTTCATTTACTACAAGTGGAGGCCTCAAGTACTGCTGTTCCATAACTACAAGTGGAGGCCGCAAGTACTGCTGTTCCTTTACTACAAGTGGATGCCTCAAGTACTGCTATTCCATTACCACAAGTGGAGGCCGCAAGTATTGCTGTTCCATTACTATAAGTGGAGGCCTCAAGTACTGCTGTTCCATTACTACTAGTGTAGGCCTCAAGTACTGCTGTTCTAATACTACAAGTGGAGGCCTCAAGTACTGCTGTTTCATTACTACAAGTGGAGGCTGCAAGTACTGCTACTCCTTTTCTACAAATGGAGGCCTCAAGTACTGCTGTTCATTTACTACAAGTGGACGCCACAATTACTGCTGTTCCATTACTACAAGTGAAGGCCGCAAGTACTGCTGTTCCATTACTACAAGTGGAGGCCTCAAGTACTGCTAGTCCATTACTACAAGAGGAGGACGCAGGTGCTGCTGTTCCAAGTACTGCTGTTCCATTACTACAAGTGGAGGCCATAAGTACTGTTGTTCCAAGTGCTGCTGTTCCATTACTACAAGTGGAGGCCTCAAGTACTGCTGTTCCCTTACTACAAGTGGAGGTCACACGTACTGCTGTTCCATAACTACAAGATAAGGCCTCAAGTACTGCTGTTCCATTACTAGAAGAGGAGGCCTCAAGTACTGCTGTTTCTTTACTGCAAGTGGAGGCCTCAAGTACTGCTGTTCCATTACTACAAGTGGAGGCCTCAAGTACTGCTCTTCCATTACTGCAAGTTGAGGCCGCAAGTACTGCTGTTCCATTACTACAAGTGGAGGCTGCAATTACTGCTGTTCCTTTACTACAAGTGAAGGCCTCAAGAACTGCTGTTTCATTACTACAAGTAGAGGCCACAAGTAGTGCTGTTCCCTTACTACAAGTGCAGGCCACAAGTACTGCTGTTCCATTACTACAAGTGGACGCTGCAATTACTGCTGTTCCTTTACTACAAGTGAAGGCCTCAAGAACTGCTGTTTCATTACTACAAGTGGAGGCCACAAGTAGTGCTGTTCCCTTACTACAAGTGGAGGCCCTAAGTACTGCTGTTCCATTACTACAAGACGAGGCCTCAAGTACTGCATTCCATTTCGACAAGTGCAGGCCACAAGTACTGCTGTTCCATTACTACAAGTGGAGGCCTCAAGTACTGCTGTTATATTACTACAAGTGGAGGCCGCAAGTACTGCTGTTCCTTTACTACAAGTGGAGGCCTCAAGTAATGCTGTTCCATTACTTCAAGTGGCGGCCGCAAGTACTGCTGTTCCATTACTATAAGTGGAGGTCTCAAGTACTGCTGTTTCATTACTACAAGTGTAGGCCTCAAGTTCTGCTGTTCCATTACTACAAGTGGAGGCCTCAAGTACTGCTGTTCCATTACCACAACTGGAGGCTGCAAGTACTGCTGTTCCTTTTCTAAAAATGGAGGCCTCAAGTACTGCTGTTCATTTACTACAAGTGGAGGCCGCAAGTACTGCTCTTCCATTACTACAAGTGGAGGCCGCAAGTTCTGCTGTTCCATTACCACAAGTGGAGGCCGCAAGTACTGCTGTTCCTTTGCTACAAATAGAGGTCTCAAGTACTGCTGTTCATTTACTACAATTGGAGGCTGCAAGTACTGCTTTTCCATTACTACAAGTGGAAGCCGCAAGTACTGCTGTTCCAAGAACAGCTGTTCCATTACTACAAGTGGAGACCAAAAGTGCTGTGGTTCCAAGTACTGCTGTTCCATTACTACAAGTGGAGGCCATAAGTACTGCTGTTCCAAGTGCTGCTGTTCCATTTCTACAAGTGGAGGCCTCAAGTACTGCTGTTCCATTACTACAAGAGGAGGCCTCAAGTACTGCTGTTCAATTACTACAAGTGGAGGCCACACGTACTGCTGTTCCAAAAGCTACAAGATAAGGCCTCAAGTACTGCTCTTCCATTACTACAAGAGGAGGCCTCAAGTACTACCGTTACTTTACTACAAGTGGAGGCCTCAAGTACTGCTGTTCCATTACTACAAGTGGAGGCCTCAAGTACAGCTGTTCATTTACTTCAAGTGGAGGCCGCAAGTACGGCTGTTCCATTACTATAAGTGGAGGCTACAAGTACTGCTGTTCCATTACTACAAGTGGAGGCCTCAAGTACTGCTGTAGCATTACTGCAAGTGGAGGCCGCTGGTACTGCTGTTCCATTACCACAAGTGGAGGCTGCATGTGCTGCTGTTCCATTACTACAAGTGGAGGCCACAAGTACTGCTGTTCCAAGTACTGCTGGTCCATTACTACAAGTGGAGGCCGCAAGTACTGCTGTTCCATTACTACAAGTGGAGGCTGCAAGTACTGCTGTTCCTTTACTACTAGTGGAGGCCTCAAGTACTGCCGTTCCATTACTACAAGTGGAGGCCTCAAGTACTGCTGTTCCATTACTACAAGTTGAGGACTCAAGTACTGCTGTTCCATTACTACAAGAGGAGGTCTCAAGTACTGCTGTTCCATTACTACAAGTGGAGGCCGCAAGTACTGCTGTTCCATTACTACAAGTGGAGGCCGCAAGTACTGCTGTTCCTTTACTACAAGTGGAGGCCTCAAGTAATGCTGTTCCATTACTTCAAGTGCAGGCTGCAAGTACTGCTGTTCCATTACTATAAGTGGAGGTCTCAAGTACTGCTGTTTCATTACTACAAGTGTAGGCCTCAAGTTCTGCTGTTCCATTACTACAAGTGGAGGCCGCAAGTACTGCTGTTCCATTACTACAAGTGGAGGCCGCAAGTACTGCTGTTCCTTTACTACAAGTGGAGGCCTCAAGTAATGCTGTTCCATTACTTCAAGTGCAGGCCGCAAGTACTGCTGTTCCATTACTATAAGTGGAGGTCTCAAGTACTGCTGTTTCATTACTACAAGTGTAGGCCTCAAGTTCTGCTGTTCCATTACTACAAGTGGAGGCCTCAAGTACTGCTGTTCCATTACCACAACTGGAGGCTGCAAGTACTGCTGTTCCTTTTCTAAAAATTGAGGCCTCAAGTACTGCTGTTCATTTACTACAAGTGGAGGCCGCAAGTACTGCTCTTCCATTACTACAAGTGGAGGTCGCAAGTTCTGCTGTTCCATTACCACAAGTGGAGGCCGCAAGTACTGCTGTTCCTTTGCTACAAATAGAGGTCTCAAGTACTGCTGTTCATTTACTACAATTGGAGGCTGCAAGTACTGCTTTTCCATTACTACAAGTGGAAGCCGCAAGTACTGCTGTTCCAAGTGCTGCTGTTCCATTTCTACAAGTGGAGGCCTCAAGTAATGCTGTTCCATTACTACAAGAGGAGGCCTCAAGTACTGCTGTTCAATTACTACAAGTGGAGGCCACACGTACTGCTGTTCCAAAAGCTACAAGATAAGGCCTCAAGTACTGCTCTTCCATTACTACAAGAGGAGGCCTCAAGTACTACCGTTACTTTACTACAAGTGGAGGCCTCAAGTACTGCTGTTCCATTACTACAAGTGGAGGCCTCGAGTACAGCTGTTCCATTACTGCAAGTGGAGGCCGCAAGTACTGCTGTTCCATTACTGCAAGTGGAGGCCGCAAGTACTGCTGTTCCATTAGTACAAGTGGAGGCCTCAACTACTGCTCTTCCATTACTACAAGTGGAGGCTGCAATTACTGCTGTTCCTTTACTACAAGTGGAGGCCTCAAGAACTGCTGTTCCATTACTACAAGTGGAGGACTCAAGTGCTGCTGTTCCATTACTGCAAATGGAGGCCGCAAGTACTTATGCTCCTTTACTGCAAGTGGAAGCCTCAAGTACTGCTGTTCCATTACTGTAAGTGGAGGCCGCAAGTACTGCTGTTCCATTACTACAAGTGGAGGCCTCAAGTACTGCTGTTCCATTACTACAAGTGGAGGCTGCATGTACAGATGATCCATTACTTCAAGAGGAAGTCTCAAGTACTGCTGTTCCAATACTACAAGTGGAGACCGCAAGTACTGCTGTTCTATTACTACAAGTGGAGGCCGCAAGTACTGCTGTTCCAAGTAATACTATTCTATTACTACAAGTGGAGGCAGCAAGTACTGCTGTTCCATTACTATCAGTGGAGGCCTCAAGTACTGCTGTTCCATTACTACAAGTGGAGGCCTCAAGTACTGCTGTTCCATTACCACAAGTGGAGGCTGCAAGTACTGCTGTTCCTTTACTACAAATGGAGGCCTCAAGTACTGCTGTTCATTTACTTCAAGTGGAGGCCGCAAGTACGGCTGTTCCATTACTATAAGTGGAGGCCACAAGTACTGCTGTTCCATTACTACAAGTGGAGGCCTCAAGTACTGCTGTAGCATTACTGCAAGTGGAGGCTGCTGGTACTGCTGTTCCATTACTACAAGTGGAGGCTGCATGTGCTGCTGTTCCATTACTACAAGTGGAGGCCACAAGTACTGCTGTTCCAAGTACTGCTGGTCCATTACTACAAGTGGAGGCCGCAAGTACTGCTGTTCCATTACTACAAGTGGAGGCTGCAAGTACTGCTGTTCCTTTACTACTAGTGGAGGCCTCAAGTACTGCTGTTCCATTACTACAAGTGGAGGTCTCAAGTACTGCTGTTCCATTACTACAAGTTGAGGACTCAAGTACTGCTGTTCCATTACTACAAGAGGAGGTCTCAAGTACTGCTGTTCCATTACTACAAGTGGAGGCCGCAAGTACTGCTGTTCCATTACTACAAGTGGAGGCTGCAAGTACTGCTGTTTCTTCACTGCAAGTTGAGGCCTCAAGTACTGCTGTTCCATTACTGCAAGTGGAGGCCCCAAGTACTGCTGTTCTTTTACTGCAAGTGGAGGCCTCAAGTACTGCTGTTCCATTACTACGAGTGGAGGCCTCAAGTACTGCTGTTCCATTACTACAAGTTGAGGCCTCAAGTACTGCTGTTCCATTACTACAAGAGGAGGTCTCAAGTACTGCTGTTCCATTACTACAAGTGGAGGCCGCAAGTACTGCTGTTCCATTACTACAAGTGGAGGCTGCAAGTACTGCTGTTCCATTACTACAAGTGGAGGCCACAAGTACTGCTGTTCCATTACTATAAGTGGAGGCCTCAAGTACTGCTGTTCCATTAGCAAAAGCGGAGGCTGCAAGTACTGCTGTTCCATTACTACAAGAGGAGGCCTCAAGTACTGCTGTTCCATTACTACAAGTGGAGGCCTCAAATCCTGCTGTTCCATAACTACAAGTGGAGGCCGCAAATACTGCTGTTCCTTTACTACAAGTGGAGGCCGCAAGTACTGCTGTTCCATTACTACAAGTGGAGGCCGCAAGTACTGCTGTTCCAAGTACTACTATTCCATTACTACAAGTGGAGGCTGCAAGTACTGCTGTTCCATTACTACAAGTGGAGGCCGCAAGTACTACAGTTTCTTTACTACAAGTGGAGGCCTCAAGTACTGCTGTTCCATTACTACAAGTGGAGGCCTCAAGTACTGCTGTTCCATTACTACAAGTGGAGGCCTCAAGTACTGCTGTTCCATTACTACAAGTTGAGGACTCAAGTACTGCTGTTCCATTACTACAAGAGGAGGTCTCAAGTACTGCTGTTCCATTACTACAAGTGGAGGCCGCAAGTACTGCTGTTCCATTACTACAAGTGGAGGCCGCAAGTACTGCTGTTCCTTTACTACAAGTGGAGGCCTCAAGTAATGCTGTTCCATTACTTCAAGTGGAGGCCGCAAGTACTGCTGTTCCATTACTATAAGTGGAGGTCTCAAGTACTGCTGTTTCATTACTACAAGTGTAGGCCTCAAGTTCTGCTGTTCCATTACTACAAGTGGAGGCCTCAAGTACTGCTGTTCCATTACCACAACTGGAGGCTGCAAGTACTGCTGTTCCTTTTCTAAAAATGGAGGCCTCAAGTACTGCTGTTCATTTACTACAAGTGGAGGCCGCAAGTACTGCTCTTCCATTACTACAAGTGGAGGCCACAAGTACTACAGTTTCTTTACTACAAGTGGAGGCCTCAAGTACTGATGTTCCATTACTACAAGTGGAGGCCTCAAGTACTGCTGTTCTATTACTACAAGTAGAGGCTGCAAGTACTCCTGTTCCATTACTACAAGAGGAAGTCTCAAGTACTGCTGTTCCATTACTACAAGTGGAGGCCGCAAGTACTGCTGTTCCATTACTACAAGTGGAGGCCGCAAGTACTGCTGTTCCAAGTACTACTATTCCATTACTACAAGTGGAGGCTGCAAGTACTGCTGTTTCATTACTGCAAGTGGAGGCTGCAAGTACTGCTGTTCCATTACTATAAGTGGAGGCCTCAAGCACTGCTGTTCCATTACTACAAGTGTTGGCCTCAAGTACTGCTGTTCCATTACTACAAGTGGAGGCCTCAAGTACTGCTGTTCCATTACCACAAGTGGAGGCTGCAAGTACTGCTGTTGCTTTTCTACAAATGGAGACCTCAAGTACTGCTGTTCATTTACTACAAGTGGAGGCCGCAAGTACTGCTGTTCCATTACTACAAGTGGAGGCCGCAAGTTCTGCTGTTCCATTACTACGAGTGGAGGCCGCAAGTAAGGCTGCTCCATTACCACAAGTAGAGGCCGCAAGTACTGCTGTTCCTTTGCTACAAATGGAGGTCTCAAGTACTGCTGTTCCATTACTGCAAGTGGAGGCCACAAGTACTGCTATTCGATTACTACAAGTGGAGGCCTCAAGTACGGCTGTACCATTACTACAAGTGGAGGCCTCAAGTACTGCTGTTCCGTTACTACAAGTGGAGGCCACAAGTACTGCTGTTCCATTACTACAAGTGGAGGCCGCAAGTACTGCTGTTCCAAGTACTGCTGTTCAATTACTACAAGTGGAGGCCGCAAGTGCTGCTGTTCCAAGTACTGCTGTTCCATTACGACATGTGGAGGCCTCAAGTACTGCTGTTCATTTACTACAAGTGGAGGCCTCAAGTACTGCTGTTCCATAACTACAAGTGGAGGCCGCAAGTACTGCTGTTCCTTTACTACAAGTGGATGCCTCAAGTACTGCTATTCCATTACCACAAGTGGAGGCCGCAAGTACTGCTGTTCCATTACTATAAGTGGAGGCCTCAAGTACTGCTGTTCCATTACTACTAGTGTAGGCCTCAAGTACTGCTGTTCTAATACTACAAGTGGAGGCCTCAAGTACTGCTGTTTCATTACTACAAGTGGAGGCTGCAAGTACTGCTACTCCTTTTCTACAAATGGAGGCCTCAAGTACTGCTGTTCATTTACTACAAGTGGACGCCACATTACTGCTGTTCCATTACTACAAGTGAAGGCCGCAAGTACTGCTGTTCCATTACTACAAGTGGAGGCCTCAAGTACTGCTAGTCCATTACTACAAGAGGAGGACGCAGGTGCTGCTGTTCCAAGTACTGCTGTTCCATTACTACAAGTGGAGGCCATAAGTACTGTTGTTCCAAGTGCTGCTGTTCCATTACTACAAGTGGAGGCCTCAAGTACTGCTGTTCCCTTACTACAAGTGGAGGTCACACGTACTGCTGTTCCATAACTACAAGATAAGGCCTCAAGTACTGCTGTTCCATTACTAGAAGAGGAGGCCTCAAGTACTGCTGTTTCTTTACTGCAAGTGGAGGCCTCAAGTACTGCTGTTCCATTACTACAAGTGGAGGCCTCAAGTACAGCTGTCCCTTACTGCAAGTGGAGGCCATAAGTACTGCTGTTCCATTACTGCAAGTGGAGGCCGCAAGTACTGCTGTTCCATTACTACAAGTGGAGGCTGCAATTACTGCTGTTCCTTTACTACAAGTGAAGGCCTCAAGAACTGCTGTTTCATTACGACAAGTGGAGGCCACAAGTAGTGCTGTTCCCTTACTACAAGTGGAGGCCCTAAGTACTGCTGTTCCATTACTACAAGATGAGGCCTCAAGTACTGCATTCCATTTCGACAAGTGCAGGCCACAAGTACTGCTGTTCCATTACTACAAGTGGAGGCTGCAATTACTGCTGTTCCTTTACTACAAGTGAAGGCCTCAAGAACTGCTGTTTCATTACTACAAGTGGAGGCCACAAGTAGTGCTGTTCCCTTACTACAAGTGGAGGCCCTAAGTACTGCTGTTCCATTACTACAAGACGAGGCCTCAAGTACTGCATTCCATTTCGACAAGTCCAGGCCACAAGTACTGCTGTTCCATTACTACAAGTGGAGGCCTCAAGTACTGCTGTTATATTACTACAAGTGGAGTCCGCAAGTACTGCTGTTCCTTTACTACAAGTGGAGGCCTCAAGTAATGCTGTTCCATTACTTCAAGTGGAGGACGCAAGTACTGCTGTTCCATTACTATAAGTGGAGGTCTCAAGTACTGCTGTTTCATTACTACAAGTGTAGGCCTCAAGTTCTGCTGTTCCATTACTACAAGTGGAGGCCTCAAGTACTGCTGTTCCATTACCACAACTGGAGGCTGCAAGTACTGCTGTTCCTCTTCTAAAAATGGAGGCCTCAAGTACTGCTGTTCATTTACTACAAGTGGAGGCCGCAAGTACTGCTCTTCCATTACTACAAGTGGAGGCCGCAAGTTCTGCTGTTCCATTACCACAAGTGGAGGCCGCAAGTACTGCTGTTCCTTTGCTACAAATAGAGGTCTCAAGTACTGCTGTTCATTTACTACAATTGGAGGCTGCAAGTACTGCTTTTCCATTACTACAAGTGGAAGCCGCAAGTACTGCTGTTCCAAGAACAGCTGTTCCATTACTACAAGTGGAGACCAAAAGTGCTGCGGTTCCAAGTACTGCTGTTCCATTACTACAAGTGGAGGCCATAAGTACTGCTGTTCCAAGTGCTGCTGTTCCATTTCTACAAGTGGAGGCCTCAAGTACTGCTGTTCCATTACTACAAGAGGAGGCCTCAAGTACTGCTGTTCAATTACTACAAGTGGAGGCCACACGTACTGCTGTTCCAAAAGCTACAAGATAAGGCCTCAAGTACTGCTCTTCCATTACTACAAGAGGAGGCCTCAAGTACTACCGTTACTTTACTACAAGTGGAGGCCTCAAGTACTGCTGTTCCATTACTACAAGTGGAGGCCTCAAGTACAGCTGTTCCATTACTGCAAGTGGAGGCCGCAAGTACTGCTGTTCCATTACTGCAAGTGGAGGCCGCAAGTACTGCTGTTCCATTAGTACAAGTGGAGGCCTCAACTACTGATCTTCCATTACTACAAGTGGAGGCTGCAATTACTGCTGTTCCTTTACTACAAGTGGAGGCCTCAAGAACTGCTGTTCCATTACTACAAGTGGAGGACTCAAGTGCTGCTGTTCCATTACTGCAAATGGAGACCGCAAGTACTTATGCTCCTTTACTGCAAGTGGAAGCCTCAAGTACTGCTGTTCCATTACTGTAAGTGGAGGCCGCAAGTACTGCTGTTCCATTACTACAAGTGGAGGCCTCAAGTACTGCTGTTCCATTACTACATGTGGAGGCTGCATGTACAGATGATCCATTACTTCAAGAGGAAGTCTCAAGTACTGCTGTTCCAATACTACAAGTGGAGACCGCAAGTACTACTGTTCTATTACTACAAGTGGAGGCCACAAGTACTGCTGTTCCAAGTACTACTATTCTATTACTACAAGTGGAGGCAGCAAGTACTGCTGTTCCATTACTATCAGTGGAGGCCTCAAGTACTGCTGTTCCATTACTACAAGTGGAGGCCTCAAGTACTGCTGTTCCATTACCACAAGTGGAGGCTGCAAGTACTGCTGTTCCTTTACTACAAATGGAGGCCTCAAGTACTGCTGTTCATTTACTTCAAGTGGAGGCCGCAAGTACGGCTGTTCCATTACTATAAGTGGAGGCCACAAGTACTGCTGTTCCATTACTACAAGTGGAGGCCTCAAGTACTGCTGTAGCATTACTGCAAGTGGAGGCCGCTGGTACTGCTGTTCCATTACTACAAGTGGAGGCTGCATGTGCTGCTGTTCCATTACTACAAGTGGAGGCCACAAGTACTGCTGTTCCAAGTACTGCTGGTCCATTACTACAAGTGGAGGCCGCAAGTACTGCTGTTCCATTACTACAAGTGGAGGC
The DNA here is from genome assembly GCF_964263255.1 of Lissotriton vulgaris. Taxonomy (NCBI): domain Eukaryota; kingdom Metazoa; phylum Chordata; class Amphibia; order Caudata; family Salamandridae; genus Lissotriton; species Lissotriton vulgaris. The sequence goes on along the minus strand of NC_141687.1, from coordinate 25,261,349 downwards.
TGCAAGTACTGCTGTTCCTTTACTACTAGTGGAGTCCTCAAGTACTGCCGTTCCATTACTACAAGTGGAGGCCTCAAGTACTGCTGTTCCATTACTACAAGTTGAGGACTCAAGTACTGCTGTTCCATTACTACAAGAGGAGGTCTCAAGTACTGCTGTTCCATTACTACAAGTGGAGGCCGCAAGTACTGATGTTCCTTTACTACAAGTGGAGGCCTCAAGTACTGCTGTTCCATTACTACAAGTGTAGGCCGCAATTACTGCTGTTCCATTACTACAAGTGTAGGCCTCAAGTACTGCTAGTCCATTACTACAAGAGGAGGACGCAGGTGCTGCTGTTCCAAGTACTGCTGTTCCATTACTACAAGTGGAGGCCATAAGTACTGTTGTTCCAAGTGCTGCTGTTCCATTACTACAAGTGGAGGCCTCAAGTACTGCTGTTCCCTTACTACAAGTGGAGGTCACACGTACTGCTGTTCCATAACTACAAGATAAGGCCTCAAGTACTGCTGTTCCATTACTAGAAGAGGAGGCCTCAAGTACTGCTGTTTCTTTACTGCAAGTGGAGGCCTCAAGTACTGCTGTTCCATTACTACAAGTGGAGGCCTCAAGTACAGCTGTCCCTTACTGCAAGTGGAGGCCGTAAGTACTGCTGTTCCATTACTGCAAGTGGAGGCCCCAAGTACTGCTGTTCCATTACTACAAGTGGAGGCCGCAAGTTCTGCTGTTCCATTACTACAAATGGAGGCCTCAAGTACTGCTGTTCATTTACTACAAGTGGAGGCCGCAAGTACTGCTGTTCCATTACTACAAGTGGAGGCCGCAAGTTCTGCTGTTCCATTACTACAAGTGGAGGCATCAAGTACGGCTGTTCCATTACCACAAGTGGAGGCCGCAAGTACTGCTGTTCTTTTGCTACAAATGGAGGTCTCAAGTACTGCTGTTCATTTACTACAATTGGAGGCCGCAAGTACTGCTTTTCCATTACTACAAGAGGAAGCCACAAGTACTGCTGTTCCAAGTACTGCTGTTCCATTACTACAAGTGGAGGCCAAAAGTACTGCTGTTCCAAGTGCTGCTGTTCCATTACTACAAGTGGAGGCCTCAAGTACTGCTGTTCCATTACTGCAAGAGGAGGCCTCAAGTACTGCTGTTCAATTACTACAAGTGGAGGCCTGAAGTACTGCTGTTCCCTTACTACAAGTGAAGGCCACACATACTGCTGTTCCATTACTACAAGTGGAGGCCTCAAGAACTGCTGTCCATTACTACAAGTGGAGGACTCAAGTGCTGCTGTTCCATTACTGCAAGTGGAGGCCGCAAGTACTGATGTTCCATTAGTACTAGTGGAGGCCTCAAGTACTGCTGTTCCATTACTACAAGTAGAGGCTGCAAGTACTGCTGTTCCATTACTACAAGAGGAAGTCTCAAGTACTGCTGTTCCATTACTACAAGTGGAGGCCGCAAGTACTGCTGTTCCATTACTACAAGTGGAGGTCTCAAGTACTGCTGTTCATTTACTACAATTAGAGGCCGCAAGTACTGGTACTGCTTTTCCATTACTACAAGTGGAAGCCGCAAGTACTGCTGTTCCAAGTACTGCTGTTCCATTACTACAAGTGGAGGCTGCAAGTACTGCTGTTCCATTACTACAAGTGGAGGCCGCAAGTACTGATGTTCCATTAATACAAGTGGAGGCCGCAAGTGCTGCTGTTCCAAGTACTGCTATTCCATTACTACAAGTGGAGGCCACAAGTACTACAGTTTCTTTACTACAAGTGGAGGCCTCAAGTACTGCTGTTCCATTACTACAAGTGGAGGCCTCAAGAACTGCTGTTCCATTACTACAAGTGGAGGACGAAAGTGCTGCTGTTCCATTACTGCAAGTGGAGGCCGCAAGTACTGATGTTCCATTACTACAAGTGGAGGCCTCAAGTACTGCTGTTCTATTACTACAAGTAGAGGCTGCAAGTACTCCTGTTCCATTACTACAAGAGGAAGTATCAAGTACTGCTGTTCCATTACTACAAGTGGAGGCCGCAAGTACTGCTGTTCCATTACTACAAGAGGAAGCCACAAGTACTGCTGTTCCAAGTACTGCTGTTCCATTACTACAAGTGGAGGCCAAAAGTACTGCTGTTCCAAGTGCTGCTGTTCCATTACTACAAGTGGAGGCCTCAAGTACTGCTGTTCCATTACTGCAAGAGGAGGCCTCAAGTACTGCTGTTCAATTACTACAAGTGGAGGCCTGAAGTACTGCTGTTCCCTTACTACAAGTGAAGGCCACACATACTGCTGTTCCATTACTACAAGTGGAGGCCTCAAGAACTGCTGTCCATTACTACAAGTGGAGGACTCAAGTGCTGCTGTTCCATTACTGCAAGTGGAGGCCGCAAGTACTGATGTTCCATTAGTACTAGTGGAGGCCTCAAGTACTGCTGTTCCATTACTACAAGTAGAGGCTGCAAGTACTGCTGTTCCATTACTACAAGAGGAAGTCTCAAGTACTGCTGTTCCATTACTACAAGTGGAGGCCGCAAGTACTGCTGTTCCATTACTACAAGTGGAGGTCTCAAGTACTGCTGTTCATTTACTACAATTAGAGGCCGCAAGTACTGGTACTGCTTTTCCATTACTACAAGTGGAAGCCGCAAGTACTGCTGTTCCAAGTACTGCTGTTCCATTACTACAAGTGGAGGCTGCAAGTACTGCTGTTCCATTACTACAAGTGGAGGCCGCAAGTACTGATGTTCCATTAATACAAGTGGAGGCCGCAAGTGCTGCTGTTCCAAGTACTGCTATTCCATTACTACAAGTGGAGGCCACAAGTACTACAGTTTCTTTACTACAAGTGGAGGCCTCAAGTACTGCTGTTCCATTACTACAAGTGGAGGCCTCAAGAACTGCTGTTCCATTACTACAAGTGGAGGACGAAAGTGCTGCTGTTCCATTACTGCAAGTGGAGGCCGCAAGTACTGATGTTCCATTACTACAAGTGGAGGCCTCAAGTACTGCTGTTCTATTACTACAAGTAGAGGCTGCAAGTACTCCTGTTCCATTACTACAAGAGGAAGTCTCAAGTACTGCTGTTCCATTACTACAAGTGGAGGCCGCAAGTACTGCTGTTCCATTACTACAAGTGGAGGCCGCAAGTACTGCTGTTCCAAGTACTACTATTCCATTACTACAAGTGGAGGCTGCAAGTACTGCTGTTTCATTACTGCAAGTGGAGGCTGCAAGTACTGCTGTTCCATTACTATAAGTGGAGGCCTCAAGCACTGCTGTTCCATTACTACAAGTGTTGGCCTCAAGTACTGCTGTTCCATTACTACAAGTGGAGGCCTCAAGTACTGCTGTTCCATTACCACAAGTGGAGGCTGCAAGTACTGCTGTTGCTTTTCTACAAATGGAGACCTCAAGTACTGCTGTTCATTTACTACAAGTGGAGGCCGCAAGTACTGCTGTTCCATTACTACAAGTGGAGGCCGCAAGTTCTGCTGTTCCATTACTACGAGTGGAGGCCGCAAGTACGGCTGTTCCATTACCACAAGTAGAGGCCGCAAGTACTGCTGTTCCTTTGCTACAAATGGAGGTCTCAAGTACTGCTGTTCATTTACTACAATTAGAGGCCGCAAGTACTGGTACTGCTTTTCCATTACTACAAGTGGAAGCCGCAAGTACTGCTGTTCCAAGTACTGCTGTTCCATTACTACAAGTGAAGGCCGCAAGTGCTGCTGTTCCAAGTACTGCTGTTCCATTAATACAAGTGGAGGCCATAAGTACTGCTGTTCCAAGTGCTGCTGTTCCATTACTACAAGTGGAGGCCTCAAGTACTGCTGTTCCATTACTACAAGAGGAGGCCTCAAGTACTGCTGTTCAATTACTACAAGTTGAGGCCTCAAGTACTGCTGTTCCCTTACTACAAGTGAAGGCCACACGTACTGCTGTTCCATAACTACAAGATAAGGCCTCAAGTACTGCTGTTCCATTACTACAAGAGGAGGCCTCAAGTACTACAGTTTCTTTACTACATGTGGAGGCCTCAAGAACTGCTGTTCCATAACTACAAGTGGAGGACTCAAGTGCTGCTGTTCCATTACTGCAAGTGGAGGCCTCAAGAACTGTTGTTCCATGACTACAAGTGGAGGCCACAAGTACTGCTGTTCCGAGTACTGCTGGTCCATAACTCCAAGTGGAGGCCGCAAGTAGTGCTGTTTCAATACTGCAAGTAGAGGCCGCAAGTACTGCTGTTCCATTACTACAAGAGGAAGTCTCAAGTACTGCTGTTCCATTACTACAAGTGGAGGCCGCAAGTACTGCTGTTCCATTACTACAAGTTGAGGCCGCAAGTACTGCTGTTCCAAGTACTACTATTCCATTTCTACAAGTGGAGGCTGCAAGAACTGCTGTTCCATTACTACAAGTGGAGGCCGCAAGTACTGATGTTCCATTAATACAAGTGGAGGCCGCAAGTGCTGCTGTTCCAAGTACTGCTATTCCATTACTACAAGTGGAGGCCACAAGTACTACTGTTCCAAGTACTACTGTTCCATTACTACAAGTGGGGGCCGCAAGTACTGCTGTTCCATTACTACAAGTGGAGGCCACAAGTACTTCTGTTCCATTACTACCAGCGGAGGCTGCAAGTGCTGCTGTAATGTTACGACAAGTGGAGGCCACAAGTACTGCTGTTCCAAGTACTGCTGTTCCATTACTACAAGTGGAGGCCTAAAGTACTGCTGTTCCATTACAGCAAGTGGAGGCTGCAAGTGATGCTGTTCCATCACTACAAGCGGAGGTCACAAGTACTGCTGTTCCAAGTATTGCTGTTCCATTACTAAAAGTGGAGGCCGCAAGTACTGCTGTTCCATTACTACAAGTGGAGGCTGCAAGTACTGCTGTTCCTTTACTACTAGTGGAGGCCTCAAGTACTGCTGTTTCGTTCCTTCAAGTGGAGGCCTCAAGTACTGCTGTTCCTTTACTGAAGGGTGAGGCCTCAAGTACTGCTGTTCCATTACTGCAAGTGGAGGCCGCAAGTACTGCTGTTCCATTACTAGAAGTGGAGGCCAGAAGCACTGCTGCTCTGAGTACTGCTGTTCCATTACTACAAGTGGAGGCTGTAAGTACTGCTGTTCCATTACTACAAGTGGAGGCTGCAAGTACTGGTGTTCCAAGTACTGCTTTTCCATTACTACAAGTGGAGGCTGCAAGTACTGCTGTTTCATTACTACAAGTGGAGGCCGCAAGTACTGATGTTCCATTACTACAAGTGGAGGCCGCAAGTGCTGCTGTTCCAAGTACTGCTATTCCATTACTACAAGTGGAGGCCGCAAGTACCGCTGTTCCAAGTACAACTGTTCCAGTACTACAAGTGGAGGCCTCAAGTACTGCTGTTCCATTACTACAAGTGGAGGCCACAAGTACTGCTGTTCCGAGTACTGCTGTTCCATAACTCCAAGTGGAGACCGCAAGTAGTGCTGTTTCAATACTACAAGTGGAGGCCGCAAGTACTGCTGTTCCAAGCACTGCTGTTCCATTACTACAAGTGGAGGCTGCAAGTGCTGCTGTTTCAAGTACTGCTGTTCCATTACTACAAGTGGAGGACGCAAGTACTCCTGTTCCCAGTGCTGCTGTTCCATTACTACAAGTGGAGGCCTCAAGACCTGCTGTTCCATTACTACAAGAGGAGGCCTCAAGTACTGCTGTTCCATTACTACAAGTGGAGGCTTCAAGTACACATGTTCCATTACTACAAGAGGAGGCCTCAAGTACTGCATTCCATTTCTACAAGGGGAGGCTGCAAGTACTGCTGTTCCATTACTACAAGTGGAGGTCTCAAGTACTGCTGTTCCATTACCACAAGTGGAGGCCGCAAGTATTGCTGTTGCTTTACTACAAATGGAGTCCCCAAGTACTGCTGTTCATTTACTACAAGTGGAGGCCGCAAGGACTGCTGTTCAATTACTACAAGTGAGGCAGCAAGTACTGCTGTTCCAAGTACTGCTGTTCCATTACTACAAGTGGAGGCCGCAAGTGCTACTGTTCCAATTACTGCTGTTCCATTACTACAAGTGGAGGCCGCAAGTACTGCTGTTCCAAGTGATGCTGTTCCATTACTACAAGAGGAGGCCGCAAGTACGGCTGTTCCATTACTACAAGTGGAGGCCTCAAATACTGCTGTTCCATTACTACAAGTGGAGACCGCAAGTACTGATGTTCCTTTACTACAAGTGGAGGCCTCAAGTACTGCTGTTCCATTACTACAAGTGTAGGCCGCAATTACTGCTGTTCCATTACTACAAGTGTAGGCCTCAAGTACTGCTCTTCCATTACTACAAGTGGAGGCCTCAAGTACTGCTGTTCCATTACTGCAAGTGGAGGCCACAAGTACTGCTATTCGATTACTACAAGTGGAGGCCTCAAGTACTGCTGATCCATTACTACAAGTGGAGGCCGCAAGTGCTGCTGTTCCAAGTACTGCTGTTCCATTAATACAAGTGGAGGCCATAAGTACTGCTGTTCCAAGTGCTGCTGTTCCATTACTACAAGTGGAGGCCTCAAGTACTGCTGTTCCATTACTACAAGAGGAGGCCTCAAGTACTGCTGTTCAATTACTACAAGTGGAGGCCTCAAGTACTGCTGTTCCCTTACTACAAGTGGAGGCCGCAAGTACTGCTGTTCCATTACTACAAGATGAGGTCTCAAGTACTGCTGTTCCATTACTACAAGTGGAGGCCGCAAGTACTGTTCCATTACTACAAGTGGAGGTCACTAGTACTGCTGTTCCAGGTACTACTATTCAATTGCTACAAGTGGAGGCTGCAAGTACTGCTGTTCCATTACTACAAGTGGAAGCCGCAAGTACTGATGTTCCATTACTACAAGTGGAGGCCGCAAGTGCTGATGTTCCAAGTACTGCTATTCCATTACTACAAGTGGAATCCGCAAGTACTGCTGTTCAAACTACTACTGTTCCATTACTGTAAGTGGAGGCCGCACGTACTGCTGTTCTATTACTGCAAGTGGAGGCCACAAGTACAGCTGTTCCATTACTGCAAGTGGAGGCCGCAAGTACTGCTGTTCCATTACTGCAAGTGGAGGCCGCAAGTACTGCTGTTTCATTACTACAAGTGGAAGCCTCAACTACTGCTCTTCCATTACTACAAGTGGAGGCTGCAATTACTGCTGTTCCTTCACTACAAGTGGAGGCCTCAAGAACTGCTGTTCCATTACTACAAGTGGAGGACTCAAGTGCTGTTGTTCCATTACTGCAAGTGGAGGCCGCAAGTACTTATGTTACTTTACTGCAAGTGGAGGCCTCAAGTACTGCTGTTCCATTACTGCAAGTGGAGGCAGCAAGTACTGCTGTTCCATTACGACAAGTGGAGGCCTCAAGTACTGCTGTTCCATTACTACAAGTGGAGGCTGCATGTACAGATGATCCATTACTTCACGAGGAAGTCTCAAGTACTGCTGTTCCATTACTACAAGTGGAGGCCCCAAGTACTGCTGTTCCATTACTACAAGTGGAGGCCGCAAGTACTGCTGTTCCAAGTACTACTATTCCATTACTACAAGTGGAGGCTGCAAGTACTGCAGTTCCATTACCACAAGTGGAGGCCGCAAGTACTGATGTTCCATTAATACAAGTGGAGGCCGCAAGTGCTGTTGTTCCAAGTACTGCTATTCCATTACTACAAGTGGAGGCCACAAGTACTACTGTTCCAAGGACTCAAGTGCTGCTGTTCCATTACAGCAAGTGGAGGCTGCAAGTGATGCTGTTCCATCACTACAAGCGGAGGTCACAAGTACTGCTGTTCCAAGTATTGCTGTTCCATTACTAAAAGTGGAGGCCGCAAGTACTGCTGTTCCATTACTACAAGTGGAGGCTGCAAGTACTGCTGTTCCTTTACTACTAGTGGAGGCCTCAAGTACTGCTGTTTCGTTCCTTCAAGTGGAGGCCTCAAGTACTGCTGTTCCTTTACTGAAGGGTGAGGCCTCAAGTACTGCTGTTCCATTACTGCAAGTGGAGGCCGCAAGTACTGCTGTTCCATTACTAGAAGTGGAGGCCAGAAGCACTGCTGCTCTGAGTACTGCTGTTCCATTACTACAAGTGGAGGCTGTAAGTACTGCTGTTCCATTACTACAAGTGGAGGCTGCAAGTACTGGTGTTCCAAGTACTGCTTTTCCATTACTACAAGTGGAGGCTGCAAGTACTGCTGTTTCATTACTACAAGTGGAGGCCGCAAGTACTGATGTTCCATTACTACAAGTGGAGGCCGCAAGTGCTGCTGTTCCAAGTACTGCTATTCCATTACTACAAGTGGAGGCCGCAAGTACCGCTGTTCCAAGTACAACTGTTCCAGTACTACAAGTGGAGGCCTCAAGTACTGCTGTTCCATTACTACAAGTGGAGGCCACAAGTACTGCTGTTCCGAGTACTGCTGTTCCATAACTCCAAGTGGAGACCGCAAGTAGTGCTGTTTCAATACTACAAGTGGAGGCCGCAAGTACTGCTGTTCCAAGCACTGCTGTTCCATTACTACAAGTGGAGGCTGCAAGTGCTGCTGTTTCAAGTACTGCTGTTCCATTACTACAAGTGGAGGACGCAAGTACTCCTGTTCCCAGTGCTGCTGTTCCATTACTACAAGTGGAGGCCTCAAGACCTGCTGTTCCATTACTACAAGAGGAGGCCTCAAGTACTGCTGTTCCATTACTACAAGTGGAGGCTTCAAGTACACATGTTCCATTACTACAAGAGGAGGCCTCAAGTACTGCATTCCATTTCTACAAGGGGAGGCTGCAAGTACTGCTGTTCCATTACTACAAGTGGAGGTCTCAAGTACTGCTGTTCCATTACCACAAGTGGAGGCCGCAAGTATTGCTGTTGCTTTACTACAAATGGAGTCCCCAAGTACTGCTGTTCATTTACTACAAGTGGAGGCCGCAAGGACTGCTGTTCAATTACTACAAGTGAGGCAGCAAGTACTGCTGTTCCAAGTACTGCTGTTCCATTACTACAAGTGGAGGCCGCAAGTGCTACTGTTCCAATTACTGCTGTTCCATTACTACAAGTGGAGGCCGCAAGTACTGCTGTTCCAAGTGATGCTGTTCCATTACTACAAGAGGAGGCCGCAAGTACTGCTGTTCCATTACTACAAGTGGAGGCCTCAAATACTGCTGTTCCATTACTACAAGTGGAGACCGCAAGTACTGATGTTCCTTTACTACAAGTGGAGGCCTCAAGTACTGCTGTTCCATTACTACAAGTGTAGGCCGCAATTACTGCTGTTCCATTACTACAAGTGTAGGCCTCAAGTACTGCTCTTCCATTACTACAAGTGGAGGCCTCAAGTACTGCTGTTCCATTACTGCAAGTGGAGGCCACAAGTACTGCTATTCGATTACTACAAGTGGAGGCCTCAAGTACTGCTGATCCATTACTACAAGTGGAGGCCGCAAGTGCTGCTGTTCCAAGTACTGCTGTTCCATTAATACAAGTGGAGGCCATAAGTACTGCTGTTCCAAGTGCTGCTGTTCCATTACTACAAGTGGAGGCCTCAAGTACTGCTGTTCCATTACTACAAGAGGAGGCCTCAAGTACTGCTGTTCAATTACTACAAGTGGAGGCCTCAAGTACTGCTGTTCCCTTACTACAAGTGGAGGCCGCAAGTACTGCTGTTCCATTACTACAAGATGAGGTCTCAAGTACTGCTGTTCCATTACTACAAGTGGAGGCCGCAAGTACTGTTCCATTACTACAAGTGGAGGTCACTAGTACTGCTGTTCCAGGTACTACTATTCAATTGCTACAAGTGGAGGCTGCAAGTACTGCTGTTCCATTACTACAAGTGGAAGCCGCAAGTACTGATGTTCCATTACTACAAGTGGAGGCCGCAAGTGCTGATGTTCCAAGTACTGCTATTCCATTACTACAAGTGGAATCCGCAAGTACTGCTGTTCAAACTACTACTGTTCCATTACTGTAAGTGGAGGCCGCACGTACTGCTGTTCTATTACTGCAAGTGGAGGCCACAAGTACAGCTGTTCCATTACTGCAAGTGGAGGCCGCAAGTACTGCTGTTCCATTACTGCAAGTGGAGGCCGCAAGTACTGCTGTTTCATTACTACAAGTGGAAGCCTCAACTACTGCTCTTCCATTACTACAAGTGGAGGCTGCAATTACTGCTGTTCCTTCACTACAAGTGGAGGCCTCAAGAACTGCTGTTCCATTACTACAAGTGGAGGACTCAAGTGCTGTTGTTCCATTACTGCAAGTGGAGGCCGCAAGTACTTATGTTACTTTACTGCAAGTGGAGGCCTCAAGTACTGCTGTTCCATTACTGCAAGTGGAGGCAGCAAGTACTGCTGTTCCATTACGACAAGTGGAGGCCTCAAGTACTGCTGTTCCATTACTACAAGTGGAGGCTGCATGTACAGATGATCCATTACTTCACGAGGAAGTCTCAAGTACTGCTGTTCCATTACTACAAGTGGAGGCCCCAAGTACTGCTGTTCCATTACTACAAGTGGAGGCCGCAAGTACTGCTGTTCCAAGTACTACTATTCCATTACTACAAGTGGAGGCTGCAAGTACTGCAGTTCCATTACCACAAGTGGAGGCCGCAAGTACTGATGTTCCATTAATACAAGTGGAGGCCGCAAGTGCTGTTGTTCCAAGTACTGCTATTCCATTACTACAAGTGGAGGCCACAAGTACTACTGTTCCAAGGACTCAAGTGCTGCTGTTCCATTACTGCAAGTGGAGGCCGCAAGTACTTATGTTACTTTACTGCAAGTGGAGGCCTCAAGTACTGCTGTTCCATTACAAGTGGAGGCCACAAGTACTGCTGTTCCATTACTATAAGTGGAGGCCTCAAGTACTGCTGTTCCATTACTAAAAGTGTAGTTCTCAAGTACTGCTGTTCTATTACGACAAGTGGAGGCCTCAAGTACAGCTGTTTCATTACCACAAGTGAAGGCTGCAAGTACTGCTGCTCCTTTTCTACAAATGGAGGCCTCAAGTACTGCTGTTCATTTACTACAGGTGGATGCTGCAATTACTGCTGTTCCATTACTACAAGTGGAGGCCGCAAGTACTGCTGTTCCATTACTACAAGTGGACGCCTCAAGTACTGCTGTTCCATTACTACAAGAGGAGGCCGCAAGTACTGCTGTTCCTTTACTGCAACTGGAGGCCTCAAGTACTGCTGTTCCATTACTGCAAGTGGAGGCCACAAGTACTGCTATTCGATTACTACAAGTGGAGGCCTCAAGTACGGCTGTACCATTACTACAAGTGGAGGCCTCAAGTACTGCTGTTCCATTACTACAAGTGGAGGCCACAAGTACTGCTGTTCCATTACTACAAGTGGAGGCCGCAAGTACTGCTGTTCCAAGTACTGCTGTTCAATTACTACAAGTGGAGGCCGCAAGTGCTGCTGTTCCAAGTACTGCTGTTCCATTACGACATGTGGAGGCCTCAAGTACTGCTGTTCAGTTACTACAAGTGGAGGCCTCAAGTACTGCTGTTCCATAACTACAAGTGGAGGCCGCAAGTACTGCTGTTCCTTTACTACAAGTGGATGCCTCAAGTACTGCTATTCCATTACCACAAGTGGAGGCCGCAAGTACTGCTGTTCCATTACTATAAGTGGAGGCCTCAAGTACTGCTGTTCCATTACTACTAGTGTAGGCCTCAAGTACTGCTGTTCTAATACTACAAGTGGAGGCCTCAAGTACTGCTGTTTCATTACTACAAGTGGAGGCTGCAAGTACTGCTACTCCTTTTCTACAAATGGAGGCCTCAAGTACTGCTGTTCATTTACTACAAGTGGACGCCACAATTACTGCTGTTCCATTACTACAAGTGAAGGCCGCAAGTACTGCTGTTCCATTACTACAAGTGGAGGCCATAAGTACTGTTGTTCCAAGTGCTGCTGTTCCATTACTACAAGTGGAGGCCTCAAGTACTGCTGTTCCCTTACTACAAGTGGAGGTCACACGTACTGATGTTCCATAACTACAAGATAAGGCCTCAAGTACTGCTGTTCCATTACTAGAAGAGGAGGCCTCAAGTACTGCTGTTTCTTTACTGCAAGTGGAGGCCTCAAGTACTGCTGTTCCATTACTACAAGTGGAGGCCTCAAGTACAGCTGTCCCTTACTGCAAGTGGAGGCCATAAGTACTGCTGTTCCATTACTGCAAGTGGAGGCCGCAAGTACTGCTGTTCCATTACTACAAGTGGCGGCTGCAATTACTGCTGTTCCTTTACTACAAGTGAAGGCCTCAAGAACTGCTGTTTCATTACTACAAGTGGAGGCCACAAGTAGTGCTGTTCCCTTACTACAAGTGGAGGCCCTAAGTACTGCTGTTCCATTACTACAAGATGAGGCCTCAAGTACTGCATTCCATTTCGACAAGTGCAGGCCACAAGTACTGCTGTTCCATTACTACAAGTGGACGCTGCAATTACTGCTGTTCCTTTACTACAAGTGAAGGCCTCAAGAACTGCTGTTTCATTACTACAAGTGGAGGCCACAAGTAGTGCTGTTCCCTTACTACAAGTGGAGGCCCTAAGTACTGCTGTTCCATTACTACAAGACGAGGCCTCAAGTACTGCATTCCATTTCGACAAGTGCAGGCCACAAGTACTGCTGTTCCATTACTACAAGTGGAGGCCTCAAGTACTGCTGTTATATTACTACAAGTGGAGGCCGCAAGTACTGCTGTTCCTTTACTACAAGTGGAGGCCTCAAGTAATGCTGTTCCATTACTTCAAGTGGAGGCCGCAAGTACTTCTGTTCCATTACTATAAGTGGAGGTCTCAAGTACTGCTGTTTCATTACTACAAGTGTATGCCTCAAGTTCTGCTGTTCCATTACTACAAGTGGAGGCCTCAAGTACTGCTGTTCCATTACCACAACTGGAGGCTGCAAGTACTGCTGTTCCTTTTCTAAAAATGGAGGCCTCAAGTACTGCTGTTCATTTACTACAAGTGGAGGCCGCAAGTACTGCTCTTCCATTACTACAAGTGGAGGCCGCAAGTTCTGCTGTTCCATTACCACAAGTGGAGGCCGCAAGTACTGCTGTTCCTTTGCTACAAATAGAGGTCTCAAGTACTGCTGTTCATTTACTACAATTGGAGGCTGCAAGTACTGCTTTTCCATTACTACAAGTGGAAGCCGCAAGTACTGCTGTTCCAAGAACAGCTGTTCCATTACTACAAGTGGAGACCAAAAGTGCTGCGGTTCCAAGTACTGCTGTTCCATTACTACAAGTGGAGGCCATAAGTACTGCTGTTCCAAGTGCTGCTGTTCCATTTCTACAAGTGGAGGCCTCAAGTACTGCTGTTCCATTACTACAAGAGGAGGCCTCAAGTACTGCTGTTCAATTACTACAAGTGGAGGCCACACGTACTGCTGTTCCAAAAGCTACAAGATAAGGCCTCAAGTACTGCTCTTCCATTACTACAAGAGGAGGCCTCAAGTACTACCGTTACTTTACTACAAGTGGAGGCCTCAAGTACTGCTGTTCCATTACTACAAGTGAAGGCCTCAAGAACTGCTGTTTCATTACTACAAGTGGAGGCCACAAGTAGTGCTGTTCCCTTACTACAAGTGGAGGCCCTAAGTACTGCTGTTCCATTACTACAAGATGAGGCCTCAAGTACTGCATTCCATTTCGACAAGTGCAGGCCACAAGTACTGCTGTTCCATTACTACAAGTGGAGGCTGCAATTACTGCTGTTCCTTTACTACAAGTGAAGGCCTCAAGAACTGCTGTTTCATTACTACAAGTGGAGGCCACAAGTAGTGCTGTTCCCTTACTACAAGTGGAGGCCCTAAGTACTGCTGTTCCATTACTACAAGACGAGGCCTCAAGTACTGCATTCCATTTCGACAAGTGCAGGCCACAAGTACTGCTGTTCCATTACTACAAGTGGAGGCCTCAAGTACTGCTGTTATATTACTACAAGTGGAGTCCGCAAGTACTGCTGTTCCTTTACTACAAGTGGAGGCCTCAAGTAATGCTGTTCCATTACTTCAAGTGGAGGCCGCAAGTACTGCTGTTCCATTACTATAAGTGGAGGTCTCAAGTACTGCTGTTTCATTACTACAAGTGTAGGCCTCAAGTTCTGCTGTTCCATTACTACAAGTGGAGGCCTCAAGTACTGCTGTTCCATTACCACAACTGGAGGCTGCAAGTACTGCTGTTCCTTTTCTAAAAATGGAGGCCTCAAGTACTGCTGTTCATTTACTACAAGTGGAGGCCGCAAGTACTGCTCTTCCATTACTACAAGTGGAGGCCGCAAGTTCTGCTGTTCCATTACCACAAGTGGAGGCCGCAAGTACTGCTGTTCCTTTGCTACAAATAGAGGTCTCAAGTACTGCTGTTCATTTACTACAATTGGAGGCTGCAAGTACTGCTTTTCCATTACTACAAGTGGAAGCCGCAAGTACTGCTGTTCCAAGAACAGCTGTTCCATTACTACAAGTGGAGACCAAAAGTGCTGCGGTTCCAAGTACTGCTGTTCCATTACTACAAGTGGAGGCCATAAGTACTGCTGTTCCAAGTGCTGCTGTTCCATTTCTACAAGTGGAGGCCTCAAGTACTGCTGTTCCATTACTACAAGAGGAGGCCTCAAGTACTGCTGTTCAATTACTACAAGTGGAGGCCACACGTACTGCTGTTCCAAAAGCTACAAGATAAGGCCTCAAGTACTGCTCTTCCATTACTACAAGAGGAGGCCTCAAGTACTAACGTTACTTTACTACAAGTGGAGGCCTCAAGTACTGCTGTTCCATTACTACAAGTGGAGGCCTCAAGTACAGCTGTTCCATTACTGCAAGTGGAGGCCGCAAGTACTGCTGTTCCATTACTGCAAGTGGAGGCCGCAAGTACTGCTGTTCCATTAGTACAAGTGGAGGCCTCAACTACTGCTCTTCCATTACTACAAGTGGAGGCTGCAATTACTGCTGTTCCTTTACTACAAGTGGAGGCCTCAAGAACTGCTGTTCCATTACTACAAGTGGAGGACTCAAGTGCTGCTGTTCCATTACTGCAAATGGAGACCGCAAGTACTTATGCTCCTTTACTGCAAGCGGAAGCCTCAAGTACTGCTGTTCCATTACTGTAAGTGGAGGCCGCAAGTACTGCTGTTCCATTACTACAAGTGGAGGCCTCAAGTACTGCTGTTCCATTACTACATGTGGAGGCTGCATGTACAGATGATCCATTACTTCAAGAGGAAGTCTCAAGTACTGCTGTTCCAATACTACAAGTGGAGACCGCAAGTACTGCTGTTCTATTACTACAAGTGGAGGCCACAAGTACTGCTGTTCCAAGTACTACTATTCTATTACTACAAGTGGAGGCAGCAAGTACTGCTGTTCCATTACTATCAGTGGAGGCCTCAAGTACTGCTGTTCCATTACTACAAGTGGAGGCCTCAAGTACTGCTGTTCCATTACCACAAGTGGAGGCTGCAAGTACTGCTGTTCCTTTACTACAAATGGAGGCCTCAAGTACTGCTGTTCATTTACTTCAAGTGGAGGCCGCAAGTACGGCTGTTCCATTACTATAAGTGGAGGCCACAAGTACTGCTGTTCCATTACTACAAGTGGAGGCCTCAAGTACTGCTGTAGCATTACTGCAAGTGGAGGCCGCTGGTACTGCTGTTCCATTACTACAAGTGGAGGCTGCATGTGCTTCTGTTCCATTACTACAAGTGGAGGCCACAAGTACTGCTGTTCCAAGTACTGCTGGTCCATTACTACAAGTGGAGGCCGCAAGTACTGCTGTTCCATTACTACAAGTGGAGGCTGCAAGTACTGCTGTTCCTTTACTACTAGTGGAGTCCTCAAGTACTGCCGTTCCATTACTACAAGTGGAGGCCTCAAGTACTGCTGTTCCATTACTACAAGTTGAGGACTCAAGTACTGCTGTTCCATTACTACAAGAGGAGGTCTCAAGTACTGCTGTTCCATTACTACAAGTGGAGGCCGCAAGTACTGATGTTCCTTTACTACAAGTGGAGGCCTCAAGTACTGCTGTTCCATTACTACAAGTGTAGGCCGCAATTACTGCTGTTCCATTACTACAAGTGTAGGCCTCAAGTACTGCTAGTCCATTACTACAAGAGGAGGACGCAGGTGCTGCTGTTCCAAGTACTGCTGTTCCATTACTACAAGTGGAGGCCATAAGTACTGTTGTTCCAAGTGCTGCTGTTCCATTACTACAAGTGGAGGCCTCAAGTACTGCTGTTCCCTTACTACAAGTGGAGGTCACACGTACTGCTGTTCCATAACTACAAGATAAGGCCTCAAGTACTGCTGTTCCATTACTAGAAGAGGAGGCCTCAAGTACTGCTGTTTCTTTACTGCAAGTGGACGCCTCAAGTACTGCTGTTCCATTACTACAAGTGGAGGCCTCAAGTACAGCTGTCCCTTACTGCAAGTGGAGGCCGTAAGTACTGCTGTTCCATTACTGCAAGTGGAGGCCCCAAGTCCTGCTGTTCCATTACTACAAGTGGAGGCCGCAAGTTCTGCTGTTCCATTACTACAAATGGAGGCCTCAAGTACTGCTGTTCATTTACTACAAGTGGAGGCCGCAAGTACTGCTGTTCCATTACTACAAGTGGAGGCCGCAAGTTCTGCTGTTCCATTACTACAAGTGGAGGCATCAAGTACGGCTGTTCCATTACCACAAGTGGAGGCCGCAAGTACTGCTGTTCTTTTGCTACAAATGGAGGTCTCAAGTACTGCTGTTCATTTACTACAATTGGAGGCCGCAAGTACTGCTTTTCCATTACTACAAGAGGAAGCCACAAGTACTGCTGTTCCAAGTACTGCTGTTCCATTACTACAAGTGGAGGCCAAAAGTACTGCTGTTCCAAGTGCTGCTGTTCCATTACTACAAGTGGAGGCCTCAAGTACTGCTGTTCCATTACTGCAAGAGGAGGCCTCAAGTACTGCTGTTCAATTACTACAAGTGGAGGCCTGAAGTACTGCTGTTCCCTTACTACAAGTGAAGGCCACACATACTGCTGTTCCATTACTACAAGTGGAGGCCTCAAGAACTGCTGTTCCATTACTACAAGTGGAGGACTCAAGTGCTGCTGTTCCATTACTGCAAGTGGAGGCCGCAAGTACTGATGTTCCATTAGTACTAGTGGAGGCCTCAAGTACTGCTGTTCCATTACTACAAGTAGAGGCTGCAAGTACTGCTGTTCCATTACTACAAGAGGAAGTCTCAAGTACTGCTGTTCCATTACTACAAGTGGAGGCCGCAAGTACTGCTGTTCCATTACTACAAGTGGAGGCCGCAAGTTCTGCTGTTCCATTACTACAAGATGAGGCCTCAAGTACTGCATTCCATTTCGACAAGTGCAGGCCACAAGTACTGCTGTTCCATTACTACAAGTGGACGCTGCAATTACTGCTGTTCCTTTACTACAAGTGAAGGCCTCAAGAACTGCTGTTTCATTACTACAAGTGGAGGCCACAAGTAGTGCTGTTCCCTTACTACAAGTGGAGGCCCTAAGTACTGCTGTTCCATTACTACAAGACGAGGCCTCAAGTACTGCATTCCATTTCGACAAGTGCAGGCCACAAGTACTGCTGTTCCATTACTACAAGTGGAGGCCTCAAGTACTGCTGTTATATTACTACAAGTGGAGGCCGCAAGTACTGCTGTTCCTTTACTACAAGTGGAGGCCTCAAGTAATGCTGTTCCATTACTTCAAGTGGAGGCCGCAAGTACTTCTGTTCCATTACTATAAGTGGAGGTCTCAAGTACTGCTGTTTCATTACTACAAGTGTATGCCTCAAGTTCTGCTGTTCCATTACTACAAGTGGAGGCCTCAAGTACTGCTGTTCCATTACCACAACTGGAGGCTGCAAGTACTGCTGTTCCTTTTCTAAAAATGGAGGCCTCAAGTACTGCTGTTCATTTACTACAAGTGGAGGCCGCAAGTACTGCTCTTCCATTACTACAAGTGGAGGCCGCAAGTTCTGCTGTTCCATTACCACAAGTGGAGGCCGCAAGTACTGCTGTTCCTTTGCTACAAATAGAGGTCTCAAGTACTGCTGTTCATTTACTACAATTGGAGGCTGCAAGTACTGCTTTTCCATTACTACAAGTGGAAGCCGCAAGTACTGCTGTTCCAAGAACAGCTGTTCCATTACTACAAGTGGAGACCAAAAGTGCTGCGGTTCCAAGTACTGCTGTTCCATTACTACAAGTGGAGGCCATAAGTACTGCTGTTCCAAGTGCTGCTGTTCCATTTCTACAAGTGGAGGCCTCAAGTACTGCTGTTCCATTACTACAAGAGGAGGCCTCAAGTACTGCTGTTCAATTACTACAAGTGGAGGCCACACGTACTGCTGTTCCAAAAGCTACAAGATAAGGCCTCAAGTACTGCTCTTCCATTACTACAAGAGGAGGCCTCAAGTACTACCGTTACTTTACTACAAGTGGAGGCCTCAAGTACTGCTGTTCCATTACTACAAGTGAAGGCCTCAAGAACTGCTGTTTCATTACTACAAGTGGAGGCCACAAGTAGTGCTGTTCCCTTACTACAAGTGGAGGCCCTAAGTACTGCTGTTCCATTACTACAAGATGAGGCCTCAAGTACTGCATTCCATTTCGACAAGTGCAGGCCACAAGTACTGCTGTTCCATTACTACAAGTGGAGGCTGCAATTACTGCTGTTCCTTTACTACAAGTGAAGGCCTCAAGAACTGCTGTTTCATTACTACAAGTGGAGGCCACAAGTAGTGCTGTTCCCTTACTACAAGTGGAGGCCCTAAGTACTGCTGTTCCATTACTACAAGACGAGGCCTCAAGTACTGCATTCCATTTCGACAAGTGCAGGCCACAAGTACTGCTGTTCCATTACTACAAGTGGAGGCCTCAAGTACTGCTGTTATATTACTACAAGTGGAGTCCGCAAGTACTGCTGTTCCTTTACTACAAGTGGAGGCCTCAAGTAATGCTGTTCCATTACTTCAAGTGGAGGCCGCAAGTACTGCTGTTCCATTACTATAAGTGGAGGTCTCAAGTACTGCTGTTTCATTACTACAAGTGTAGGCCTCAAGTTCTGCTGTTCCATTACTACAAGTGGAGGCCTCAAGTACTGCTGTTCCATTACCACAACTGGAGGCTGCAAGTACTGCTGTTCCTTTTCTAAAAATGGAGGCCTCAAGTACTGCTGTTCATTTACTACAAGTGGAGGCCGCAAGTACTGCTCTTCCATTACTACAAGTGGAGGCCGCAAGTTCTGCTGTTCCATTACCACAAGTGGAGGCCGCAAGTACTGCTGTTCCTTTGCTACAAATAGAGGTCTCAAGTACTGCTGTTCATTTACTACAATTGGAGGCTGCAAGTACTGCTTTTCCATTACTACAAGTGGAAGCCGCAAGTACTGCTGTTCCAAGAACAGCTGTTCCATTACTACAAGTGGAGACCAAAAGTGCTGCGGTTCCAAGTACTGCTGTTCCATTACTACAAGTGGAGGCCATAAGTACTGCTGTTCCAAGTGCTGCTGTTCCATTTCTACAAGTGGAGGCCTCAAGTACTGCTGTTCCATTACTACAAGAGGAGGCCTCAAGTACTGCTGTTCAATTACTACAAGTGGAGGCCACACGTACTGCTGTTCCAAAAGCTACAAGATAAGGCCTCAAGTACTGCTCTTCCATTACTACAAGAGGAGGCCTCAAGTACTAACGTTACTTTACTACAAGTGGAGGCCTCAAGTACTGCTGTTCCATTACTACAAGTGGAGGCCTCAAGTACAGCTGTTCCATTACTGCAAGTGGAGGCCGCAAGTACTGCTGTTCCATTACTGCAAGTGGAGGCCGCAAGTACTGCTGTTCCATTAGTACAAGTGGAGGCCTCAACTACTGCTCTTCCATTACTACAAGTGGAGGCTGCAATTACTGCTGTTCCTTTACTACAAGTGGAGGCCTCAAGAACTGCTGTTCCATTACTACAAGTGGAGGACTCAAGTGCTGCTGTTCCATTACTGCAAATGGAGACCGCAAGTACTTATGCTCCTTTACTGCAAGCGGAAGCCTCAAGTACTGCTGTTCCATTACTGTAAGTGGAGGCCGCAAGTACTGCTGTTCCATTACTACAAGTGGAGGCCTCAAGTACTGCTGTTCCATTACTACATGTGGAGGCTGCATGTACAGATGATCCATTACTTCAAGAGGAAGTCTCAAGTACTGCTGTTCCAATACTACAAGTGGAGACCGCAAGTACTGCTGTTCTATTACTACAAGTGGAGGCCACAAGTACTGCTGTTCCAAGTACTACTATTCTATTACTACAAGTGGAGGCAGCAAGTACTGCTGTTCCATTACTATCAGTGGAGGCCTCAAGTACTGCTGTTCCATTACTACAAGTGGAGGCCTCAAGTACTGCTGTTCCATTACCACAAGTGGAGGCTGCAAGTACTGCTGTTCCTTTACTACAAATGGAGGCCTCAAGTACTGCTGTTCATTTACTTCAAGTGGAGGCCGCAAGTACGGCTGTTCCATTACTATAAGTGGAGGCCACAAGTACTGCTGTTCCATTACTACAAGTGGAGGCCTCAAGTACTGCTGTAGCATTACTGCAAGTGGAGGCCGCTGGTACTGCTGTTCCATTACTACAAGTGGAGGCTGCATGTGCTTCTGTTCCATTACTACAAGTGGAGGCCACAAGTACTGCTGTTCCAAGTACTGCTGGTCCATTACTACAAGTGGAGGCCGCAAGTACTGCTGTTCCATTACTACAAGTGGAGGCTGCAAGTACTGCTGTTCCTTTACTACTAGTGGAGTCCTCAAGTACTGCCGTTCCATTACTACAAGTGGAGGCCTCAAGTACTGCTGTTCCATTACTACAAGTTGAGGACTCAAGTACTGCTGTTCCATTACTACAAGAGGAGGTCTCAAGTACTGCTGTTCCATTACTACAAGTGGAGGCCGCAAGTACTGATGTTCCTTTACTACAAGTGGAGGCCTCAAGTACTGCTGTTCCATTACTACAAGTGTAGGCCGCAATTACTGCTGTTCCATTACTACAAGTGTAGGCCTCAAGTACTGCTAGTCCATTACTACAAGAGGAGGACGCAGGTGCTGCTGTTCCAAGTACTGCTGTTCCATTACTACAAGTGGAGGCCATAAGTACTGTTGTTCCAAGTGCTGCTGTTCCATTACTACAAGTGGAGGCCTCAAGTACTGCTGTTCCCTTACTACAAGTGGAGGTCACACGTACTGCTGTTCCATAACTACAAGATAAGGCCTCAAGTACTGCTGTTCCATTACTAGAAGAGGAGGCCTCAAGTACTGCTGTTTCTTTACTGCAAGTGGACGCCTCAAGTACTGCTGTTCCATTACTACAAGTGGAGGCCTCAAGTACAGCTGTCCCTTACTGCAAGTGGAGGCCGTAAGTACTGCTGTTCCATTACTGCAAGTGGAGGCCCCAAGTACTGCTGTTCCATTACTACAAGTGGAGGCCGCAAGTTCTGCTGTTCCATTACTACAAATGGAGGCCTCAAGTACTGCTGTTCATTTACTACAAGTGGAGGCCGCAAGTACTGCTGTTCCATTACTACAAGTGGAGGCCGCAAGTTCTGCTGTTCCATTACTACAAGTGGAGGCATCAAGTACGGCTGTTCCATTACCACAAGTGGAGGCCGCAAGTACTGCTGTTCTTTTGCTACAAATGGAGGTCTCAAGTACTGCTGTTCATTTACTACAATTGGAGGCCGCAAGTACTGCTTTTCCATTACTACAAGAGGAAGCCACAAGTACTGCTGTTCCAAGTACTGCTGTTCCATTACTACAAGTGGAGGCCAAAAGTACTGCTGTTCCAAGTGCTGCTGTTCCATTACTACAAGTGGAGGCCTCAAGTACTGCTGTTCCATTACTGCAAGAGGAGGCCTCAAGTACTGCTGTTCAATTACTACAAGTGGAGGCCTGAAGTACTGCTGTTCCCTTACTACAAGTGAAGGCCACACATACTGCTGTTCCATTACTACAAGTGGAGGCCTCAAGAACTGCTGTTCCATTACTACAAGTGGAGGACTCAAGTGCTGCTGTTCCATTACTGCAAGTGGAGGCCGCAAGTACTGATGTTCCATTAGTACTAGTGGAGGCCTCAAGTACTGCTGTTCCATTACTACAAGTAGAGGCTGCAAGTACTGCTGTTCCATTACTACAAGAGGAAGTCTCAAGTACTGCTGTTCCATTACTACAAGTGGAGGCCGCAAGTACTGCTGTTCCATTACTACAAGTGGAGGTCTCAAGTACTGCTGTTCATTTACTACAATTAGAGGCCGCAAGTACTGGTACTGCTTTTCCATTACTACAAGTGGAAGCCGCAAGTACTGCTGTTCCAAGTACTGCTGTTCCATTACTACAAGTGGAGGCTGCAAGTACTGCTGTTCCATTACTACAAGTGGAGGCCGCAAGTACTGATGTTCCATTAATACAAGTGGAGGCCGCAAGTGCTGCTGTTCCAAGTACTGCTATTCCATTCCTACAAGTGGAGGCCACAAGTACTACAGTTTCTCTACTACAAGTGGAGGCCTCAAGTACTGCTGTTCCATTACTACAAGTGGAGGCCTCAAGAACTGCTGTTCCATTACTACAAGTGGAGGACGAAAGTGCTGCTGTTCCATTACTGCAAGTGGAGGCCGCAAGTACTGATGTTCCATTACTACAAGTGGAGGCCTCAAGTACTGCTGTTCTATTACTACAAGTAGAGGCTGCAAGTACTCCTGTTCCATTACTACAAGAGGAAGTCTCAAGTACTGCTGTTCCATTACTACAAGTGGAGGCCGCAAGTACTGCTGTTCCATTACTACAAGTGGAGGCCGCAAGTACTGCTGTTCCAAGTACTACTATTCCATTACTACAAGTGGAGGCTGCAAGTACTGCTGTTTCATTACTGCAAGTGGAGGCTGCAAGTACTGCTGTTCCATTACTATAAGTGGAGGCCTCAAGCACTGCTGTTCCATTACTACAAGTGTTGGCCTCAAGTACTGCTGTTCCATTACTACAAGTGGAGGCCTCAAGTACTGCTGTTCCATTACCACAAGTGGAGGCTGCAAGTACTGCTGTTGCTTTTCTACAAATGGAGACCTCAAGTACTGCTGTTCATTTACTACAAGTGGAGGCCGCAAGTACTGCTGTTCCATTACTACAAGTGGAGGCCGCAAGTTCTGCTGTTCCATTACTACGAGTGGAGGCCGCAAGTACGGCTGTTCCATTACCACAAGTAGAGGCCGCAAGTACTGCTGTTCCTTTGCTACAAATGGAGGTCTCAAGTACTGCTGTTCATTTACTACAATTAGAGGCCGCAAGTACTGGTACTGCTTTTCCATTACTACAAGTGGAAGCCGCAAGTACTGCTGTTCCAAGTACTGCTGTTCCATTACTACAAGTGGAGGCCGCAAGTGCTGCTGTTCCAAGTACTGCTGTTCCATTAATACAAGTGGAGGCCATAAGTACTGCTGTTCCAAGTGCTGCTGTTCCATTACTACAAGTGGAGGCCTCAAGTACTGCTGTTCCATTACTACAAGAGGAGGCCTCAAGTACTGCTGTTCAATTACTACAAGTTGAGGCCTCAAGTACTGCTGTTCCCTTACTACAAGTGAAGGCCACACGTACTGCTGTTCCATAACTACAAGATAAGGCCTCAAGTACTGCTGTTCCATTACTACAAGAGGAGGCCTCAAGTACTACAGTTTCTTTACTACATGTGGAGGCCTCAAGAACTGCTGTTCCATAACTACAAGTGGAGGACTCAAGTGCTGCTGTTCCATTACTGCAAGTGGAGGCCTCAAGAACTGTTGTTCCATGACTACAAGTGGAGGCCACAAGTACTGCTGTTCCGAGTACTGCTGGTCCATAACTCCAAGTGGAGGCCGCAAGTAGTGCTGTTTCAATACTGCAAGTAGAGGCCGCAAGTACTGCTGTTCCATTACTACAAGAGGAAGTCTCAAGTACTGCTGTTCCATTACTACAAGTGGAGGCCGCAAGTACTGCTGTTCCATTACTACAAGTTGAGGCCGCAAGTACTGCTGTTCCAAGTACTACTATTCCATTTCTACAAGTGGAGGCTGCAAGAACTGCTGTTCCATTACTACAAGTGGAGGCCGCAAGTACTGATGTTCCATTAATACAAGTGGAGGCCGCAAGTGCTGCTGTTCCAAGTACTGCTATTCCATTACTACAAGTGGAGGCCACAAGTACTACTGTTCCAAGTACTACTGTTCCATTACTACAAGTGGGGGCCGCAAGTACTGCTGTTCCATTACTACAAGTGGAGGCCACAAGTACTTCTGTTCCATTACTACCAGCGGAGGCTGCAAGTGCTGCTGTAATGTTACGACAAGTGGAGGCCACAAGTACTGCTGTTCCAAGTACTGCTGTTCCATTACTACAAGTGGAGGCCTAAAGTACTGCTGTTCCATTACTGCAAGTGGAGGCCGCAAGTACTGCTGTTCCATTACTAGAAGTGGAGGCCAGAAGCACTGCTGCTCTGAGTACTGCTGTTCCATTACTACAAGTGGAGGCTGTAAGTACTGCTGTTCCATTACTACAAGTGGAGGCTGCAAGTACTGGTGTTCCAAGTACTGCTTTTCCATTACTACAAGTGGAGGCTGCAAGTACTGCTGTTTTGTCATGTGCTTATCTAGGTTCCTGATCGATACTGTGACCTTATGCCCCTATTCGGCTATAAAGCCCTTTTTCCCTATATTGGCATAACCGTTCAAGTACGATTTTCTGAAAAGTCATCTCTGGCCTCACACGAGCAGAGCCACAGAGCCACATTCCAGCATGACTCTCTGCTACTTCCTTTGCGACCAATTAGTGCAATGACAGAGCAGCAGTCACTATCTGATATTCCTAGATAACACTCCGAGTTCTTCAACAAGATAAAAACTTAGCAAACCTGGAAATCCCCGCTTGCTATGTTTTGATTAGTAATGGAACTCTAATGAGCAACTGATAACTATCACTTCCTAGTGACATCTTTAATTGACGTCTTATGTCCAGCAAACTTGCGTCAAACCCGGCACCTGTCAGGTATAAATATTACCAACGTTGCCTTAAGCAATGAGCGAACATGTTGCTGATGCCAGCTGCCTGCATGACCCCGTGTTGGTAAAAACTAGCACTCTGTCGCTGCAGCCTGCTATCCTGTGGTGGTGAAGCTACTGATTACCATTATCGCCGCTACAGCGCGACCTATGGTGCAGTACGCTTGAGGAGCCGTGCAGCCGTCCTCTGCGAAGACATCCAGCCCAGCTGCCCGCGGACGCTGTCACCCCTCCTTCCTCCAGACGCGCTGAGAGAAGCCGCTGCCTTTCTCGTGCAGAGAAATCCAGTCCCGGCGCTTCCAGTTTACCCTCGCAGGTGACTGGGATATCGAGAGAGACCCCTGAAGGAGATACCAATCCTCCATCATTCTATTCAGAGGTATGGTGTTGACTAAACCCTTAGACGAGAATTCTTGAAACAAACCTTGGCAAAACCAACTTAACTTAAGCTACTTACTTACTCCCCTTCTCACGTGTTAGGCCTAGGTCAGGCACACTGGGGTAGGCTTAGTTAGAAGCACCAGTTGAGTATGTTAGCCTAATGTATATATGACTGTATAAATGTTTTATTACTTTTAAACCATTGTATGGCTAAGAAACCATATCAATGCTTTTACAGTTCTATTTCGCTATTCTTATCTTACTGTACGTACTTTTTATAATAACAGTTATTGCAATTGTGGCAATACATTTCTCTTGTACGAGAAGAAAGACTGTTCAATAAATGTTAACCTTTATTGATACACGCCCGTCTCTCTATTCTCTACATACTGTGAAAGTAAACTGCACTAGACTGACTGAGTGAAATCTATGTCTATTGTTTCACACGACCCTAGAGATCGACTCTTGATCTGAGGAGCAAAGTTGTCATGTTGCACGGTTGTTGGAAAGCTGAATCCCTTCTTGTCTGTGCCAAGGAAGCTGATCACTTCCTATGCAGAGAAGAAAGTTTCCAGTGACCTCTGAGCTAGTTGGTAACACAACCCAATTAAGTTTAGCATAGTCAGTGGAGGCCTGGAATATAGCCAGTTCCACGTCGATACTACTGTTTATGTTATTCCAATGCGCAGGGCCTAGTGGGAAACTAGGAACTACACTACATGGCGCCCTAACGTTTGGTAAGGCGATAAACTAACGTAAGACTTGTAGAGTAACTCAGTCGTGCATATTTCACACCCCTTTCTCCCGTAAATACTCCAATAGACGTCTGGAGTGGGTGAAAGGTTAAAATCCGCCCGACCTTAGTAGGAAGAGATTCCTATGTAAAGCTCTGGTTTATTCAACGTTGAAGGATACAGTGTTCCAAAATATTGTGCATCTAATCTTTGTCTCCTTGGAGACCTACTCTGCAAACCTCGCATTTTTACAATGCCAGAAAACGGAACCTCTGGGGCCGCAGTAGATGCGACTCAGCAAGGTCCCGAATACACAGACCCGGGTGCTATTATCATCCCGGTCCAGTTAAGAAGATCTATAACTTTAAAACTTATAGAACACGGACTGACACCTCAGGGTGGTACAGTAATTTTCGTGATAGAGGCTCACGAGTATCGGCAGACAGAGGTATTCTATTCATGGATAAACTTTCCAGCGGTAAACGCTATAACACAAGAGTTTCACTATTACAAAATAGAGGAACCTCCGGATGAGTACGCCCCTTTCGAGGAGGTTGAAATTCCACTTAAATTTCAAGAGCACCTGCTCTGGTTTAATGGCGCCCTAAAACACAATGATCACATAACCAGGCTCGGTCCACTAGGTAGACCAGGAGCCACGTGGCCGGTTCTAGCCAGCTACACACCACATCCTGACATTGCAAAAATGTCTAGAGAAGAGCTGTTAGTACAGCTAAACACATTAATAAAAATACATAGGCAATTAGTCCAATATGTAATACGGACTGCAACAGTCCAGCCAGCTGTTAATACACCACAGCTGACCCCTCATCAGGGGAACACAAATAAAATTACACCACAGAACATACAGTCATGTCTTGGTAAAACACCCGTAAAACGGGAACAAATTCCTTTCTGGTTAGCCCAGAAAATCACTCAAATAGAGGCAGTATTTCCTGATACTACCCCTATTGAGAAACACAGAATCTTGACCATCTGCCTTCCTATGGGAATCGCACCACACGTGGAGGACTGCGACACTTGGGGTACAGTCTTTGCTTCCATTTACACAAAAACACACGGTGTTCCGTCTATGGCGGTAATACCAGACGTGCTAAAACAGATTCAAAATGAATTCGGTCCAGAACCAGCTTTAAATCTAGGTATGAAATTACTGAAAGACTTCAAGCAGGTCACGGCTATATTATTAGCCAATATAAAGGGAGAAGCAGCATCTGTGGCGATTCGCCAGAAGTTGAGGGAAACAGATATAAAAGATCCTGTTGAGCTTGCAAAAATCATAGAAAAATGCTATGAAGAATTAGGTAGAGACAGCTTGGGTGGGAAACCAGTTAAGCCCCAACTGCTCGAAAATCCAGAAAAATTATTTATTAAAAATAATTCAAACACTCCTAAAAAGAGCTGGGATGGAAATAAACAATCCACTCCCAAGGAAAAAGTTTTCCAGTCCAGAGGAAGGTCTCCTCGACGGAGGGAAAGAACTCCGACTCGAGAACGCCAGTCTCCCCAACGGGAGCCCTCTGAGAAAAGATATAACCTTAGAAATAGGGATAATATAAAAAAACCTGATAGATATCAAAGTATTGATACACGTCCCTCTCGATCTTTTCCACAGAATTCGGAAAGAAGAGGACGGTCAGACCCAGGAGAGCACACCAAGTCCAAAGACAAGGAACCTGCTCAAAATAAGAAATCTCAGTTTCCTAAAAAGAAGGTAGCCAGTATTAGAGTAATCAACCATGCCGAGAATACTGAGGACACAGTTGAAAAACGGGGAGTGGGCATTGACAATGTTGGACAGTGCAGCAGAAATCAGTATAGCGCGCAAGATCTTGATGAGTCATCTGGAGACAGTGGACACGAATGAATACATTCAGGTTGAAACTGCCGACGCCAGGCTTAGCGAGCCCCATAAAATATACGAAATAACATTGCGTATAGAGGGTGATAAGACTAGGAAAATTAAGGGTCTATTTTGGGATAAGCTCTCAAAAGGCTATGATATTCTGTTAGCTGAAAAAGATTGGCCCCCAGAGTTTGTCAGGGAGTGCCCTCGTGGCGAAGAGGTAATTATGCCTGCCTTCTCGAATCACATACCGATTCACAAAAAATACACATATGCAAGGAAATGGGCAGTAGCCCAGGCACCTGCATTGTATAAAAATCATGTAGGATGGGATGAGGATTCACCTCCTCACAAAATCCAACTAAAAAGTGAACCAACTGCCCAACGGCAGTATCCCATAAAGCAAGAAGCTAAAAAACAGGTCAGGGAGATCTTAGATCAACTTGAGTACCAGGGGGTGATTGAAACATGCACCTCTCAAATGAACAATCCTTTGTTTCCTGTCTCCAAGCCAGACAATTCATATCGTCTAGTTTTGGACTACAGACATCTTAATACATGTTGCCAAACATTTGCAGTACAAAACTCGCATAGTGCAGCCCTAATGAATAACATAGTTAGGAAAAAATATAAAACGACATTAGACATTTCTAATGGTTTCTTTTGTCAAAACATTGCACCAGAAAGCAGATACTTGACCGCTTTCTCCGCATTTGGGTCACAGAAAAAATTCTGTCGACTCCCACAGGGGTTCAAGAACAGCCCAGGACTATTCTCAGCTAGGGTAACAGAGTTACTACAAATCTATGATGATGAAGCATTATCTTACGTAGATGATATTTATCTCACAGACGACGACTTGGATACTCACTTGAAAAGAGTGAACACCATTATACTTGGGTTCGCAGCAGAGGGTTACAAATTCAACTTTAAAAAGTCCCGAATTGCCCATCTAACAGTACTATTCTTAGGGTACGAATTATCAAGTGAAGGGAAAAGCCTAGCGGACAACTTCTTAGAGAAGTGCGCTGTACTCCAAGCTCCAAAAACGCTGAAGAATTTACAATCCATACTAGGTTTTCTGAATTTCGGAAGAACTTACATCCTAAATTACGCAGAGAGGGTTAAACCTCTCTACGAACTAATTAAACCTGATTTAAAACAAATCAATTGGACTCAAAAACACACAGAAATTTTGAGATCACTGCAAACAGACATGTTAGCAAAAACAAAGTTAGATACACGTGACAACACGATCGATCTTGTAATCCGAGTCATCCCAGGAAGATGCGGATTCACGTACCTAACCTCTAATGAGGGAGAAAAGGTACCCATTTCAATTAAAACTCACTTGTACACACAAGCAGAAAAAACATTCAGTCGCACAGAAAAAACTGTGAACGCAGTGCAAATCGCATTAGCAAATGAAAGAGAACTAGCACACGGCAAACGGATTAATATCCTTACAGCGGAATCCGCCTTCGAAGCGCTATTCAGCCCAGTAAATCTGCCTACAGTGTCACTGGATCCAAAATGGATACAGTGCATAGATTCTCTAGCAGCGGAGGACGTGAAATACTATTTCGCCCCGCAATACAAAGAACTGAATGATTTGGAATATGAAGAAGAATATCCTCTGCCAATCGAAATCCTGCCTCTCCCACAATACGCATGTATAATCTATACAGATAGCTTTGTACAGCATTTCAACGTAGAGAGAAAATCCTACAATGCAGCATGTGCGATTATTAAAGGTCGTTGGCTGTGCGGTAAATTCAGACCGAAAGTAACAAAAACTGAATCTGTAAGAAACTGTTCGGTTCAGAGAACTGAAATCAGATCTTTAAAGATGGCGCTCGAAAATGCAGAACGCGAATTCCCCACACTTATCGTGTGCGATTCTCATTTTTGCGTCAATTCTTACAATAACAAACTGCAGAGTTGGATCGAAAACGACTACAAAGATGACACAGGTGCCACAATAAAGCATAAAATGCTTTGGGAACAGGTAGCTCTTTTACACAAAGAACTACAAAAGACTCACGTGATTCACGCACAGAGTCTTCAACGTGATGGCGTTCACGTTGCAGGGAATTCATTGGCTAATGCAGCCACCGCGGAAGCAACTAAACCGGCTTCCGTAGCCACAAAAAAGCGTACAGATAAGTATATAGACGGGGAAACCATGCTAGCAGTAAAAACGACCGTAAAAGGCGACTGTGCAGCACTACCCGTAAACTATCCACTCAATTATGCATACATAATCGATGCAAACTCCGTTCCTTTTGCTCGAATCCCTGGAGTGGGGGATAGAGTAATTCCAAACAGGAGCAGGAGGGGCTTCCTCCTACTGGAAGCACACATGGGGTTGGGTCTGAAACACCAAACAATCAAAGCCTCTCTGAAAGAATTGCAATCAGAGTACTGGTGGCCAGGAATGAGTATAGATATTCAATGTTTTGCTCAAAATTGTGAAGACTGCAATAGAGATCGCAGTAATGAACAGGCCAGGGTAGTTTCAGGATCCCTTCTAGACAGCATAAGGCGGTCTATCTGCGCAATCAAAGAAGAGAAGCGCGTCCCAGTGTACAACGTTTAAGACGAAATGCACTTAAAAAATGAGGCCACCAGCACTCGGCTGACGCCTAGAACGGTTATAAAAGATTAGCGAGTCCATATCGGCACATACGCAATTACCACGTTCCATTCTGACCAGGGTCCTGCTTTCAGCTCTTGAGCTGTGGGGAGGCCATGGCTAGCATGGGAATTGGGTTGCGGTATTCTTGTCCGTCGCACAAGTGTGGTAGAAAGAAAAAACCGGGACATAAAGCAATCTATAACAGCGAAGGTATTAGGTTCAGGCGCTGGGTGGGTCAAACATTTAATAAGTGTCCAGACTAGTCTTAACAACATGCCAAGAAATTCTCTAAAAGGTTTCAGCCCATACGAACTATTGTTCGGAATAAGAATGCGCGTTCAGGACCTCGATAGTCAGATGTCAGTGGTACAAAAAGAAACAACGCAGTTTGAAGTAAAAGACCGTTTGGCTGTTTTACAGGAACTGAATGAAACAAGAAAATCATTAAGCAACATAAAGTTAAAGCAACAGCCAAGTACCACTGACGAGGCACCACCCGCAACAGCCCCAGCAAGGCCTGTCTGGATTCCAAAGATTGGGGATCTAGTCAGAGAAAAGATCGCGGTTAAGAAGGAATTTGGGCCTTCTTACAGAAAAGCAGTACCTGTCTTAGCAGTCACCGGAACAAGATCAGTTGTGCTACCGCCCCTTGCTGGTAAAAAGGAGAACAGAGTCGTGTCCATCGATCTGGTAAAACCACAAGCATGTGGCCTATAATAAACAGTAGGCCCAGTGGACTCCCAAGAAACAACAGAATACCCAAACTTGCAACAATCCAAGAGGTTCAAACTGAAAGACTAATCACATTCGATCAGCCTGCAGTGCACAATGAAGGACTATGCAATAATGCCATGGAACTCGTGCCTCTTGAAACACAGATTGAAACAGTTCGTCAAGAAACAACACCAGTCTACAATAATGTGGCATCAGAAAGTGCTACCGAGAGACAGATTGAAAGAACAATCCCATCAATTGACACAACTGCCTCTGGTTATTTCATCAACTTCGACAACTTCTCTGAAGATTTAAACGACCCCGAAGTGATGCCAGAAACAAAAAAGATTTCTAAAGAAAATGAAACAGGACTCCTTCAACAAATCAAAGAACTATATCTGGATTCACCGTTGATTGAGCATTGGATTATTACAGGGGTATTCGAACTCCTACTCTGCCTAATTTTAGTTTTAATTTTAGGGAAGTTCATTACAATTGAATGGACACAGCAAGTCAGAACATCAACCTAGTCCTGAAACCTCACAGATCATCCCACGTGAAGAAAAGAGAACTGTCAACAGTAAATGTCACAGCAATTCCAATACCTGGTGGGGTAGTATGGGAGAAAACAGACTATGAGATCTATGGTCCGGTCGAAATCCTGAAGTATCCTCATCAACTAAAGGTTTCCTTAAGTGACTTTGTTACACCAAGTACATTCTCTGATAATTGGGACTTTAACAGTATTAATGACATGATGTCTGATTTAGTAATGTCAGCTAGATTCACAGATCATGATTATTTACAAGGTTCATCTAGTTATGAGCAGTTATTCTGTTATACCCACTATGGGGATCATTACTTGCATAAATCTGCACAGCCTAGAAATGTTTTTATGTATAACCAATGGGAACATTGTTCTACACCACCTAAAAGCAGTTCTAAAGCATTTTTTGAGAAATTCAAATATTTTTCAGGGTTTAACACCAGTGATGCAGAAACGTTTTATTATAAACTGTTAGATAAAACAGGAATGAAAACAATGCTGACAAATTCAAAATTGATATATTCAGAAGCATTTTTTGACAAAATGATGACATTTGGTTTTGATTATTGGAAAAATAATATTGAAACGAAATCAATTTGGGGTACAAAAGATTGGCAGGTGCAAGGCATAGAAGCACTGTTTAGAACCTGCATGATACCAGAACAAATGTTATTTTTAAATGACACTGTACACCAAACATCTTGTCTTGGCCTAGCCAAAAACAAAGAAATGAAAACACCGTCTATACCAAAGCCAATAGCTGAGAATACAACTGCAGATAATGAGTTAGACGTGTCACAAATTTTACATTTCAACAGAACACATCCTGATTGGAAAAAGTGGTTAATCTGGCCTACAGACACAAATAGCTGTCAAGATAGGTTCCTGAATAAAACACAGGGTTTAAAAATGACCAGATTAGACTCAAGATATTCCCAGAGACAACATCCAGGAATTATAACCACATACAGTGTAGGCAAACTCTGCCTAGAATGGCTAACTACATCCACACTGGCTGAAATTAAGCAACACTTGTCTTTATTAAAAGATGGTGCTGATTTGCGCGATTTCATTCTTGGACCACGCAAACAGCGTCAAAAGCGTTTCATAGCGACCAGCATCTATGCTGCTTACAACGAGGCTTGGAAAGTAAAACAAATTGAAACTGCTGAAAAGATACGAGAAATTGATCGTATTAATTTGGAAAAATCACTTTCTGTAGTAGACAATGGGTTAATGACTCTGTCTTCCAGAATATATTCTTTGGACAATATTGTATCATCTGCCTTTGATGTGATAGACAGAGATTTGCTAATGTTACAACATGGCCAATCTCAATTACGTTCTATTATAGAACTAGGCTGGACGCTGCAAAATCTTCGTTCAGGCTATGTGCCTTGGCGTCTGATAAACACAACGTCATTATTTTCCATTTTTAACCTTACTGATAAACAGATCAGTTTGGCACAGAAAGGAGCAGACTATACAATCTTGAGCATCGAGAAACTCGAGAAATTATCATTGACAATGTCAGAGAGTCCTGTCATTGAATGGATAATACACGGAATTATCACAATTCCGATAACAACTTTCCGATTTAAAAAGTGCCTTGAGTACATACCTGCTGGCCAATATGAACAATTGGGTAAGGGATATGTTAAATCCGAATGGAAATTACCATACACTCATTCTTGCTATAGTGACAGCGACAAAAATGTATTTCTTAGTGGTGACAACTGTAAACATTCACTAAGCGGTATACTTTTGTGTCAGGGTATTAATTTACACGGAGCATGTGATGGAAATTCAAACAACCTTTCATGCCACCAGCTAGTCACACCTGCAACTCAGATAGAGCCCTTCTTTATGCAACTCGCAAACGGGAGTTACATTCTAAGAACGGATCACAGGTGCTGTGGCCTCGCGCCCGGAAAAAGTTATCTAGTACAAGTAACGTCCATGGTCAAATGTTGCATGCAAGCATTGTTTCCGAGCGGGCCTCCAGACATAGTGACTCCCCTCTGGCCTCGTCTGAATCTCTATTCTATACGAATTGATACATTAAGCAAAATGAAATCTGTGCTTTTACAGACAACAGTGCCTATAACGTCATCTAAAGAGACGTATGATCTTCTAGTCGCAAGGACGGCTACAGAAGTCCATGACCTTTTATCAACAAATTGCCCCGTGCATTTCGTACAAATACTCGACCAACTCCTTAACATGTCTAGTGCTACAAGCATCCCAGGCATATTTAAGACAGTCTTTACGGGACTGCTAACACCCTTCCAGGCAATTTTGGGAATCTTTCCTAATTTTGTGCACTCCATCTTTGGTGGTATTCCACTATTTTTTGGACTCATCGCAGGGATTCTATTTTTGACCCTTCTGCTACGTTATGGCAAGCCTCGGCTCAGACATAGCTCCCATGGGAATGGAAGAAACAATCCTAGCAATGCGCTACAGGGACAGGATAACTAACGTCCTCGGATTGGCCAGGCTGAGAGATCTAAACATGACCTGGTTCCTTTCATTCAGACCAATATGGCAAAATTGCATTTTACCTGTGCTACGGTGTATGCTTTGCGGCGATGAATGCGTGTTGGACATCTGTCTTTCACTTCCATCAGCAGTACCAATGGACGTCGATACTTTGCTAAGTCCAATAACGGCTCACGCATTGTGTTGTCCCCAGCGGCTACCAATCCTGATGACGGCATTCGTGGAGACTCCTGTACTACAGCCAAGTGGTAACAGTGGAGCGAGTGACAAAAGCAACATCATCCAGGTACAACGTTCTGTGAGCATTGCTGATCCTGCCTTCGATGACAGCAATCATTCTCACACCTGCCAAGTTACAGCGCTATCTAATTTGGTTGAACTATCACCTGATTTTGTAGACCAATTCTTTGCGAGCCTGTCTGATACGATGTTCTCACCCACAGAGAAACAATAACTTTTGAGAAGCTTTCCGACACACGGCGTTCCCATGAACTCTGAATTCGGCCTTCAGTTTTGATCAACATAAAACTGCCAGGAGCTTTGGTGAACTGATTTTTCTTTGAATTGGACAATTTTTAATATTGACCCTCTCCTTTTGGCACGAACAATTCTTTGCTTAACGTAAAAACTATTCTTAGAGAACAGAAGCTTCACACTTCTATTTCTAAAAACACATCTAGAGACATAACAACATAACACCAGCCTCTAGCACACATATTATTACAATGCATTTTTATGTGATGATTTATCTCGCATTTCTTCTGTCAGAGATACTTCATGTGTAATTCTTTATGCATAATCGTTCATTGATTTCATATGCAATAATTTTTTGAATGATTACTATGCTTTAACACTACGTACAGTACCTAAATTCCATGTATTACAAGTACGCCTATTTCGAATGCATTTATGTATTTTGGGGTGGGCTATGTTACACAATGTTACACATACATCCAATTGCTTAGTTTTAGTAATTTTGATGGACATGAATTCGTGGAGTGGGTGTCATGTGCTTATCTAGGTTCCTGATCGATACTGTGACCTTATGCCCCTATTCGGCTATAAAGCCCTTTTTCCCTATATTGGCATAACCGTTCAAGTACGATTTTCTGAAAAGTCATCTCTGGCCTCACACGAGCAGAGCCACAGAGCCACATTCCAGCATGACTCTCTGCTACTTCCTTTGCGACCAATTAGTGCAATGACAGAGCAGCAGTCACTATCTGATATTCCTAGATAACACTCCGAGTTCTTCAACAAGATAAAAACTTAGCAAACCTGGAAATCCCCGCTTGCTATGTTTTGATTAGTAATGGAACTCTAATGAGCAACTGATAACTATCACTTCCTAGTGACATCTTTAATTGACGTCTTATGTCCAGCAAACTTGCGTCAAACCCGGCACCTGTCAGGTATAAATATTACCAACGTTGCCTTAAGCAATGAGCGAACATGTTGCTGATGCCAGCTGCCTGCATGACCCCGTGTTGGTAAAAACTAGCACTCTGTCGCTGCAGCCTGCTATCCTGTGGTGGTGATTATCGCCGCTACAGCGCGACCTATGGTGCAGTACGCTTGAGGAGCCGTGCAGCCGTCCTCTGCGAAGACATCCAGCCCAGCTGCCCGCGGACGCTGTCACCCCTCCTTCCTCCAGACGCGCTGAGAGAAGCCGCTGCCTTTCTCGTGCAGAGAAATCCAGTCCCGGCGCTTCCAGTTTACCCTCGCAGGTGACTGGGATATCGAGAGAGACCCCTGAAGGAGATACCAATCCTCCATCATTCTATTCAGAGGTATGGTGTTGACTAAACCCTTAGACGAGAATTCTTGAAACAAACCTTGGCAAAACCAACTTAACTTAAGCTACTTACTTACTCCCCTTCTCACGTGTTAGGCCTAGGTCAGGCACACTGGGGTAGGCTTAGTTAGAAGCACCAGTTGAGTATGTTAGCCTAATGTATATATGACTGTATAAATGTTTTATTACTTTTAAACCATTGTATGGCTAAGAAACCATATCAATGCTTTTACAGTTCTATTTCGCTATTCTTATCTTACTGTACGTACTTTTTATAATAACAGTTATTGCAATTGTGGCAATACATTTCTCTTGTACGAGAAGAAAGACTGTTCAATAAATGTTAACCTTTATTGATACACGCCCGTCTCTCTATTCTCTACATACTGTGAAAGTAAACTGCACTAGACTGACTGAGTGAAATCTATGTCTATTGTTTCACACGACCCTAGAGATCGACTCTTGATCTGAGGAGCAAAGTTGTCATGTTGCACGGTTGTTGGAAAGCTGAATCCCTTCTTGTCTGTGCCAAGGAAGCTGATCACTTCCTATGCAGAGAAGAAAGTTTCCAGTGACCTCTGAGCTAGTTGGTAACACAACCCAATTAAGTTTAGCATAGTCAGTGGAGGCCTGGAATATAGCCAGTTCCACGTCGATACTACTGTTTATGTTATTCCAATGCGCAGGGCCTAGTGGGAAACTAGGAACTACACTACAGTTTCATTACTACAAGTGGAGGCCGCAAGTACTGATGTTCCATTACTACAAGTGGAGGCCGCAAGTGCTGCTGTTCCAAGTACTGCTATTCCATTACTACAAGTGGAGGCCGCAAGTACCTCTGTTCCAAGTACAACTGTTCCAGTACTACAAGTGGAGGCCTCAAGTACTGCTGTTCCATTACTACAAGTGGAGGCCACAAGTACTGCTGTTCCGAGTACTGCTGTTCCATAACTCCAAGTGGAGACCGCAAGTAGTGCTGTTTCAATACTACAAGTGGAGGCCGCAAGTACTGCTGTTCCAAGCACTGCTGTTCCATTACTACAAGTGGAGGCTGCAAGTGCTGCTGTTTCAAGTACTGCTGTTCCATTACTACAAGTGGAGGACGCAAGTACTCCTGTTCCCAGTGCTGCTGTTCCATTACTACAAGTGGAGGCCTCAAGACCTGCTGTTCAATTACTACAAGAGGAGGCCTCAAGTACTGCTGTTCCATTACTAAAAGTGGAGGCTTCAAGTACACATGTTCCATTACTACAAGAGGAGGCCTCAAGTACTGCATTCCATTTCTACAAGGGGAGGCTGCAAGTACTGCTGTTCCATTACTACAAGTGGAGGTCTCAAGTACTGCTGTTCCATTACCACAAGTGGAGGCCGCAAGTATTGCTGTTGCTTTACTACAAATGGAGTCCCCAAGTACTGCTGTTCATTTACTACAAGTGGAGGCCGCAAGGACTGCTGTTCAATTACTACAAGTGAGGCAGCAAGTACTGCTGTTCCAAGTACTGCTGTTCCATTACTACAAGTGGAGGCCGCAAGTGCTACTGTTCCAATTACTGCTGTTCCATTACTACAAGTGGAGGCCGCAAGTACTGCTGTTCCAAGTGATGCTGTTCCATTACTACAAGAGGAGGCCTTAAGTACTGCTGTTCCATTACTACAAGTGGAGGCCTCAAATACTGCTGTTCTATTACTACAAGTGGAGACCGCAAGTACTGATGTTCCTTTACTACAAGTGGAGGCCTCAAGTACTGCTGTTCCATTACTACAAGTGTAGGCCGCAATTACTGCTGTTCCATTACTACAAGTGTAGGCCTCAAGTACTGCTCTTCCATTACTACAAATGGAGGCCTCAAGTACTGCTGTTCCATTACTGCAAGTGGAGGCCACAAGTACTGCTATTCGATTACTACAAGTGGAGGCCTCAAGTACTGCTGATCCATTACTACAAGTGGAGGCCGCAAGTGCTGCTGTTCCAAGTACTGCTGTTCCATTAATACAAGTGGAGGCCATAAGTACTGCTGTTCCAAGTGCTGCTGTTCCATTACTACAAGTGGAGGCCTCAAGTACTGCTGTTCCATTACTACAAGAGGAGGCCTCAAGTACTGCTGTTCAATTACTACAAGTGGAGGCCTCAAGTACTGCTGTTCCCTTACTACAAGTGGAGGCCGCAAGTACTGCTGTTCCATTACTACAAGATGAGGTCTCAAGTACTGCTGTTCCATTACTACAAGTGGAGGCCGCAAGTACTGTTCCATTACTACAAGTGGAGGTCACTAGTACTGCTGTTCCAGGTACTACTATTCAATTGCTACAAGTGGAGGCTGCAAGTACTGCTGTTCCATTACTACAAGTGGAAGCCGCAAGTACTGATGTTCCATTACTACAAGTGGAGGCCGCAAGTGCTGATGTTCCAAGTACTGCTATTCCATTACTACAAGTGGAATCCGCAAGTACTGCTGTTCAAACTACTACTGTTCCATTACTGTAAGTGGAGGCCGCACGTACTGCTGTTCTATTACTGCAAGTGGAGGCCACAAGTACAGCTGTTCCATTACTGCAAGTGGAGGCCGCAAGTACTGCTGTTCCATTACTGCAAGTGGAGGCCGCAAGTACTGCTGTTTCATTACTACAAGTGGAAGCCTCAACTACTGCTCTTCCATTACTACAAGTGGAGGCTGCAATTACTGCTGTTCCTTTACTACAAGTGGAGGCCTCAAGAACTGCTGTTCCATTACTACAAGTGGAGGACTCAAGTGCTGTTGTTCCATTACTGCAAGTGGAGGCTGCAAGTACTTATGTTACTTTACTGCAAGTGGAGGCCTCAAGTACTGCTGTTCCATTACTGCAAGTGGAGGCAGCAAGTACTGCTGTTCCATTACGACAAGTGGAGGCCTCAAGTACTGCTGTTCCATTACTACTAGTGGAGGCTGCATGTACAGATGATCCATTACTTCACAAGGAAGTCTCAAGTACTGCTGTCCATTACTACAAGTGGAGGCCCCAAGTACTGCTGTTCCATTACTACAAGTGGAGGCCGCAAGTACTGCTGTTCCAAGTACTACTATTCCATTACTACAAGTGGAGGCTGCAAGTACTGCAGTTCCATTACCACAAGTGGAGGCTGCAAGTACTGATGTTCCATTAATACAAGTGGAGGCCGCAAGTGCTGTTGTTCCAAGTACTGCTATTCCATTACTACAAGTGGAGGCCACAAGTACTACTGTTCCAAGGACTCAAGTGCTGCTGTTCCATTACTGCAAGTGGAGGCCGCAAGTACTTATGTTACTTTACTGCAAGTGGAGGCCTCAAGTACTGCTGTTCCATTACAAGTGGAGGCCACAAGTACTGCTGTTCCATTACTATAAGTGGAGGCCTCAAGTACTGCTGTTCCATTACTAAAAGTGTAGTTCTCAAGTACTGCTGTTCTATTACGACAAGTGGAGGCCTCAAGTACAGCTGTTTCATTACCACAAGTGAAGGCTGCAAGTACTGCTGCTCCTTTTCTACAAATGGAGGCCTCAAGTACTGCTGTTCATTTACTACAGGTGGATGCTGCAATTACTGCTGTTCCATTACTACAAGTGGAGGCCGCAAGTACTGCTGTTCCAT
Organism: Lissotriton vulgaris; assembly: GCF_964263255.1. NCBI lineage: Eukaryota > Metazoa > Chordata > Amphibia > Caudata > Salamandridae > Lissotriton > Lissotriton vulgaris. Next base: position 25,221,469 of record NC_141687.1, on the reverse strand, counting down.
TACTACAAGTGGACGCCTCAAGTACTGCTGTTCCATTACTACAAGAGGAGGCCGCAAGTACTGCTGTTCCTTTACTGCAACTGGAGGCCTCAAGTACTGCTGTTCCATTACTGCAAGTGGAGGCCACAAGTACTGCTATTCGATTACTACAAGTGGAGGCCTCAAGTACGGCTGTACCATTACTACAAGTGGAGGCCTCAAGTACTGCTGTTCCAACACTACAAGTGGAGGCCACAAGTACTGCTGTTCCATTACTGCAAGTGGAGGCCGCAAGTACTGCTGTTCCAAGTACTGCTGTTCAATTACTACAAGTGGAGGCCGCAAGTGCTGCTGTTCCAAGTACTGCTGTTCCATTACGACATGTGGAGGCCTCAAGTACTGCTGTTCAGTTACTACAAGTGGAGGCCTCAAGTACTGCTGTTCCATAACTACAAGTGGAGGCCGCAAGTACTGCTGTTCCTTTACTACAAGTGGATGCCTCAAGTACTGCTATTCCATTACCACAAGTGGAGGCCGCAAGTACTGCTGTTCCATTACTATAAGTGGAGGCCTCAAGTACTGCTGTTCCATTACTACTAGTGTAGGCCTCAAGTACTGCTGTTCTAATACTACAAGTGGAGGCCTCAAGTACTGCTGTTTCATTACTACAAGTGGAGGCTGCAAGTACTGCTACTCCTTTTCTACAAATGGAGGCCTCAAGTACTGCTGTTCATTTACTACAAGTGGACGCCACAATTACTGCTGTTCCATTACTACAAGTGAAGGCCGCAAGTACTGCTGTTCCATTACTACAAGTGGAGGCCTCAAGTACTGCTAGTCCATTACTACAAGAGGAGAACGCAGGTGCTGCTGTTCCAAGTACTGCTGTTCCATTACTACAAGTGGAGGCCATAAGTACTGTTGTTCCAAGTGCTGCTGTTCCATTACTACAAGTGGAGGCCTCAAGTACTGCTGTTCCCTTACTACAAGTGGAGGTCACACGTACTGATGTTCCATAACTACAAGATAAGGCCTCAAGTACTGCTGTTCCATTACTAGAAGAGGAGGCCTCAAGTACTGCTGTTTCTTTACTGCAAGTGGAGGCCTCAAGTACTGCTGTTCCATTACTACAAGTGGAGGCCTCAAGTACAGCTGTCCCTTACTGCAAGTGGAGGCCATAAGTACTGCTGTTCCATTACTGCAAGTGGAGGCCGCAAGTACTGCTGTTCCATTACTACAAGTGGAGGCTGCAATTACTGCTGTTCCTTTACTACAAGTGAAGGCCTCAAGAACTGCTGTTTCATTACTACAAGTGGAGGCCACAAGTAGTGCTGTTCCCTTACTACAAGTGGAGGCCCTAAGTACTGCTGTTCCATTACTACAAGATGAGGCCTCAAGTACTGCATTCCATTTCGACAAGTGCAGGCCACAAGTACTGCTGTTCCATTACTACAAGTGGACGCTGCAATTACTGCTGTTCCTTTACTACAAGTGAAGGCCTCAAGAACTGCTGTTTCATTACTACAAGTGGAGGCCACAAGTAGTGCTGTTCCCTTACCACAAGTGGAGGCCCTAAGTACTGCTGTTCCATTACTACAAGACGAGGCCTCAAGTACTGCATTCCATTTCGACAAGTGCAGGCCACAAGTACTGCTGTTCCATTACTACAAGTGGAGGCCTCAAGTACTGCTGTTATATTACTACAAGTGGAGGCCGCAAGTACTGCTGTTCCTTTACTACAAGTGGAGGCCTCAAGTAATGCTGTTCCATTACTTCAAGTGGAGGCCGCAAGTACTGCTGTTCCATTACTATAAGTGGAGGTCTCAAGTACTGCTGTTTCATTACTACAAGTGTATGCCTCAAGTTCTGCTGTTCCATTACTACAAGTGGAGGCCTCAAGTACTGCTGTTCCATTACCACAACTGGAGGCTGCAAGTACTGCTGTTCCTTTTCTAAAAATGGAGGCCTCAAGTACTGCTGTTCATTTACTACAAGTGGAGGCCGCAAGTACTGCTCTTCCATTACTACAAGTGGAGGCCGCAAGTTCTGCTGTTCCATTACCACAAGTGGAGGCCGCAAGTACTGCTGTTCCTTTGCTACAAATAGAGGTCTCAAGTACTGCTGTTCATTTACTACAATTGGAGGCTGCAAGTACTGCTTTTCCATTACTACAAGTGGAAGCCGCAAGTACTGCTGTTCCAAGAACAGCTGTTCCATTACTACAAGTGGAGACCAAAAGTGCTGCGGTTCCAAGTACTGCTGTTCCATTACTACAAGTGGAGGCCATAAGTACTGCTGTTCCAAGTGCTGCTGTTCCATTTCTACAATTGGAGGCCTCAAGTACTGCTGTTCCATTACTACAAGAGGAGGCCTCAAGTACTGCTGTTCAATTACTACAAGTGGAGGCCACACGTACTGCTGTTCCAAAAGCTACAAGATAAGGCCTCAAGTACTGCTCTTCCATTACTACAAGAGGAGGCCTCAAGTACTACCGTTACTTTACTACAAGTGGAGGCCTCAAGTACTGCTGTTCCATTACTACAAGTGGAGGCCTCAAGTACAGCTGTTCCATTACTGCAAGTGGAGGCCGCAAGTACTGCTGTTCCATTACTGCAAGTGGAGGCCGCAAGTACTGCTGTTCCATTAGTACAAGTGGAGGCCTCAACTACTGCTCTTCCATTACTACAAGTGGAGGCTGCAATTACTGCTGTTCCTTTACTACAAGTGGAGGCCTCAAGAACTGCTGTTCCATTACTACAAGTGGAGGACTCAAGTGCTGCTGTTCCATTACTGCAAATGGAGGCCGCAAGTACTTATGCTCCTTTACTGCAAGTGGAAGCCTCAAGTACTGCTGTTCCATTACTACAAGTGGAGGCTGCATGTACAGATGATCCATTACTTCAAGAGGAAGTCTCAAGTACTGCTGTTCCAATACTACAAGTGGAGACCGCAAGTACTGCTGTTCCAATACTACAAGTGGAGACCGCAAGTACTGCTGTTCTATTACTACAAGTGGAGGCCGCAAGTACTGCTGTTCCAAGTACTACTATTCTATTACTACAAGTGGAGGCAGCAAGTACTGCTGTTCCATTACTATCAGTGGAGGCCTCAAGTACTGCTGTTCCATTACTACAAGTGGAGGCCTCAAGTACTGCTGTTCCATTACCACAAGTGGAGGCTGCAAGTACTGCTGTTCCTTTACTACAAATGGAGGCCTCAAGTACTGCTGTTCATTTACTTCAAGTGGAGGCCGCAAGTACGGCTGTTCCATTACTATAAGTGGAGGCCACAAGTACTGCTGTTCCATTACTACAAGTGGAGGCCTCAAGTACTGCTGTAGCATTACTGCAAGTGGAGGCTGCTGGTACTGCTGTTCCATTACCACAAGTGGAGGCTGCATGTGCTGCTGTTCCATTACTACAAGTGGAGGCCACAAGTACTGCTGTTCCAAGTACTGCTGGTCCATTACTACAAGTGGAGGCTGCAAGTACTGCTGTTCCTTTACTACTAGTGGAGGCCTCAAGTACTGCCGTTCCATTACTACAAGTGGAGGCCTCAAGTACTGCTGTTCCATTACTACAAGTTGAGGACTCAAGTACTGCTGTTCCATTACTACAAGAGGAGGTCTCAAGTACTGCTGTTCCATTACTACAAGTGGAGGCCGCAAGTACTGCTGTTCCATTACTACAAGTGGAGGCCGCAAGTACTGCTGTTCCTTTACTACAAGTGGAGGCCTCAAGTAATGCTGTTCCATTACTTCAAGTGGAGGCCGCAAGTACTGCTGTTCCATTACTATAAGTGGAGGTCTCAAGTACTGCTGTTTCATTACTACAAGTGTAGGCCTCAAGTTCTGCTGTTCCATTACTACAAGTGGAGGCCTCAAGTACTGCTGTTCCATTACCACAACTGGAGGCTGCAAGTACTGCTGTTCCTTTTCTAAAAATGGAGGCCTCAAGTACTGCTGTTCATTTACTACAAGTGGAGGGCGCAAGTACTGCTCTTCCATTACTACAAGTGGAGGTCACAAGTTCTGCTGTTCCATTACCACAAGTGGAGGCCGCAAGTACTGCTGTTCCTTTGCTACAAATAGAGGTCTCAAGTACTGCTGTTCATTTACTACAATTGGAGGCTGCAAGTACTGCTTTTCCATTACTACAAGTGGAAGCCGCAAGTACTGCTGTTCCAAGAACAGCTGTTCCATTACTACAAGTGGAGACCAAAAGTGCTGCGGTTCCAAGTACTGCTGTTCCATTACTACAAGTGGAGGCCATAAGTACTGCTGTTCCAAGTGCTGCTGTTCCATTTCTACAATTGGAGGCCTCAAGTACTGCTGTTCCATTACTACAAGAGGAGGCCTCAAGTACTGCTGTTCAATTACTACAAGTGGAGGCCACACGTACTGCTGTTCCAAAAGCTACAAGATAAGGCCTCAAGTACTGCTCTTCCATTACTACAAGAGGAGGCCTCAAGTACTACCGTTACTTTACTACAAGTGGAGGCCTCAAGTACTGCTGTTCCATTACTACAAGTGGAGGCCTCAAGTACAGCTGTTCCATTACTGCAAGTGGAGGCCGCAAGTACTGCTGTTCCATTACTGCAAGTGGAGGCCGCAAGTTCTGCTGTTCCATTAGTACAAGTGGAGGCCTCAACTACTGCTCTTCCATTACTACAAGTGGAGGCTGCAATTACTGCTGTTCCTTTACTACAAGTGGAGGCCTCAAGAACTGCTGTTCCATTACTACAAGTGGAGGACTCAAGTGCTGCTGTTCCATTACTGCAAATGGAGGCCGCAAGTACTTATGCTCCTTTACTGCAAGTGGAAGCCTCAAGTACTGCTGTTCCATTACTACAAGTGGAGGCTGCATGTACAGATGATCCATTACTTCAAGAGGAAGTCTCAAGTACTGCTGTTCCAATACTACAAGTGGAGACCGCAAGTACTGCTGTTCCAATACTACAAGTGGAGACCGCAAGTACTGCTGTTCTATTACTACAAGTGGAGGCCGCAAGTACTGCTGTTCCAAGTACTACTATTCTATTACTACAAGTGGAGGCAGCAAGTACTGCTGTTCCATTACCATCAGTGGAGGCCTCAAGTACTGCTGTTCCATTACTACAAGTGGAGGCCTCAAGTACTGCTGTTCCATTACCACAAGTGGAGGCTGCAAGTACTGCTGTTCCTTTACTACAAATGGAGGCCTCAAGTACTGCTGTTCATTTACTTCAAGTGGAGGCCGCAAGTACGGCTGTTCCATTACTATAAGTGGAGGCCACAAGTACTGCTGTTCCATTACTACAAGTGGAGGCCTCAAGTACTGCTGTAGCATTACTGCAAGTGGAGGCTGCTGGTACTGCTGTTCCATTACCACAAGTGGAGGCTGCATGTGCTGCTGTTCCATTACTACAAGTGGAGGCCACAAGTACTGCTGTTCCAAGTACTGCTGGTCCATTACTACAAGTGGAGGATGCAAGTACTGCTGTTCCTTTACTACTAGTGGAGGCCTCAAGTACTGCCGTTCCATTACTACAAGTGGAGGCCTCAAGTACTGCTGTTCCATTACTACAAGTTGAGGACTCAAGTACTGCTGTTCCATTACTACAAGAGGAGGTCTCAAGTACTGCTGTTCCATTACTACAAGTGGAGGCCGCAAGTACTGCTGTTCCATTACTACAAGTGGAGGCCGCAAGTACTGCTGTTCCTTTACTACAAGTGGAGGCCTCAAGTAATGCTGTTCCATTACTTCAAGTGGAGGCCGCAAGTACTGCTGTTCCATTACTATAAGTGGAGGTCTCAAGTACTGCTGTTTCATTACTACAAGTGTAGGCCTCAAGTTCTGCTGTTCCATTACTACAAGTGGAGGCCTCAAGTACTGCTGTTCCATTACCACAACTGGAGGCTGCAAGTACTGCTGTTCCTTTTCTAAAAATGGAGGCCTCAAGTACTGCTGTTCATTTACTACAAGTGGAGGGCGCAAGTACTGCTCTTCCATTACTACAAGTGGAGGTCACAAGTTCTGCTGTTCCATTACCACAAGTGGAGGCCGCAAGTACTGCTGTTCCTTTGCTACAAATAGAGGTCTCAAGTACTGCTGTTCATTTACTACAATTGGAGGCTGCAAGTACTGCTTTTCCATTACTACAAGTGGAAGCCGCAAGTACTGCTGTTCCAAGAACAGCTGTTTCATTACTACAAGTGGAGACCAAAAGTGCTGCGGTTCCAAGTACTGCTGTTCCATTACTACAAGTGGAGGCCATAAGTACTGCTGTTCCAAGTGCTGCTGTTCCATTTCTACAAGTGGAGGCCTCAAGTAATGCTGTTCCATTACTACAAGAGGAGGCCTCAAGTACTGCTGTTCAATTACTACAAGTGGAGGCCACACGTACTGCTGTTCCAAAAGCTACAAGATAAGGCCTCAAGTACTGCTCTTCCATTACTACAAGAGGAGGCCTCAAGTACTACCGTTACTTTACTACAAGTGGAGGCCTCAAGTACTGCTCTTCCATTACTACAAGTGGAGGCCTCAAGTGCAGCTGTTCCATTACTGCAAGTGGAGGTCGCAAGTACTGCTGTTCCATTACTGCAAGTGGAGGCCGCAAGTACTGCTGTTCCATTAGTACAAGTGGAGGCCTCAACTACTGCTCTTCCATTACTACAAGTGGAGGCTGCAATTACTGCTGTTCCTTTACTACAAGTGGAGGCCTCAAGAACTGCTGTTCCATTACTACAAGTGGAGGACTCAAGTGCTGCTGTTCCATTACTGCAAATGGAGGCCGCAAGTACTTATGCTCCTTTACTGCAAGTGGAAGCCTCAAGTACTGCTGTTGCATTACTGTAAGTGGAGGCCGCAAGTACTGCTGTTCCATTACTACAAGTGGAGGCCTCAAGTACTGCTGTTCCATTACTACAAGTGGAGGCTGCATGTACAGATGATCCATTACTTCAAGAGGAAGTCTCAAGTACTGCTGTTCCAATACTACAAGTGGAGACCGCAAGTACTGCTGTTCTATTACTACAAGTGGAGGCCGCAAGTACTGCTGTTCCAAGTACTACTATTCTATTACTACAAGTGGAGGCAGCAAGTACTGCTGTTCCATTACTATCAGTGGAGGCCTCAAGTACTGCTGTTCCATTACTACAAGTGGAGGCCTCAAGTACTGCTGTTCCATTACCACAAGTGGAGTCTGCAAGTACTGCTGTTCCTTTACTACAAATGGAGGCCTCAAGTACTGCTGTTCATTTACTTCAAGTGGAGGCCGCAAGTACGGCTGTTCCATTACTATAAGTGGAGGCCACAAGTACTGCTGTTCCATTACTACAAGTGGAGGCCTCAAGTACTGCTGTAGCATTACTGCAAGTGGAGGCCACTGGTACTGCTGTTCCATTACTACAAGTGGAGGCTGCATGTGCTGCTGTTCCATTACTACAAGTGGAGGCCACAAGTACTGCTGTTCCAAGTACTGCTGGTCCATTACTACAAGTGGAGGCCGCAAGTACTGCTGTTCCATTACTACAAGTGGAGGCTGCAAGTACTGCTGTTCCTTTACTACTAGTGGAGGCCTCAAGTACTGCTGTTCCATTACTACAAGTGGAGGTCTCAAGTACTGCTGTTCCATTACTACAAGTTGAGGACTCAAGTACTGCTGTTCCATTACTACAAGAGGAGGTCTCAAGTACTGCTGTTCCATTACTACAAGTGGAGGCCGCAAGTACTGCTGTTCCATTACTACAAGTGGAGGCTGCAAGTACTGCTGTTTCTTCACTGCAAGTTGAGGCCTCAAGTACTGCTGTTCCATTACTGCAAGTGGAGGCCCCAAGTACTGCTGTTCTTTTACTGCAAGTGGAGGCCTCAAGTACTGCTGTTCCATTACTACGAGTGGAGGCCTCAAGTACTGCTGTTCCATTACTACAAGTTGAGGCCTCAAGTACTGCTGTTCCATTACTACAAGAGGAGGTCTCAAGTACTGCTGTTCCATTACTACAAGTGGAGGCCGCAAGTACTGCTGTTCCATTACTACAAGTGGAGGCTGCAAGTACTGCTGTTCCATTACTACAAGTGGAGGCCACAAGTACTGCTGTTCCATTACTATAAGTGGAGGCCTCAAGTACTGCTGTTCCATTAGCAAAAGCGGAGGCTGCAAGTACTGCTGTTCCATTACTACAAGAGGAGGCCTCAAGTACTGCTGTTCCATTACTACAAGTGGAGGCCTCAAAACCTGCTGTTCCATAACTACAAGTGGAGGCCGCAAATACTGCTGTTCCTTTACTACAAGTGGAGGCCGCAAGTACTGCTGTTCCATTACTACAAGTGGAGGCCGCAAGTACTGCTGTTCCAAGTACTACTATTCCATTACTACAAGTGGAGGCTGCAAGTACTGCTGTTCCATTACTACAAGTGGAGGCCGCAAGTACTACAGTTTCTTTACTACAAGTGGAGGCCTCAAGTACTGCTGTTCCATTACTACAAGTGGAGGCCTCAAGTACTGCTGTTCCATTACTACAAGTGGAGGCCTCAAGTACTGCTGTTCCATTACTACAAGTTGAGGACTCAAGTACTGCTGTTCCATTACTACAAGAGGAGGTCTCAAGTACTGCTGTTCCATTACTACAAGTGGAGGCCGCAAGTACTGCTGTTCCATTACTACAAGTGGAGGCCGCAAGTACTGCTGTTCCTTTACTACAAGTGGAGGCCTCAAGTAATACTGTTCCATTACTTCAAGTGGAGGCCGCAAGTACTGCTGTTCCATTACTATAAGTGGAGGTCTCAAGTACTGCTGTTTCATTACTACAAGTGTAGGCCTCAAGTTCTGCTGTTCCATTACTACAAGTGGAGGCCTCAAGTACTGCTGTTCCATTACCACAACTGGAGGCTGCAAGTACTGCTGTTCCTTTTCTAAAAATGGAGGCCTCAAGTACTGCTGTTCATTTACTACAAGTGGAGGCCGCAAGTACTGCTCTTCCATTACTACAAGTGGAGGCCACAAGTACTACAGTTTCTTTACTACAAGTGGAGGCCTCAAGTACTGCTGTTCCATTACTACAAGTGGAGGCCTCAAGAACTGCTGTTCCATTACTACAAGTGGAGGACGAAAGTGCTGCTGTTCCATTACTGCAAGTGGAGGCCGCAAGTACTGATGTTCCATTACTACAAGTGGAGGCCTCAAGTACTGCTGTTCTATTACTACAAGTAGAGGCTGCAAGTACTCCTGTTCCATTACTACAAGAGGAAGTCTCAAGTACTGCTGTTCCATTACTACAAGTGGAGGCCGCAAGTACTGCTGTTCCATTACTACAAGTGGAGGCCGCAAGTACTGCTGTTCCAAGTACTACTATTCCATTACTACAAGTGGAGGCTGCAAGTACTGCTGTTTCATTACTGCAAGTGGAGGCTGCAAGTACTGCTGTTCCATTACTATAAGTGGAGGCCTCAAGCACTGCTGTTCCATTACTACAAGTGTTGGCCTCAAGTACTGCTGTTCCATTACTACAAGTGGAGGCCTCAAGTACTGCTGTTCCATTACCACAAGTGGAGGCTGCAAGTACTGCTGTTGCTTTTCTACAAATGGAGACCTCAAGTACTGCTGTTCATTTACTACAAGTGGAGGCCGCAAGTACTGCTGTTCCATTACTACAAGTGGAGGCCGCAAGTTCTGCTGTTCCATTACTAAGAGTGGAGGCCGCAAGTAAGGCTGTTCCATTACCACAAGTAGAGGCCGCAAGTACTGCTGTTCCTTTGCTACAAATGGAGGTCTCAAGTACTGCTGTTCCATTACTGCAAGTGGAGGCCACAAGTACTGCTATTCGATTACTACAAGTGGAGGCCTCAAGTACGGCTGTACCATTACTACAAGTGGAGGCCTCAAGTACTGCTGTTCCGTTACTACAAGTGGAGGCCACAAGTACTGCTGTTCCATTACTACAAGTGGAGGCCGCAAGTACTGCTGTTCCAAGTACTGCTGTTCAATTACTACAAGTGGAGGCCGCAAGTGCTGCTGTTCCAAGTACTGCTGTTCCATTACGACATGTGGAGGCCTCAAGTACTGCTGTTCATTTACTACAAGTGGAGGCCTCAAGTACTGCTGTTCCATAACTACAAGTGGAGGCCGCAAGTACTGCTGTTCCTTTACTACAAGTGGATGCCTCAAGTACTGCTATTCCATTACCACAAGTGGAGGCCGCAAGTACTGCTGTTCCATTACTATAAGTGGAGGCCTCAAGTACTGCTGTTCCATTACTACTAGTGTAGGCCTCAAGTACTGCTGTTCTAATACTACAAGTGGAGGCCTCAAGTACTGCTGTTTCATTACTACAAGTGGAGGCTGCAAGTACTGCTACTCCTTTTCTACAAATGGAGGCCTCAAGTACTGCTGTTCATTTACTACAAGTGGACGCCACAATTACTGCTGTTCCATTACTACAAGTGAAGGCCGCAAGTACTGCTGTTCCATTACTACAAGTGGAGGCCTCAAGTACTGCTAGTCCATTACTACAAGAGGAGGACGCAGGTGCTGCTGTTCCATGTACTGCTGTTCCATTACTACAAGTGGAGGCCATAAGTACTGTTGTTCCAAGTGCTGCTGTTCCATTACTACAAGTGGAGGCCTCAAGTACTGCTGTTCCCTTACTACAAGTGGAGGTCACACGTACTGCTGTTCCATAACTACAAGATAAGGCCTCAAGTACTGCTGTTCCATTACTAGAAGAGGAGGCCTCAAGTACTGCTGTTTCTTTACTGCAAGTGGAGGCCTCAAGTACTGCTGTTCCATTACTACAAGTGGAGGCCTCAAGTACAGCTGTCCCTTACTGCAAGTGGAGGCCATAAGTACTGCTGTTCCATTACTGCAAGTGGAGGCCGCAAGTACTGCTGTTCCATTACTACAAGTGGAGGCTGCAATTACTGCTGTTCCTTTACTACAAGTGAAGGCCTCAAGAACTGCTGTTTCATTACTACAAGTGGAGGCCACAAGTAGTGCTGTTCCCTTACTACAAGTGGAGGCCCTAAGTACTGCTGTTCCATTACTACAAGATGAGGCCTCAAGTACTGCATTCCATTTCGACAAGTGCAGGCCACAAGTACTGCTGTTCCATTACTACAAGTGGAGGCTGCAATTACTGCTGTTCCTTTACTACAAGTGAAGGCCTCAAGAACTGCTGTTTCATTACTACAAGTGGAGGCCACAAGTAGTGCTGTTCCCTTACTACAAGTGGAGGCCCTAAGTACTGCTGTTCCATTACTACAAGACGAGGCCTCAAGTACTGCATTCCATTTCGACAAGTGCAGGCCACAAGTACGGCTGTTCCATTACTACAAGTGGAGGCCTCAAGTACTGCTGTTATATTACTACAAGTGGAGTCCGCAAGTACTGCTGTTCCTTTACTACAAGTGGAGGCCTCAAGTAATGCTGTTCCATTACTTCAAGTGGAGGCCGCAAGTACTGCTGTTCCATTACTATAAGTGGAGGTCTCAAGTACTGCTGTTTCATTACTACAAGTGTAGGCCTCAAGTTCTGCTGTTCCATTACTACAAGTGGAGGCCTCAAGTACTGCTGTTCCATTACCACAACTGGAGGCTGCAAGTACTGCTGTTCCTTTTCTAAAAATGGAGGCCTCAAGTACTGCTGTTCATTTACTACAAGTGGAGGCCGCAAGTACTGCTCTTCCATTACTACAAGTGGAGGCCGCAAGTTCTGCTGTTCCATTACCACAAGTGGAGGCCGCAAGTACTGCTGTTCCTTTGCTACAAATAGAGGTCTCAAGTACTGCTGTTCATTTACTACAATTGGAGGCTGCAAGTACTGCTTTTCCATTACTACAAGTGGAAGCCGCAAGTACTGCTGTTCCAAGAACAGCTGTTCCATTACTACAAGTGGAGACCAAAAGTGCTGCGGTTCCAAGTACTGCTGTTCCATTACTACAAGTGGAGGCCATAAGTACTGCTGTTCCAAGTGCTGCTGTTCCATTTCTACAAGTGGAGGCCTCAAGTACTGCTGTTCCATTACTACAAGAGGAGGCCTCAAGTACTGCTGTTCAATTACTACAAGTGGAGGCCACACGTACTGCTGTTCCAAAAGCTACAAGATAAGGCCTCAAGTACTGCTCTTCCATTACTACAAGAGGAGGCCTCAAGTACTACCGTTACTTTACTACAAGTGGAGGCCTCAAGTACTGCTGTTCCATTACTACAAGTGGAGGCCTCAAGTACAGCTGTTCCATTACTGCAAGTGGAGGCCGCAAGTACTGCTGTTCCATTACTGCAAGTGGAGGCCGCAAGTACTGCTGTTCCATTAGTACAAGTGGAGGCCTCAACTACTGCTCTTCCATTACTACAAGTGGAGGCTGCAATTACTGCTGTTCCTTTACTACAAGTGGAGGCCTCAAGAACTGCTGTTCCATTACTACAAGTGGAGGACTCAAGTGCTGCTGTTCCATTACTGCAAATGGAGGCCGCAAGTACTTATGCTCCTTTACTGCAAGTGGAAGCCTCAAGTACTGCTGTTCCATTACTGTAAGTGGAGGCCGCAAGTACTGCTGTTCCATTACTACAAGTGGAGGCCTCAAGTACTGCTGTTCCATTACTACAAGTGGAGGCTGCATGTACAGATGATCCATTACTTCAAGAGGAAGTCTCAAGTACTGCTGTTCCAATACTACAAGTGGAGACCGCAAGTACTGCTGTTCTATTACTACAAGTGGAGGCCACAAGTACTGCTGTTCCAAGTACTACTATTCTATTACTACAAGTGGAGGCAGCAAGTACTGCTGTTCCATTACTATCAGTGGAGGCCTCAAGTACTGCTGTTCCATTACTACAAGTGGAGGCCTCAAGTACTGCTGTTCCATTACCACAAGTGGAGGCTGCAAGTACTGCTGTTCCTTTACTACAAATGGAGGCCTCAAGTACTGCTGTTCATTTACTTCAAGTGGAGGCCGCAAGTACGGCTGTTCCATTACTATAAGTGGAGGCCACAAGTACTGCTGTTCCATTACTACAAGTGGAGGCCTCAAGTACTGCTGTAGCATTACTGCAAGTGGAGGCCGCTGGTACTGCTGTTCCATTACTACAAGTGGAGGCTGCATGTGCTGCTGTTCCATTACTACAAGTGGAGGCCACAAGTACTGCTGTTCCAAGTACTGCTGGTCCATTACTACAAGTGGAGGCCGCAAGTACTGCTGTTCCATTACTACAAGTGGAGGCTGCAAGTACTGCTGTTCCTTTACTACTAGTGGAGGCCTCAAGTACTGCTGTTCCATTACTACAAGTGGAGGCCTCAAGTACTGCTGTTCCATTACTACAAGTTGAGGACTCAAGTACTGCTGTTCCATTACTACAAGAGGAGGTCTCAAGTACTGCTGTTCCATTACTACAAGTGGAGGCCGCAAGTACTGCTGTTCCATTACTACAAGTGGAGGCTGCAAGTACTGCTGTTCCTTTACTACAAGTGGAGGCCTCAAGAAATGCTGTTCCATTACTTCAAGTGGAGGCCGCAAGTACTGCTGTTCCATTACTATAAGTGGAGGTCTCAAGTACTGCTGTTTCATTACTACAAGTGTAGGCCTAAAGTTCTGCTGTTCCATTACTACAAGTGGAGGCCTCAAGTACTGCTGTTCCATTACCACAACTGGAGGCTGCAAGTACTGCTGTTCCTTTTCTAAAAATGGAGGCCTCAAGTACTGCTGTTTATTTACTACAAGTGGAGGCCGCAAGTACTGCTCTTCCATTACCACAAGTGGAGGCCGCAAGTTCTGCTGTTCCATTACCACAAGTGGAGGCCGCAAGTACTGCTGTTCCTTTGCTACAAATAGAGGTCTCAAGTACTGCTGTTCATTTACTACAATTGGAGGCTGCAAGTACTGCTTTTCCATTACTACAAGTGGAAGCCGCAAGTACTGCTGTTCCAAGAACATCTGTTCCATTACTACAAGTGGAGACCAAAAGTGCTGCGGTTCCAAGTACTGCTGTTCCATTACTACAAGTGGAGGCCATAAGTACTGCTGTTCCAAGTGCTGCTGTTCCATTTCTACAAGTGGAGGCCTCAAGTACTGCTGTTCCATTACTACAAGAGGAGGCCTCAAGTACTGCTGTTCAATTACTACAAGTGGAGGCCACACGTACTGCTGTTCCAAAAGCTACAAGATAAGGCCTCAAGTACTGCTCTTCCATTACTACAAGAGGAGGCCTCAAGTACTACCGTTACTTTACTGCAAGTGGAGGCCTCAAGTACTGCTGTTCCATTACTACAAGTGGAGGCCTCAAGTACAGCTGTTCCATTACTGCAAGTGGAGGCCGCAAGTACTGCTGTTCCATTACTGCAAGTGGAGGCCGCAAGTTCTGCTGTTCCATTAGTACAAGTGGAGGCCTCAACTACTGCTCTTCCATTACTACAAGTGGAGGCTGCAATTACTGCTGTTCCTTTACTACAAGTGGAGGCCTCAAGAACTGCTGTTCCATTACTACAAGTGGAGGACTCAAGTGCTGCTGTTCCATTACTGCAAATGGAGGCCGCAAGTACTTATGCTCCTTTACTGCAAGTGGAAGCCTCAAGTACTGCTGTTCCATTACTGTAAGTGGAGGCCGCAAGTACTGCTGTTCCATTACTACAAGTGGAGGCCTCAAGTACTGCTGTTCCATTACTACAAGTGGAGGCTGCATGTACAGATGATCCATTACTTCAAGAGGAAGTCTCAAGTACTGCTGTTCCAATACTACAAGTGGAGACCGCAAGTACTGCTGTTCTATTACTACAAGTGGAGGCCGCAAGTACTGCTGTTCCAAGTACTACTATTCTATTACTACAAGTGGAGGCAGCAAGTACTGCTGTTCCATTACTATCAGTGGAGGCCTCAAGTACTGCTGTTCCATTACTACAAGTGGAGGCCTCAAGTACTGCTGTTCCATTACCACAAGTGGAGGCTGCAAGTACTGCTGTTCCTTTACTACAAATGGAGGCCTCAAGTACTGCTGTTCATTTACTTCAAGTGGAGGCCGCAAGTACGGCTGTTCCATTACTATAAGTGGAGGCCACAAGTACTGCTGTTCCATTACTACAAGTGGAGGCCTCAAGTACTGCTGTAGCATTACTGCAAGTGGAGGCCGCTGGTACTGCTGTTCCATTACTACAAGTGGAGGCTGCATGTGCTGCTGTTCCATTACTACAAGTGGAGGCCACGAATACTGCTGTTCCAAGTACTGCTGGTCCATTACTACAAGTGGAGGCCGCAAGAACTGCTGTTCCATTACTACAAGTGGAGGCTGCAAGTACTGCTGTTCCTTTACTACTAGTGGAGGCCTCAAGTACTGCTGTTCCATTACTACAAGTGGAGGCCTCAAGTACTGCTGTTCCATTACTACAAGTTGAGGACTCAAGTACTGCTGTTCCATTACTACAAGAGGAGGTCTCAAGTACTGCTGTTCCATTACTACAAGTGGAGGCCGCAAGTACTGCTGTTCCATTACTACAAGTGGAGGCTGCAAGTACTGCTGTTTCTTCACTGCAAGTTGAGGCCTCAAGTACTGCTGTTCCATTACTGCAAGTGGAGGCCCCAAGTACTGCTGTTCCATTACTACGAGTGGAGGCCTCAAGTACTGCTGTTCCATTACTACAAGTTGAGGCCTCAAGTACTGCTGTTCCATTACTACAAGAGGAGGTCTCAAGTACTGCTGTTCCATTACTACAAGTGGAGGCCGCAAGTACTGCTGTTCCATTACTACAAGTGGAGGCTGCAAGTACTGCTGTTCCATTACTACAAGTGGAGGCCACAAGTACTGCTGTTCCATTACTATAAGTGGAGGCCTCAAGTACTGCTGTTCCATTAGCAAAAGCGGAGGCTGCAAGTACTGCTGTTCCATTACTACAAGAGGAGGCCTCAAGTACTGCTGTTCCATTACTACAAGTGGAGGCCTCAAATCCTGCTGTTCCATAACTAGAAGTGGAGGCCGCAAATACTGCTGTTCCTTTACTACAAGTGGAGGCCGCAAGTACTGCTGTTCCATTACTACAAGTGGAGGCCGCAAGTACTGCTGTTCCAAGTACTACTATTCCATTACTACAAGTGGAGGCTGCAAGTACTGCTGTTCCATTACTACAAGTGGAGGCCGCAAGTACTACAGTTTCTTTACTACAAGTGGAGGCCTCAAGTACTGCTGTTCCATTACTACAAGTGGAGGCCTCAAGTACTGCTGTTCCATTACTACAAGTGGAGGCCTCAAGTACTGCTGTTCCATTACTACAAGTTGAGGACTCAAGTACTGCTGTTCCATTACTACAAGAGGAGGTCTCAAGTACTGCTGTTCCATTACTACAAGTGGAGGCCGCAAGTACTGCTGTTCCATTACTACAAGTGGAGGCCGCAAGTACTGCTGTTCCTTTACTACAAGTGGAGGCCTCAAGTAATGCTGTTCCATTACTTCAAGTGGAGGCCGCAAGTACTGCTGTTCCATTACTATAAGTGGAGGTCTCAAGTACTGCTGTTTCATTACTACAAGTGTAGGCCTCAAGTTCTGCTGTTCCATTACTACAAGTGGAGGCCTCAAGTACTGCTGTTCCATTACCACAACTGGAGGCTGCAAGTACTGCTGTTCCTTTTCTAAAAATGGAGGCCTCAAGTACTGCTGTTCATTTACTACAAGTGGAGGCCGCAAGTACTGCTCTTCCATTACTACAAGTGGAGGCCGCAAGTTCTGCTGTTCCATTACCACAAGTGGAGGCCGCAAGTACTGCTGTTCCTTTGCTACAAATAGAGGTCTCAAGTACTGCTGTTCATTTACTACAATTGGAGGCTGCAAGTACTGCTTTTCCATTACTACAAGTGGAAGCCGCAAGTACTGCTGTTCCAAGAACAGCTGTTCCATTACTACAAGTGGAGACCAAAAGTGCTGCGGTTCCAAGTACTGCTGTTCCATTACTACAAGTGGAGGCCATAAGTACTGCTGTTCCAAGTGCTGCTGTTCCATTTCTACAAGTGGAGGCCTCAAGTACTGCTGTTCCATTACTACAAGAGGAGGCCTCAAGTACTGCTGTTCAATTACTACAAGTGGAGGCCACATGTACTGCTGTTCCAAAAGCTACACGATAAGGCCTCAAGTACTGCTCTTCCATTACTACAAGAGGAGGCCTCAAGTACTACCGTTACTTTACTACAAGTGGAGGCCTCAAGTACTGCGGTTCCATTACTACAAGTGGAGGCCTCAAGTACAGCTGTTCCATTACTGCAAGTGGAGGCCGCAAGTACTGCTGTTCCATTACTGCAAGTGGAGGCCGCAAGTACTGCTGTTCCATTAGTACAAGTGGAGGCCTCAACTACTGCTCTTCCATTACTACAAGTGGAGGCTGCAATTACTGCTGTTCCTTTACTACAAGTGGAGGCCTCAAGAACTGCTGTTCCATTACTACAAGTGGAGGACTCAAGTGCTGCTGTTCCATTACTGCAAATGGAGGCCGCAAGTACTTATGCTCCTTTACTGCAAGTGGAAGCCTCAAGTACTGCTGTTCCATTACTGTAAGTGGAGGCCGCAAGCACTGCTGTTCCATTACTACAAGTGGAGGCCTCAAGTACTGCTGTTCCATTACTACAAGTGGAGGCTGCATGTACAGATGATCCATTACTTCAAGAGGAAGTCTCAAGTACTGCTGTTCCAATACTACAAGTGGAGACCGCAAGTACTGCTGTTCTATTACTACAAGTGGAGGCCGCAAGTACTGCTGTTCCAAGTACTACTATTCTATTACTACAAGTGGAGGCAGCAAGTACTGCTGTTCCATTACTATCAGTGGAGGCCTCAAGTACTGCTGTTCCATTACTACAAGTGGAGGCCTCAAGTACTGCTGTTCCATTACCACAAGTGGAGGCTGCAAGTACTGCTGTTCCTTTACTACAAATGGAGGCCTCAAGTACTGCTGTTCATTTACTTCAAGTGGAGGCCGCAAGTACGGCTGTTCCATTACTATAAGTGGAGGCCACAAGTACTGCTGTTCCATTACTACAAGTGGAGGCCTCAAGTACTGCTGTAGCATTACTGCAAGTGGAGGCCACAAGTACTGCTGTTCCAAGTACTGCTGGTCCATTACTACAAGTGGAGGCCGCAAGTACTGCTGTTCCATTACTACAAGTGGAGGCTGCAAGTACTGCTGTTCCTTTACTACTAGTGGAGGCCTCAAGTACTGCTGTTCCATTACTAAAAGTGGAGGCCGCAAGTACTGCTGTTCCAAGTACTACTATTCCATTACTACAAGTGGAGGCTGCAAGTACTGCTGTTTCATTACTGCAAGTGGAAGCCTCAAGTACTGCTGTTCCATTACTGTAAGTGGAGGCCGCAAGTACTGCTGTTCCATTACTACAAGTGGAGGCCTCAAGTACTGCTGTTCCATTACTACAAGTGGAGGCTGCATGTACAGATGATCCATTACTTCAAGAGGAAGTCTCAAGTACTGCTGTTCCAATACTACAAGTGGAGACCGCAAGTACTGCTGTTCTATTACTACAAGTGGAGGCCACAAGTACTGCTGTTCCAAGTACTACTATTCTATTACTACAAGTGGAGGCAGCAAGTACTGCTGTTCCATTACTATCAGTGGAGGCCTCAAGTACTGCTGTTCCATTACTACAAGTGGAGGCCTCAAGTACTGCTGTTCCATTACCACAAGTGGAGGCTGCAAGTACTGCTGTTCCTTTACTACAAATGGAGGCCTCAAGTACTGCTGTTCATTTACTTCAAGTGGAGGCCGCAAGTACGGCTGTTCCATTACTATAAGTGGAGGCCACAAGTACTGCTGTTCCATTACTACAAGTGGAGGCCTCAAGTACTGCTGTAGCATTACTGCAAGTGGAGGCCGCTGGTACTGCTGTTCCATTACTACAAGTGGAGGCTGCATGTGCTGCTGTTCCATTACTACAAGTGGAGGCCACAAGTACTGCTGTTCCAAGTACTGCTGGTCCATTACTACAAGTGGAGGCCGCAAGTACTGCTGTTCCATTACTACAAGTGGAGGCTGCAAGTACTGCTGTTCCTTTACTACTAGTGGAGGCCTCAAGTACTGCTGTTCCATTACTACAAGTGGAGGCCTCAAGTACTGCTGTTCCATTACTACAAGTTGAGGACTCAAGTACTGCTGTTCCATTACTACAAGAGGAGGTCTCAAGTACTGCTGTTCCATTACTACAAGTGGAGGCCGCAAGTACTGCTGTTCCATTACTACAAGTGGAGGCTGCAAGTACTGCTGTTCCTTTACTACAAGTGGAGGCCTCAAGTAATGCTGTTCCATTACTTCAAGTGGAGGCCGCAAGTACTGCTGTTCCATTACTATAAGTGGAGGTCTCAAGTACTGCTGTTTCATTACTACAAGTGTAGGCCTAAAGTTCTGCTGTTCCATTACTACAAGTGGAGGCCTCAAGTACTGCTGTTCCATTACCACAACTGGAGGCTGCAAGTACTGCTGTTCCTTTTCTAAAAATGGAGGCCTCAAGTACTGCTGTTTATTTACTACAAGTGGAGGCCGCAAGTACTGCTCTTCCATTACCACAAGTGGAGGCCGCAAGTTCTGCTGTTCCATTACCACAAGTGGAGGCCGCAAGTACTGCTGTTCCTTTGCTACAAATAGAGGTCTCAAGTACTGCTGTTCATTTACTACAATTGGAGGCTGCAAGTACTGCTTTTCCATTACTACAAGTGGAAGCCGCAAGTACTGCTGTTCCAAGAACAGCTGTTCCATTACTACAAGTGGAGACCAAAAGTGCTGCGGTTCCAAGTACTGCTGTTCCATTACTACAAGTGGAGGCCATAAGTACTGCTGTTCCAAGTGCTGCTGTTCCATTTCTACAAGTGGAGGCCTCAAGTACTGCTGTTCCATTACTACAAGAGGAGGCCTCAAGTACTGCTGTTCAATTACTACAAGTGGAGGCCACACGTACTGCTGTTCCAAAAGCTACAAGATAAGGCCTCAAGTACTGCTCTTCCATTACTACAAGAGGAGGCCTCAAGTACTACCGTTACTTTACTACAAGTGGAGGCCTCAAGTACTGCTGTTCCATTACTACAAGTGGAGGCCTCAAGTACAGCTGTTCCATTACTGCAAGTGGAGGCCGCAAGTACTGCTGTTCCATTACTGCAAGTGGAGGCCGCAAGTACTGCTGTTCCATTAGTACAAGTGGAGGCCTCAACTACTGCTCTTCCATTACTACAAGTGGAGGCTGCAATTACTGCTGTTCCTTTACTACAAGTGGAGGCCTCAAGAACTGCTGTTCCATTACTACAAGTGGAGGACTCAAGTGCTGCTGTTCCATTACTGCAAATGGAGGCCGCAAGTACTTATGCTCCTTTACTGCAAGTGGAAGCCTCAAGTACTGCTGTTCCATTACTGTAAGTGGAGGCCGCAAGTACTGCTGTTCCATTACTACAAGTGGAGGCCTCAAGTACTGCTGTTCCATTACTACAAGTGGAGGCTGCATGTACAGATGATCCATTACTTCAAGA
Source organism: Lissotriton vulgaris (assembly GCF_964263255.1). Lineage (NCBI taxonomy): Eukaryota > Metazoa > Chordata > Amphibia > Caudata > Salamandridae > Lissotriton > Lissotriton vulgaris. The sequence continues at coordinate 25,201,025 of NC_141687.1, read as the reverse complement.
GGAAGTCTCAAGTACTGCTGTTCCAATACTACAAGTGGAGACCGCAAGTACTGCTGTTCTATTACTACAAGTGGAGGCCGCAAGTACTGCTGTTCCAAGTACTACTATTCTATTACTACAAGTGGAGGCAGCAAGTACTGCTGTTCCATTACTATCAGTGGAGGCCTCAAGTACTGCTGTTCCATTACTACAAGTGGAGGCCTCAAGTACTGCTGTTCCATTACCACAAGTGGAGGCTGCAAGTACTGCTGTTCCTTTACTACAAATGGAGGCCTCAAGTACTGCTGTTCATTTACTTCAAGTGGAGGCCGCAAGTACGGCTGTTCCATTACTATAAGTGGAGGCCACAAGTACTGCTGTTCCATTACTACAAGTGGAGGCCTCAAGTACTGCTGTAGCATTACTGCAAGTGGAGGCCGCTGGTACTGCTGTTCCATTACTACAAGTGGAGGCTGCATGTGCTGCTGTTCCATTACTACAAGTGGAGGCCACGAATACTGCTGTTCCAAGAACTGCTGGTCCATTACTACAAGTGGAGGCCGCAAGTACTGCTGTTCCATTACTACAAGTGGAGGCTGCAAGTACTGCTGTTCCTTTACTACTAGTGGAGGCCTCAAGTACTGCTGTTCCATTACTACAAGTGGAGGCCTCAAGTACTGCTGTTCCATTACTACAAGTTGAGGACTCAAGTACTGCTGTTCCATTACTACAAGAGGAGGTCTCAAGTACTGCTGTTCCATTACTACAAGTGGAGGCCGCAAGTACTGCTGTTCCATTACTACAAGTGGAGGCTGCAAGTACTGCTGTTTCTTCACTACAAGTTGAGGCCTCAAGTACTGCTGTTCCATTACTGCAAGTGGAGGCCCCAAGTACTGCTGTTCCATTACTACGAGTGGAGGCCTCAAGTACTGCTGTTCCATTACTACAAGTTGAGGCCTCAAGTACTGCTGTTCCATTACTACAAGAGGAGGTCTCAAGTACTGCTGTTCCATTACTACAAGTGGAGGCCGCAAGTACTGCTGTTCCATTACTACAAGTGGAGGCTGCAAGTACTGCTGTTCCATTACTACAAGTGGAGGCCACAAGTACTGCTGTTCCATTACTATAAGTGGAGGCCTCAAGTACTGCTGTTCCATTAGCAAAAGCAGAGGCTGCAAGTACTGCTGTTCCATTACTACAAGAGGAGGCCTCAAGTACTGCTGTTCCATTACTACAAGTGGAGGCCTCAAATCCTGCTGTTCCATAACTAGAAGTGGAGGCCGCAAATACTGCTGTTCCTTTACTACAAGTGGAGGCCGCAAGTACTGCTGTTCCATTACTACAAGTGGAGGCCGCAAGTACTGCTGTTCCAAGTACTACTATTCCATTACTACAAGTGGAGGCTGCAAGTACTGCTGTTCCATTAGCAAAAGCGGAGGCCGCAAGTACTACAGTTTCTTTACTACAAGTGGAGGCCTCAAGTACTGCTGTTCCATTACTACAAGTGGAGGCCTCAAATCCTGCTGTTCCATAACTAGAAGTGGAGGCCGCAAATACTGCTGTTCCTTTACTACAAGTGGAGGCCGCAAGTACTGCTGTTCCATTACTACAAGTGGAGGCCGCAAGTACTGCTGTTCCAAGTACTACTATTCCATTACTACAAGTGGAGGCTGCAAGTACTGCTGTTCCATTACTACAAGTGGAGGCCGCAAGTACTACAGTTTCTTTACTACAAGTGGAGGCCTCAAGTACTGCTGTTCCATTACTACAAGTGGAGGCCTCAAGTACTGCTGTTCCATTACTACAAGTGGAGGCCTCAAGTACTGCTGTTCCATTACTACAAGTTGAGGACTCAAGTACTGCTGTTCCATTACTACAAGAGGAGGTCTCAAGTACTGCTGTTCCATTACTACAAGTGGAGGCCGCAAGTACTGCTGTTCCATTACTACAAGTGGAGGCCGCAAGTACTGCTGTTCCTTTACTACAAGTGGAGGCCTCAAGTAATGCTGTTCCATTACTTCAAGTGGAGGCCGCAAGTACTGCTGTTCCATTACTATAAGTGGAGGTCTCAAGTACTGCTGTTTCATTACTACAAGTGTAGGCCTCAAGTTCTGCTGTTCCATTACTACAAGTGGAGGCCTCAAGTACTGCTGTTCCATTACCACAACTGGAGGCTGCAAGTACTGCTGTTCCTTTTCTAAAAATGGAGGCCTCAAGTACTGCTGTTCATTTACTACAAGTGGAGGCCGCAAGTACTGCTCTTCCATTACTACAAGTGGAGGCCGCAAGTTCTGCTGTTCCATTACCACAAGTGGAGGCCGCAAGTACTGCTGTTCCTTTGCTACAAATAGAGGTCTCAAGTACTGCTGTTCATTTACTACAATTGGAGGCTGCAAGTACTGCTTTTCCATTACTACAAGTGGAAGCCGCAAGTACTGCTGTTCCAAGAACAGCTGTTCCATTACTACAAGTGGAGACCAAAAGTGCTGCGGTTCCAAGTACTGCTGTTCCATTACTACAAGTGGAGGCCATAAGTACTGCTGTTCCAAGTGCTGCTGTTCCATTTCTACAAGTGGAGGCCTCAAGTACTGCTGTTCCATTACTACAAGAGGAGGCCTCAAGTACTGCTGTTCAATTACTACAAGTGGAGGCCACATGTACTGCTGTTCCAAAAGCTACACGATAAGGCCTCAAGTACTGCTCTTCCATTACTACAAGAGGAGGCCTCAAGTACTACCGTTACTTTACTACAAGTGGAGGCCTCAAGTACTGCTGTTCCATTACTACAAGTGGAGGCCTCAAGTACAGCTGTTCCATTACTGCAAGTGGAGGCCGCAAGTACTGCTGTTCCATTACTGCAAGTGGAGGCCGCAAGTACTGCTGTTCCATTAGTACAAGTGGAGGCCTCAACTACTGCTCTTCCATTACTACAAGTGGAGGCTGCAATTACTGCTGTTCCTTTACTACAAGTGGAGGCCTCAAGAACTGCTGTTCCATTACTACAAGTGGAGGACTCAAGTGCTGCTGTTCCATTACTGCAAATGGAGGCCGCAAGTACTTATGCTCCTTTACTGCAAGTGGAAGCCTCAAGTACTGCTGTTCCATTACTGTAAGTGGAGGCCGCAAGTACTGCTGTTCCATTACTACAAGTGGAGGCCTCAAGTACTGCTGTTCCATTACTACAAGTGGAGGCTGCATGTACAGATGATCCATTACTTCAAGAGGAAGTCTCAAGTACTGCTGTTCCAATACTACAAGTGGAGACCGCAAGTACTGCTGTTCTATTACTACAAGTGGAGGCCGCAAGTACTGCTGTTCCAAGTACTACTATTCTATTACTACAAGTGGAGGCAGCAAGTACTGCTGTTCCATTACTATAAGTGGAGGCCTCAAGTACTGCTGTTCCATTACTACAAGTGGAGGCCTCAAGTACTGCTGTTCCATTACCACAAGTGGAGGCTGCAAGTACTGCTGTTCCTTTACTACAAATGGAGGCCTCAAGTACTGCTGTTCATTTACTTCAAGTGGAGGCCGCAAGTACGGCTGTTCCATTACTATAAGTGGAGGCCACAAGTACTGCTGTTCCATTACTACAAGTGGAGGCCTCAAGTACTGCTGTAGCATTACTGCAAGTGGAGGCCGCTGGTACTGCTGTTCCATTACTACAAGTGGAGGCTGCATGTGCTGCTGTTCCATTACTACAAGTGGAGGCCACAAGTACTGCTGTTCCAAGTACTGCTGGTCCATTACTACAAGTGGAGGCCGCAAGTACTGCTGTTCCATTACTACAAGTGGAGGCTGCAAGTACTGCTGTTCCTTTACTACTAGTGGAGGCCTCAAGTACTGCTGTTCCATTACTACAAGTGGAGGCCTCAAGTACTGCTGTTCCATTACTACAAGTTGAGGACTCAAGTACTGCTGTTCCATTACTACAAGAGAAGGTCTCAAGTACTGCTGTTCCATTACTACAAGTGGAGGCCGCAAGTACTGCTGTTCCATTACTACAAGTGGAGGCTGCAAGTACTGCTGTTTCTTCACTGCAAGTTGAGGCCTCAAGTACTGCTGTTCCATTACTGCAAGTGGAGGCCCCAAGTACTGCTGTTCTTTTACTGCAAGTGGAGGCCTCAAGTACTGCTGTTCCATTACTACGAGTGGAGGCCTCAAGTACTGCTGTTCCATTAAAACAAGTTGAGGCCTCAAGTACTGCTGTTCCATTACTACAAGAGGAGGTCTCAAGTACTGCTGTTCCATTACTACAAGTGGAGGCCGCAAGTACTGCTGTTCCATTACTACAAGTGGAGGCTGCAAGTACTGCTGTTCCATTACTACAAGTGGAGGCCACAAGTACTGCTGTTCCATTACTATAAGTGGAGGCCTCAAGTACTGCTGTTCCATTAGCAAAAGCGGAGGCTGCAAGTACTGCTGTTCCATTACTACAAGAGGAGGCCTCAAGTACTGCTGTTCCATTACTACAAGTGGAGGCCTCAAATCCTGCTGTTCCATAACTACAAGTGGAGGCCGCAAATACTGCTGTTCCTTTACTACAAGTGGAGGCCGCAAGTACTGCTGTTCCATTACTACAAGTGGAGGCCGCAAGTACTGCTGTTCCAAGTACTACTATTCCATTACTACAAGTGGAGGCCGCAAGTACTGCTCTTCCATTACTACAAGTGGAGGCCACAAGTACTACAGTTTCTTTACTACAAGTGGAGGCCTCAAGTACTGCTGTTCCATTACTACAAGTGGAGGCCTCAAGAACTGCTGTTCCATTACTACAAGTGGAGGACGAAAGTGCTGCTGTTCCATTACTGCAAGTGGAGGCCGCAAGTACTGATGTTCCATTACTACAAGTGGAGGCCTCAAGTACTGCTGTTCTATTACTACAAGTAGAGGCTGCAAGTACTCCTGTTCCATTACTACAAGAGGAAGTCTCAAGTACTGCTGTTCCATTACTACAAGTGGAGGCCGCAAGTACTGCTGTTCCATTACTACAAGTGGAGGCCGCAAGTACTGCTGTTCCAAGTACTACTATTCCATTACTACAAGTGGAGGCTGCAAGTACTGCTGTTTCATTACTGCAAGTGGAGGCTGCAAGTACTGCTGTTCCATTACTATAAGTGGAGGCCTCAAGCACTGCTGTTCCATTACTACAAGTGTTGGCCTCAAGTACTGCTGTTCCATTACTACAAGTGGAGGCCTCAAGTACTGCTGTTCCATTACCACAAGTGGAGGCTGCAAGTACTGCTGTTGCTTTTCTACAAATGGAGACCTCAAGTACTGCTGTTCATTTACTACAAGTGGAGGCCGCAAGTACTGCTGTTCCATTACTACAAGTGGAGGCCGCAAGTTCTGCTGTTCCATTACTAAGAGTGGAGGCCGCAAGTAAGGCTGTTCCATTACCACAAGTAGAGGCCGCAAGTACTGCTGTTCCTTTGCTACAAATGGAGGTCTCAAGTACTGCTGTTCCATTACTGCAAGTGGAGGCCACAAGTACTGCTATTCGATTACTACAAGTGGAGGCCTCAAGTACGGCTGTACCATTACTACAAGTGGAGGCCTCAAGTACTGCTGTTCCGTTACTACAAGTGGAGGCCACAAGTACTGCTGTTCCATTACTACAAGTGGAGGCCGCAAGTACTGCTGTTCCAAGTACTGCTGTTTAATTACTACAAGTGGAGGCCGCAAGTGCTGCTGTTCCAAGTACTGCTGTTCCATTACGACATGTGGAGGCCTCAAGTACTGCTGTTCATTTACTACAAGTGGAGGCCTCAAGTACTGCTGTTCCATAACTACAAGTGGAGGCCGCAAGTACTGCTGTTCCTTTACTACAAGTGGATGCCTCAAGTACTGCTATTCCATTACCACAAGTGGAGGCCGCAAGTACTGCTGTTCCATTACTATAAGTGGAGGCCTCAAGTACTGCTGTTCCATTACTACTAGTGTAGGCCTCAAGTACTGCTGTTCTAATACTACAAGTGGAGGCCTCAAGTACTGCTGTTTCATTACTACAAGTGGAGGCTGCAAGTACTGCTACTCCTTTTCTACAAATGGAGGCCTCAAGTACTGCTGTTCATTTACTACAAGTGGACGCCACAATTACTGCTGTTCCATTACTACAAGTGAAGGCCGCAAGTACTGCTGTTCCATTACTACAAGTGGAGGCCTCAAGTACTGCTAGTCCATTACTACAAGAGGAGGACGCAGGTGCTGCTGTTCCAAGTACTGCTGTTCCATTACTACAAGTGGAGGCCATAAGTACTGTTGTTCCAAGTGCTGCTGTTCCATTACTACAAGTGGAGGCCTCAAGTACTGCTGTTCCATTAAAACAAGTTGAGGCCTCAAGTACTGCTGTTCCATTACTACAAGAGGAGGTCTCAAGTACTGCTGTTCCATTACTACAAGTGGAGGCCGCAAGTACTGCTGTTCCATTACTACAAGTGGAGGCTGCAAGTACTGCTGTTCCATTACTACAAGTGGAGGCCACAAGTACTGCTGTTCCATTACTATAAGTGGAGGCCTCAAGTACTGCTGTTCCATTAGCAAAAGCGGAGGCCTCAAGTACTGCTTTTCATTTACTACAAGTGGAGGCCGCAAGTACTGCTCTTCCATTACTACAAGTGGAGGCCGCAAGTTCTGCTGTTCCATTACCACAAGTGGAGGCCGCAAGTACTGCTGTTCCTTTGCTACAAATAGAGGTCTCAAGTACTGCTGTTCATTTACTACAAGTGGAGGCCTCAAGTACTGCTGTTCCATTACTACAAGTGGAGGCCTCAAGTACAGCTGTCCCTTACTGCAAGTGGAGGCCATAAGTACTGCTGTTCCATTACTGCAAGTGGAGGCCGCAAGTACTGCTGTTCCATTACTACAAGTGGAGGCTGCAATTACTGCTGTTCCTTTACTACAAGTGAAGGCCTCAAGAACTGCTGTTTCATTACTACAAGTGGAGGCCACAAGTAGTGCTGTTCCCTTACTACAAGTGGAGGCCCTAAGTACTGCTGTTCCATTACTACAAGATGAGGCCTCAAGTACTGCATTCCATTTCGACAAGTGCAGGCCACAAGTACTGCTGTTCCATTACTACAAGTGGAGGCTGCAATTACTGCTGTTCCTTTACTACAAGTGAAGGCCTCAAGAACTGCTGTTTCATTACTACAAGTGGAGGCCACAAGTAGTGCTGTTCCCTTACTACAAGTGGAGGCCCCAAGTACTGCTGTTCTTTTACTGCAAGTGGAGGCCTCAAGTACTGCTGTTCCATTACTACGAGTGGAGGCCTCAAGTACTGCTGTTCCATTAAAACAAGTTGAGGCCTCAAGTACTGCTGTTCCATTACTACAAGAGGAGGTCTCAAGTACTGCTGTTCCATTACTACAAGTGGAGGCCGCAAGTACTGCTGTTCCATTACTACAAGTGGAGGCTGCAAGTACTGCTGTTCCATTACTACAAGTGGAGGCCACAAGTACTGCTGTTCCATTACTATAAGTGGAGGCCTCAAGTACTGCTGTTCCATTAGCAAAAGCGGAGGCTGCAAGTACTGCTGTTCCATTACTACAAGAGGAGGCCTCAAGTACTGCTGTTCCATTACTACAAGTGGAGGCCTCAAATCCTGCTGTTCCATAACTACAAGTGGAGGCCGCAAATACTGCTGTTCCTTTACTACAAGTGGAGGCCGCAAGTACTGCTGTTCCATTACTACAAGTGGAGGCCGCAAGTACTGCTGTTCCAAGTACTACTATTCCATTACTACAAGTGGAGGCCGCAAGTACTGCTCTTCCATTACTACAAGTGGAGGCCACAAGTACTACAGTTTCTTTACTACAAGTGGAGGCCTCAAGTACTGCTGTTCCATTACTACAAGTGGAGGCCTCAAGAACTGCTGTTCCATTACTACAAGTGGAGGACGAAAGTGCTGCTGTTCCATTACTGCAAGTGGAGGCCGCAAGTACTGATGTTCCATTACTACAAGTGGAGGCCTCAAGTACTGCTGTTCTATTACTACAAGTAGAGGCTGCAAGTACTCCTGTTCCATTACTACAAGAGGAAGTCTCAAGTACTGCTGTTCCATTACTACAAGTGGAGGCCGCAAGTACTGCTGTTCCATTACTACAAGTGGAGGCCGCAAGTACTGCTGTTCCAAGTACTACTATTCCATTACTACAAGTGGAGGCTGCAAGTACTGCTGTTTCATTACTGCAAGTGGAGGCTGCAAGTACTGCTGTTCCATTACTATAAGTGGAGGCCTCAAGCACTGCTGTTCCATTACTACAAGTGTTGGCCTCAAGTACTGCTGTTCCATTACTACAAGTGGAGGCCTCAAGTACTGCTGTTCCATTACCACAAGTGGAGGCTGCAAGTACTGCTGTTGCTTTTCTACAAATGGAGACCTCAAGTACTGCTGTTCATTTACTACAAGTGGAGGCCGCAAGTACTGCTGTTCCATTACTACAAGTGGAGGCCGCAAGTTCTGCTGTTCCATTACTAAGAGTGGAGGCCGCAAGTAAGGCTGTTCCATTACCACAAGTAGAGGCCGCAAGTACTGCTGTTCCTTTGCTACAAATGGAGGTCTCAAGTACTGCTGTTCCATTACTGCAAGTGGAGGCCACAAGTACTGCTATTCGATTACTACAAGTGGAGGCCTCAAGTACGGCTGTACCATTACTACAAGTGGAGGCCTCAAGTACTGCTGTTCCGTTACTACAAGTGGAGGCCACAAGTACTGCTGTTCCATTACTACAAGTGGAGGCCGCAAGTACTGCTGTTCCAAGTACTGCTGTTTAATTACTACAAGTGGAGGCCGCAAGTGCTGCTGTTCCAAGTACTGCTGTTCCATTACGACATGTGGAGGCCTCAAGTACTGCTGTTCATTTACTACAAGTGGAGGCCTCAAGTACTGCTGTTCCATAACTACAAGTGGAGGCCGCAAGTACTGCTGTTCCTTTACTACAAGTGGATGCCTCAAGTACTGCTATTCCATTACCACAAGTGGAGGCCGCAAGTACTGCTGTTCCATTACTATAAGTGGAGGCCTCAAGTACTGCTGTTCCATTACTACTAGTGTAGGCCTCAAGTACTGCTGTTCTAATACTACAAGTGGAGGCCTCAAGTACTGCTGTTTCATTACTACAAGTGGAGGCTGCAAGTACTGCTACTCCTTTTCTACAAATGGAGGCCTCAAGTACTGCTGTTCATTTACTACAAGTGGACGCCACAATTACTGCTGTTCCATTACTACAAGTGAAGGCCGCAAGTACTGCTGTTCCATTACTACAAGTGGAGGCCTCAAGTACTGCTAGTCCATTACTACAAGAGGAGGACGCAGGTGCTGCTGTTCCAAGTACTGCTGTTCCATTACTACAAGTGGAGGCCATAAGTACTGTTGTTCCAAGTGCTGCTGTTCCATTACTACAAGTGGAGGCCTCAAGTACTGCTGTTCCCTTACTACAAGTGGAGGTCACACGTACTGCTGTTCCATAACTACAAGATAAGGCCTCAAGTACTGCTGTTCCATTACTAGAAGAGGAGGCCTCAAGTACTGCTGTTTCTTTACTGCAAGTGGAGGCCTCAAGTACTGCTGTTCCATTACTACAAGTGGAGGCCTCAAGTACAGCTGTCCCTTACTGCAAGTGGAGGCCATAAGTACTGCTGTTCCATTACTGCAAGTGGAGGCCGCAAGTACTGCTGTTCCATTACTACAAGTGGAGGCTGCAATTACTGCTGTTCCTTTACTACAAGTGAAGGCCTCAAGAACTGCTGTTTCATTACTACAAGTGGAGGCCACAAGTAGTGCTGTTCCCTTACTACAAGTGGAGGCCCTAAGTACTGCTGTTCCATTACTACAAGATGAGGCCTCAAGTACTGCATTCCATTTCGACAAGTGCAGGCCACAAGTACTGCTGTTCCATTACTACAAGTGGAGGCTGCAATTACTGCTGTTCCTTTACTACAAGTGAAGGCCTCAAGAACTGCTGTTTCATTACTACAAGTGGAGGCCACAAGTAGTGCTGTTCCCTTACTACAAGTGGAGGCCCTAAGTACTGCTGTTCCATTACTACAAGACGAGGCCTCAAGTACTGCATTCCATTTCGACAAGTGCAGGCCACAAGTACGGCTGTTCCATTACTACAAGTGGAGGCCTCAAGTACTGCTGTTATATTACTACAAGTGGAGTCCGCAAGTACTGCTGTTCCTTTACTACAAGTGGAGGCCTCAAGTAATGCTGTTCCATTACTTCAAGTGGAGGCCGCAAGTACTGCTGTTCCATTACTATAAGTGGAGGTCTCAAGTACTGCTGTTTCATTACTACAAGTGTAGGCCTCAAGTTCTGCTGTTCCATTACTACAAGTGGAGGCCTCAAGTACTGCTGTTCCATTACCACAACTGGAGGCTGCAAGTACTGCTGTTCCTTTTCTAAAAATGGAGGCCTCAAGTACTGCTTTTCATTTACTACAAGTGGAGGCCGCAAGTACTGCTCTTCCATTACTACAAGTGGAGGCCGCAAGTTCTGCTGTTCCATTACCACAAGTGGAGGCCGCAAGTACTGCTGTTCCTTTGCTACAAATAGAGGTCTCAAGTACTGCTGTTCATTTACTACAATTGGAGGCTGCAAGTACTGATTTTCCATTACTACAAGTGGAAGCCGCAAGTACTGCTGTTCCAAGAACAGCTGTTCCATTACTACAAGTGGAGACCAAAAGTGCTGCGGTTCCAAGTACTGCTGTTCCATTACTACAAGTGGAGGCCATAAGTACTGCTGTTCCAAGTGCTGCTGTTCCATTTCTACAAGTGGAGGCCTCAAGTACTGCTGTTCCATTACTACAAGAGGAGGCCTCAAGTACTGCTGTTCAATTACTACAAGTGGAGGCCACACGTACTGCTGTTCCAAAAGCTACAAGATAAGGCCTCAAGTACTGCTCTTCCATTACTACAAGAGGAGGCCTCAAGTACTACCGTTACTTTACTACAAGTGGAGGCCTCAAGTACTGCTGTTCCATTACTACAAGTGGAGGCCTCAAGTACAGCTGTTCCATTACTGCAAGTGGAGGCCGCAAGTACTGCTGTTCCATTACTGCAAGTGGAGGCCGCAAGTACTGCTGTTCCATTAGTACAAGTGGAGGCCTCAACTACTGCTCTTCCATTACTACAAGTGGAGGCTGCAATTACTGCTGTTCCTTTACTACAAGTGGAGGCCTCAAGAACTGCTGTTCCATTACTACAAGTGGAGGACTCAAGTGCTGCTGTTCCATTACTGCAAATGGAGGCCGCAAGTACTTATGCTCCTTTACTGCTAGTGGAAGCCTCAAGTACTGCTGTTCCATTACTGTAAGTGGAGGCCGCAAGTACTGCTGTTCCATTACTACAAGTGGAGGCCTCAAGTACTGCTGTTCCATTACTACAAGTGGAGGCTGCATGTACAGATGATCCATTACTTCAAGAGGAAGTCTCAAGTACTGCTGTTCCAATACTACAAGTGGAGACCGCAAGTACTGCTGTTCTATTACTACAAGTGGAGGCCACAAGTACTGCTGTTCCAAGTACTACTATTCTATTACTACAAGTGGAGGCAGCAAGTACTGCTGTTCCATTACTATCAGTGGAGGCCTCAAGTACTGCTGTTCCATTACTACAAGTGGAGGCCTCAAGTACTGCTGTTCCATTACCACAAGTGGAGGCTGCAAGTACTGCTGTTCCTTTACTACAAATGGAGGCCTCAAGTACTGCTGTTCATTTACTTCAAGTGGAGGCCGCAAGTACGGCTGTTCCATTACTATAAGTGGAGGCCACAAGTACTGCTGTTCCATTACTACAAGTGGAGGCCTCAAGTACTGCTGTAGCATTACTGCAAGTGGAGGCCGCTGGTACTGCTGTTCCATTACTACAAGTGGAGGCTGCATGTGCTGCTGTTCCATTACTACAAGTGGAGGCCACAAGTACTGCTGTTCCAAGTACTGCTGGTCCATTACTACAAGTGGAGGCCGCAAGTACTGCTGTTCCATTACTACAAGTGGAGGCTGCAAGTACTGCTGTTCCTTTACTACTAGTGGAGGCCTCAAGTACTGCTGTTCCATTACTACAAGTGGAGGCCTCAAGTACTGCTGTTCCATTACTACAAGTTGAGGACTCAAGTACTGCTGTTCCATTACTACAAGAGGAGGTCTCAAGTACTGCTGTTCCATTACTACAAGTGGAGGCCGCAAGTACTGCTGTTCCATTACTACAAGTGGAGGCTGCAAGTACTGCTGTTCCTTTACTACAAGTGGAGGCCTCAAGTAATGCTGTTCCATTACTTCAAGTGGAGGCCGCAAGTACTGCTGTTCCATTACTATAAGTGGAGGTCTCAAGTACTGCTGTTTCATTACTACAAGTGTAGGCCTAAAGTTCTCCTGTTCCATTACTACAAGTGGAGGCCTCAAGTACTGCTGTTCCATTACCACAACTGGAGGCTGCAAGTACTGCTGTTCCTTTTCTAAAAATGGAGGCCTCAAGTACTGCTGTTTATTTACTACAAGTGGAGGCCGCAAGTACTGCTCTTCCATTACCACAAGTGGAGGCCGCAAGTTCTGCTGTTCCATTACCACAAGTGGAGGCCGCAAGTACTGCTGTTCCTTTGCTACAAATAGAGGTCTCAAGTACTGCTGTTCATTTACTACAATTGGAGGCTGCAAGTACTGCTTTTCCATTACTACAAGTGGAAGCCGCAAGTACTGCTGTTCCAAGAACAGCTGTTCCATTACTACAAGTGGAGACCAAAAGTGCTGCGGTTCCAAGTACTGTTGTTCCATTACTACAAGTGGAGGCCATAAGTACTGCTGTTCCAAGTGCTGCTGTTCCATTTCTACAAGTGGAGGCCTCAAGTACTGCTGTTCCATTACTACAAGAGGAGGCCTCAAGTACTGCTGTTCAATTACTACAAGTGGAGGCCACACGTACTGCTGTTCCAAAAGCTACAAGATAAGGCCTCAAGTACTGCTCTTCCATTACTACAAGAGGAGGCCTCAAGTACTACCGTTACTTTACTACAAGTGGAGGCCTCAAGTACTGCTGTTCCATTACTACAAGTGGAGGCCTCAAGTACAGCTGTTCCATTACTGCAAGTGGAGGCCGCAAGTACTGCTGTTCCATTACTGCAAGTGGAGGCCGCAAGTACTGCTGTTCCATTAGTACAAGTGGAGGCCTCAACTACTGCTCTTCCATTACTACAAGTGGAGGCTGCAATTACTGCTGTTCCTTTACTACAAGTGGAGGCCTCAAGAACTGCTGTTCCATTACTACAAGTGGAGGACTCAAGTGCTGCTGTTCCATTACTGCAAATGGAGGCCGCAAGTACTTATGCTCCTTTACTGCAAGTGGAAGCCTCAAGTACTGCTGTTCCATTACTGTAAGTGGAGGCCGCAAGTACTGCTGTTCCATTACTACAAGTGGAGGCCTCAAGTACTGCTGTTCCATTACTACAAGTGGAGGCTGCATGTACAGATGATCCATTACTTCAAGAGGAAGTCTCAAGTACTGCTGTTCCAATACTACAAGTGGAGACCGCAAGTACTGCTGTTCTATTACTACAAGTGGAGGCCGCAAGTACTGCTGTTCCAAGTACTACTATTCTATTACTACAAGTGGAGGCAGCAAGTACTGCTGTTCCATTACTATCAGTGGAGGCCTCAAGTACTGCTGTTCCATTACTACAAGTGGAGGCCTCAAGTACTGCTGTTCCATTACCACAAGTGGAGGCTGCAAGTACTGCTGTTCCTTTACTACAAATGGAGGCCTCAAGTACTGCTGTTCATTTACTTCAAGTGGAGGCCGCAAGTACGGCTGTTCCATTACTATAAGTGGAGGCCACAAGTACTGCTGTTCCATTACTACAAGTGGAGGCCTCAAGTACTGCTGTAGCATTACTGCAAGTGGAGGCCGCTGGTACTGCTGTTCCATTACTACAAGTGGAGGCTGCATGTGCTGCTGTTCCATTACTACAAGTGGAGGCCACGAATACTGCTGTTCCAAGTACTGCTGGTCCATTACTACAAGTGGAGGCCGCAAGTACTGCTGTTCCATTACTACAAGTGGAGGCTGCAAGTACTGCTGTTCCTTTACTACTAGTGGAGGCCTCAAGTACTGCTGTTCCATTACTACAAGTGGAGGCCTCAAGTACTGCTGTTCCATTACTACAAGTTGAGGACTCAAGTACTGCTGTTCCATTACTACAAGAGGAGGTCTCAAGTATTGCTGTTCCATTACTACAAGTGGAGGCCGCAAGTACTGCTGTTCCATTACTACAAGTGGAGGCTGCAAGTACTGCTGTTTCTTCACTGCAAGTTGAGGCCTCAAGTACTGCTGTTCCATTACTGCAAGTGGAGGCCCCAAGTACTGCTGTTCCATTACTACGAGTGGAGGCCACAAGTACTGCTGTTCCAAGTACTGCTGGTCCATTACTACAAGTGGAGGCCGCAAGTACTGCTGTTCCATTACTACAAGTGGAGGCTGCAAGTACTGCTGTTCCTTTACTACTAGTGGAGGCCTCAAGTACTGCTGTTCCATTACTACAAGTGGAGGCCTCAAATCCTGCTGTTCCATAACTAGAAGTGGAGGCCGCAAATACTGCTGTTCCTTTACTACAAGTGGAGGCCGCAAGTACTGCTGTTCCATTACTACAAGTGGAGGCCGCAAGTACTGCTGTTCCAAGTACTACTATTCCATTACTACAAGTGGAGGCTGCAAGTACTGCTGTTCTATTACTACAAGTGGAGGCCGCAAGTACTACAGTTTCTTTACTACAAGTGGAGGCCTCAAGTACTGCTGTTCCATTACTACAAGTGGAGGCCTCAAGTACTGCTGTTCCATTACTACAAGTGGAGGCCTCAAGTACTGCTGTTCCATTACTACAAGTTGAGGACTCAAGTACTGCTGTTCCATTACTACAAGAGGAGGTCTCAAGTACTGCTGTTCCATTACTACAAGTGGAGGCCGCAAGTACTGCTGTTCCATTACTACAAGTGGAGGCCGCAAGTACTGCTGTTCCTTTACTACAAGTGGAGGCCTCAAGTAATGCTGTTCCATTACTTCAAGTGGAGGCCGCAAGTACTGCTGTTCCATTACTATAAGTGGAGGTCTCAAGTACTGCTGTTTCATTACTACAAGTGTAGGCCTCAAGTTCTGCTGTTCCATTACTACAAGTGGAGGCCTCAAGTACTGCTGTTCCATTACCACAACTGGAGGCTGCAAGTACTGCTGTTCCTTTTCTAAAAATGGAGGCCTCAAGTACTGCTGTTCATTTACTACAAGTGGAGGCCGCAAGTACTGCTCTTCCATTACTACAAGTGGAGGCCGCAAGTTCTGCTGTTCCATTACCACAAGTGGAGGCCGCAAGTACTGCTGTTCCTTTGCTACAAATAGAGGTCTCAAGTACTGCTGTTCATTTACTACAATTGGAGGCTGCAAGTACTGCTTTTCCATTACTACAAGTGGAAGCCGCAAGTACTGCTGTTCCAAGAACAGCTGTTCCATTACTACAAGTGGAGACCAAAAGTGCTGCGGTTCCAAGTACTGCTGTTCCATTACTACAAGTGGAGGCCATAAGTACTGCTGTTCCAAGTGCTGCTGTTCCATTTCTACAAGTGGAGGCCTCAAGTACTGCTGTTCCATTACTACAAGAGGAGGCCTCAAGTACTGCTGTTCAATTACTACAAGTGGAGGCCACATGTACTGCTGTTCCAAAAGCTACACGATAAGGCCTCAAGTACTGCTCTTCCATTACTACAAGAGGAGGCCTCAAGTACTACCGTTACTTTACTACAAGTGGAGGCCTCAAGTACTGCTGTTCCATTACTACAAGTGGAGGCCTCAAGTACAGCTGTTCCATTACTGCAAGTGGAGGCCGCAAGTACTGCTGTTCCATTACTGCAAGTGGAGGCCGCAAGTACTGCTGTTCCATTAGTACAAGTGGAGGCCTCAACTACTGCTCTTCCATTACTACAAGTGGAGGCTGCAATTACTGCTGTTCCTTTACTACAAGTGGAGGCCTCAAGAACTGCTGTTCCATTACTACAAGTGGAGGACTCAAGTGCTGCTGTTCCATTACTGCAAATGGAGGCCGCAAGTACTTATGCTCCTTTACTGCAAGTGGAAGCCTCAAGTACTGCTGTTCCATTACTGTAAGTGGAGGCCGCAAGTACTGCTGTTCCATTACTACAAGTGGAGGCCTCAAGTACTGCTGTTCCATTACTACAAGTGGAGGCTGCATGTACAGATGATCCATTACTTCAAGAGGAAGTCTCAAGTACTGCTGTTCCAATACTACAAGTGGAGACCGCAAGTACTGCTGTTCTATTACTACAAGTGGAGGCCGCAAGTACTGCTGTTCCAAGTACTACTATTCTATTACTACAAGTGGAGGCAGCAAGTACTGCTGTTCCATTACTATCAGTGGAGGCCTCAAGTACTGCTGTTCCATTACTACAAGTGGAGGCCTCAAGTACTGCTGTTCCATTACCACAAGTGGAGGCTGCAAGTACTGCTGTTCCTTTACTACAAATGGAGGCCTCAAGTACTGCTGTTCATTTACTTCAAGTGGAGGCCGCAAGTACGGCTGTTCCATTACTATAAGTGGAGGCCACAAGTACTGCTGTTCCATTACTACAAGTGGAGGCCTCAAGTACTGCTGTAGCATTACTGCAAGTGGAGGCCGCTGGTACTGCTGTTCCATTACTACAAGTGGAGGCTGCATGTGCTGCTGTTCCATTACTACAAGTGGAGGCCACAAGTACTGCTGTTCCAAGTACTGCTGGTCCATTACTACAAGTGGAGGCCGCAAGTACTGCTGTTCCATTACTACAAGTGGAGGCTGCAAGTACTGCTGTTCCTTTACTACTAGTGGAGGCCTCAAGTACTGCTGTTCCATTACTACAAGTGGAGGCCTCAAGTACTGCTGTTCCATTACTACAAGTTGAGGACTCAAGTACTGCTGTTCCATTACTACAAGAGAAGGTCTCAAGTACTGCTGTTCCATTACTACAAGTGGAGGCCGCAAGTACTGCTGTTCCATTACTACAAGTGGAGGCTGCAAGTACTGCTGTTTCTTCACTGCAAGTTGAGGCCTCAAGTACTGCTGTTCCATTACTGCAAGTGGAGGCCCCAAGTACTGCTGTTCTTTTACTGCAAGTGGAGGCCTCAAGTACTGCTGTTCCATTACTACGAGTGGAGGCCTCAAGTACTGCTGTTCCATTAAAACAAGTTGAGGCCTCAAGTACTGCTGTTCCATTACTACAAGAGGAGGTCTCAAGTACTGCTGTTCCATTACTACAAGTGGAGGCCGCAAGTACTGCTGTTCCATTACTACAAGTGGAGGCTGCAAGTACTGCTGTTCCATTACTACAAGTGGAGGCCACAAGTACTGCTGTTCCATTACTATAAGTGGAGGCCTCAAGTACTGCTGTTCCATTAGCAAAAGCGGAGGCTGCAAGTACTGCTGTTCCATTACTACAAGAGGAGGCCTCAAGTACTGCTGTTCCATTACTACAAGTGGAGGCCTCAAATCCTGCTGTTCCATAACTACAAGTGGAGGCCGCAAATACTGCTGTTCCTTTACTACAAGTGGAGGCCGCAAGTACTGCTGTTCCATTACTACAAGTGGAGGCCGCAAGTACTGCTGTTCCAAGTACTACTATTCCATTACTACAAGTGGAGGCTGCAAGTACTGCTGTTCCATTACTACAAGTGGAGGCCGCAAGTACTACAGTTTCTTTACTACAAGTGGAGGCCTCAAGTACTGCTGTTCCATTACTACAAGTGGAGGCCTCAAGTACTGCTGTTCCATTACTACAAGTGGAGGCCTCAAGTACTGCTGTTCCATTACTACAAGTTGAGGACTCAAGTACTGCTGTTCCATTACTACAAGAGGAGGTCTCAAGTACTGCTGTTCCATTACTACAAGTGGAGGCCGCAAGTACTGCTGTTCCATTACTACAAGTGGAGGCCGCAAGTACTGCTGTTCCTTTACTACAAGTGGAGGCCTCAAGTAATGCTGTTCCATTACTTCAAGTGGAGGCCGCAAGTACTGCTGTTCCATTACTATAAGTGGAGGTCTCAAGTACTGCTGTTTCATTACTACAAGTGTAGGCCTCAAGTTCTGCTGTTCCATTACTACAAGTGGAGGACTCAAGTACTGCTGTTCCATTACCACAACTGGAGGCTGCAAGTACTGCTGTTCCTTTTCTAAAAATGGAGGCCTCAAGTACTGCTGTTCATTTACTACAAGTGGAGGCCGCAAGTACTGCTCTTCCATTACTACAAGTGGAGGCCGCAAGTTCTGCTGTTCCATTACCACAAGTGGAGGCCGCAAGTACTGCTGTTCCTTTGCTACAAATAGAGGTCTCAAGTACTGCTGTTCATTTACTACAATTGGAGGCTGCAAGTACTGCTTTTCCATTACTACAAGTGGAAGCCGCAAGTACTGCTGTTCCAAGAACAGCTGTTCCATTACTACAAGTGGAGACCAAAAGTGCTGCGGTTCCAAGTACTGCTGTTCCATTACTACAAGTGGAGGCCATAAGTACTGCTGTTCCAAGTGCTGCTGTTCCATTTCTACAAGTGGAGGCCTCAAGTCCTGCTGTTCCATTACTACAAGAGGAGGCCTCAAGTACTGCTGTTCAATTACTACAAGTGGAGGCCACACGTACTGCTGTTCCAAAAGCTACAAGATAAGGCCTCAAGTACTGCTCTTCCATTACTACAAGAGGAGGCCTCAAGTACTACCGTTACTTTACTACAAGTGGAGGCCTCAAGTACTGCTGTTCCATTACTACAAGTGGAGGCCTCAAGTACAGCTGTTCCATTACTGCAAGTGGAGGCCGCAAGTACTGCTGTTCCATTACTGCAAGTGGAGGCCGCAAGTACTGCTGTTCCATTAGTACAAGTGGAGGCCTCAACTACTGCTCTTCCATTACTACAAGTGGAGGCTGCAATTACTGCTGTTCCTTTACTACAAGTGGAGGCCTCAAGAACTGCTGTTCCATTACTACAAGTGGAGGACTCAAGTGCTGCTGTTCCATTACTGCAAATGGAGGCCGCAAGTACTTATGCTCCTTTACTGCAAGTGGAAGCCTCAAGTACTGCTGTTCCATTACTGTAAGTGGAGGCCGCAAGTACTGCTGTTCCATTACTACAAGTGGAGGCCTCAAGTACTGCTGTTCCATTACTACAAGTGGAGGCTGCATGTACAGATGATCCATTACTTCAAGAGGAAGTCTCAAGTACTGCTGTTCCAATACTACAAGTGGAGACCGCAAGTACTGCTGTTCTATTACTACAAGTGGAGGCCGCAAGTACTGCTGTTCCAAGTACTACTATTCTATTACTACAAGTGGAGGCAGCAAGTACTGCTGTTCCATTACTATCAGTGGAGGCCTCAAGTACTGCTGTTCCATTACTACAAGTGGAGGCCTCAAGTACTGCTGTTCCATTACCACAAGTGGAGGCTGCAAGTACTGCTGTTCCTTTACTACAAATGGAGGCCTCAAGTACTGCTGTTCATTTACTTCAAGTGGAGGCCGCAAGTACGGCTGTTCCATTACTATAAGTGGAGGCCACAAGTACTGCTGTTCCATTACTACAAGTGGAGGCCTCAAGTACTGCTGTAGCATTACTGCAAGTGGAGGCCGCTGGTACTGCTGTTCCATTACTACAAGTGGAGGCTGCATGTGCTGCTGTTCCATTACTACACGTGGAGGCCACAAGTACTGCTGTTCCAAGTACTGCTGGTCCATTACTACAAGTGGAGGCCGCAAGTACTGCTGTTCCATTACTACAAGTGGAGGCTGCAAGTACTGCTGTTCCTTTACTACTAGTGGAGGCCTCAAGTACTGCCGTTCCATTACTACAAGTGGAGGCCTCAAGTACTGCTGTTCCATTACTACAAGTTGAGGACTCAAGTACTGCTGTTCCGTTACTACAAGAGGAGGTCTCAAGTACTGCTGTTCCATTACTACAAGTGGAGGCCGCAAGTACTGCTGTTCCATTACTACAAGTGGAGGCCGCAAGTACTGCTGTTCCTTTACTACAAGTGGAGGCCTCAAGTAATGCTGTTCCATTACTTCAAGTGGAGGCCGCAAGTACTGCTGTTCCATTACTATAAGTGGAGGTCTCAAGTACTGCTGTTTCATTACTACAAGTGTAGGCCTCAAGTTCTGCTGTTCCATTACTACAAGTGGAGGCCTCAAGTACTGCTGTTCCATTACCACAACTGGAGGCTGCAAGTACTGCTGTTCCTTTTCTAAAAATGGAGGCCTCAAGTACTGCTGTTCATTTACTACAAGTGGAGGCCGCAAGTGCTGCTCTTCCATTACTACAAGTGGAGGCCGCAAGTTCTGCTGTTCCATTACCACAAGTGGAGGCCGCAAGTACTGCTGTTCCTTTGCTACAAATAGAGGTCTCAAGTACTGCTGTTCATTTACTACAATTGGAGGCTGCAAGTACTGCTTTTCCATTACTACAAGTGGAAGCCGCAAGTACTGCTGTTCCAAGAACAGCTGTTCCATTACTACAAGTGGAGACCAAAAGTGCTGCGGTTCCAAGTACTGCTGTTCCATTACTACAAGTGGAGGCCACAAGTACTGCTGTTCCAAGTACTGCTGGTCCATTAGTACAAGTGGAGGCCGCAAGTACTGCTGTTCCATTACTACAAGTGGAGGCTGCAAGTACTGCTGTTCCTTTACTACTAGTGGAGGCCTCAAGTACTGCCGTTCCATTACTACAAGTGGAGGCCTCAAGTACTGCTGTTCCATTACTACAAGTTGAGGACTCAAGTACTGCTGTTCCATTACTACAAGAGGAGGTCTCAAGTACTGCTGTTCCATTACTACAAGTGGAGGCCGCAAGTACTGCTGTTCCATTACTACAAGTGGAGGCCGCAAGTACTGCTGTTCCTTTACTACAAGTGGAGGCCTCAAGTAATGCTGTTCCATTACTTCAAGTGGAGGCCGCAAGTACTGCTGTTCCATTACTATAAGTGGAGGTCTCAAGTACTGCTGTTTCATTACTACAAGTGTAGGCCTCAAGTTCTGCTGTTCCATTACTACAAGTGGAGGCCTCAAGTACTGCTGTTCCATTACCACAACTGGAGGCTGCAAGTACTGCTGTTCCTTTTCTAAAAATGGAGGCCTCAAGTACTGCTGTTCATTTACTACAAGTGGAGGCCGCAAGTACTGCTCTTCCATTACTACAAGTGGAGGCCGCAAGTACTGCTGTTCCATTACTACAAGTGGAGGCTGCAAGTACTGCTGTTTCTTCACTGCAAGTTGAGGCCTCAAGTACTGCTGTTCCATTACTGCAAGTGGAGGCCCCAAGTACTGCTGTTCTTTTACTGCAAGTGGAGGCCTCAAGTACTGCTGTTCCATTACTACGAGTGGAGGCCTCAAGTACTGCTGTTCCATTACTACAAGTTGAGGCCTCAAGTACTGCTGTTCCATTACTACAAGAGGAGGTCTCAAGTACTGCTGTTCCATTACTACAAGTGGAGGCCGCAAGTACTGCTGTTCCATTACTACAAGTGGAGGCTGCAAGTACTGCTGTTCCATTACTACAAGTGGAGGCCACAAGTACTGCTGTTCCATTACTATAAGTGGAGGCCTCAAGTACTGCTGTTCCATTAGCAAAAGCGGAGGCTGCAAGTACTGCTGTTCCATTACTACAAGAGGAGGCCTCAAGTACTGCTGTTCCATTACTACAAGTGGAGGCCTCAAATCCTGCTGTTCCATAACTACAAGTGGAGGCCGCAAATACTGCTGTTCCTTTACTACAAGTGGAGGCCGCAAGTACTGCTGTTCCATTACTACAAGTGGAGGCCGCAAGTACTGCTGTTCCAAGTACTACTATTCCATTACTACAAGTGGAGGCTGCAAGTACTGCTGTTCCATTACTACAAGTGGAGGCCGCAAGTACTACAGTTTCTTTACTACCAGTGGAGGCCTCAAGTACTGCTGTTCCATTACTACAAGTGGAGGCCTCAAGTACTGCTGTTCCATTACTACAAGTGGAGGCCTCAAGTACTGCTGTTCCATTACTACAAGTTGAGGACTCAAGTACTGCTGTTCCATTACTACAAGAGGAGGTCTCAAGTACTGCTGTTCCATTACTACAAGTGAAGGCCGCAAGTACTGCTGTTCCATTACTACAAGTGGAGGCCGCAAGTACTGCTGTTCCTTTACAACAAGTGGAGGCCTCAAGTAATGCTGTTCCATTACTTCAAGTGGAGGCCGCAAGTACTGCTGTTCCATTACTATAAGTGGAGGTCTCAAGTACTGCTGTTTCATTACTACAAGTGTAGGCCTCAAGTTCTGCTGTTCCATTACTACAAGTGGAGGCCTCAAGTACTGCTGTTCCATTACCACAACTGGAGGCTGCAAGTACTGCTGTTCCTTTTCTAAAAATGGAGGCCTCAAGTACTGCTGTTCATTTACTACAAGTGGAGGCCGCAAGTACTGCTCTTCCATTACTACAAGTGGAGGCCGCAAGTTCTGCTGTTCCATTACCACAAGTGGAGGCCGCAAGTACTGCTGTTCCTTTGCTACAAATAGAGGTCTCAAGTACTGCTGTTCATTTACTACAATTGGAGGCTGCAAGTACTGCTTTTCCATTACTACAAGTGGAAGCCGCAAGTACTGCTGTTCCAAGAACAGCTGTTCCATTACTACAAGTGGAGACCAAAAGTGCTGCGGTTCCAAGTACTGCTGTTCCATTACTACAAGTGGAGGCCACAAGTACTGCTGTTCCATTACTACAAGTGGAGGCCTCAAGTACTGCTGTAGCATTACTGCAAGTGGAGGCCGCTGGTACTGCTGTTCCATTACTACAAGTGGAGGCTGCATGTGCTGCTGTTCCATTACTACAAGTGGAGGCCACAAGTACTGCTGTTCCAAGTACTGCTGGTCCATTACTACAAGTGGAGGCCGCAAGTACTGCTGTTCCATTACTACAAGTGGAGGCTGCAAGTACTGCTGTTCCTTTACTACTAGTGGAGGCCTCAAGTACTGCCGTTCCATTACTACAAGTGGAGGCCTCAAGTACTGCTGTTCCATTACTACAAGTTGAGGACTCAAGTACTGCTGTTCCGTTACTACAAGAGGAGGTCTCAATTACTGCTGTTCCATTACTACAAGTGGAGGCCGCAAGTACTGCTGTTCCATTACTACAAGTGGAGGCCGCAAGTACTGCTGTTCCTTTACTACAAGTGGAGGCCTCAAGTAATGCTGTTCCATTACTTCAAGTGGAGGCCGCAAGTACTGCTGTTCCATTACTATAAGTGGAGGTCTCAAGTACTGCTGTTTCATTACTACAAGTGTAGGCCTCAAGTTCTGCTGTTCCATTACTACAAGTGGAGGCCTCAAGTACTGCTGTTCCATTACCACAACTGGAGGCTGCAAGTACTGCTGTTCCTTTTCTAAAAATGGAGGCCTCAAGTACTGCTGTTCATTTACTACAAGTGGAGGCCGCAAGTGCTGCTCTTCCATTACTACAAGTGGAGGCCGCAAGTTCTGCTGTTCCATTACCACAAGTGGAGGCCGCAAGTACTGCTGTTCCTTTGCTACAAATAGAGGTCTCAAGTACTGCTGTTCATTTACTACAATTGGAGGCTGCAAGTACTGCTTTTCCATTACTACAAGTGGAAGCCGCAAGTACTGCTGTTCCAAGAACAGCTGTTCCATTACTACAAGTGGAGACCAAAAGTGCTGCGGTTCCAAGTACTGCTGTTCCATTACTACAAGTGGAGGCCACAAGTACTGCTGTTCCAAGTACTGCTGGTCCATTAGTACAAGTGGAGGCCGCAAGTACTGCTGTTCCATTACTACAAGTGGAGGCTGCAAGTACTGCTGTTCCTTTACTACTAGTGGAGGCCTCAAGTACTGCCGTTCCATTACTACAAGTGGAGGCCTCAAGTACTGCTGTTCCATTACTACAAGTTGAGGACTCAAGTACTGCTGTTCCATTACTACAAGAGGAGGTCTCAAGTACTGCTGTTCCATTACTACAAGTGGAGGCCGCAAGTACTGCTGTTCCATTACTACAAGTGGAGGCCGCAAGTACTGCTGTTCCTTTACTACAAGTGGAGGCCTCAAGTAATGCTGTTCCATTACTTCAAGTGGAGGCCGCAAGTACTGCTGTTCCATTACTATAAGTGGAGGTCTCAAGTACTGCTGTTTCATTACTACAAGTGTAGGCCTCAAGTTCTGCTGTTCCATTACTACAAGTGGAGGCCTCAAGTACTGCTGTTCCATTACCACAACTGGAGGCTGCAAGTACTGCTGTTCCTTTTCTAAAAATGGAGGCCTCAAGTACTGCTGTTCATTTACTACAAGTGGAGGCCGCAAGTACTGCTCTTCCATTACTACAAGTGGAGGCCGCAAGTACTGCTGTTCCATTACTACAAGTGGAGGCTGCAAGTACTGCTGTTTCTTCACTGCAAGTTGAGGCCTCAAGTACTGCTGTTCCATTACTGCAAGTGGAGGCCCCAAGTACTGCTGTTCTTTTACTGCAAGTGGAGGCCTCAAGTACTGCTGTTCCATTACTACGAGTGGAGGCCTCAAGTACTGCTGTTCCATTACTACAAGTTGAGGCCTCAAGTACTGCTGTTCCATTACTACAAGAGGAGGTCTCAAGTACTGCTGTTCCATTACTACAAGTGGAGGCCGCAAGTACTGCTGTTCCATTACTACAAGTGGAGGCTGCAAGTACTGCTGTTCCATTACTACAAGTGGAGGCCACAAGTACTGCTGTTCCATTACTATAAGTGGAGGCCTCAAGTACTGCTGTTCCATTAGCAAAAGCGGAGGCTGCAAGTACTGCTGTTCCATTACTACAAGAGGAGGCCTCAAGTACTGCTGTTCCATTACTACAAGTGGAGGCCTCAAATCCTGCTGTTCCATAACTACAAGTGGAGGCCGCAAATACTGCTGTTCCTTTACTACAAGTGGAGGCCGCAAGTACTGCTGTTCCATTACTACAAGTGGAGGCCGCAAGTACTGCTGTTCCAAGTACTACTATTCCATTACTACAAGTGGAGGCTGCAAGTACTGCTGTTCCATTACTACAAGTGGAGGCCGCAAGTACTACAGTTTCTTTACTACAAGTGGAGGCCTCAAGTACTGCTGTTCCATTACTACAAGTGGAGGCCTCAAGTACTGCTGTTCCATTACTACAAGTGGAGGCCTCAAGTACTGCTGTTCCATTACTACAAGTTGAGGACTCAAGTACTGCTGTTCCATTACTACAAGAGGAGGTCTCAAGTACTGCTGTTCCATTACTACAAGTGGAGGCCGCAAGTACTGCTGTTCCATTACTACAAGTGGAGGCCGCAAGTACTGCTGTTCCTTTACTACAAGTGGAGGCCTCAAGTAATGCTGTTCCATTACTTCAAGTGGAGGCCGCAAGTACTGCTGTTCCATTACTATAAGTGGAGGTCTCAAGTACTGCTGTTTCATTACTACAAGTGTAGGCCTCAAGTTCTGCTGTTCCATTACTACAAGTGGAGGCCTCAAGTACTGCTGTTCCATTACCACAACTGGAGGCTGCAAGTACTGCTGTTCCTTTTCTAAAAATGGAGGCCTCAAGTACTGCTGTTCATTTACTACAAGTGGAGGCCGCAAGTACTGCTCTTCCATTACTACAAGTGGAGGCCGCAAGTTCTGCTGTTCCATTACCACAAGTGGAGGCCGCAAGTACTGCTGTTCCTTTGCTACAAATAGAGGTCTCAAGTACTGCTGTTCATTTACTACAATTGGAGGCTGCAAGTACTGCTTTTCCATTACTACAAGTGGAAGCCGCAAGTACTGCTGTTCCAAGAACAGCTGTTCCATTACTACAAGTGGAGACCAAAAGTGCTGCGGTTCCAAGTACTGCTGTTCCATTACTACAAGTGGAGGCCATAAGTACTGCTGTTCCAAGTGCTGCTGTTCCATTTCTACAAGTGGAGGCCTCAAGTACTGCTGTTCCATTACTACAAGAGGAGGCCTCAAGTACTGCTGTTCAATTACTACAAGTGGAGGCCACACGTACTGCTGTTCCAAAAGCTACAAGATAAGGCCTCAAGTACTGCTCTTCCATTACTACAAGAGGAGGCCTCAAGTACTACCGTTACTTTACTACAAGTGGAGGCCTCAAGTACTGCTGTTCCATTACTACAAGTGGAGGCCTCAAGTACAGCTGTTCCATTACTGCAAGTGGAGGCCGCAAGTACTGCTGTTCCATTACTGCAAGTGGAGGCCGCAAGTACTGCTGTTCCATTAGTACAAGTGGAGGCCTCAACTACTGCTCTTCCATTACTACAAGTGGAGGCTGCAATTACTGCTGTTCCTTTACTACAAGTGGAGGCCTCAAGAACTGCTGTTCCATTACTACAAGTGGAGGACTCAAGTGCTGCTGTTCCATTACTGCAAATGGAGGCCGCAAGTACTTATGCTCCTTTACTGCAAGTGGAATCCTCAAGTACTGCTGTTCCATTACTGTAAGTGGAGGCCGCAAGTACTGCTGTTCCATTACTACAAGTGGAGGCCTCAAGTACTGCTGTTCCATTACTACAAGTGGAGGCTGCATGTACAGATGATCCATTACTTCAAGAGGAAGTCTCAAGTACTGCTGTTCCAATACTACAAGTGGAGACCGCAAGTACTGCTGTTCTATTACTACAAGTGGAGGCCGCAAGTACTGCTGTTCCAAGTACTACTATTCTATTACTACAAGTGGAGGCAGCAAGTACTGCTGTTCCATTACTATCAGTGGAGGCCTCAAGTACTGCTGTTCCATTACTACAAGTGGAGGCCTCAAGTACTGCTGTTCCATTACCACAAGTGGAGGCTGCAAGTACTGCTGTTCCTTTACTACAAATGGAGGCCTCAAGTACTGCTGTTCATTTACTTCAAGTGGAGGCCGCAAGTGCGGCTGTTCCATTACTATAAGTGGAGGCCACAAGTACTGCTGTTCCATTACTACAAGTGGAGGCCTCAAGTACTGCTGTAGCATTACTGCAAGTGGAGGCCGCTGGTACTGCTGTTCCATTACTACAAGTGGAGGCTGCATGTGCTGCTGTTCCATTACTACAAGTGGAGGCCACAAGTACTGCTGTTCCAAGTACTGCTGGTCCATTACTACAAGTGGAGGCCGCAAGTACTGCTGTTCCATTACTACAAGTGGAGGCTGCAAGTACTGCTGTTCCTTTACTACTAGTGGAGGCCTCAAGTACTGCTGTTCCATTACTACAAGTGGAGGCCTCAAGTACTGCTGTTCCATTACTACAAGTTGAGGACTCAAGTACTGCTGTTCCATTACTACAAGAGGAGGTCTCAAGTACTGCTGTTCCATTACTACAAGTGGAGGCCGCAAGTACTGCTGTTCCATTACTACAAGTGGAGGCTGCAAGTACTGCTGTTTCTTCACTGCAAGTTGAGGCCTCAAGTACTGCTGTTCCATTACTGCAAGTGGAGGCCCAAAGTACTGCTGTTCTTTTACTGCAAGTGGAGGCCTCAAGTACTGCTGTTCCATTACTACGAGTGGAGGCCTCAAGTACTGCTGTTCCATTACTACAAGTTGAGGCCTCAAGTACTGCTGTTCCATTACTACAAGAGGAGGTCTCAAGTACTGCTGTTCCATTACTACAAGTGGAGGCCGCAAGTACTGCTGTTCCATTACTACAAGTGGAGGCTGCAAGTACTGCTGTTCCATTACTACAAGTGGAGGCCACAAGTACTGCTGTTCCATTACTATAAGTGGAGGCCTCAAGTACTGCTGTTCCATTAGCAAAAGCGGAGGCTGCAAGTACTGCTGTTCCATTACTACAAGAGGAGGCCTCAAGTTCTGCTGTTCCATTACTACAAGTGGAGGCCTCAAGTACTGCTGTTCCATTACCACAACTGGAGGCTGCAAGTACTGCTGTTCCTTTTCTAAAAATGGAGGCCTCAAGTACTGCTGTTCATTTACTACAAGTGGAGGCCGCAAGTACTGCTGGTCCATTACTACAAGTGGAGGCCGCAAGTACTGCTGTTCCATTACTACAAGTGGAGGCTGCAAGTACTGCTGTTCCTTTACTACTAGTGGAGGCCTCAAGTACTGCCGTTCCATTACTACAAGTGGAGGCCTCAAGTACTGCTGTTCCATTACTACAAGTTGAGGACTCAAGTACTGCTGTTCCATTACTACAAGAGGAGGTCTCAAGTACTGCTGTTCCATTACTACAAGTGGAGGCCGCAAGTACTGCTGTTCCATTACTACAAGTGGAGGCCGCAAGTACTGCTGTTCCTTTACTACAAGTGGAGGCCTCAAGTAATGCTGTTCCATTACTTCAAGTGGAGGCCGCAAGTACTGCTGTTCCATTACTATAAGTGGAGGTCTCAAGTACTGCTGTTTCATTACTACAAGTGTAGGCCTCAAGTTCTGCTGTTCCATTACTACAAGTGGAGGCCTCAAGTACTGCTGTTCCATTACCACAACTGGAGGCTGCAAGTACTGCTGTTCCTTTTCTAAAAATGGAGGCCTCAAGTACTGCTGTTCATTTACTACAAGTGGAGGCCGCAAGTACTGCTCTTCCATTACTACAAGTGGAGGCCGCAAGTACTGCTGTTCCATTACTACAAGTGGAGGCTGCAAGTACTGCTGTTTCTTCACTGCAAGTTGAGGCCTCAAGTACTGCTGTTCCATTACTGCAAGTGGAGGCCCCAAGTACTGCTGTTCTTTTACTGCAAGTGGAGGCCTCAAGTACTGCTGTTCATTTACTACAAGTGGAGGCCGCAAGTACTGCTCTTCCATTACTACAAGTGGAGGCCGCAAGTACTGCTGTTCCATTACTACAAGTGGAGGCTGCAAGTACTGCTGTTTCTTCACTGCAAGTTGAGGCCTCAAGTACTGCTGTTCCATTACTGCAAGTGGAGGCCCCAAGTACTGCTGTTCTTTTACTGCAAGTGGAGGCCTCAAGTACTGCTGTTCCATTACTACGAGTGGAGGCCTCAAGTACTGCTGTTCCATTACTACAAGTTGAGGCCTCAAGTACTGCTGTTCCATTACTACAAGAGGAGGTCTCAAGTACTGCTGTTCCATTACTACAAGTGGAGGCCGCAAGTACTGCTGTTCCATTACTACAAGTGGAGGCTGCAAGTACTGCTGTTCCATTACTACAAGTGGAGGCCACAAGTACTGCTGTTCCATTACTATAAGTGGAGGCCTCAAGTACTGCTGTTCCATTAGCAAAAGCGGAGGCTGCAAGTACTGCTGTTCCATTACTACAAGAGGAGGCCTCAAGTACTGCTGTTCCATTACTACAAGTGGAGGCCTCAAATCCTGCTGTTCCATAACTACAAGTGGAGGCCGCAAATACTGCTGTTCCTTTACTACAAGTGGAGGCCGCAAGTACTGCTGTTCCATTACTACAAGTGGAGGCCGCAAGTACTGCTGTTCCAAGTACTACTATTCCATTACTACAAGTGGAGGCTGCAAGTACTGCTGTTCCATTACTACAAGTGGAGGCCGCAAGTACTACAGTTTCTTTACAACAAGTGGAGGCCTCAAGTACTGCTGTTCCATTACTACAAGTGGAGGCCTCAAGTACTGCTGTTCCATTACTACAAGTGGAGGCCTCAAGTACTGCTGTTCCATTACTACAAGTTGAGGACTCAAGTACTGCTGTTCCATTACTACAAGAGGAGGTCTCAAGTACTGCTGTTCCATTACTACAAGTGGAGGCCGCAAGTACTGCTGTTCCATTACTACAAGTGGAGGCCGCAAGTACTGCTGTTCCTTTACTACAAGTGGAGGCCTCAAGTAATGCTGTTCCATTACTTCAAGTGGAGGCCGCAAGTACTGCTGTTCCATTACTATAAGTGGAGGTCTCAAGTACTGCTGTTTCATTACTACAAGTGTAGGCCTCAAGTTCTGCTGTTCCATTACTACAAGTGGAGGCCTCAAGTACTGCTGTTCCATTACCACAACTGGAGGCTGCAAGTACTGCTGTTCCTTTTCTAAAAATGGAGGCCTCAAGTACTGCTGTTCATTTACTACAAGTGGAGGCCACAAGTACTACTCTTCCATTACTACAAGTGGAGGCCGCAAGTTCTGCTGTTCCATTACCACAAGTGGAGGCCGCAAGTACTGCTGTTCCTTTGCTACAAATAGAGGTCTCAAGTACTGCTGTTCATTTACTACAATTGGAGGCTGCAAGTACTGCTTTTCCATTACTACAAGTGGAAGCCGCAAGTACTGCTGTTCCAAGAACAGCTGTTCCATTACTACAAGTGGAGACCAAAAGTGCTGCGGTTCCAAGTACTGCTGTTCCATTACTACAAGTGGAGGCCATAAGTACTGCTGTTCCAAGTGCTGCTGTTCCATTTCTACAAGTGGAGGCCTCAAGTACTGCTGTTCCATTACTACAAGAGGAGGCCTCAAGTACTGCTGTTCAATTACTACAAGTGGAGGCCACACGTACTGCTGTTCCAAAAGCTACAAGATAAGGCCTCAAGTACTGCTCTTCCATTACTACAAGAGGAGGCCTCAAGTACTACCGTTACTTTACTACAAGTGGAGGCCTCAAGTACTGCTGTTCCATTACTGCAAATGGAGGCCGCAAGTACTTATGCTCCTTTACTGCAAGTGGAATCCTCAAGTACTGCTGTTCCATTACTGTAAGTGGAGGCCGCAAGTACTGCTGTTCCATTACTACAAGTGGAGGCCTCAAGTACTGCTGTTCCATTACTACAAGTGGAGGCTGCATGTACAGATGATCCATTACTTCAAGAGGAAGTCTCAAGTACTGCTGTTCCAATACTACAAGTGGAGACCGCAAGTACTGCTGTTCTATTACTACAAGTGGAGGCCGCAAGTACTGCTGTTCCAAGTACTACTATTCTATTACTACAAGTGGAGGCAGCAAGTACTGCTGTTCCATTACTATCAGTGGAGGCCTCAAGTACTGCTGTTCCATTACTACAAGTGGAGGCCTCAAGTACTGCTGTTCCATTACCACAAGTGGAGGCTGCAAGTACTGCTGTTCCTTTACTACAAATGGAGGCCTCAAGTACTGCTGTTCATTTACTTCAAGTGGAGGCCGCAAGTGCGGCTGTTCCATTACTATAAGTGGAGGCCACAAGTACTGCTGTTCCATTACTACAAGTGGAGGCCTCAAGTACTGCTGTAGCATTACTGCAAGTGGAGGCCGCTGGTACTGCTGTTCCATTACTACAAGTCGAGGCTGCATGTGCTGCTGTTCCATTACTACAAGTGGAGGCCACAAGTACTGCTGTTCCAAGTACTGCTGGTCCATTACTACAAGTGGAGGCCGCAAGTACTGCTGTTCCATTACTACAAGTGGAGGCTGCAAGTACTGCTGTTCCTTTACTACTAGTGGAGGCCTCAAGTACTGCTGTTCCATTACTACAAGTGGAGGCCTCAAGTACTGCTGTTCCATTACTACAAGTTGAGGACTCAAGTACTGCTGTTCCATTACTACAAGAGGAGGTCTCAAGTACTGCTGTTCCATTACTACAAGTGGAGGCCACAAGTACTGCTGTTCCATTACTACAAGTGGAGGCTGCAAGTACTGCTGTTTCTTCACTGCAAGTTGAGGCCTCAAGTACTGCTGTTCCATTACTGCAAGTGGAGGCCCAAAGTACTGCTGTTCTTTTACTGCAAGTGGAGGCCTCAAGTACTGCTGTTCCATTACTACGAGTGGAGGCCTCAAGTACTGCTGTTCCATTACTACAAGTTGAGGCCTCAAGTACTGCTGTTCCATTACTACAAGAGGAGGTCTCAAGTACTGCTGTTCCATTACTACAAGTGGAGGCCGCAAGTACTGCTGTTTCATTACTACAAGTGGAGGCTGCAAGTACTGCTGTTCCATTACTACAAGTGGAGGCCACAAGTACTGCTGTTCCATTACTATAAGTGGAGGCCTCAAGTACTGCTGTTCCATTAGCAAAAGCGGAGGCTGCAAGTACTGCTGTTCCATTACTACAAGAGGAGGCCTCAAGTACTGCTGTTCCATTACTACAAGTGGAGGCCTCAAATCCTGCTGTTCCATAACTACAAGTGGAGGCCGCAAATACTGCTGTTCCTTTACTACAAGTGGAGGCCGCAAGTACTGCTGTTCCATTACTACAAGTGGAGGCCGCAAGTACTGCTGTTCCAAGTACTACTATTCCATTACTACAAGTGGAGGCTGCAAGTACTGCTGTTCCATTACTACAAGTGGAGGCCGCAAGTACTACAGTTTCTTTACTACAAGTGGATGCCTCAAGTACTGCTGTTCCATTACTACAAGTGGAGGCCTCAAGAACTGCTGTTCCATTACTACAAGTGGAGGACTCAAGTGCTGCTGTTCCATTACTGCAAGTGGAGCCGCAAGTACTGATGTTCCATTACTACAAGTGGAGGCCTCAAGTACTGCTGTTCCATTACTACACGTAGAGGCTGCAAGTACTGCTGTTCCATTACTACAAGATGAAGTCTCAAGTACTGCTGTTCCATTACTACAAGTGGAGGCCGCAAGTACTGCTGTTCCATTACTGCAAGTGGAGGCCGCAAGTACTGCTGTTCCAAGTACTGCTGTTCCATTACTACAAGTGGAGGCCGCAAGTACTGCTGTTCCATTACTACAAGTGGAGGCTGCAAGTACTGCTGTTCCTTTACTACTAGTGGAGGCCTCAAGTGCTGCTGTTTCATTCCTTCAAGTGGAGGCCTCACGTACTGCTGTTTCTTTACTGCAAGTTGAGGCCTCAAGTACTGCTGTTCCATTACTGCAAGTGGAGGCCCTAAGTACTGCTGTTCCATTACTACAAGTGGAGGCCTCAAGTACTGCTGTTCCATTACTACAAGTGGAGGCCGCAAGTACTGCTGTTCCATTACTACAAGTGGAGGCTGCAAATACTGCTGTTCCTTTACTACTAGTGGAGGCCTCAAATACTGCTGTTTCATTCCTTCAAGTGGAGGCCTCACGTACTGCTGTTTCTTTACTGCAAGTTGAGGCCTCCAGTACTGCTGTTCCATTACTGCAAGTGGAGGCCCCAAGTACTGCTGTTCTTTTACTACAAGTGGAGGCCTCAAGTACTGCTGTTCCATTACTACAAGTGGAGGCCTCAAGTACTGCTGTTCCATTACTACAAGTTGAGGACTTAAGTACTGCTGTTCCATTACTACAAGAGGAGGTCTCAAGTACTGCTGTTCCATTACTACAAGTGGAGGCCGCAAGTACTGCTGTTCCATTACTACAAGTGGAGGCTGCAAGTACTGCTGTTCAAAGTACTGCTATTCCATTACTAAAAGTGGAGGCTGCAAGTTCTTCTGTTCCATTACCACAAGTGGAGGCTGCAAGTACTGCTGTTCCTTTACTACAAATGGAGGACTCAAGTACTGCTGTTCATTTACTTCAAGTGGAGGCCGCAAGTACTGCTGTTCCATTACTACAAGTGGAGGCCACAAGTACTGCTGTTCCATTACTATAAGTGGAGGCCTCAAGTACTGCTGTTCCATTACTACAAGTGGAGGCTGCAAGTACTGCTGTTCCAAGTACTACTATTCCATTACTACAAGTGGAGGCTGCAAGTACTGCTGTTCCATTACTACAAGTGGAGGCCGCAAGTACTGATGTTCCATTAATACAAGTGGAGGCCGCAAGTGCTGCTGTTCCAAGTACTGCTATTCCATTACTACAAGTGGAGGCTACAAGTACTGCTGTTCCAATACTACAAGTGGAGGCCTCAAGAACTGCTGTTCCATTACAACAAGTGGAGGATTCAAGTGCTGCTGTTCCATTACTACAAGTGGAGGCCTCAAGTACTGCTGTTCCATTACTACAAGTAGAGGCTGCAAGTACTGCTGTTCCATTACTACAAGAGGAAGTCTCAAGTACTGCTGTTCCATTACTACAAGTGGAGGCCGCAAGTACTGCTGTTCCATTACTACAAGTGGAGGCAGCAAGTACTGCTGTTCCAAGCTCTACTATTCCATTACTACAAGTGGAGGCTGCAAGTACTGCTGTTTCATTACTGCAAGTGGAGGCCGCAAGTACTGCTGTTCCATTACTATAAGTGGAGGCCTCAAGTACTGCTGTTCCATTACTACAAGTGTAGGCCTCAAGTACTGCTGCTCCATTACTGCAAGTGGAGGCCTCAAGTACTGCTGTTCCATTACCACAAGTGGAGGCTGCAAATACTGCTGTTCCTTTTCTACAAATGGAGGCCTCAAGTACTGCTGTTCATTTACTTCAAGTGGAGGCCGCAAATACTGCTGTTCCATTACTACAAGTGGAGGCCACAAGTACTGCTGTTTCATTACTAAAAGTGGAGGCCACAAGTACTTCTGTTCCATTACCACAAGTGGAGGCTGCAAGTACTGCTGTTCCTTTACTACAAATGGAGGCCTCAAGTACTGCTGTTCATTTACTTCAAGTGGAAGCCGCAAGTACTGCTGTTCCGTTACTACAAGTGGAGGCCACAAGTACTTCTGTTCCATTACTATAAGTGGAGGCCTTAAGTACTGCTGTTCCATTAGCAAAAGCGAAGGCTGCAAGTACTGCTGTTCCATTACTAGAAGAGGAGGCCTCAAGTACTGCTGTTCCATTACTACAAGAGGAGGCCTCAAGTACTGCTGTTCCATTACTACAAGTGGAGGCCTCAAGTACAGCTGTTCCATTACCACAAGTGGAGGCTGCAAGTACTGCTGTTCCTTTACTTCAAGTGGAGGCCACAAGTACGGCTGTTCCATTTCTACAAGTGGAGGCCACAAGTACTGCTGTTCCATTACTACAAGTGGAGGCCTCAAGTACTGCTGTAGCATTACTGCAAGTGGAGGCCGCAGGTACTGCTGTTCCATTACTACAAGTGGAGGCTGCATGTGCTGCTGTTCCATTACTACAAGTGGAGGCCACAAGTACTGCTGTTCCAAGTACTGCTGTTCCATTTCAACAAGTGGAGGCCGCAAGTACTGCTGTTCCATTACTCCAAGTGGAGGCTGCAAGTACTGCTGTTCCTTTACTACTAGTGGAGGCCTCAAGTACTGCTGTTCCATTACTACAAGTGGAGGCCTCAAGTACTGCTGTTCCATTACTACAAGTGGAGGCTGCATGTGCTGCTGTTCCATTACTACAAGTGGAGGCCACAAGTACTGCTGTTACAAGTACTGCTGTTCCATTACAACAAGTGGAGGCCGCAAGTACTGCTGTTCCATTACTCCAAGTGGAGGCTGCAAGTACTGCTGTTCCTTTACTACTAGTGGAGGCCTCAAGTACTGCTGTTCCATTACTACAAGTGGAGGCCTCAAGTACTGCTGTTCCATTACTACAAGTTGAGGACTCAAGTACTGCTGTTCCATTACTACAAGAGGAGGTCTCAAGTACTGCTGTTCCATTACTACAAGTGGAGGCCGCAAGTACTGCTGTTCCATTACTACAAGTGGAGGCTGCAAGTACTGCTGTTTCTTCACTGCAAGTTGAGGCCACAAGTACTGCTGTTCCATTACTCCAAGTGGAGGCTGCAAGTACTGCTGTTCCTTTACTACTAGTGGAGGCCTCAAGTACTGCTGTTCCATTACTACAAGTGGAGGCCTCAAGTACTGCTGTTCCATTACTACAAGTTGAGGACTCAAGTACTGCTGTTCCATTACTACAAGAGGAGGTCTCAAGTACTGCTGTTCCATTACTACAAGTGGAGGCCGCAAGTACTGCTGTTCCATTACTACAAGTGGAGGCTGCAAGTACTGCTGTTTCTTCACTGCAAGTTGAGGCCTCAAGTACTGCTGTTCTTTTACTGCAAGTGGAGGCCCCAAGTACTGCTGTTCTTTTACTGCAAGTGGAGGCCTCAAGTACTGCTGTTCCATTACTACGAGTGGAGGCCTCAAGTACTGCTGTTCCATTACTACAAGTTGAGGCCTCAAGTACTGCTGTTCCATTACTACAAGAGGAGGTCTCAAGTACTGCTGTTCCATTACTACAAGTGGAGGCCGCAAGTACTGCTGTTCCATTACTACAAGTGGAGGCTGCAAGTACTGCTGTTCCATTACTACAAGTGGAGGCCACAAGTACTGCTGTTCCATTACTATAAGTGGAGGCCTCAAGTACTGTTGTTCCATTAGCAAAAGCGGAGGCTGCAAGTACTGCTGTTCCATTACTACTAGAGGAGGCCTCAAGTACTGCTGTTCCATTACTACAAGTGGAGGCCTCAAATCCTGCTGTTCCATTACTACAAGTGGAGGCCGCAAATACTGCTGTTCCTTTACTACAAGTGGAGGCCGCAAGTACTGCTGTTCCATTACTACAAGTGGAGGCCGCAAGTACTGCTGTTCCAAGTACTACTATTCCATTACTACAAGTGGAGGCTGCAAGTACTGCTGTTCCATTACTACAAGTGGAGGCCGCAAGTGCTACAGTTTCTTTACTACAAGTGGAGGCCTCAAGTACTGCTGTTCCATTACTACAAGTGGAGGCCTCAAGAACTGCTGTTCCATTACTACAAGTGGAGGACTCAAGTGCTGCTGTTCCATTACTGCAAGTGGAGGCCGCAAGTACTGATGTTCCATTACTACAAGTGGAGGCCTCAAGTACTGCTGTTCCATTACTACAAGTAGAGGCTGCAAGTACTGCTGTTCCATTACTACAAGATGAAGTCTCAAGTACTGCTGTTCCATTACTACAAGTGGAGGCCGCAAGTACTGCTGTTCCATTACTGCAAGTGGAGGCCGCAAGTACTGCTGTTCCAAGTACTGCTGTTCCAGTACTACAAGTGGAGACCGCAAGTACTGCTGTTCCATTACTACAAGTGGAGGCTGCAAGTACTGCTGTTCCTTTACTACTAGTGGAGGCCTCAAGTGCTGCTGTTTCATTCCTTCAAGTGGAGGCCTCACGTACTGCTGTTTCTTTACTGCAAGTTGAGGCCTCAAGTACTGCTGTTCCATTACTGCAAGTGGAGGCCCTAAGTACTGCTGTTCCATTACTACAAGTGGAGGCCTCAAGTACTGCTGTTGGATTACTACCAGTGGAGGCCGCAAGTACTGCTGTTCCATCACTACAAGTGGAGGCTGCAAATACTGCTGTTCCTTTACTACTAGTGGAGGCCTCAAGTACTGCTGTTTCATTCCTTCAAGTGGAGTCCTCACGTACTGCTGTTTCTTTACTGCAAGTTGAGGCCTCAAGTACTGCTGTTCCATTACTGCAAGTGGAGGCCCCAAGTACTGCTGTTCTTTTACTACAAGTGGAGGCCTCAAGTACTTCTGTTCCATTACTACAAGTGGAGGCCTCAAGTACTGCTGTTCCATTACTACAAGTTGAGGACTTAAGTACTGCTGTTCCATTACTACAAGAGGAGGTCTCAAGTACTGCTGTTCCATTACTACAAGTGGAGGCCGCAAGTACTGCTGTTCCATTACTACAAGTGGAGGCTACAAGTACTGCTGTTCAAAGTACTGCTATTCCATTACTAAAAGTGGAGGCTGCAAGTTCTTCTGTTCCATTACCACAAGTGGAGGCTGCAAGTACTGCTGTCCCTTTACTACAAATGGAGGCCTCAAGTACTGCTGTTCATTTACTTCAAGTGGAGGCCGCAAGTACTGCTGTTCCATTACTACAAGTGGAGGCCACAAGTACTGCTGTTCCATTACTATAAGTGGAGGCCTCAAGTACTGCTGTTCCATTAGCAAAAGCGGAGGCTGCAAGTACTGCTGTTCCATTACTACAAGAGGAGGCCTCAAGTACTGCTGTTCCATTACTACAAGTGGAGGCCTCAAATCCTGCTGTTCCATTACTACAAGTGGAGGCCGCAAATACTGCTGTTCCTTTACTACAAGTGGAGGCCGCAAGTACTGCTGTTCCATTACTACAAGTGGAGGCCGCAAGTACTGCTGTTCCAAGTACTACTATTCCATTACTACAAGTGGAGGCTGCAAGTACTGCTGTTCCATTACTACAAGTGGAGGCCGCAAGTACTGATGTTCCATTAATACAAGTGGAGGCCGCAAGTGCTGCTGTTCCAAGTACTGCTATTCCATTACTACAAGTGGAGGCCACAAGTACTGCTGTTCCAATACTACAAGTGGAGGCCTCAAGAACTGCTGTTCCATTACAACAAGTGGAGGATTCAAGTGCTGCTGTTTCATTACTGCAAGTGGAGGCCGCAAGTACTGATGTTCCATTACTACAAGTGGAGGCCTCAAGTACTGCTGTTCCATTACTACAAGTAGAGGCTGCAAGTACTGCTGTTCCATTACTACAAGAGGAAGTCTCAAGTACTGCTGTTCCATTACTACAAGTGGAGGCCGCAAGTACTGCTGTTCCATTACTACAAGTGGAGGCCGCAAGTACTGCTGTTCCAAGTACTACTATTCCATTACTACAAGTGGAGGCTGCAAGTACTGCTGTTTCATTACTGCAAGTGGAGGCCGCAAGTACTGCTGTTCCATTACTATAAGTGGAGGCCTAAAGTACTGCTGTTCCATTACTACAAGTGTAGGCCTCAAGTACTGCTGTTCCATTACTGCAAGTGGAGGCCTCAAGTACTGCTGTTCCATTACCACAAGTGGAGGCTGCAAATACTGCTGTTCCTTTTCTACAAATGGAGGCCTCAAGTACTGCTGTTCATTTACTTCAAGTGGAGGCCGCAAGTACTGCTGTTCCATTACTACAAGTGGAGGCCATAAGTACTGCTGTTCCAAGTGCTGCTGTTCCCTTACTACAAGTGGAGGCCGCAAGTACTGCTGTTCCATTACTGCAAGTGGAGGCCGCAAGTACTGCTGTTCCAAGTACTGCTGTTCCAGTACTACAAGTGGAGACCGCAAGTACTGCTGTTCCATTACTACAAGTGGAGGCTGCAAGTACTGCTGTTCCTTTACTACTAGTGGAGGCCTCAAGTGCTGCTGTTTCATTCCTTCAAGTGGAGGCCTCACGTACTGCTGTTTCTTTACTGCAAGTTGAGGCCTCAAGTACTGCTGTTCCATTACTGCAAGTGGAGGCCCTAAGTACTGCTGTTCCATTACTACAAGTGGAGGCCTCAAGTACTGCTGTTGGATTACTACCAGTGGAGGCCGCAAGTACTGCTGTTCCATCACTACAAGTGAAGGCTGCAAATACTGCTGTTCCTTTACTACTAGTGGAGGCCTCAAGTACTCCTGTTTCATTCCTTCAAGTGGAGGCCTCACGTACTGCTGTTTCTTTACTGCAAGTTGAGGCCTCAAGTACTGCTGTTCCATTACTGCAAGTGGAGGCCCCAAGTACTGCTGTTCTTTTACTACAAGTGGAGGCCTCAAGTACTTCTGTTCCATTACTACAAGTGGAGGCCTCAAGTACTGCTGTTCCATTACTACAAGTTGAGGACTTAAGTACTGCTGTTCCATTACTACAAGAGGAGGTCTCAAGTACTGCTGTTCCATTACTACAAGTGGAGGCCGCAAGTACTGCTGTTCCATTACTACAAGTGGAGGCTACAAGTACTGCTGTTCAAAGTACTGCTATTCCATTACTAAAAGTGGAGGCTGCAAGTTCTTCTGTTCCATTACCACAAGTGGAGGCTGCAAGTACTGCTGTTCCTTTACTACAAATGGAGGCCTCAAGTACTGCTGTTCATTTACTTCAAGTGGAGGCCGCAAGTACTGCTGTTCCATTACTACAAGTGGAGGCCACAAGTACTGCTGTTCCATTACTATAAGTGGAGGCCTCAAGTACTGCTGTTCCATTAGCAAAAGCGGAGGCTGCAAGTACTGCTGTTCCATTACTACAAGAGGAGGCCTCAAGTACTGCTGTTCCATTACTACAAGTGGAGGCCTCAAATCCTGCTGTTCCATTACTACAAGTGGAGGCCGCAAATACTGCTGTTCCTTTACTACAAGTGGAGGCCGCAAGTACTGCTGTTCCATTACTACAAGTGGAGGCCGCAAGTACTGCTGTTCCAAGTACTACTATTCCATTACTACAAGTGGAGGCTGCAAGTACTGCTGTTCCATTACTACAAGTGGAGGCCGCAAGTACTGATGTTCCATTAATACAAGTGGAGGCCGCAAGTGCTGCTGTTCCAAGTACTGCTATTCCATTACTACAAGTGGAGGCCACAAGTACTGCTGTTCCAATACTACAAGTGGAGGCCTCAAGAACTGCTGTTCCATTACAACAAGTGGAGGATTCAAGTGCTGCTGTTTCATTACTGCAAGTGGAGGCCGCAAGTACTGATGTTCCATTACTACAAGTGGAGGCCTCAAGTACTGCTGTTCCATTACTACAAGTAGAGGCTGCAAGTACTGCTGTTCCATTACTACAAGAGGAAGTCTCAAGTACTGCTGTTCCATTACTACAAGTGGAGGCCGCAAGTACTGCTGTTCCATTACTACAAGTGGAGGCCGCAAGTACTGCTGTTCCAAGTACTACTATTCCATTACTACAAGTGGAGGCTGCAAGTACTGCTGTTTCATTACTGCAAGTGGAGGCCGCAAGTACTGCTGTTCCATTACTATAAGTGGAGGCCTAAAGTACTGCTGTTCCATTACTACAAGTGTAGGCCTCAAGTACTGCTGTTCCATTACTGCAAGTGGAGGCCTCAAGTACTGCTGTTCCATTACCACAAGTGGAGGCTGCAAATACTGCTGTTCCTTTTCTACAAATGGAGGCCTCAAGTACTGCTGTTCATTTACTTCAAGTGGAGGCCGCAAGTACTGCTGTTCCATTACTACAAGTGGAGGCCATAAGTACTGCTGTTCCAAGTGCTGCTGTTCCTTTACTACAAGTGGAGGCCTCAAGTACTGCTGTTCAATTACTACAAGTGGAGGCCTCAAGTACTGCTGTTCCCTTACTACAAGTGAAGGCCACACGTACTGCTGTTCCATAACTACAGGAGGAAGTCTCAAGTACTGCTGTTCCATTACTTCAAGTGGAGGCCGCAAGTACTGCTGTTCCATTACTACAAGTGGAGGCCGCAAGTACTGCTGTTCCAAGTACTGCTGTTCCATTACTACAAGTGGAGGCCGCAAGTACTGCTGTTCCATTACTACAAGTGGAGGCTGCAAGTACTGCTGTTCCTTTACTACTAGTGGAGGCATCAAGTACTGCTGTTTAATTCCTTCAAGTGGAGGCCTCATGTACTGCTGTTTCTTTACTGCAAGTTGAGGCCTCAAGTACTGCTGTTCCATTACTGCAAGTGGAGGCCCCAAGTACTGCTGTTATGTTACTACAAGTGGAGGCCTCAAGTACTGCTGTTCCATTACTACAAGTGGAGGCCGCAAGTACTGCTGTTCCATTACTACAAGTGGAGGCTGCAAGTACTGCTGTTCCTTTACTACTAGTAGAGGCCTCAAGTACTGCTGTTTCATTCCTTCAAGTGGAGGCCTCACGTACTGCTGTTTCTTTACTGCAAGTTGAGGCCTCAAGTACTGCTGTTCCATTACTGCAAGTGGAGGCCCCAAGTACTGCTATTCTTTTACTACAAGTGGAGGCCTCAAGTACTGCTGTTCCATTACTACAAGTGGAGGCTTCAAGTACTGCTGTTCCATTACTACAAGTTGAGGACTCAAGTACTGCTGTTCCATTACTACAAGAGGAGGTCTCAAGTACTGCTGTTCCATTACTACAAGTGGAGGCTGCAAGTACTGCTGTTCAAAGTACTGCTATTCCATTACTAAAAGTGGAGGCTGCAAATGCTTCTGTTCCATTACCACAAGTGGAGGCTGCAAGTACTGCTGTTCCTTTACTACAAATGGAGACCTCAAGTACTGCTATTCATTTACTTCAAGTGGAGGCCGCAAGTACTGCTGTTGCATTACTACAAGAGGAGGCCACAAGTACTGCTGTTCCATTACTATAAGTGCTATAAGTGAAGGCTTCAAGTACTGCTGTTCCATTAGCAAAAGCGGAGGCTGCAAGTACTGCTGTTCCATTACTACAAGAGAAGGCCTCAAGTACTGCTGTTCCATTACTACAAGTGGAGGCCGCAAATACTGCTGTTCCTTTACTACAAGTGGAGGCTGCAAGTACTGCTGTTCCATTACTACAAGTGGAGGCCGCAAGTACTGCTGTTCCAAGTACTACTATTCCATTACTACAAGTGGAGGCTGCAAGTACTACTGTTCCATTACTACAAGTGGAGGCCGCAAGTACTGATGTTCCATTAATACAAGTGGGGGCCGCAAGTGCTGCTGTTCAAAGTACTGCTATTCCATTACTACAAGTGGAGGCCACAAGTACTACAGTTTCTTTACTACAAGTGGAGGCCTCAAATACTGCTGTTCCAATACTACAAGTGGAGGCCTCAAGAACTGCTGTTCCATTACTACAAGTGGAGGATTCAAGTGCTGCTGTTCCATTACTGCAAGTGGAGGCCGCAAGTACTGATGTTCCATTACTACAAGTGGAGGCCTCAAGTACTGCTGTTCCATTACTACAAGTAGAGGCTGCAAGTACTGCTGTTCCATTACTACAAGAGGAAGTCTCAAGTACTGTTGTTCCATTACTACAAGTGGAGTCCGCAAGTACTGCTGTTCCATTACTACAAGTGGAGGCCGCAAGTACTGCTGTTCCAAGTACTACTATTCCATTACTACAAGTGGAGGCTGCAAGTACTGCTGTTCCAATACTACAAGTGGAGGCCTCAAGAACTGCTGTTCCATTACTACAAGTGGAGGATTCAAGTGCTGCTGTTCCATTACTACAAGTGGAGGCCGCAAGTACTGATGTTCCATTACTACAAGTGGAGGCCTCAAGTACTGCTGTTCCATTACTACAAGTAGAGGCTGCAAGTACTGCTGTTCCATTACTACAAGAGGAAGTCTCAAGTACTGCTGTTCCATTACTACAAGTGGAGGCCGCAAGTACTGCTGTTCCATTACTACAAGTGGAGGCCACAAGTACTGCTGTTCCAAGTACTACTATTCTATTACTACAAGTGGAGGCTGCAAGTACTGTTGTTTCATTACTGCAAGTGGCGCCGCAAGTACTGCTGTTCCATTACTATAAGTGGAGGCCTCAAGTACTGCTGTTCCATTACTACAAGTGTAGGCCTCAAGTACTGCTGTTCCATTACTGCAAGTGGAGGCCTCAAGTACTGCTGTTCTATTACCACAAGTGGAGGCTGCAAATACTGCTGTTCCTTTTCTACAAATGGAGGCCTCAAGTACTGCTGTTCATTTACTTCAAGTGGAAGCCGCAAGTACTGCTGTTCCATTACTACAAGTGGAGGCCACAAGTACTGCTGTTCCATTACTATAAGTGGAGGCCTCAAGTACTGCTGTTCCATTAGCAAAAGCGGAGGCTGCAAGTACTGCTGTTCCATTACCACAAGAGGAGGCCTCAAGTACTGCTGTTCCATTACTACAAGTGGAGGCCTCAAATCCTGCTGTTCCATTACTACAAGTGGAGGCCGCAAATACTGCTGTTCCTTTTCTACAAGTGGAGGCCGCAAGTACTGCTGTTCCATTACTACAAGTGGAGGCCGCAAGTACTGCTGTTCCAAGTACTACTATTCCATTACTACAAGTGGAGGCTGCAAGTACTGCTGTTCTAGTACTACAAGTGGAGGCCGCAAGTACTGATGTTCCATTAATACAAGTGGAGGCCGCAAGTGCTGCTGTTCCAAGTACTGCTATTCCATTACTACAAGTGGAGGCCACAAGTACTACAGTTTCTTTACTACAAGTGGAGGCCTCAAGTACTGCTGTTCCATTACTACAAGTGGAGGCCGCAAGTACTGCTGTTCCAAGTACTACTATTCCATTACTACAAGTGGAGGCTGCAAGTACTGCTGTTTCATTACTGCAAATGGAGGCCGCAAGTACTGCTGTTCCATTACTATAAGTGGAGGCCTCAAGTACTGCTGTTCCATTACTACAAGTGTAGGCCTCAAGTACTGCTGTTCCATTACTGCAAGTGGAGGCCTCAAGTACTGCTGTTCCATTACCACAAGTGGAGGCTGCAAATACTGCTGTTCCTTTTCTACAAATGGAGGCCTCAAGTACTGCTGTTCATTTACTTCAAGTGGAGGCCGCAAGTACTGCTGTTCCATTACTACAAGTGGAGGCCACAAGTACTGCTGTTCCATTACTAAAAGTGGAGGCCACAAGTACTTCTGTTCCATTACCACAAGTGGAGGCTGCAAGTACTGCTGTTCCTTTACTACAAATGGAGGCCTCAAGTACTGCTGTTCATTTACTTCAAGTGGAAACCGCAAGTACTGCTGTTCCGTTACTACAAGTGGAGGCCACAAG
Organism: Lissotriton vulgaris; assembly: GCF_964263255.1. Lineage (NCBI taxonomy): Eukaryota > Metazoa > Chordata > Amphibia > Caudata > Salamandridae > Lissotriton > Lissotriton vulgaris. Next base: position 25,156,868 of record NC_141687.1, on the reverse strand, counting down.
TACTGCTGTTCCATTACTATAAGTGGAGGCCTCAAGTACTGCTGTGCCATTAGCAAAAGCGGAGGCTGCAAGTACTGCTGTTCCATTACTACAAGTGGAGGCCTCAAGTACTGCTGTTCCATTACTACAAGTAGAGGCCTCAAATCCTGCTGTTCCATTACCACAAGTGGAGGCCGCAAATACTGCTGTTCCTTTACTACAAGTGGAGGCCGCAAGTACTGCTGTTCCATTACTACAAGTGGAGGCCGCAAGTACTGCTGTTCCAAGTACTACTATTCCATTACTACAAGTGGAGGCTGCAAGTACTGCTGTTCCATTACTACAAGTGGAGGCCGCAATTACTGATGTTCCATTAATACAAGTGGAGGCCGCAAGTGCTGCTGTTCCAAGTACTGCTATTCCATTACTACAAGTGGAGGCCACAAGTACTACAGTTTCTTTACTACAAGTGGAGGCCTCAAGTACTGCTGTTCCATTACTACAAGTGGAGGCCTCAAGAACTGCTGTTCCATTACTACAAGTGGAGGACTCAAGTGCTACTGTTCCATTACTGCAAGTGGAGGCCGCAAGTACTGCTGTTCCATTACTACAAGTGGAGGACTCAAGTGCTACTGTTCCATTACTGCAAGTGGAGGCCGCAAGTACTGATGTTCCATTACTACAAGTGGAGGTCTCAAGTACTGCTGTTCATTTACTACAATTGGAGGCCGCAGGTACTGGTACTGCTTTTCCATTAATACAAGTGGAAGCAGCAAGTACTGCTGTTCCATTACTACAAGTGGAGGCCACAAGTACTGCTGTTTCAAAACTACAAGTGGAGGCTGCAAGTGCTGCTGTTACGTTACGACAAGTGGAAGCCACAAGTACTGCTGTTCCAAGTACTGCTGTTCCATTACTATAAGTGGAGGCCTCAAGTACTGCTGTTCCATTAGCAAAAGCGGAGGCTGCAAGTACTGCTGTTCCATTACTACAAGAGGAGGCCTCAAGTACTGCTGTTCCATTACTACAAGTGGAGGCCTCAAATCCTGCTGTTCCATTACTACAAGTGGAGGCCGCAAATACTGCTGTTCCTTTTCTACAAGTGGAGGCCGCAAGTACTGCTGTTCCATTACTACAAGTGGAGGCCGCAAGTACTGCTGTTCCAAGTACTACTATTCCATTACTACAAGTGGAGGCTGCAAGTACTGCTGTTCCATTACTACAAGTGGAGGCCGCAAGTACTGATGTTCCATTAATACAAGTGGAGGCCGCAAGTGCTGCTGTTCCAAGTACTGCTATTCCATTACTACAAGTGGAGGCCACAAGTACTACAGTTTCTTTACTACAAGTGGAGGCCTCAAGTACTGCTGTTCCATTACTACAAGTGGAGGCCCCAAGTACTGCTGTTCCAAGTACTACTGTTCCATTACTACAAGTGGAGGCTGCAAGTACTGCTGTTTCATTACTGCAAATGGAGGCCGCAAGTACTGCTGTTCCATTACTATAAGTGGAGGCCTCAAGTACTGCTGTTCCATTACTACAAGTGTAGGCCTCAAGTACTGCTGTTCCATTACTGCAAGTGGAGGCCTCAAGTACTGCTGTTCCATTACCACAAGTGGAGGCTGCAAATACTGCTGTTCCTTTTCTACAAATGGAGGCCTCAAGTACTGCTGTTCATTTACTTCAAGTGGAGGCCGCAAGTACTGCTGTTCCATTACTACAAGTGGAGGCCACAAGTACTGCTGTTCCATTACTAAAAGTGGAGGCCACAAGTACTTCAGTTCCATTACCACAAGTGGAGGCTGCAAGTACTGCTGTTCCTTTACTACAAATGGAGGCCTCAAGTACTGCTGTTCATTTACTTCAAGTGGAAGCCGCAAGTACTGCTGTTCCATTACTACAAGTGGAGGCCACAAGTACTGCTGTTTCAAAACTACAAGTGGAGGCTGCAAGTGCTGCTGTTACGTTACGACAAGTGGAAGCCACAAGTACTGCTGTTCCAAGTACTGCTGTTCCATTACTACAAGTGGAGGCCTCAAGTACTGCTGTTCCATTACTGCAAGTGGAGGCCGCAAGTACTGCTGTTCCGTTACTACTAGTGGAGGCTGCAAGTGATGCTGTTCCATTACTACAAGTGGAGGTCACAAGTACTGCTGTTCCAAGTATTGCTGTTTCATTACTACAAGTGGAGGCCGCAAGTACTGCTGTTCCATTACTACAAGTGGAGGCTGCAAGTACTGCTGTTTCATTCCTTCAAGTGGAGGCCTCAAGTACTGCTGTTCCTTTACTGAAGGGTGAGGCCTCAAGTACTGCTGTTCCATTACTGCAAGTGGAGGCCGCAAGTACTGCTGTTCCATTACTAGAAGTGGAGGCCACAAGTACTGCTGCTCTGAGTACTGTTGTTCCATTACTACAAGTGGAGGCTGTAAGTACTGCTGTTCCATTACTACAAGTGGAGGCTGCAAGTACTGCTGTTCCAAGTACTGCTTTTCCATTACTACAAGTAAAGGCTGCAAGTACTGCTGTTTCATTACTACAAGTGGAGGCCGCAAGTACTGATGTTCCATTACTACAAGTGGAGGCCTCAAGTACTGCTGTTCCATTACTACAAGTGGAGGCCGCAAGTACTGCTGTTCCAAGTACTACTATTCCATTACTACAAGTAGAGGCTGCAAGTACTGCTGTTTCATTACTGCAAATGTAGGCTGCAAGTACTGCTGTTCCATTACTATAAGTGGAGGCCTCAAGTACTGCTGTTCCATTACTACAAATGGAGGCCTCAAGTACTGCTGTTCATTTACTTCAAGTGGAGGCCGCAAGTACTGCTGTTCCATTACTACAAGTGGAGGCCACAAGTACTGCTGTTCCATTACTAAAAGTGGAGGCCACAAGTACTTCTGTTCCATTGCCACAAGTGGAGGCTGCAAGTACTGCTGTTCCTTTACTACAAATGGAGGCCTCAAGTACTGCTGTTGTTTTACTTCAAGTGGAAGCCGCAAGTACTGCTGTTCCATTACTACAAGTGGAGGCCACAAGTACTGCTGTTCCATTACTATAAGTGGAGGCCTCAAGTACTGCTGTTCCATTAGCAAAAGCGGAGGCTGCAAGTACTGCTGTTCCATTACTACAAGAGGAGGCCTCAAGTACTGCTGTTCCATTACTACAAGTAGAGGCCTCAAATCCTGCTGTTCCATTACCACAAGTGGAGGCCACAAATACTGCTGTTCCTTTACTACAAGTGGAGGCCGCAAGTACTGCTGTTCCATTACTATAAGTGGAGGCCGCAAGTACTGCTGTTCCAAGTACTACTATTCCATTACTACCAGTGGAGGCTGCAAGTACTGCTGTTCCATTACTACAAGTGGAGGCCGCAAATACTGATGTTCCATTAATACAAGTGGAGGCCGCAAGTGCTGCTGTTCCAAGTACTGCTATTCCATTACTACAAGTGGAGGCCACAAGTACTACAGTTTCTTTACTACAAGTGGAGGCCGCAAGTACTGCTGTTCCATTACTACAAGTGGAGGCCTCAAGAACTGCTGTTCCATTACTACAAGTGGAGGACTCAAGTGCTACTGTTCCATTACTGCAAGTGGAGGCCGCAAGTACTGATGTTCCATTACTACAAGTGGAGGCGTCAAGTACTGCTGTTCCATTACTACAAGTAGAGGCTGCAAGTACTGCTGTTCCATTACTACAAGAGGAAGTCTCAAGTACTGCTGTTCCATTAATACAAGTGGAGGCCACAAGTACCGCTGTTCAATTACTACAAGTGGAGGCCGCAAGTACTGCTGTTCCAAGTACTACTATTCCATTACTACAAGTAGAGGGTGCAAGTACTGCTGTTTCATTACTGCAAGTGGAGGCCGCAAGTACTGCTGTTCCATTACTATAAGTGGAGGCCTCAAGTACTGCCGATCCATTACTACAAGTGTAGGCCTCAAGTACTGCTGTTCCATTACTGCAAGTGGAGGCCTCAAGTACTGTTGTTCCATTACCACAAGTGGAGGCTGCAAGTACTGCTGTTCCTTTTCTACAAATGGAGGCTTCAAGTACTGCTGTTCATTTATTACAAGTAGAGGCCGCAAGTACTGCTTTTCCATTACTACAAGTGGAGGCCGCAAGTTCTGCTGTTCCATTACTACGAGTGGAGGCCGCAAGTACGGCTGTTCCTTTGCTACAAATGGAGGTCTCAAGTACTGCTGTTCATTGACTACAATTGGAGGCCGCAGTTACTGGTACTGCTTTTCCATTAATACAAGTGGAAGCCGCAAGTACTGCTGTTCCATTACTACAAGTGGAGGCCACAAGTACTGCTGTTTCAAAACTACAAGTGGAGGCTGCAAGTGCTGCTGTTACGTTACGACAAGTGGAAGCCACAAGTACTGCTGTTCCAAGTACTGCTGTTCCATTACTACAAGTGGAGGCCTCAAGTACTGCTGTTCCATTACTGCAAGTGGAGGCCGCAAGTACTGCTGTTCCGTTACTACTAGTGGAGGCTGCAAGTGATGCTGTTCCATTACTACAAGTGGAGGTCACAAGTACTGCTGTTCCAAGTATTGCTGTTTCATTACTACAAGTGGAGGCCGCAAGTACTGATGTTCCATTAATACAAGTGGAGGCCGCAAGTGCTGCTGTTCCAAGTACTGCTATTCCATTACTACAAGTGGAGGCCACAAGTACTACAGTTTCTTTACTACAAGTGGAGGCCTCAAGTACTGCTGTTCCATTACTACAAGTGGAGGCCCCAAGTACTGCTGTTCCAAGTACTACTGTTCCATTACTACAAGTGGAGGCTGCAAGTACTGCTGTTTCATTACTGCAAATGGAGGCCGCAAGTACTGCTGTTCCATTACTATAAGTGGAGGCCTCAAGTACTGCTGTTCCATTACTACAAGTGTAGGCCTCAAGTACTGCTGTTCCATTACTGCAAGTGGAGGCCTCAAGTACTGCTGTTCCATTACCACAAGTGGAGGCTGCAAATACTGCTGTTCCTTTTCTACAAATGGAGGCCTCAAGTACTGCTGTTCATTTACTTCAAGTGGAGGCCGCAAGTACTGCTGTTCCATTACTACAAGTGGAGGCCACAAGTACTGCTGTTCCATTACTAAAAGTGGAGGCCACAAGTACTTCAGTTCCATTACCACAAGTGGAGGCTGCAAGTACTGCTGTTCCTTTACTACAAATGGAGGCCTCAAGTACTGCTGTTCATTTACTTCAAGTGGAAGCCGCAAGTACTGCTGTTCCGTTACTACAAGTGGAGGCCACAAGTACTGCTGTTCCATTACTATAAGTGGAGGCCTCAAGTACTGCTGTTCCATTAGCAAAAGCGGAAGCTGCAAGTACTGCTGTTCCATTACTACAAGAGGAGGCCTCAAGTACTGCTGTTCCATTACTACAAGTAGAGGCCTCAAATCCTGCTGTTCCATTACCACAAGTGGAGGCCGCAAATACTGCTGTTCCTTTACTACAAGTGGAGGCCGCAAGTACTGCTGTTCCATTACTACAAGTGGAGGCCGCAAGTACTGCTGTTCCAAGTACTACTATTCCATTACTACAAGTGGAGGCTGCAAGTACTGCTGTTCCATTACTACAAGTGGAGGCCGCAATTACTGATGTTCCATTAATACAAGTGGAGGCCGCAAAAGCTGCTGTTCCAAGTACTGCTATTCCATTACTACAAGTGGAGGCCACAAGTACTACAGTTTCTTTACTACAAGTGGAGGCCTCAAGTACTGCTGTTCCATTACTACAAGTGGAGGACTCAAGTGCTACTGTTCCATTACTGCAAGTGGAGGCCGCAAGTACTGATGTTCCATTACTACAAGTGGAGGCGTCAAGTACTGCTGTTCCATTACTACAAGTAGAGGCTGCAAGTACTGCTGTTCCATTACTACAAGAGGAAGTCTCAAGTACTGCTGTTCCATTACTACTAGTGGAGGCCACAAGTACCGCTGTTCAATTACTACAAGTGGAGGCCGCAAGTACTGCTGTTCCAAGTACTACTATTCCATTACTACAAGTGGAGGGTGCAAGTACTGCTGTTTCATTACTGCAAGTGGAGGCCGCAAGTACTGCTGTTCCATTACTATAAGTGGAGGCCTCAAGTACTGCTGATCTATTACTACAAGTGTAGGCCTCAAGTACTGCTGTTCCATTACTGCAAGTGGAGGCCTCAAGTACTGTTGTTCCATTACCACAAGTGGAGGCTGCAAGTACTGCTGTTCCTTTTCTACAAATGGAGGCCTCAAGTACTGCTGTTCATTTATTACAAGTAGAGGCCACAAGTACTGCTTTTCCATTACTACAAGTGGAGGCCGCAAGTTCTGCTGTTCCATTACTACGAGTGGAGGCCGCAAGTATGGCTGTTCCTTTGCTACAAATGGAGGTCTCAAGTACTGCTGTTCATTTACTACAATTGGAGGCCGCAGGTACTGGTACTGCTTTTCCATTAATACAAGTGGAAGCCGCAAGTACTGCTGTTCCATTACTACAAGTGGAGGCCACAAGTACTGCTGTTTCAAAACTACAAGTGGAGGCTGCAAGTGCTGCTGTTACGTTACGACAAGTGGAAGCCACAAGTACTGCTGTTCCAAGTACTGCTGTTCCATTAGCAAAAGCGGAGGCTGCAAGTACTGCTGTTCCATTACTACAAGAGGAGGCCTCAAGTACTGCTGTTCCATTACTACAAGTGGAGGCCTCAAATCCTGCTGTTCCATTACTACAAGTGGAGGCCGCAAATACTGCTGTTCCTTTTCTACAAGTGGAGGCCGCAAGTACTGCTGTTCCATTACTACAAGTGGAGGCCGCAAGTACTGCTGTTCTAAGTACTACTATTCCATTACTACAAGTGGAGGCTGCAAGTACTGCTGTTCCATTACTACAAGTGGAGGCCGCAAGTACTGATGTTCCATTAATACAAGTGGAGGCCGCAAGTGCTGCTGTTCCAAGTACTGCTATTCCATTACTACAAGTGGAGGCCACAAGTACTACAGTTTCTTTACTACAAGTGGAGGCCTCAAGTACTGCTGTTCCATTACTACAAGTGGAGGCCGCAAGTACTGCTGTTCCAAGTACTACTATTCCATTACTACAAGTGGAGGCTGCAAGTACTGCTGTTTCATTACTGCAAATGGAGGCCGCAAGTACTGCTGTTCCATTACTATAAGTGGAGGCCTCAAGTACTGCTGTTCCATTACTACAAGTGTAGGCCTCAAGTACTGCTGTTCCATTACTGCAAGTGGAGGCCGCAAGTACTGCTGTTCCCAGTACTACTATTCCATTACTACAAGTGGAGGCTGCAAATACTGCTGTTTCATTACTGCAAATGGAGGCTGCAAGTACTGCTGTTCCATTACTATAAGTGGAGGCCTCAAGTACTGCTGTTCCATTACTACAAATGGAGGCCTCAAGTACTGCTGTTCATTTACTTCAAGTGGAGGCCGCAAGTACTGCTGTTCTATTACTACAAGTGGAGGCCACAAGTACTGCTGTTCCATTACTAAAAGTGGAGGCCACAAGTACTTATGTTCCATTACCACAAGTGGAGGCTGCAAGTACTGCTGTTCCTTTACTACAAATGGAGGCCTCAAGTACTGCTGTTCATTTACTTCAAGTGGAAGCCGCAAGTACTGCTGTTCCATTACTACAAGTGGAGGCCACAAGTACTGCTGTTCCATTACTATAAGTGGAGGCCTCAAGTACTGCTGTTCCATTAGCAAAAGCGGAGGCTGCAAGTACTGCTGTTCCATTACTACAAGAGGAGGCCTCAAGTACTGCTGTTCCATTACTACAAGTAGAGGCCTCAAATCCTGCTGTTCCATTACCACAAGTGGAGGCCACAAATACTGCTGTTCCTTTACTACAAGTGGAGGCCGCAAGTACTGCTGTTCCATTACTACAAGTGGAGGCCGCAAGTACTGCTGTTCCAAGTACTACTATTCCATTACTACCAGTGGAGGCTGCAAGTACTGCTGTTCCATTACTACAAGTGGAGGCCGCAATTACTGATGTTCCATTAATACAAGTGGAGGCCGCAAGTGCTGCTGTTCCAAGTACTGCTATTCCATTACTACAAGTGGAGGCCACAAGTACTACAGTTTCTTTACTACAAGTGGAGGCCTCAAGTACTGCTGTTCCATTACTACAAGTGGAGGCCTCAAGAACTGCTGTTCCATTACTACAAGTGGAGGACTCAAGTGCTACTGTTCCATTACTGCAAGTGGAGGCCGCAAGTACTGATGTTCCATTACTACAAGTGGAGGCGTCAAGTACTGCTGTTCCATTACTACAAGTAGAGGCTGCAAGTACTGCTGTTCCATTACTACAAGAGGAAGTCTCAAGTACTGCTGTTCCATTAATACAAGTGGAGGCCACAAGTACCGCTGTTCAATTACTACAAGTGGAGGCCGCAAGTACTGCTGTTCCAAGTACTACTATTCCATTACTACAAGTAGAGGGTGCAAGTACTGCTGTTTCATTACTGCAAGTGGAGGCCGCAAGTACTGCTGTTCCATTACTATAAGTGGAGGCCTCAAGTACTGCCGATCCATTACTACAAGTGTAGGCCTCAAGTACTGTTGTTCCATTACCACAAGTGGAGGCTGCAAGTACTGCTGTTCCTTTTCTACAAATGGAGGCCTCAAGTACTGCTGTTCATTTATTACAAGTAGAGGCCGCAAGTACTGCTTTTCCATTACTACAAGTGGAGGCCGCAAGTTCTGCTGTTCCATTACTACGAGTGGAGGCCGCAAGTACGGCTGTTCCTTTGCTACAAATGGAGGTCTCAAGTACTGCTGTTCATTTACTACAATTGGAGGCCGCAGTTACTGGTACTGCTTTTCCATTAATACAAGTGGAAGCCGCAAGTACTGCTGTTCCATTACTACAAGTGGAGGCCACAAGTACTGCTGTTTCAAAACTACAAGTGGAGGCTGCAAGTGCTGCTGTTACGTTACGACAAGTGGAAGCCACAAGTACTGCTGTTCCAAGTACTGCTGTTCCATTACTACAAGTGGAGGCCTCAAGTACTGCTGTTCCATTAATGCAAGTGGAGGCCGCAAGTACTGCTGTTCCGTTACTACTAGTGGAGGCTGCAAGTGATGCTGTTCCATTACTACAAGTGGAGGTCACAAGTACTGCTGTTCCAAGTATTGCTGTTTCATTACTACAAGTGGAGGCCGCAAGTACTGCTGTTCCATTACTACAAGTGGAGGCTGCAAGTACTGCTGTTTCATTCCTTCAAGTGGAGGCCTCAAGTACTGCTGTTCCTTTACTGAAGGGTGAGGCCTCAAGTACTGCTGTTCCATTACTGCAAGTGGAGGCCGCAAGTACTGCTGTTCCATTACTTGAAGTGGAGGCCACAAGTACTGCTGCTCTGAGTACTGTTGTTCCATTACTACAAGTGGAGGCTGTAAGTACTGCTGTTCCATTACTACAAGTGGAGGCTGCAAGTACTGCTGTTCCAAGTACTGCTTTTCCATTACTACAAGTAAAGGCTGCAAGTACTGCTGTTTCATTACTACAAGTGGAGGCCGCAAGTACTGATGTTCCATTACTACAAGTGGAGGCCTCAAGTACTGCTGTTCCATTACTACAAGTGTAGGCCTCAAGTACTGCTGTTCCATTACTACAAGTGTAGGCCTCAAGTACTGCTGTTCCATTACTGCAAGTGGAGGCCGCAAGTACTGCTGTTCCAAGTACTACTATTCCATTACTACAAGTGGAGGCTGCAAGTACTGCTGTTTCATTACTGCAAATGGAGGCTGCAAGTACTGCTGTTCCATTACTATAAGTGGAGGCCTCAAGTACTGCTGTTCCATTACTACAAATGGAGGCCTCAAGTACTGCTGTTCATTTACTTCAAGTGGAGGCCGCAAGTACTGCTGTTCCATTACTACAAGTGGAGGCCACAAGTACTGCTGTTCCATTACTAAAAGTGGAGGCCACAAGTACTTCTGTTCCATTACCACAAGTGGAGGCTGCAAGTACTGCTGTTCCTTTACTACAAATGGAGACCTCAAGTACTGCTATTCATTTACTTCAAGTGGAGGCCGCAAGTACTGCTGTTGCATTACTACAAGTGGAGGCCACAAGTACTGCTGTTCCATTACTATAAGTGCTATAAGTGAAGGCTTCAAGTACTGCTGTTCCATTAGCAAAAGCGGAGGCTGCAAGTACTGCTGTTCCATTACTACAAGAGAAGGCCTCAAGTACTGCTGTTCCATTACTACAAGTGGAGGCCGCAAATACTGCTGTTCCTTTACTACAAGTGGAGGCTGCAAGTACTGCTGTTCCATTACTACAAGTGGAGGCCGCAAGTACTGCTGTTCCAAGTACTACTATTCCATTACTACAAGTGGAGGCTGCAAGTACTACTGTTCCATTACTACAAGTGGAGGCCGCAAGTACTGATGTTCCATTAATACAAGTGGGGGCCGCAAGTGCTGCTGTTCAAAGTACTGCTATTCCATTACTACAAGTGGAGGCCACAAGTACTACAGTTTCTTTACTACAAGTGGAGGCCTCAAATACTGCTGTTCCAATACTACAAGTGGAGGCCTCAAGAACTGCTGTTCCATTACTACAAGTGGAGGATTCAAGTGCTGCTGTTCCATTACTGCAAGTGGAGGCCGCAAGTACTGATGTTCCATTACTACAAGTGGAGGCCTCAAGTACTGCTGTTCCATTACTACAAGTAGAGGCTGCAAGTACTGCTGTTCCATTACTACAAGAGGAAGTCTCAAGTACTGTTGTTCCATTACTACAAGTGGAGGCCGCAAGTACTGCTGTTCCATTACTACAAGTGGAGGCCGCAAGTACTGCTGTTCCAAGTACTACTATTCCATTACTACAAGTGGAGGCTGCAAGTACTGCTGTTCCAATACTACAAGTGGAGGCCTCAAGAACTGCTGTTCCATTACTACAAGTGGAGGATTCAAGTGCTGCTGTTCCATTACTACAAGTGGAGGCCGCAAGTACTGATGTTCCATTACTACAAGTGGAGGCCTCAAGTACTGCTGTTCCATTACTACAAGTAGAGGCTGCAAGTACTGCTGTTCCATTACTACAAGAGGAAGTCTCAAGTACTGCTGTTCCATTACTACAAGTGGAGGCCGCAAGTACTGCTGTTCCATTACTACAAGTGGAGGCCACAAGTACTGCTGTTCCAAGTACTACTATTCTATTACTACAAGTGGAGGCTGCAAGTACTGTTGTTTCATTACTGCAAGTGGCGCCGCAAGTACTGCTGTTCCATTACTATAAGTGGAGGCCTCAAGTACTGCTGTTCCATTACTACAAGTGTAGGCCTCAAGTACTGCTGTTCCATTACTGCAAGTGGAGGCCTCAAGTACTGCTGTTCTATTACCACAAGTGGAGGCTGCAAATACTGCTGTTCCTTTTCTACAAATGGAGGCCTCAAGTACTGCTGTTCATTTACTTCAAGTGGAAGCCGCAAGTACTGCTGTTCCATTACTACAAGTGGAGGCCACAAGTACTGCTGTTCCATTACTATAAGTGGAGGCCTCAAGTACTGCTGTTCCATTAGCAAAAGCGGAGGCTGCAAGTACTGCTGTTCCATTACCACAAGAGGAGGCCTCAAGTACTGCTGTTCCATTACTACAAGTGGAGGCCTCAAATCCTGCTGTTCCATTACTACAAGTGGAGGCCGCAAATACTGCTGTTCCTTTTCTACAAGTGGAGGCCGCAAGTACTGCTGTTCCATTACTACAAGTGGAGGCCGCAAGTACTGCTGTTCCAAGTACTACTATTCCATTACTACAAGTGGAGGCTGCAAGTACTGCTGTTCTAGTACTACAAGTGGAGGCCGCAAGTACTGATGTTCCATTAATACAAGTGGAGGCCGCAAGTGCTGCTGTTCCAAGTACTGCTATTCCATTACTACAAGTGGAGGCCACAAGTACTACAGTTTCTTTACTACAAGTGGAGGCCTCAAGTACTGCTGTTCCATTACTACAAGTGGAGGCCGCAAGTACTGCTGTTCCAAGTACTACTATTCCATTACTACAAGTGGAGGCTGCAAGTACTGCTGTTTCATTACTGCAAATGGAGGCCGCAAGTACTGCTGTTCCATTACTATAAGTGGAGGCCTCAAGTACTGCTGTTCCATTACTACAAGTGTAGGCCTCAAGTACTGCTGTTCCATTACTGCAAGTGGAGGCCTCAAGTACTGCTGTTCCATTACCACAAGTGGAGGCTGCAAATACTGCTGTTCCTTTTCTACAAATGGAGGCCTCAAGTACTGCTGTTCATTTACTTCAAGTGGAGGCCGCAAGTACTGCTGTTCCATTACTACAAGTGGAGGCCACAAGTACTGCTGTTCCATTACTAAAAGTGGAGGCCACAAGTACTTCTGTTCCATTACCACAAGTGGAGGCTGCAAGTACTGCTGTTCCTTTACTACAAATGGAGGCCTCAAGTACTGCTGTTCATTTACTTCAAGTGGAAACCGCAAGTACTGCTGTTCCGTTACTACAAGTGGAGGCCACAAGTACTGCTGTTCCATTACTATAAGTGGAGGCCTCAAGTACTGCTGTGCCATTAGCAAAAGCGGAGGCTGCAAGTACTGCTGTTCCATTACTACAAGTGGAGGCCTCAAGTACTGCTGTTCCATTACTACAAGTAGAGGCCTCAAATCCTGCTGTTCCATTACCACAAGTGGAGGCCGCAAATACTGCTGTTCCTTTACTACAAGTGGAGGCCACAAGTACTGCTGTTCCATTACTACAAGTGGAGGCCGCAAGTACTGCTGTTCCAAGTACTACTATTCCATTACTACAAGTGGAGGCTGCAAGTACTGCTGTTCCATTACTACAAGTGGAGGCCGCAATTACTGATGTTCCATTAATACAAGTGGAGGCCGCAAGTGCTGCTGTTCCAAGTACTGCTATTCCATTACTACAAGTGGAGGCCACAAGTACTACAGTTTCTTTACTACAAGTGGAGGCCTCAAGTACTGCTGTTCCATTACTACAAGTGGAGGCCTCAAGAACTGCTGTTCCATTACTACAAGTGGAGGACTCAAGTGCTACTGTTCCATTACTGCAAGTGGAGGCCGCAAGTACTGCTGTTCCATTACTACAAGTGGAGGACTCAAGTGCTACTGTTCCATTACTGCAAGTGGAGGCCGCAAGTACTGATGTTCCATTACTACAAGTGGAGGTCTCAAGTACTGCTGTTCATTTACTACAATTGGAGGCCGCAGGTACTGGTACTGCTTTTCCATTAATACAAGTGGAAGCGGCAAGTACTGCTGTTCCATTACTACAAGTGGAGGCCACAAGTACTGCTGTTTCAAAACTACAAGTGGAGGCTGCAAGTGCTGCTGTTACGTTACGACAAGTGGAAGCCACAAGTACTGCTGTTCCAAGTACTGCTGTTCCATTACTATAAGTGGAGGCCTCAAGTACTGCTGTTCCATTAGCAAAAGCGGAGGCTGCAAGTACTGCTGTTCCATTACTACAAGAGGAGGCCTCAAGTACTGCTGTTCCATTACTACAAGTGGAGGCCTCAAATCCTGCTGTTCCATTACTACAAGTGGAGGCCGCAAATACTGCTGTTCCTTTTCTACAAGTGGAGGCCGCAAGTACTGCTGTTCCATTACTACAAGTGGAGGCCGCAAGTACTGCTGTTCCAAGTACTACTATTCCATTACTACAAGTGGAGGCTGCAAGTACTGCTGTTCCATTACTACAAGTGGAGGCCGCAAGTACTGATGTTCCATTAATACAAGTGGAGGCCGCAAGTGCTGCTGTTCCAAGTACTGCTATTCCATTACTACAAGTGGAGGCCACAAGTACTACAGTTTCTTTACTACAAGTGGAGGCCTCAAGTACTGCTGTTCCATTACTACAAGTGGAGGCCCCAAGTACTGCTGTTCCAAGTACTACTGTTCCATTACTACAAGTGGAGGCTGCAAGTACTGCTGTTTCATTACTGCAAATGGAGGCCGCAAGTACTGCTGTTCCATTACTATAAGTGGAGGCCTCAAGTACTGCTGTTCCATTACTACAAGTGTAGGCCTCAAGTACTGCTGTTCCATTACTGCAAGTGGAGGCCTCAAGTACTGCTGTTCCATTACCACAAGTGGAGGCTGCAAATACTGCTGTTCCTTTTCTACAAATGGAGGCCTCAAGTACTGCTGTTCATTTACTTCAAGTGGAGGCCGCAAGTACTGCTGTTCCATTACTACAAGTGGAGGCCACAAGTACTGCTGTTCCATTACTAAAAGTGGAGGCCACAAGTACTTCAGTTCCATTACCACAAGTGGAGGCTGCAAGTACTGCTGTTCCTTTACTACAAATGGAGGCCTCAAGTACTGCTGTTCATTTACTTCAAGTGGAAGCCGCAAGTACTGCTGTTCCATTACTACAAGTGGAGGCCACAAGTACTGCTGTTTCAAAACTACAAGTGGAGGCTGCAAGTGCTGCTGTTATGTTACGACAAGTGGAAGCCACAAGTACTGCTGTTCCAAGTACTGCTGTTCCATTACTACAAGTGGAGGCCTCAAGTACTGCTGTTCCATTACTGCAAGTGGAGGCCGCAAGTACTGCTGTTCCGTTACTACTAGTGGAGGCTGCAAGTGATGCTGTTCCATTACTACAAGTGGAGGTCACAAGTACTGCTGTTCCAAGTATTGCTGTTTCATTACTACAAGTGGAGGCCGCAAGTACTGCTGTTCCATTACTACAAGTGGAGGCTGCAAGTACTGCTGTTTCATTCCTTCAAGTGGAGGCCTCAAGTACTGCTGTTCCTTTACTGAAGGGTGAGGCCTCAAGTACTGCTGTTCCATTACTGCAAGTGGAGGCCGCAAGTACTGCTGTTCCATTACTAGAAGTGGAGGCCACAAGTACTGCTGCTCTGAGTACTGTTGTTCCATTACTACAAGTGGAGGCTGTAAGTACTGCTGTTCCATTACTACAAGTGGAGGCTGCAAGTACTGCTGTTCCAAGTACTGCTTTTCCATTACTACAAGTAAAGGCTGCAAGTACTGCTGTTTCATTACTACAAGTGGAGGCCGCAAGTACTGATGTTCCATTACTACAAGTGGAGGCCTCAAGTACTGCTGTTCCATTACTACAAGTGTAGGCCTCAAGTACTGCTGTTCCATTACTGCAAGTGGAGGCCGCAAGTACTGCTGTTCCAAGTACTACTATTCCATTACTACAAGTGGAGGCTGCAAGTACTGCTGTTTCATTACTGCAAATGGAGGCTGCAAGTACTGCTGTTCCATTACTATAAGTGGAGGCCTCAAGTACTGCTGTTCCATTACTACAAATGGAGGCCTCAAGTACTGCTGTTCATTTACTTCAAGTGGAGGCCGCAAGTACTGCTGTTCCATTACTACAAGTGGAGGCCACAAGTACTGCTGTTCCATTACTAAAAGTGGAGGCCACAAGTACTTCTGTTCCATTGCCACAAGTGGAGGCTGCAAGTACTGCTGTTCCTTTACTACAAATGGAGGCCTCAAGTACTGCTGTTGTTTTACTTCAAGTGGAAGCCGCAAGTACTGCTGTTCCATTACTACAAGTGGAGGCCACAAGTACTGCTGTTCCATTACTATAAGTGGAGGCCTCAAGTACTGCTGTTCCATTAGCAAAAGCGGAGGCTGCAAGTACTGCTGTTCCATTACTACAAGAGGAGGCCTCAAGTACTGCTGTTCCATTACTACAAGTAGAGGCCTCAAATCCTGCTGTTCCATTACCACAAGTGGAGGCCACAAATACTGCTGTTCCTTTACTACAAGTGGAGGCCGCAAGTACTGCTGTTCCATTACTACAAGTGGAGGCCGCAAGTACTGCTGTTCCAAGTACTACTATTCCATTACTACCAGTGGAGGCTGCAAGTACTGCTGTTCCATTACTACAAGTGGAGGCCGCAAATACTGATGTTCCATTAATACAAGTGGAGGCCGCAAGTGCTGCTGTTCCAAGTACTGCTATTCCATTACTACAAGTGGAGGCCACAAGTACTACAGTTTCTTTACTACAAGTGGAGGCCTCAAGTACTGCTGTTCCATTACTACAAGTGGAGGCCTCAAGAACTGCTGTTCCATTACTACAAGTGGAGGACTCAAGTGCTACTGTTCCATTACTGCAAGTGGAGGCCGCAAGTACTGATGTTCCATTACTACAAGTGGAGGCGTCAAGTACTGCTGTTCCATTACTACAAGTAGAGGCTGCAAGTACTGCTGTTCCATTACTACAAGAGGAAGTCTCAAGTACTGCTGTTCCATTAATACAAGTGGAGGCCACAAGTACCGCTGTTCAATTACTACAAGTGGAGGCCGCAAGTACTGCTGTTCCAAGTACTACTATTCCATTACTACAAGTAGAGGGTGCAAGTACTGCTGTTTCATTACTGCAAGTGGAGGCCGCAAGTACTGCTGTTCCATTACTATAAGTGGAGGCCTCAAGTACTGCCGATCCATTACTACAAGTGTAGGCCTCAAGTACTGCTGTTCCATTACTGCAAGTGGAGGCCTCAAGTACTGTTGTTCCTTTACCACAAGTGGAGGCTGCAAGTACTGCTGTTCCTTTTCTACAAATGGAGGCTTCAAGTACTGCTGTTCATTTATTACAAGTAGAGGCCGCAAGTACTGCTTTTCCATTACTACAAGTGGAGGCCGCAAGTTCTGCTGTTCCATTACTACGAGTGGAGGCCGCAAGTACGGCTGTTCCTTTGCTACAAATGGAGGTCTCAAGTACTGCTGTTCATTGACTACAATTGGAGGCCGCAGTTACTGGTACTGCTTTTCCATTAATACAAGTGGAAGCCGCAAGTACTGCTGTTCCATTACTACAAGTGGAGGCCACAAGTACTGCTGTTTCAAAACTACAAGTGGAGGCTGCAAGTGCTGCTGTTACGTTACGACAAGTGGAAGCCACAAGTACTGCTGTTCCAAGTACTGCTGTTCCATTACTACAAGTGGAGGCCTCAAGTACTGCTGTTCCATTACTGCAAGTGGAGGCCGCAAGTACTGCTGTTCCGTTACTACTAGTGGAGGCTGCAAGTGATGCTGTTCCATTACTACAAGTGGAGGTCACAAGTACTGCTGTTCCAAGTATTGCTGTTTCATTACTACAAGTGGAGGCCGCAAGTACTGATGTTCCATTAATACAAGTGGAGGCCGCAAGTGCTGCTGTTCCAAGTACTGCTATTCCATTACTACAAGTGGAGGCCACAAGTACTACAGTTTCTTTACTACAAGTGGAGGCCTCAAGTACTGCTGTTCCATTACTACAAGTGGAGGCCCCAAGTACTGCTGTTCCAAGTACTACTGTTCCATTACTACAAGTGGAGGCTGCAAGTACTGCTGTTTCATTACTGCAAATGGAGGCCGCAAGTACTGCTGTTCCATTACTATAAGTGGAGGCCTCAAGTACTGCTGTTCCATTACTACAAGTGTAGGCCTCAAGTACTGCTGTTCCATTACTGCAAGTGGAGGCCTCAAGTACTGCTGTTCCATTACCACAAGTGGAGGCTGCAAATACTGCTGTTCCTTTTCTACAAATGGAGGCCTCAAGTACTGCTGTTCATTTACTTCAAGTGGAGGCCGCAAGTACTGCTGTTCCATTACTACAAGTGGAGGCCACAAGTACTGCTGTTCCATTACTAAAAGTGGAGGCCACAAGTACTTCAGTTCCATTACCACAAGTGGAGGCTGCAAGTACTGCTGTTCCTTTACTACAAATGGAGGCCTCAAGTACTGCTGTTCATTTACTTCAAGTGGAAGCCGCAAGTACTGCTGTTCCGTTACTACAAGTGGAGGCCACAAGTACTGCTGTTCCATTACTATAAGTGGAGGCCTCAAGTACTGCTGTTCCATTAGCAAAAGCGGAAGCTGCAAGTACTGCTGTTCCATTACTACAAGAGGAGGCCTCAAGTACTGCTGTTCCATTACTACAAGTAGAGGCCTCAAATCCTGCTGTTCCATTACCACAAGTGGAGGCCGCAAATACTGCTGTTCCTTTACTACAAGTGGAGGCCGCAAGTACTGCTGTTCCATTACTACAAGTGGAGGCCGCAAGTACTGCTGTTCCAAGTACTACTATTCCATTACTACAAGTGGAGGCTGCAAGTACTGCTGTTCCATTACTACAAGTGGAGGCCGCAATTACTGATGTTCCATTAATACAAGTGGAGGCCGCAAGTGCTGCTGTTCCAAGTACTGCTATTCCATTACTACAAGTGGAGGCCACAAGTACTACAGTTTCTTTACTACAAGTGGAGGCCTCAAGTACTGCTGTTCCATTACTACAAGTGGAGGCCTCAAGAACTGCTGTTCCATTACTACAAGTGGAGGACTCAAGTGCTACTGTTCCATTACTGCAAGTGGAGGCCGCAAGTACTGATGTTCCATTACTACAAGTGGAGGCGTCAAGTACTGCTGTTCCATTACTACAAGTAGAGGCTGCAAGTACTGCTGTTCCATTACTACAAGAGGAAGTCTCAAGTACTGCTGTTCCATTACTACTAGTGGAGGCCACAAGTACCGCTGTTCAATTACTACAAGTGGAGGCCGCAAGTACTGCTGTTCCAAGTACTACTATTCCATTACTACAAGTGGAGGGTGCAAGTACTGCTGTTTCATTACTGCAAGTGGAGGCCGCAAGTACTGCTGTTCCATTACTATAAGTGGAGGCCTCAAGTACTGCTGATCTATTACTACAAGTGTAGGCCTCAAGTACTGCTGTTCCATTACTGCAAGTGGAGGCCTCAAGTACTGTTGTTCCATTACCACAAGTGGAGGCTGCAAGTACTGCTGTTCCTTTTCTACAAATGGAGGCCTCAAGTACTGCTGTTCATTTATTACAAGTAGAGGCCACAAGTACTGCTTTTCCATTACTACAAGTGGAGGCCGCAAGTTCTGCTGTTCCATTACTACGAGTGGAGGCCGCAAGTATGGCTGTTCCTTTGCTACAAATGGAGGTCTCAAGTACTGCTGTTCATTTACTACAATTGGAGGCCGCAGGTACTGGTACTGCTTTTCCATTAATACAAGTGGAAGCCGCAAGTACTGCTGTTCCATTACTACAAGTGGAGGCCACAAGTACTGCTGTTTCAAAACTACAAGTGGAGGCTGCAAGTGCTGCTGTTACGTTACGACAAGTGGAAGCCACAAGTACTGCTGTTCCAAGTACTGCTGTTCCATTAGCAAAAGCGGAGGCTGCAAGTACTGCTGTTCCATTACTACAAGAGGAGGCCTCAAGTACTGCTGTTCCATTACTACAAGTGGAGGCCTCAAATCCTGCTGTTCCATTACTACAAGTGGAGGCTGCAAATACTGCTGTTCCTTTTCTACAAGTGGAGGCCGCAAGTACTGCTGTTCCATTACTACAAGTGGAGGCCGCAAGTACTGCTGTTCTAAGTACTACTATTCCATTACTACAAGTGGAGGCTGCAAGTACTGCTGTTCCATTACTACAAGTGGAGGCCGCAAGTACTGATGTTCCATTAATACAAGTGGAGGCCGCAAGTGCTGCTGTTCCAAGTACTGCTATTCCATTACTACAAGTGGAGGCCACAAGTACTACAGTTTCTTTACTACAAGTGGAGGCCTCAAGTACTGCTGTTCCATTACTACAAGTGGAGGCCGCAAGTACTGCTGTTCCAAGTACTACTATTCCATTACTACAAGTGGAGGCTGCAAGTACTGCTGTTTCATTACTGCAAATGGAGGCCGCAAGTACTGCTGTTCCATTACTATAAGTGGAGGCCTCAAGTACTGCTGTTCCATTACTACAAGTGTAGGCCTCAAGTACTGCTGTTCCATTACTGCAAGTGGAGGCCGCAAGTACTGCTGTTCCCAGTACTACTATTCCATTACTACAAGTGGAGGCTGCAAATACTGCTGTTTCATTACTGCAAATGGAGGCTGCAAGTACTGCTGTTCCATTACTATAAGTGGAGGCCTCAAGTACTGCTGTTCCATTACTACAAATGGAGGCCTCAAGTACTGCTGTTCATTTACTTCAAGTGGAGGCCGCAAGTACTGCTGTTCTATTACTACAAGTGGAGGCCACAAGTACTGCTGTTCCATTACTAAAAGTGGAGGCCACAAGTACTTATGTTCCATTACCACAAGTGGAGGCTGCAAGTACTGCTGTTCCTTTACTACAAATGGAGGCCTCAAGTACTGCTGTTCATTTACTTCAAGTGGAAGCCGCAAGTACTGCTGTTCCATTACTACAAGTGGAGGCCACAAGTACTGCTGTTCCATTACTATAAGTGGAGGCCTCAAGTACTGCTGTTCCATTAGCAAAAGCGGAGGCTGCAAGTACTGCTGTTCCATTACTACAAGAGGAGGCCTCAAGTACTGCTGTTCCATTACTACAAGTAGAGGCCTCAAATCCTGCTGTTCCATTACCACAAGTGGAGGCCACAAATACTGCTGTTCCTTTACTACAAGTGGAGGCCGCAAGTACTGCTGTTCCATTACTACAAGTGGAGGCCGCAAGTACTGCTGTTCCAAGTACTACTATTCCATTACTACCAGTGGAGGCTGCAAGTACTGCTGTTCCATTACTACAAGTGGAGGCCGCAATTACTGATGTTCCATTAATACAAGTGGAGGCCGCAAGTGCTGCTGTTCCAAGTACTGCTATTCCATTACTACAAGTGGAGGCCACAAGTACTACAGTTTCTTTACTACAAGTGGAGGCCTCAAGTACTGCTGTTCCATTACTACAAGTGGAGGCCTCAAGAACTGCTGTTCCATTACTACAAGTGGAGGACTCAAGTGCTACTGTTCCATTACTGCAAGTGGAGGCCGCAAGTACTGATGTTCCATTACTACAAGTGGAGGCGTCAAGTACTGCTGTTCCATTACTACAAGTAGAGGCTGCAAGTACTGCTGTTCCATTACTACAAGAGGAAGTCTCAAGTACTGCTGTTCCATTAATACAAGTGGAGGCCACAAGTACCGCTGTTCAATTACTACAAGTGGAGGCCGCAAGTACTGCTGTTCCAAGTACTACTATTCCATTACTACAAGTAGAGGGTGCAAGTACTGCTGTTTCATTACTGCAAGTGGAGGCCGCAAGTACTGCTGTTCCATTACTATAAGTGGAGGCCTCAAGTACTGCCGATCCATTACTACAAGTGTAGGCCTCAAGTACTGTTGTTCCATTACCACAAGTGGAGGCTGCAAGTACTGCTGTTCCTTTTCTACAAATGGAGGCCTCAAGTACTGCTGTTCATTTATTACAAGTAGAGGCCGCAAGTACTGCTTTTCCATTACTACAAGTGGAGGCCGCAAGTTCTGCTGTTCCATTACTACGAGTGGAGGCCGCAAGTACGGCTGTTCCTTTGCTACAAATGGAGGTCTCAAGTACTGCTGTTCATTTACTACAATTGGAGGCCGCAGTTACTGGTACTGCTTTTCCATTAATACAAGTGGAAGCCGCAAGTACTGCTGTTCCATTACTACAAGTGGAGGCCACAAGTACTGCTGTTTCAAAACTACAAGTGGAGGCTGCAAGTGCTGCTGTTACGTTACGACAAGTGGAAGCCACAAGTACTGCTGTTCCAAGTACTGCTGTTCCATTACTACAAGTGGAGGCCTCAAGTACTGCTGTTCCATTAATGCAAGTGGAGGCCGCAAGTACTGCTGTTCCGTTACTACTAGTGGAGGCTGCAAGTGATGCTGTTCCATTACTACAAGTGGAGGTCACAAGTACTGCTGTTCCAAGTATTGCTGTTTCATTACTACAAGTGGAGGCCGCAAGTACTGCTGTTCCATTACTACAAGTGGAGGCTGCAAGTACTGCTGTTTCATTCCTTCAAGTGGAGGCCTCAAGTACTGCTGTTCCTTTACTGAAGGGTGAGGCCTCAAGTACTGCTGTTCCATTACTGCAAGTGGAGGCCGCAAGTACTGCTGTTCCATTACTTGAAGTGGAGGCCACAAGTACTGCTGCTCTGAGTACTGTTGTTCCATTACTACAAGTGGAGGCTGTAAGTACTGCTGTTCCATTACTACAAGTGGAGGCTGCAAGTACTGCTGTTCCAAGTACTGCTTTTCCATTACTACAAGTAAAGGCTGCAAGTACTGCTGTTTCATTACTACAAGTGGAGGCCGCAAGTACTGATGTTCCATTACTACAAGTGGAGGCCTCAAGTACTGCTGTTCCATTACTACAAGTGTAGGCCTCAAGTACTGCTGTTCCATTACTGCAAGTGGAGGCCGCAAGTACTGCTGTTCCAAGTACTACTATTCCATTACTACAAGTGGAGGCTGCAAGTACTGCTGTTTCATTACTGCAAATGGAGGCTGCAAGTACTGCTGTTCCATTACTATAAGTGGAGGCCTCAAGTACTGCTGTTCCATTACTACAAATGGAGGCCTCAAGTACTGCTGTTCATTTACTTCAAGTGGAGGCCGCAAGTACTGCTGTTCCATTACTACAAGTGGAGGCCACAAGTACTGCTGTTCCATTACTAAAAGTGGAGGCCACAAGTACTTCTGTTCCATTACCACAAGTGGAGGCTGCAAGTACTGCTGTTCCTTTACTACAAATGGAGGCCTCAAGTACTGCTGTTCATTTACTTCAAGTGGAAGCCGCAAGTACTGCTGTTCCATTACTACAAGTGGAGGCCACAAGTACTGCTGTTCCATTACTATAAGTGGAGGCCTCAAGTACTGCTGTTCCATTAGCAAAAGCGGAGGCTGCAAGTACTGCTGTTCCATTACTACAAGAGGAGGCCTCAAGTACTGCTGTTCCATTACTACAAGTAGAGGCCTCAAATCCTGCTGTTCCATTACCACAAGTGGAGGCCACAAATACTGCTGTTCCTTTACTACAAGTGGAGGCCGCAAGTACTGCTGTTCCATTACTACAAGTGGAGGCCGCAAGTACTGCTGTTCCAAGTACTACTATTCCATTACTACCAGTGGAGGCTGCAAGTACTGCTGTTCCATTACTACAAGTGGAGGCCGCAAATACTGATGTTCCATTAATACAAGTGGAGGCCGCAAGTGCTGCTGTTCCAAGTACTGCTATTCCATTACTACAAGTGGAGGCCACAAGTACTACAGTTTCTTTACTACAAGTGGAGGCCTCAAGTACTGCTGTTCCATTACTACAAGTGGAGGCCTCAAGAACTGCTGTTCCATTACTACAAGTGGAGGACTCAAGTGCTACTGTTCCATTACTGCAAGTGGAGGCCGCAAGTACTGATGTTCCATTACTACAAGTGGAGGCGTCAAGTACTGCTGTTCCATTACTACAAGTAGAGGCTGCAAGTACTGCTGTTCCATTACTACAAGAGGAAGTCTCAAGTACTGCTGTTCCATTAATACAAGTGGAGGCCACAAGTACCGCTGTTCAATTACTACAAGTGGAGGCCGCAAGTACTGCTGTTCCAAGTACTACTATTCCATTACTACAAGTAGAGGGTGCAAGTACTGCTGTTTCATTACTGCAAGTGGAGGCCGCAAGTACTGCTGTTCCATTACTATAAGTGGAGGCCTCAAGTACTGCCGATCCATTACTACAAGTGTAGGCCTCAAGTACTGCTGTTCCATTACTGCAAGTGGAGGCCTCAAGTACTGTTGTTCCATTACCACAAGTGGAGGCTGCAAGTACTGCTGTTCCTTTTCTACAAATGGAGGCTTCAAGTACTGCTGTTCATTTATTACAAGTAGAGGCCGCAAGTACTGCTTTTCCATTACTACAAGTGGAGGCCGCAAGTTCTGCTGTTCCATTACTACGAGTGGAGGCCGCAAGTACGGCTGTTCCTTTGCTACAAATGGAGGTCTCAAGTACTGCTGTTCATTGACTACAATTGGAGGCCGCAGTTACTGGTACTGCTTTTCCATTAATACAAGTGGAAGCCGCAAGTACTGCTGTTCCATTACTACAAGTGGAGGCCACAAGTACTGCTGTTTCAAAACTACAAGTGGAGGCTGCAAGTGCTGCTGTTACGTTACGACAAGTGGAAGCCACAAGTACTGCTGTTCCAAGTACTGCTGTTCCATTACTACAAGTGGAGGCCTCAAGTACTGCTGTTCCATTACTGCAAGTGGAGGCCGCAAGTACTGCTGTTCCGTTACTACTAGTGGAGGCTGCAAGTGATGCTGTTCCATTACTACAAGTGGAGGTCACAAGTACTGCTGTTCCAAGTATTGCTGTTTCATTACTACAAGTGGAGGCCGCAAGTACTGCTGTTCCATTACTACAAGTGGAGGCTGCAAGTACTGCTGTTTCATTCCTTCAAGTGGAGGCCTCAAGTACTGCTGTTCCTTTACTGAAGGGTGAGGCCTCAAGTACTGCTGTTCCATTACTGCAAGTGGAGGCCGCAAGTACTGCTGTTCCATTACTAGAAGTGGAGGCCACAAGTACTGCTGCTCTGAGTACTGTTGTTCCATTACTACAAGTGGAGGCTGTAAGTACTGCTGTTCCATTACTACAAGTGGAGGCTGCAAGTACTGCTGTTCCAAGTACTGCTTTTCCATTACTACAAGTAAAGGCTGCAAGTACTGCTGCTTCATTACTACAAGTGGAGGCCGCAAGTACTGATGTTCCATTACTACAAGTGGAGGCCGCAAGTGCTGCTGTTCAAAGTACTGCTATTCCATTACTACAAGTGGAGGCCTCAAGTACAGCTGTTCCAAGTAGTACTGTCCAGTACTACAAGTGGAGGCCGCAAGTACTGCTGTTCCATTACTACAAGTGGAGGCCACAAGTACTGCTGTTCCGAGTACTGCTGTTCCATAACTCCAAGTAGAGGCCGCAAGTAGTGCTGTTTCAATACTACAAGTGGAGGCTGCAAGTACTGCTGTTCCAAGCACTGCTGTTCCATTACTACAAGTGGAGGCTGCAAGTGCTGCTGTTCCAAGTACTGCTGTTCTATTACTACAAGTGGAGGATGCAAGTACTGCTGTTCCCAGTGCTGCTGTTCCATTACTACAAGTGAAGGCCTCAAGACCTGCTGTTCCATTACTACAAGAGGAGGCCTCAAGTACTGCTGTTCCATTACTACAAGTGGGGGCCTCAAGTACTGCTGTTCCATTACTACAAGAGGAGGCCTCAAGTACTGCTGTTCCAATACTACAAGTGGAGGCTGCAAGTACTGATGTTCCATTACTACAAGTGGAGGCTGCAAGTACTGCTGTTCCATTACTATAAGTGGAGGCCTCAAGTACTGCTGATCCATTACTACAAGTGTAGGCCTCAAGTACTGCTGTTCCATTACTGCAAGTGGAGGCCTCAAGTACTGTTGTTCCATTACCACAAGTGGAGGCTGCAAGTACTGCTGTTCCTTTTCTACAAATGGAGGCCTCAAGTACTGCTGTTCATTTATTACAAGCGGAGGCCGCAAGTACTGCTTTTCCATTACTACAAGTGGAGGCCGCAAGTTCTGCTTTTCCATTACTACGAGTGGAGGCCGCAAGTATGGCTGTTCCATTACCACAAGTGGAGGCCGCAAGTGCTGCTGTTCCTTTGCTACAAATGGAGGTCTCAAGTACTGCTGTTCATTTACTACAATTGGAGGCCGCAAGTACTGGTACTGCTTTTCCATTAATACAAGTGGAAGCCGCAAGTACTGCTGTTCCATTACTACAATTGGAGGCCATAAGTACTGCTGTTCCAAGCGCTGCTGTTCCATTACTACAAGTGGAGGCCTCAAGTACTGCTGTTCCATTACTACAAGTGGAGGCCATAAGTACTGATGTTCCAAGTGCTGCTGTTCCATTACTACAAGTGGAGGCCTCAAGTACTGCTGTTCCATTACTACAAGTGGAGGCCACAAGTACTGCTGTTCCAAAACTACAAGTGGAGGCTGCAAGTGCTGCTGTTACGTTACGACAAGTGGAAGCCACAAGTACTGCTGTTCCATTACTACAAGTGGAGGCCTCAAGTACTGCTGTTCCATTACTGCAAGTGGAGGCCGCAAGTACTGCTGTTCCGTTACTACTAGTGGAGGCTGCAAGTGATGCTGTTCCATTACTACAAGTGGAGGTCACAAGTACTGCTGTTCCAAGTATTGCTGTTTCATTACTACAAGTGGAGGCCGCAAGTACTGCTGTTCCATTACTACAAGTGGAGGCTGCAAGTACTGCTGTTTCATTCCTTCAAGTGGAGGCCTCAAGTACTGCTGTTCCTTTACGGAAGGGTGAGGCCTCAAGTACTGCTGTTCCATTACTGCAAGTGGAGGCCGCAAGTACTGCTGTTCCATTACTAGAAGTGGAGGCCACAAGTACTGCTGCTCTGAGTACTGTTGTTCCATTACTACAAGTGGAGGCTGTAAGTACTGCTGTTCCATTACTACAAGTGGAGGCAGCAAGTACTGCTGTTCCAAGTACTGCTTTTCCATTACTACAAGTAAAGGCTGCAAGTACTGCTGTTTCATTACTACAAGTGGAGGCCGCAAGTACTGATGTTCCATTACTACAAGTGGAGGCCGCAAGTGCTGCTGTTCAAAGTACTGCTATTCCATTACTACAAGTGGAGGCCGCAAGTACAGCTGTTCCAAGTAGTACTGTCCAGTACTACAAGTGGAGGCCGCAAGTACTGCTGTTCCATTACTACAAGTGGAGGCCACAAGTACTGCTGTTCCGAGTACTGCTGTTCCATAACTCTAAGTGGAGGCCGCAAGTAGTGCTGTTTCAATACTACAAGTGGAGGCTGCAAGTACTGCTGTTCCAAGCACTGCTGTTCCATTACTATAAGTGGAGGCTGCAAGTGCTGCTGTTCCAAGTACTGCTGTTCTATTACTACAAGTGGAGGATGCAAGTACTGCTGTTCCCAGTGCTGCTGTTCCATTACCACAAGTGAAGGCCTCAAGACCTGCTGTTCCATTACTACAAGAGGAGGCCTCAAGTACTGCTGTTCCATTACTACAAGTGGAGGCCTCAAGTACTGCTGTTCCATTACTACAAGAGGAGGCCTCAAGTACCTCATTCCATTTCTACAAGGGGAGGCTGCAAGTACTGCTGTTCCATTACTAAAAGTGGAGGTCTCAAGTACTGCTGTTCCATTACCACAAGTGGAGGCCGCAACTATTGTTGTTCCTTTACTACAAATGGAGTCCCCAAGTACTACTGTTCGAAGGACTCAAGTGCTGCTGGTCCATTACTGCAAGTGGAGGCCACAAGTACTTATGTTACTTTAGTGCAAGTGGAGGCCTCAAGTACTGCTGTTCCATTACTACAAGTGGAGGCCTCAAGTACTGCTGTTTCATTACTATAAGTGGAGGCCTCAAGTACTGCTGTTCCATTACTAAAAGTGTAGGCCTCAAGTACTGCTGTTCTATTACTACAAGTGGAGGCCTCAAGTACTGCTGTTTCATTACTATAAGTGGAGGCCTCAAGTACTGCTGTTCCATTACTAAAAGTGTAGGCCTCAAGTACTGCTGTTCTATTACTACAAGTGGAGGCCTCAAGTACTGCTGTTTCATTACCACAAGTGAACACTGCAAGTACTGCTGCTCCTTTTCTACAAATGGAGGACTCAAGTACTGCTGTTCATTTACTACAGGTGGATGCCGCAATTACTTCTGTTCCATTACTACAAGTGGAGGCCGCAAGTACTGCTGTTCCATTACTACAAGTGGACGCCTCAAGTACTGCTGTTCCAATACTACAAGTGGAGGCTGCAAGTACTGATGTTCCATTACTACAAGTGGAGGCTGCAAGTGCTGCTGTTCCATTACTGCAAGCGGAGGCCGCAAGTACAGCTGTTCCTTTACTGCAACTGGAGGCCTCAAGTACTGCTCTTCCATTACTGCAAGTGGAGGCCACAAGTACTGCTATTCGATTACTACAAGTGGAGGCCTAAAGTACTGCTGTACCATTACTACAAGTGGAGGCCTCTAGTACTGCTGTTCCGTTACTACAAGTGGAGGCCACAAGTACTGCTGTTCCATTACTACAAGTGGAGGCCACAAGTACTGCTGTTCCAAGTACTGCTGTTCCATTACTACAAGTGGAGGCCGCAAGTGCTGCTGTTCCAAGTACTGCTGCTCCATTACGACATTTGGAGGCCTCAAGTACTGCTGTTCATTTACAACAAGTGGAGGCCTCAAGTACTGCTGTTCTATAACTACAAGTGGAGGCCGCAAGTACTGCTGTTCCTTTACTACAAGTGGAGGCCTCAAGTACTGCTATTCCATTACTACAAGTGGAGGCCGCAAGTACTGCTGTTCCATTACTATAAGTGGAGGCCTCAAGTGCTGCTGTTCCATTACTACTAGTGTAGGTCTCAAGTACTGCTGTTCTATTACTACAAGTGGAGGCCTCAAGTACTGCTGTTTCATTACTACAAGTGGAGGCTGCAAGTACTGCTACTCCTTTTCTATAAATGGAGGCCTCAAGTACTGCTGTTCATTTACTACAAGTGGAGGCCACAATTACTGCTGTTCCATTACTACAAGTGGAGGCCGCAAGTACTGCTGTTCCATTACTACAAGTGGAGGCCTCAAGTCCTGCTGTTCCATTACCACAAGTGGAGGCCGCAAGTACTGCTGTTCATTTACTACAATTGGAGGCTGCAAGTACTGCTTTTCCATTACTACAAGTGGAAGCCGCAAGTACTGCTGTTCCAAGTACTGCTAGTCCATTACTACAAGAGGAGGCCGCAGGTGCTGCTGTTCCAAGTACTGCTGTTCCATTACTACAAGTGGAGGCCATAAGTACTGTTGTTCCAAGTGCTGCTGTTCCATTACTACAAGTCGAGGCCTCAAGTACTGCTGTTCCCTTACTGCAAGTGGAGGCCGTAAGTACTGCTGTTCCATTACTGCAAGTGGAGGCCGCAAGTACTGCTGTTCCATTACTACAAGTGGAGGCTGCAATTACTGCTGTTCCTTTACTACAAGTGAAGGCCTCAAGAACTGCTGTTCCATTACTACAAGTGGAGGCCGCAAGTACTGCTGTTCCATTACTATAAGTGGAGGTCTCATGTACTGCTGTTCCATTACTACAAGTGGAGGCCGCAAGTTCTGCTGTTCCATTACCACAAGTGGAGGCGGCAAGTACTGCTGTTCCTTTGCTACAAATGGAGGTCTCAAGTACTGCTGTTCATTTA
This sequence comes from Lissotriton vulgaris, assembly GCF_964263255.1. Lineage (NCBI taxonomy): Eukaryota > Metazoa > Chordata > Amphibia > Caudata > Salamandridae > Lissotriton > Lissotriton vulgaris. The sequence continues at coordinate 25,127,844 of NC_141687.1, read as the reverse complement.
CTTCAATTGGAGGCCGCAAGTACTGCTTTTCCATTACTACAAGTGGAAGCCGCAAGTACTGCTGTTCCAAGTACAGCTGTTCCATTACTACAAGTGGAGACCGCAAGTGCTGCTGTTCCAAGTACTGCTGTTCCATTACTACAAGTGGAGGCCATAAGTACTGCTGTTCCAAGTGCTGCTGTTCCATTACTACAAGTGGAGGCCGCAAGTACTGCTGTTCCATTACTACAAGTGGCGGCCACAAGTTGTGCTGTTCCCTTAATACAAGTGGAGGCCCTAAGTACTGCTATTCCATTACTACAAGACGAGGCCTCAAGTACTGCATTCCATTTCGACAAGTGCAGGCCACAAGTACTGCTTTTCCATTACTACAAGTGGAGGCCTCAAGTTTGCTGTTATATTACTACAAGTGGAGGCTGTAATTACTGCTGTTCCTTTGCTGCAAGTGAAGGCCTCAAGAACTGCTGTTTCATTACTACAAGTGGAGGCCACAAGAACTGCTGTTCCATTACTACAAGTGGAGGCCGCAAGTACTGCTGTTCCATTACTATAAGTGGCGGTCTCATGTACTGCTGTTCCATTACTACAAGTGGAGGCCGCAAGTTCTGCTGTTCCATTACCACAAGTGGAGGCGGCAAGTACTGCTGTTCCTTTGCTACAAATGGAGGTCTCAAGTACTGCTGTTCATTTACTACAATTGGAGGCCGCAAGTACTGCTTTTCCATTACTACAAGTGGAAGCCGCAAGTACTGCTGTTCCAAGTACAGCTGTTCCATTACTACAAGTGGAGACCGCAAGTGCTGCTGTTCCAAGTACTGCTGTTCCATTACTACAAGTGGAGGCCATAAGTACTGCTGTTCCAAGTGCTGCTGTTCCATTACTACAAGTGGAGGCCGCAAGTACTGCTGTTCCATTACTACAAGTGGTGGCCACAAGTTGTGCTGTTCCATTACTACAAGTGGAGGCTGCAAGTACTGATGTTCCATTACTACAAGTGGAGGCTGCAAGTACTGCTGTTCCAGCACTACAAGTGGAGGCCTCAAGTGCTGCTGTTCCATTACTGCAAGAGGAGGCCGCAAGTACTGCTGTTCCTTTACTGCAACTGGAGGCCTCAAGTACTGCTCTTCCATTACTGCAAGTGGAGGCCACAAGTACTGCTATTCGATTACTACAAGTGGAGGCCTAAAGTACTGCTGTACCATTACTACAAGTGGAGGCCTCTAGTACTGCTGTTCCGTTACTACAACTGGAGGCCACAAGTACTGCTGTTCCATTACTACAAGTGGAGGCCACAAGTACTGCTGTTCCAAGTACTGCTGTTCCATTACTACAAGTGGAGGCCGCAAGTGCTGCTGTTCCAAGTACTGCTGTTCCATTACGACATTTGGAGGCCTCAAGTACTGCTGTTCATTTACAACAAGTGGAGGCCTCAAGTACTGCTGTTCTATAACTACAAGTGGAGGCCGCAAGTACTGCTGTTCCTTTACTACAAGTGGAGGCCTCAAGTACTGCTATTCCATTACTACAAGTGGAGGCCGCAAGTACTGCTGTTCCATTACTATAAGTGGAGGCCTCAAGTGCTGCTGTTCCATTACTACTAGTGTAGGTCTCAAGTACTGCTGTTCTATTACTACAAGTGGAGGCCTCAAGTACTGCTGTTTCATTACTACAAGTGGAGGCCGCAAGTACTGCTACTCCTTTTCTACAAATGGAGGCCTCAAGTACTGCTGTTCATTTACTACAAGTGGAGGCCACAATTACTGCTGTTCCATTACTACAAGTGGAGGCCGCAAGTACTGCTGTTCCATTACTACAAGTGGAGGCCTCAAGTACTGCTGTTCCATTACCACAAGTGGAGGCCACAAGTACTGCTGTTCATTTACTACAATTGGAGGCTGCAAGTACTGCTTTTCCATTACTACAAGTGGAAGCCGCAAGTACTGCTGTTCCAAGTACTGCTAGTCCATTACTACAAGAGGAGGCCGCAGGTGCTGCTGTTCCAAGTACTGCTGTTCCATTACTACAAGTGGAGGCCATAAGTACTGTTGTTCCAAGGGCTGCTGTTCCATTACTACAAGTCGAGGCCTCAAGTACTGCTGTTCCCTTACAACAAGTGGAGGCCCTACGTACTGCTGTTCCTTAACTACAAGATAAGGCCTCAAGTACTGCTGTTCCATTACTAGAAGAGGAGGCCTCAAGTACTGCTGTTTCTTTACTACAAGTGCAGGCCTCAAGTACTGCTGTTCCATTACTACAAGTGGAGGCCTCAAGTACAGCTGTTCCCTTACTGCAAGTGGAGGCCGTAAGTACTGCTGTTCCATTACTGCAAGTGGAGGCCGCAAGTACTGCTGTTCCATTACTACAAGTGGAGGCTGCAATTACTGCTGTTCCTTTACTACAAGTGAAGGCCTCAAGAACTGCTGTTCCATTACTACAAGTGGAGGCCGCAAGTACTGCTGTTCCATTACTATAAGTGGAGGTCTCATGTACTGCTGTTCCATTACTACAAGTGGAGGCCGCAAGTTCTGCTGTTCCATTACCACAAGTGGAGGCGGCAAGTACTGCTGTTCCTTTGCTACAAATGGAGGTCTCAAGTACTGCTGTTCATTTACTACAATTGGAGGCCGCAAGTACTGCTTTTCCATTACTACAAGTGGAAGCCGCAAGTACTGCTGTTCCAAGTACAGCTGTTCCATTACTACAAGTGGAGACCGCAAGTGCTGCTGTTCCAAGTACTGCTGTTCCATTACTACAAGTGGAGGCCATAAGTACTGCTGTTCCAAGTGCTGCTGTTCCATTACTACAAGTGGAGGCCGCAAGTACTGCTGTTCCATTACTACAAGTGGCGGCCACAAGTTGTGCTGTTCCCTTAATACAAGTGGAGGCCCTAAGTACTGCTATTCCATTACTACAAGACGAGGCCTCAAGTACTGCATTCCATTTCGACAAGTGCAGGCCACAAGTACTGCTTTTCCATTACTACAAGTGGAGGCCTCAAGTTTGCTGTTATATTACTACAAGTGGAGGCTGTAATTACTGCTGTTCCTTTGCTACAAGTGAAGGCCTCAAGAACTGCTGTTTCATTACTACAAGTGGAGGCCACAAGAACTGCTGTTCCATTACTACAAGTGGAGGCCGCAAGTACTGCTGTTCCATTACTATAAGTGGAGGTCTCATGTACTGCTGTTCCATTACTACAAGTGGAGGCCGCAAGTTCTGCTGTTCCATTACCACAAGTGGAGGCGGCAAGTACTGCTGTTCCTTTGCTACAAATGGAGGTCTCAAGTACTGCTGTTCATTTACTACAATTGGAGGCCGCAAGTACTGCTTTTCCATTACTACAAGTGGAAGCCGCAAGTACTGCTGTTCCAAGTACAGCTGTTCCATTACTACAAGTGGAGACCGCAAGTGCTGCTGTTCCAAGTACTGCTGTTCCATTACTACAAGTGGAGGCCATAAGTACTGCTGTTCCAAGTGCTGCTGTTCCATTACTACAAGTGGAGGCCGCAAGTACTGCTGTTCCATTACTACAAGTGGCGGCCACAAGTTGTGCTGTTCCCTTAATACAAGTGGAGGCCCTAAGTACTGCTATTCCATTACTACAAGACGAGGCCTCAAGTACTGCATTCCATTTCGACAAGTGCAGGCCACAAGTACTGCTTTTCCATTACTACAAGTGGAGGCCTCAAGTTTGCTGTTATATTACTACAAGTGGAGGCTGTAATTACTGCTGTTCCTTTGCTACAAGTGAAGGCCTCAAGAACTGCTGTTTCATTACTACAAGTGGAGGCCACAAGTAGTGCTGTTCCCTTACTACAAGTGGAGGCCCTAAGTACTGCTGTTCCATTACTACAAGACGAGGCCTCAAGTACTGCATTCCATTTCGACAAGTGCAGGCCACAAGTACTGCTTTTCCATTACTACAAGTGGAGGCCTCAAGTTTGCTGTTATATTACTACAAGTGGAGGCTGTAATTACTGCTGTTCCTTTGCTACAAGTGAAGGCCTCAAGAACTGCTGTTCCATTACTACAAGTGGAGGCTGTAATTACTGCTGTTCCTTTGCTACAAGTGGACGCCTCAAGTACTGCTGTTCCAATACTACAAGTGGAGGCTGCAAGTACTGATGTTCCATTACTACAAGTGGAGGCTGCAAGTACTGCTGTTCCAGCACTACAATTGGAGGCCTCAAGTACTGCTGTTCCATTACTGCAAGAGGAGGCCGCAAGTACTGCTGTTCCTTTACTGCAACTGGAGGCCTCAAGTACTGCTGTTCCATTACTGCAAGTGGAGGCCACAAGTACTGCTATTCGATTACTACAAGTGAAGGCCTCAAGTACTGCTGTACCATTACTACAAGTGGAGGCCTCTAGTACTGCTGTTCCGTTACTACAAGTGGAGGCCACAAGTACTGCTGTTCCATTACTACAAGTGGAGGCCGCAAGTACTGCTGTTCCAAGTACTGCTGTTCCATTACTACAAGTGGAGGCCGCAAGTGCTGCTGTTCCAAGTACTGCTGTTCCATTACGACATGTGGAGGCCTCAAGTACTGCTGTTCATTTACTACAAGTGCAGGCCTCAAGTACTGCTGTTCCATAACTACAAGTGGAGGCCGCAAGTACTGCTGTTCCTTTACTACAAGTGGAGGCCTCAAGTACTGCTATTCCATTACTACAAGTGGAGGCCGCAAGTACTGCTGTTCCATTACTATAAGTGGAGGCCTCAAGTGCTGCTGTTCCATTACTACTAGTGTAGGTCTCAAGTACTGCTGTTCTATTACTACAAGTGGAGGCCTCAAGTACTGCTGTTTCATTACTACAAGTGGAGGCTGCAAGTACTGCTACTCCTTTTCTACAAATGGAGGCCTCAAGTACTGCTGTTCATTTACTACAAGTGGAGGCCACAATTACCGCTGTTCCATTACTACAAGTGGAGGCCGCAAGTACTGCTGTTCCATTACTACAAGTGGAGGCCTCAAGTACTGCTGTTCCATTACCACAAGTGGAGGCCGCAAGTACTGCTGTTCATTTACTACAATTGGAGGCTGCAAGTACTGCTTTTCCATTACTACAAGTGGAAGCCGCAAGTACTGCTGTTCCAAGTACTGCTAGTCCATTACTACAAGAGGAGGCCGCAGGTGCTGCTGTTCCAAGTACTGCTGTTCCATTACTACAAGTGGAGGCCATAAGTACTGTTGTTCCAAGTGCTGCTGTTCCATTACTACAAGTCGAGGCCTCAAGTACTGCTGTTCCCTTACAACAAGTGGAGGCCACACGTACTGCTGTTCCTTAACTACAAGATAAGGCCTCAAGTACTGCTGTTCCATTACTAGAAGAGGAGGCCTCAAGTACTGCTGTTTCTTTACTACAAGTGCAGGCCTCAAGTACTGCTGTTCCATTACTACAAGTGGAAGCCTCAAGTACAGCTGTTCCCTTACTGCAAGTGGAGGCCGTAAGTACTGCTGTTCCATTACTGCAAGTGGAGGCTGCAAGTACTGCTGTTCAATTACTACAAGTGGAGGCTGCAATTACTGCTGTTCCTTTACTACAAGTGAAGGCCTCAAGTACTGCTGTTCCATTACTATAAGTGGAGGTCTCATGTACTGCTGTTCCATTACTACAAGTGGAGGCCGCAAGTTCTGCTGTTCCATTACCACAAGTGGAGGCGGCAAGTACTGCTGTTCCTTGCTACAAATGGAGGTCTCAAGTACTACTGTTCATTTACTACAATTGGAGGCCGCAAGTACTGCTTTTCCATTACTACAAGTGGAGGCCGCAAGTTCTGCTGTTCCATTACTACAAATGGAGGCCTCAAGTACTGCTGTTCATTTACTACAAGTGGAGGCCGCAAGTACTGCTGTTCCATTACTACAAGTGGAGGCCGCAAGTTCTGCTGTTCCATTACTACAAGTGGAGGCATCAAGTACGGCTGTTCCATTACCACAAGTGGAGGCCGCAAGTACTGCTGTTCTTTTGCTACAAATGGAGGTCTCAAGTACTGCTGTTCATTTACTACAATTGGAGGCCGCAAGTACTGCTTTTCCATTACTACAAGAGGAAGCCGCAAGTACTGCTGTTCCAAGTACTGCTGTTCCATTACTACAAGTGGAGGCCAAAAGTACTGCTGTTCCAAGTGCTGCTGTTCCATTACTACAAGTGGAGGCCTCAAGTACTGCTGTTCCATTACTGCAAGAGGAGGCCTCAAGTACTGCTGTTCAATTACTACAAGTGGAGGCCTGAAGTACTGCTGTTCCCTTACTACAAGTGAAGGCCACACGTACTGCTGTTCCATCACTACAAGTGGAGGACTCAAGTGCTGCTGTTCCATTACTGCAAGTGGAGGCCGCAAGTACTGATGTTCCATTAGTACTAGTGGAGGCCTTAAGTACTGCTGTTCCATTACTACAAGTAGAGGCTGCAAGTACTGCTGTTCCATTACTACAAGAGGAAGTCTAAAGTACTGCTGTTCCATTACTACAAGTGGAGGCTGCAAGTACTGCTGTTCCATTACTACAAGTGGAGGCCGCAAGTACTGATGTTCCATTAATACAAGTGGAGGCCGCAAGTGCTGCTGTTCCAAGTACTGCTATTCCATTACTACAAGTGGAGGCCACAAGTACTACAGTTTCTTTACTACAAGTGGAGGCCTCAAGTACTGCTGTTCCATTACTACAAGTGGAGGCCTCAAGAACTGCTGTTCCATTACTACAAGTGGAGGACGAAAGTGCTGCTGTTCCATTACTGCAAGTGGAGGCCGCAAGTAGTGATGTTCCATTACTACAAGTGGAGGCCTCAAGTACTGCTGTTCTATTACTACAAGTAGAGGCTGCAAGTACTCCTGTTCCATTACTACAAGAGGAAGTCTCAAGTACTGCTGTTCCATTACTACAAGTGGAGGCCGCAAGTACTGCTGTTCCATTACTACAAGTGGAGGCCGCAAGTACTGCTGTTCCAAGTACTACTATTCCATTACTACAAGTGGAGGCTGCAAGTACTGCTGTTTCATTACTGCAAGTGGAGGCTGCAAGTACTGCTGTTCCATTACTATAAGTGGAGGCCTCAAGCACTGCTGTTCCATTACTACAAGTGTTGGCCTCAAGTACTGCTGTTCCATTACTACAAGTGGAGGCCTCAAGTACTGCTGTTCCATTACCACAAGTGGAGGCTGCAAGTACTGCTGTTGCTTTTCTACAAAGGGAGACCTCAAGTACTGCTGTTCATTTACTACAAGTGGAGGCTCAAGTACTGCTGTTCCATTACTACAAGTGGAGGCCGCAAGTTCTGCTGTTCCATTACTACGAGTGGAGGCCGCAAGTACGGCTGTTCCATTACCACAAGTAGAGGCCGCAAGTACTGCTGTTCCTTTGTTACAAATGGAGGTCTCAAGTACTGCTGTTCATTTACTACAATTAGAGGCCGCAAGTACTGGTACTGCTTTTCCATTACTACAAGTGGAAGCCGCAAGTACTGCTGTTCCAAGTACTGCTGTTCCATTACTACAAGTGGAGGCCGCAAGTGCTGCTGTTCCAAGTACTGCTGTTCCATTAATACAAGTGGAGGCCATAAGTACTGCTGTTCCAAGTGTTGCTTTTCCATTACTACAAGTGGAGGCCTCAAGTACTGCTGTTCCATTACTACAAGAGGAGGCCTCAAGTACTGCTGTTCAATTACTACAAGTGGAGGCCTCAAGTACTGCTGTTCCCTTACTACAAGTGAAGGCCACACGTACTGCTGTTCCATAACTACAAGATAAGGCCTCAAGTACTGCTGTTCCATTACTACAAGAGGAGGCCTCAAGTACTACAGTTTCTTTACTACATGTGGAGGCCTCAAGAACTGCTGTTCCATTACTACAAGTGGAGGACTCAAGTGCTGCTGTTCCATTACTGCAAGTGGAGGCCTCAAGAACTGTTGTTCCATGACTACAAGTGGAGGCCACAAGTACTGCTGTTCCGAGTACTGCTGGTCCATAACTCCAAGTGGAGGCCGCAAGTAGTGCTGTTTCAATACTGCAAGTGGAGGCCGCAAGTACTGCTGTTCCATTACTACAAGAGGAAGTCTCAAGTACTGCTGTTCCATTACTACAAGTGGAGGCCGCAAGTACTGCTGTTCCATTACTACAAGTGGAGGCCGCAAGTACTGCTGTTCCAAGTACTACTATTCCATTTCTACAAGTGGAGGCTGCAAGAACTGCTGTTCCATTACTACAAGTGGAGGCCGCAAGTACTGATGTTCCATTAATACAAGTGGAGGCCGCAAGTGCTGCTGTTCCAAGTGAAGTATTTAGGTTCCCAAGGCCTACACGCTCCGGAGATAACCCACTCACACTCAAGAACTGTTGGCACGGAAACTGTAAAATGCAAAGAACAAGTTTATTAAACCCCATGGGGTGGTGGTACACTCAAACAGCACCCTTCGGTAATGCAAGAGGTATCACACCGAACATCGGTGCTACCTCATATTATATACAGTTTTGGGGCAATAAAAGATAGGCGGCACAAGTTTAAGACACATTTTCGAGACATATATGGTCATGTTTTGGAATATCGCCAGCTCATTGGAGGGGGCACAACTCCGCTGGTCAGTTTGGTGCACATTCCTGAAGGTTTACGGGTCAGTGGGAACTGCGCATGTGCGGCTTGACCAGTACTAAAAATAGCCTGTTGCTGGGCAGATAAGCGTGGTCAGTGGAACGGACAACGGACTAAAGGGCACGTCGGCCACGAGGCCGCTCATGATCTAAGATGGCCGCTGTAACATTCAAAATGGCGTTTGACATATATAGCCAAGTTAAGGAGGACAACGTGTAGGTTCAGCTAATCGCTAATACGAACGGGCCAATTACGACAGACGACCCTTTTAGCGTTTAGCTGAATCTACCTCATAATGAACATAGTCAGGATGTTCGTCCTCGATGTCAATTAACATAATTTGTGTCACCTCTTTGTGTAGCATCATTTTGTCGTGGGCAAGAGCTCGTCTCGATGGTAAACAGGCTGATAGACACATTGAACATAAAGCAGGGCCACATTGAATACACAAGCAGATAAAAAACATTGCTCCCACAAGTATGCAGAGAATTGTCAACAGTTTCCAGCCCCACGTCGCAATCATGGACCAGAACCATCCTGAAAGTGTCCAAGTCCCATTTTCTGGGTGTATCTCAGCCGCTATCTTATGCAGTTTGGAAATAGCATCATACACAGATGGGGAATTGTCCGGGACGTATACACAGCAGCTGCTTCCGATAATTCTGCATGCCCCCCCACGATCAGCCAAAACAACGTCCAACACCATCCTGTTTTGGAGGGTGACAATTCTGGAAATCTGTAGTTCCTCTGTAATATTCCCCAGGACAATGGCAGTGTCATTCGCAACAGCCTCGACAACGCGTGTCAGTCGTCTTATTTTCCGGCTGTTCAGTGCAGCCCCCACAAAGGAGAATAGTCCCAGATTGAAATCCACATACTGTTGTAACGCAGTGTCCGTTTGATCAATGTCCTCTAGGGCAACAGTTCGTTTAACCCTGTTCAAAACGAAATCGTGGTACAATGTGTAATCATTGTGGTACATCGGAGGGGCAATGAATACAGGTGGTAGCACAAACGATACGTAGCACGTACCCAACCACCCCACTGGAAGCTGATGATACCCCTTCGTTCCACAGATAAAATAGGTGTTTCGAGATGCGACAAATGAGATGCCATTCGGGCTATCAAACGTGAGAGTAATGTTACATTCACTTTTCCCCACTGCTATCGTGCCCTTATTTCTAATACATAAATCGGCTTTTGTAGCAATGGCATTTATGACATGAGCACTAGATACGTTCCCATTTCGCTGATTGCTATATATGCGTGGAGCAGATACATTATCAGGCCTGTATTCTTCCCACTCGAAACGTGTACCCTCAGCCCGGGGAAACCCATCCTTGTCATGGGAACATACTTTATTCAAACGGAAAAGCACCCCCCCTTTGGTTGGCCATCTCAGAGTAAAGAGGAGGGTGTACCAGGCATTGCATGACCCATTGTGCGAAAACGGGAGTGGAATAAGTGGGGTGCCCCCTCTCTTCTGGTGCCCAGGCAACATTCCACACACCCAGCAATTAGAAGTATTGGTCATATTATGCGTGTGGTGAAGAATCTGAATGAAGCTGTTATTCAAATACGTTTGGCGATGGCGCTCTTCATGAAAAGGCAATGTAAAATGAAAATGTTCAGACGGTGCCGGGGAAGTCGGCAGCAAATGTTCACGTACAGGCAGCACAAGTTCGACTACCCAGGCTATAACAGCAATCACCACAATGGTCAAGACAAAGAGAAAGGCACCCAATATTTTCTTATCACGAGATGCCGTTGGTGCCATGGTTCAAGAAAGTTTGTGCAAAGTCTCAAGTGGCACAAATTGTTCACAATGTTTTTCACAAATTGTCTCAGATACACGTGAGTGTATACCTAAAAAAAAAGAAAAATGCGGTGCTGAACTCCGAGGTAGCCGTTGTTTTCTTCTCCGGGCCAAGACGGGTGTCTCTACTCTGGCAGAACTGATCCCCCCCCCTTGGAATTCCCGGTTTCCGTTTCACAAACCTGGAGCGGTAACCAACCAGTCTTAAAAAGGAACAAAAATCTTCTTATCGCGGTCGTAGATTGTAGCGCTCTCTTTCAGTAGCAGATTGGTCCGGGAAGGCTCCCTCCACTTCGGCCGACGTCACAGCTGGGCTCTTTTCTTTCTCCAAGATCTCCTTATAATCAGTCAGCACAGCAGGAGTCACCAGATCCGGAGAGACTCGGCGACAATGTGTCGAATGCACCCACCGCTTCCTGTTGGTCACTCGTACTGCGGTGCGGGTCGCCAGGAGGACCTGCTCGGGGCCCTTCCACCTGGGTTCCAAACTGCTTGCTCTCTCAAACGAGCGGATCATCACATGGTCCCCAGGACGAAGATCGTGGCCCTCTCCAGTAGAGTTGTCAGGGAGCGCTTCTCGAACCTGTTGGTGAATAGAGAGCAAATCATTTGTTAATCGTGCCAAATAATCATTCATCATAACACAAGGCACATCATGTATTAATCGCGGCTTGGGCACCCCCCAGATATTCATAGGGCGGCCAAACACCACCTCATAGGGCGTAAGGCCAGTTCGTGAGTGGGGTACTGATCTGAGAGATAGTAGTGCTAGCGGCAATGCATCTGGCCACTTCAACGATGTAGACGCCACGATTTTGGCCAGCTTAAGCTTCAAGGTGGCATTGTACCGCTCGACCAAACCTGCTGACTGAGGGTGGAATACAGCGTGGAACTTTTGCTGAATCTCTAACCCCTTCAGTACATATTCCACAATCTTTCCAACAAAATGGGGCCCATTATCGCTCCACAAAAATCTGCAAACTCCAAAGCGAGGAAAGAATTCCTTAAGCAACACCTTAGCTGTTGTCAAAGCCGTATTGTCTTTCGTGGGGTAGGCCTCAACCCATTTGCTAAAAGCACACACCACCACTAGGACGTACTTCAGGTTATTGCAGCGCTCGAGTTGGATGTAATCCATTTGAAGCACTTCAAACGGTGCAGAAGGTGGAACGAACCCTCCTTTCGGAGTATAGGTCCCCTTCCCAGGATTGTGTTGCAAGCATACCAGGCAGGTCTGCACTACTCTCTTTGCAGAATTCGCAATCTCGGGATGTTCCCAAACTCGTGTTAAAAGCCGAGTGATTGCAAGAGCCCCGACATGGGCCAGTCCATGTGTCATCTGGACCATCGCCTGTGAGTAAGCCGCAGGCAATTTCCACTTCTCCATGTCTTTGCTTCTCCAACAACCCTCGTCATCTAGTACCCCATCTGCTGCCCAAGCCGCAAGCTCAGATTCTGTAGCTGATTTTTGAATATCCCGTATCTCTGCTCTAGCATCACTCCATCGCTTGGCCTGTGATTGTACCACGTACATGGGGGAGCTAGTTCGGGACATAGCCGTTTGCCTTGCTATGCTGTCTGCAAAGGCATTTCCTTGACCCACTTTATCCGTAATCTTCTTATGGGCACTGCACTTCACTATCGCTACTTTTTTAGGACTAAGCAACGCATTTAGGAGATCACGCACTAGCTCTCCGTGCATAATGTGCTCCCCGTGTGATGTCAGGAACCCACGTTCCCTCCAAAGAAGCCCGAAGTCATGGGCCACTCCAAAGGCATACCGGCTGTCCGTGTATATGTTCACACATAATCCGGCACTCAATTCGCAGGCTCTTGTTAAAGCTATCAGCTCTGCTGCCTGAGCCGATTTTTGTGGTATTCTAGCTGTTTCTACCACCGTCTTAAGAGTCGTGATCGCATATGCTGCGGAAGTCGTACCATCTGGCAGCCTTAAACACGATCCATCAACCCACAGTTCCCCGTCCACATCAGGAAGTGGCACATCCTGTAAGTCAACACGACCCTTTGTCTGTTCCTCAGTCAGGAAAACACAGTCGTGATGTTTTTCTTCCTGACCCTCCTCGGCCGGATAGGGCAATAAGGTGGCAGGGTTCAAAGTAGCGCATCTTTTCAATGTTATGTGTGGCGCTAAGAGTGTCAGCTCGTATCCTGTAAGTCGTGCACTCGTGAGGTATTGGGTCTTTGTTTGGTTTAACAGGGCATCTACCGCATGGGGGACTAGCACCAACAATTTGTGTGATAACACTATACCCTCACTCTGTCGTATGGCTACTGCTGTTGCCGCTACTGCTCGAAAACACCCAGGCAGCCCTCGTGCTACAGGATCCAAAATGGCAGAGAAGTATGCACATGGTCTCTGCTTATCCCCGTGTAACTGCACTAACACTGACAATGCACACCCATCATTCTCGTGTACGTACAATGTGAAAAGTTTTGTGTAGTCTGGTGTTCCTAACACGGGTGCGGAACAAAGGGCCTGCCTCAACTGTTCAAAAGCTTTCTGGCATTCATCTGTCCACTCAAGAGGCATCGGTGTAGCTTTGGACAGTAATGCTAGCAAAGGTTTTATGATATGTGAAAAACCCATGATCCATTGTCTACAAAAGGATGTCAACCCTATGAAGGCACGCACATCTCTCTGCGTGCGGGGGACTGGTGTATCTAAAATTGCTTGAATTCGATCAGATGTTAATGCCCGCCCCTCCTTAGACAACAGATGACCGAGGTAGGTCACCTGGGGTCTACAGTATTGAAGCTTTTTCTTGGAAACCTTGTGATTGTTTTGTGCCAAAAAGGAAAGCAGTGCAAGCGTACTCTGTTCACATTGTGCATAGGAGTCGGCGGCAAGCAAAAGGTCATCCACATACTGGATGAGCGCAACGCCAGACTGCAATTTAAAGGAATCTAGTTGTCGTTTCAAAGCCTGGCTGTAGATGCTAGGGCTTTCGGTATATCCCTGGGGAACACGACAAAATCTATACGATGTATTATTGAGCGTAAAACCAAACAGATATCTGCTATCTGGGTGCACAGGGATGGAAAAGAACGCATTCTTTAAGTCAATAACGCTAAAGGTGGTGGCCGTCGGTGGAACCAAAGTGAGCAAAGTCGTGATATCAGACACCACCGGGTATTGGGGAATGACAATTTTATTTATCTCACGCAAATCAATAATAAATCGGTAGATTTTGCCATCTGAGTCTCTCTTAAGAATCGGTAGAATAGGGCTGTTACAAACATTGACCTCCTCCACCACCCCTGCAGAAATCAAGTCCTGAACAATATGTGTCAGTGCAATTTCACCTTCTTTCGAAATCTTATACTGTGGCACTCGTGGCAGAGGGGCCCCCTCCTTAACAGTAATGCGTATTGGTGGAATGCGCATCTCTCCCACATCCGTATCTGAGGTCGCCCACAACGTGTGCGGCAGGGAAGCCAAAGCGGGGATGTCTAAAATGGCATAAAATCTATCAGGGTCAGGGCAATCATCAGGGTCAGGGTAATTGTCGTTCAGAATAACCCGCACTCCCTCTGGAGCGCAGCGTATTGTTGCTCGAAAATATTTAAGCAAATCAATGCCCAGGATATTGTCTGGGGTATGAAGTGATAACAAAAATTGGCCAAAACTAAAGTATTTGTCAATGCATAGTGCAAGGGGCTTGGACAATGGGCTGGGGGAGGGTGTGCCATCAAACCCTACACACGTAATCATTTCGCCAGACAGGGGAGCCCTCGGAACCAAGTTTTTCGACAGAGCACTTCGAGTAGCTCCTGTGTCGACTAGAAATTGATCAGTAGAACCCAAAATACCCGCTGTTACATATGGACCTTGCTGATCTACTGGCACTTCAACTGATTCCTTACCCCATCCTACGCAATCCTATGCATGCACATAATCCTGATGTTCCACATTCTCTCCTTCCGAAATCTGATATTGATTCCGTCTATCAAACGTATTTCGTTCGTCCTGGCCACGGCCCCTCTCCTCAACCTGTCTACGATCACCTCCGCCACCTCTCGTTCCAGTATAACCTCCTCTTGACCTTCCACTGCCTCGACCACGCTGACTACGCTGTTCACGAAGTACCGGACAATCTTCGGCCCAATGCCCAAACTCCTTACAATAAGCACACTGATCCTCCGCAATGTCCGTACGACCATACGATGCGTTTCCTCCACCTCGTCTACCTCTATCATTCCCTCTACTCTGTGTTCCCCGGACCTGCGCCAACATCACCTTCGTTTTCAATTCCTTCGTCTTTTTCTCTACACTTTCTTTAGCCTCCACTTCCTGCCGCTCATAATACTGAGCCATAGTTAACAAGGACGCAGGGGTCGCCGTGGCCCAGGAACTTTCACTCGACTTCAATCGCTTAGCAATCTCTGGTAGGAGATTAGCCACATACTTATCTACAAACAAATGCCGACCCGTATCATCTGTTAAAGATTGACCACTGTAATCATGAAAGGCCTCCTCGAAGCGCGTAAAGAAATCGGAAACCGTTTCATCGGGTTTCTGCTTGCACGACGTTAACATAGTCCAATCAATCTTTTTGGCGGGAACAAGCGTTTTTAATTTACGCAAAATAGCTGCCGGGAGTTCTAGGATTAGCTGACAAGGCTTGCATGCTGGTTCCCTGTCTAAATCTGCAGCATTTATTTCTTTCCATGTCCCTCCCAATATTGTCTCATCATTATTTTTACGAATCTGCCGCCACATATCAGGTGGTAATATCAACCCAAAAAACAAATCTATATCTACAAGAGTCATCACACAAGACGATATAGCCCCCTCCACCCCCTCATAAAATGCCGCTGGATTTTTTCGGAGATCAGGTAAAGAATTTTTCAATGCCATGACATCTGCTCTATTCCATGGAGTGTAAACCCAATTATACACAAAGTACCCTTTCGCGTCCTTCGACAATCTATCATCATCCGTACCTTCCCCTTTTGCTGGAACATACAAAGGCGCGGCTTCACGCATAGGCATAACATGCAACGCAGAATTCTTATCTGAACCACGAAGAGAACACTCCTTAGCCTCCCCGTTATTTCCCGGCTCGGACTCCTTTTGCCTCCGTTTTCGTTCCTGTCGCAATTGGGTTGTCTCATCCCGCAGCTTGATCAATTGCTTGAACAGGTCGTCAACATCTGTAAGATCAAAATCACCTTTAGCTAAATTCTCACGATACACTGACAACACTTTAGGCTCTAGCGTATCAGAAAGTTCACGATATGCGTTTACAACTTCATCCGCCAGGCTGGACAGAAAATACATTAATTCAAGATCCGACCACCCTTTCTTCTCTGTTAACAACTGCTCCTGAGTAACACAATGCTTATTCACTTTACGAGCCCAACGGCGTAAATGAGCGGACCTATCCGCAGTAAACCTGAGAGCCGATACCCCTTTCTGGCTCGACCGATCCTGTCCATCATCCTCGGAATCCGCCGCCGGAGCCGTCGGTGAAACGTACGGAGGCGGTGACCGATCTAACAAAGAAAAATCATCAATTTCATTATTAAGGACAGGATAAAGTGGTCGGCGAATAGGAAACTGACCAGTCGTTTGCAAATTGCGTTCCCGTTCCTCCCTTTCTTTCTTCTCCTGAGCCTCCTTTTCCTCAAGCTGTAAAGCCTTATCCCGAGCAGCCTTGCGCTGCTCTTTGTCCGCCAAGGCAACCTCACGCTTCATTCGCTCACGCGCCGCTTTCTCCCACATTCGCACGCAATCAAACATGTTTTGTCTAGACCTGCGTTGAAACATACACTGCTCTACAAATTGGATTTTACTCAAATCGTACGACCCGTGTAGGGGCCATTGCAATTCAGGATCGGCCTTGGTGTACTTATGCCATAATTTACTGTACATAATAGGTGGAAGGCCGAATTTGATATACATGTCCCTATTTGGTGTTCCCTCTGGGGGAGCCGGCTGTGATTCCGCTAACCTAATTGAGGTACCTTCTCCAAAACAACACATTCCCCGGAGTGTGCTGAAAACAGGCATGTTCAAAAAGTATCACGAAAGCGTGACACAGACAAAATGGCACTTACAGTTCTCCACACGATCGTGCCGCTCAAAGGAAAAAAACAAAGTTAGAGAAACATCTCTACATGCCTGCCTATGTGAAGTGCACTACACATATAAGTTCAAAGATCACAAATTCACAATGTTAGCTAACTCAAATCAAAGTTCCTAGAACTCGGCAAGCGTCCGAAGACTACCTCACCGATCACAAAGCACAGATTTTCAGTAAGCGTCCGAAGACTACCTTACCGAACACAAATCGCAGAACTTCAGTAAGCGTCCGAAGACTACCTTACCGAACACAAAGCTTACCAAATTCCCAACTGTCCAGATTCCAACTGCCAAGGTCTTGTAAGCCAAATCAGCCAAACGGCACTTTCTCAACGATGCAGACACTTCGAAGACTCAGTCGGAGACCGGCGCCACCTGGAAGGTCAGATCGGAAGGAAAGGAAAAAACACCGTGGCAGCCAAGACTCGGGTCACTCGTGGCAGCGCGCGCCCATGGCGGATTTCCAAGCCTTCGTCACGACCTCTCCTTCGGGCATCCGAGTCGCCGATGAGTCCCTTCGTGGTCGCCAATTGAAGTATTTAGGGGTTCCCAAGGCCTACACGCTCCGGAGATAACCCACTCACACTCAAGAACTGTTGGCACGGAAACTGTAAAATGCAAAGAACAAGTTTATTAAACCCCATGGGGTGGTGGTACACTCAAACAGCACCCTTCGGTAATGCAAGAGGTATCACACCGAACATCGGTGCTACCTCATATTATATACAGTTTTGGGGCAATAAAAGATAGGCGGCACAAGTTTAAGACACATTTTCGAGACATATATGGTCATGTTTTGGAATATCGCCAGCTCATTGGAGGGGGCACAACTCCGCTGGTCAGTTTGGTGCACATTCCTGAAGGTTTACGGGTCAGTGGGAACTGCGCATGTGCGGCTTGACCAGTACTAAAAATAGCCTGTTGCTGGGCAGATAAGCGTGGTCAGTGGAACGGACAACGGACTAAAGGGCACGTCGGCCACGAGGCCGCTCATGATCTAAGATGGCCGCTGTAACATTCAAAATGGCGTTTGACATATATAGCCAAGTTAAGGAGGACAACGTGTAGGTTCAGCTAATCGCTAATACGAACGGGCCAATTACGACACAAGTACTGCTATTCCATTACTACAAGTGGAGGCCACAAGTACTACTGTTCCAAGTACTACTGTTCCATTACTACAAGTGGGGGCCGCAAGTACTGCTGTTCCATTACTACAAGTGGAGGCCACAAGTACTGCTGTTCCATTACTACCAGCGGAGGCTGCAAGTGCTGCTGTTCTGTTACGACAAGTGGAGGCCACAAGTACTGCTGTTCCAAGTACTGCTGTTTCATTACTACAAGTGGAGGCCTAAAGTACTGCTGTTCCATTACAGCAAGTGGAGGCTGCAAGTGATGCTGTTCCATTACTACAAGCGGAGGTCACAAGTACTGCTGTTCCAAGTATTGCTGTTCCATTACTAAAAGTGGAGGCCGCAAGTACTGCTGTTCCATTACTACAAGTGGAGGCTGCAAGTACTGCTGTTCCTTTACTACTAGTGGAGGCCTCAAGTACTGCTGTTTCGTTCCTTCAAGTGGAGGCCTCAAGTACTGCTGTTCCTTTACTGAAGGGTGAGGCCTCAAGTACTGCTGTTCCATTACTGCAAGTGGAGGCCGCAAGTACTGCTGTTCCATTACCAGAAGTGGAGGCCAGAAGCACTGCTGCTCTGAGTACTGCTGTTCCATTACTACAAGTGGAGGCTGTAAGTACTGCTGTTCCATTACTACAAGTGGAGGCTGCAAGTACTGGTGTTCCAAGTACTGCTTTTCCATTACTAAAAGTGGAGGCTGCAAGTACTGCTGTTTCATTACTACAAGTGGAGGCCGCAAGTACTGATGTTCCATTACTACAAGTGGAGGCCGCAAGTGCTGCTGTTCCAAGTACTGCTATTCCATTACTACAAGTGGAGGCCGCAAGTACCGCTGTTCCAAGTACAACTGTTCCAGTACTACAAGTGGAGGCCGCAAGTACTGCTGTTCCATTACTACAAGTGGAGGCCACAAGTACTGCTGTTCCGAGTACTGCTGTTCCATAACTCCAAGTGGAGACCGCAAGTAGTGCTGTTTCAATACTACAAGTGGAGGCCGCAAGTACTGCTGTTCCAAGCACTGCTGTTCCATTACTACAAGTGGAGGCTGCAAGTGCTGCTGTTTCAAGTACTGCTGTTCCATTACTACAAGTGGAGGATGCAAGTACTCCTGTTCCCAGTGCTGCTGTTCCATTACTACAAGTGGAGGCCTCAAGACCTGCTGTTCCATTACTACAAGAGGAGGCCTCAAGTACTGCTGTTCCATTACTACAAGTGGAGGCTTCAAGTACACATGTTCCATTACTACAAGAGGAGGCCTCAAGTACTGCATTCCATTTCTACAAGGGGAGGCTGCAAGTACTGCTGTTCCATTACTACAAGTGGAGGTCTCAAGTACTGCTGTTCCATTACCACAAGTGGAGGCCGCAAGTATTGCTGTTGCTTTACTACAAATGGAGTCCCCAAGTACTGCTGTTCATTTACTACAAGTGGAGGCCGCAAGGACTGCTGTTCAATTACTACAAGTGAGGCCGCAAGTACTGCTGTTCCAAGTACTGCTGTTCCATTACTACAAATGGAGGCCGCAAGTGCTACTGTTCCAATTACTGCTGTTCCATTACTACAAGTGGAGGCCGCAAGTACTGCTGTTCCAAGTGATGCTGTTCCATTACTACAAGAGGAGGCCTTAAGTACTGCTGTTCCATTACTACAAGTGGAGGCCTCAAATACTGCTGTTCCATTACTACAAGTGGAGATCGCAAGTACTGATGTTCCTTTACTACAAGTGGAGGCCTCAAGTACTGCTGTTCCATTACTACAAGTGTAGGCCGCAATTACTGCTGTTCCATTACTACAAGTGTAGGCCTCATGTACTGCTGTTCCATTACTACAAGTGGAGGCCTCAAGTACTGCTGTTCCATTACTGCAAGTGGAGGCCACAAGTACTGCTATTCGATTACTACAAGTGGAGGCCTCAAGTACTGCTGATCCATTACTACAAGTGGAGGCCGCAAGTGCTGCTGTTCCAAGTACTGCTGTTCCATTAATACAAGTGGAGGCCATAAGTACTGCTGTTCCAAGTGCTGCTGTTCCATTACTACAAGTGGAGGCCTCAAGTACTGCTGTTCCAAGTGCTGCTGTTCCATTACTACAAGAGGAGGCCTCAAGTACTGCTGTTCAATTACTACAAGTGGAGGCCTCAAGTACTGCTGTTCCCTTACTACAAGTGAAGGCCACACATACTGCTGTTCCATAACTACAAGATAAGGCCTCAAGTACTGCTGTTCCAGTACTACAAGAGGAGGCTTCAAGTACTACAGTTTCTTTACTACATGTGGAGGCCTCAAGAACTGCTGTTCCATTACTACAAGTGGAGGACTCAAGTGCTGCTGTTCCATTACTGCAAGTGGAGGCATCAAGAACTGTTGTTCCATTACTACAAGTGGAGGACTCAAGTGCTGCTGTTCCATTACTGCAAGTGGAGGCCGCAAGTACTGATGTTCCATTACTACAAGTGGAGGCCTAAAGTACTGCTGTTCCATTACTACAAGTAGAGGCTGCAAGTACTGCTGTTCCATTACTACAAGTGGAGGCCACAAGTACTGCTGTTCCGAGTACTGCTGGTCCATAACTCCAAGTGGAGGCCGCAAGTAGTGCTGTTTCAATACTGCAAGTGGAGGCCGCAAGTACTGCTGTGCCATTACTACAAGAGGAAGTCTCAAGTACTGCTGTTCCATTACTACAAGTGGAGGCCGCAGTACTGCTGTTCCATTACTACAAGTGGAGGCAGCAAGTACTGCTGTTCCAAGTACTACTATTCCATTACTACAAGTGGAGGCTGCAAGTACCGCTGTTCCATTACTACAAGTGGAGGCCGCAAGTACTGATGTTCCATTAATACAAGTGGAGGCCGCAAGTGCTGCTGTTCCAAGTACTGCTATTCCATTAGTACAAGTGGAGGCCACAAGTACTACTGTTCCAAGTACTACTGTTCCATTACTACAAGTGGGGGCCGCAAGTACTGCTGTTCCATTACTACAAGTGGAGGCCACAAGTACTGCTGTTCCATTACTTCCAGCGGAGGCTGCAAGTGCTGCTGTTCTGTTACGACAAGTGGAGGCCACAAGTACTGCTGTTCCAAGTACTGCTGTTCCATTACTACAAGTGGAGGCCTAAAGTACTGCTGTTCCATTACAGCAAGTGGAGGCTGCAATTGATGCTGTTCCATTACTACAAGTGGAGGTCACAAGTACTGCTGTTCCAAGTATTGCTGTTCCATTACTAAAAGTGGAGGCCGCAAGTACTGCTTTTCCATTACTACAAGTGGAGGCTGCAAGTACTGCTGTTCCTTTACTACTAGTGGAGGCCTCAAATACTGCTGTTTCGTTCCTTCAAGTGGAGGCCTCAAGTACTGCTGTTCCTTTACTGAAGGGTGAGGCCTCAAGTACTGCTGTTCCAGCACTGCAGGTGGAGGCCGCAAGTACTGCTGTTCCATTACTAGAAGTGGAGGCCAGAAGCACTGCTGCTCTGAGTACTGCTGTTCCATTACTAGAAGTGGAGGCTGTAAGTACTGTTGTTCCATTACTACAAGTGGAGGCTGCAAGTACTGGTGTTCCAAGTACTGCTTTTCCATTACTACAAGTGGAGGCCGCAAGTAGTGCTGTTTCAATACTACAAGTGGAGGCCGCAAGTACTGCTGTTCCAAGCACTGCTGTTCCATTACTACAAGTGGAGGCTGCAAGTGCTGCTGTTTCAAGTACTGCTGTTCCATTACTACAAGTGGAGGACGCAAGTACTGCTGTTCCCAGTGCTGCTGTTCCATTACTACAAGTGGAGGCCTCAAGACCTACTGTTCCATTACTACAAGAGGAGGCTTCAAGTACTGGTGTTCCATTACTACAAGAGGAGGCCTCAAGTACTGCATTCCATTTCTACAAGGAGAGGCTGCAAGTACTGCTGTTCCATTACTACAAGTGGAGGTCTCAAGTACTGCTGTTCCATTACCACAAGTGGAGGCCGCAAGTATTGCTGTTGCTTTACTACAAATGGAGTCCCCAAGTACTGCTGTTCATTTACTACAAGTGGAGGCCGCAAGGACTGCTGTTCAATTACTACAAGTGAGGCCGCAAGTACTGCTGTTCCAAGTACTGCTGTTCCATTACTACAAGTGGAGGCCGCAAGTGCTACTGTTCCAATTACTGCTGCTCCATTACTACAAGTGGAGGCCTCAAATACTGCTGTTCCATTACTACAAGTGGAGACCGCAAGTACTGATGTTCCTTTACTACAAGTGGAGGCTTCAAGTACTGGTGTTCCATTACTACAAGAGGAGGCCTCAAGTACTGCATTCCATTTCTACAAGGAGAGGCTGCAAGTACTGCTGTTCCATTACCACAAGTGGAGGCCGCAAGTATTGCTGTTGCTTTACTACAAATGGAGTCCCCAAGTACTGCTGTTCATTTACTACAAGTGGAGGCAGCAAGGACTGCTGTTCAATTACTACAAGTGAGGCCGCAAGTACTGCTGTTCCAAGTACTGCTGTTCCATTACTACAAGTGGAGGCCGTAAGTGCTACTGTTCCAATTACTGCTGCTCCATTACTACCAGTGGAGGCCTCAAATACTGCTGTTCCATTACTACAAGTGGAGACCGCAAGTACTGATGTTCCTTTACTACAAGTGGAGGCCTCAAGTACTGCTGTTCCATTACTACAAGTGTAGGCCGCAATTACTGCTGTTCCATTACTACAAGTGTAAGCCTCAAGTACTGCTGTTCCATTACTACAAGTGGAGGCCTCAAGTACTGCTGTTCCATTACTGCAAGTGGAGGCCACAAGTACTGCTATTCGATTACTACAAGTGGAGGCCTCAAGTACTGCTGTTCCATTACTACAAGTGGAGGCCGCAAGTACTGCTGTTCCATTACTACAAGATGAGGTCTCAAGTACTGCTGTTCCATTACTACAAGTGAAGGCCGCAAGTACTGCTGTTCCATTACTACAAGTGGAGGTCACAAGTTCTGCTGTTCCAAGTACTAGTATTCAATTGCTACAAGTGGAGGCTGCAAGTACTGCTGTTCCATTACTACAAGTGGAAGCCGCAAGTACTGATGTTCCATTACTACAAGTGGAGGGCGCAAGTGCTAATGTTCCAAGTACTGCTATTCCATTACTACAAGTGGAGTCCGCAAGTACTGCTGTTCAAACTACTGCTGTTCCATTACTAGAAGTGGAGGCCACAAGCACTGCTGCTCTGAGTACTGCTGTTCTATTACTACAAGTGGAGGCTGTAAGTACTGCCGTTCCATTACTACAAGTGGAGGCTGCAAGTACTGGTGTTCCAAGTACTGCTTTTCCATTACTACAAGTGGAGGCTGTAAGTACTGCTGTTTCATTACTACAAGTGGAGGCCGCAAGTACTGATGTTCCATTACTACAAGTAGAGGCCGCAAGTGCTGCTGTTCCAAGTACTGCTATTCCATTACTACAAGTGGAGGCCGCAAGTACCGCTGTTCCAAGTACAACTGTTCCAGTACTACAAGTGCAGGCCGCAAGTACTGCTGTTCCCTTACTACAAGTGGAGGCCACAAGTAATGCTGTTCTGAGTACTGCTGTTCCATAACTCCAAGTGGAGGCCGCAAGTAGTGCTGTTTCAATACTACAAGTGGAGGCCGCAAGTACTGCTGTTCCAAGCACTGCTGTTCCATTACTACAAGTGGAGGCTGCAAGTGCTGCTGTTCCAAGTACTGCTGTTCCATTACTACAAGTGGAGGACGCAAGTACTGCTGTTCCCAGTGCTGCTGTTCCATTACTACAAGTGGAGGCCTCAAGACCTGCTGTTCCATTACTACAAGTGGAGGCCGCAAGTATTGCTGTTGCTTTACTACAAATGGAGTCCCCAAGTACTGCTGTTCAGTTACTACAAGTGGAGGCCGCAAGGACTGCTGTTCAATTACTACAAGTGAGGCCGCACGTACTGCTGTTCCAAGTACTGCTGTTCCATTACTACAAGTGGAGGCCGCAAGTGCTACTGTTCCAATTACTGCTGTTCCATTACTACAAGTGGAGGCCGCAAGTACTGCTGTTCTATTACTACAAGAGGAGGCCTTAAGTACTGCTGTTCCATTACTACAAGTGGAGGCCTCAAATACTGCTGTTCCATTACTACAAGTGTAGGCCTCAAGTACTGCTGTTCCATTACTACAAATGGAGGCCTCAAGTACTGCTGTTCCATTACTGCAAGTGGAGGCCACAAGTACTGCTATTCGATTACTACAAGTGGAGGCCTCAAGTACTGCTGTTCCATTACTACAAGTGGAGGCCGCAAGTACTGCTGTTCCATTACTACAAGATGAGGTCTCAAGTACTGCTGTTCCATTACTACAAGTGGAGGCCGCAAGTACTGTTCCATTACTACAAGTGGAGGTCACTAGTACTGCTGTTCCAAGTACTACTATTCAATTGCTACAAGTGGAGGCTGCAAGTACTGCTGTTCCATTACTACAAGTGGAAGCCGCAAGTACTGATGTTCCATTACTACAAGTGGAGGCCGCAAGTGCTGATGTTCCAAGTACTGCTATTCCATTACTACAAGTGGAATCCGCAAGTACTGCTGTTCAAACTACTACTGTTCCATTACTGTAAGTGGAGGCCGCATGTACTGCTGTTCTATTACTGCAAGTGGAGGCCACAAGTACAGCTGTTCCATTACTGCAAGTGGAGGCCGCAAGTACTGCTGTTCCATTACTGCAAGTGGAGGCCGCAAGTACTGGTGTTTCATTACTACAAGTGGAAGCCTCAACTACTGCTCTTCAATTACTACAAGTCTACAAGTGGAGGCTGCAATTACTGCTGTTCCTTTACTACAAGTGGAGGCCTCAAGAACTGCTGTTCCATTACTACAAGTGAGGCCGCACGTACTGCTGTTCCAAGTACTGCTGTTCCATTACTACAAGTGGAGGCCGCAAGTGCTACTGTTCCAATTACTGCTTGTAGTACTGGAACAGCAGTACTTGAGGCCTTATCTTGTAGTTATGGAACAGCAGTATGTGTGGCCTTCACTTGTAGTAAGGGAACAGCAGTACTTGAGGCCTCCACTTGTAGTAATTGAACAGCAGTACTTGAGGCCTCCTCTTGTAGTAATGGAACAGCAGCACTTGGAACAGCAGTACTTGAGGCCTCCACTTGTAGTAATGGAACAGCAGCACTTGGAACAGCAGTACTTATGGCCTCCACTTGTATTAATGGAACAGCAGTACTTGGAACAGCAGCACTTGCGGCCTCCACTTGTAGTAATGGATCAGCAGTACTTGAGGCCTCCACTTGTAGTAATCGAATAGCAGTACTTGTGGCCTCCACTTGCAGTAATGGAACAGCAGTACTTGAGGCCTCCACTTCTAGTAATGGAACAGCAGTACATGAGGCCTACACTTGTAGTAATGGAACAGCAGTAATTGCGGCCTACACTTGTAGTAATGGAACAGCAGTACTTGAGGCCTCCACTTGTAGTAAAGGAACATCAGTACTTGCGATCTCCACTTGTAGTAATGGAACAGCAGTATTTGAGGCCTCCACTTGTAGTAATGGAACAGCAGTACTTAAGGCCTCCTCTTGTAGTAATGGAACAGCATCACTTGGAACAGCAGTACTTGAGGCCTCCACTTGTAGTAATGGAGCAGCAGTAATTGGAACAGTAGCACTTGCGGCCTCCACTTGTAGTAATGGAACAGCAGTACTTGGAACAGCAGTACTTGCGGCCTCACTTGTAGTAATTGAACAGCAGTCCTTGCGGCCTCCACTTGTAGTAAATGAACAGCAGTACTTGGGGACTCCATTTGTAGTAAAGCAACAGCAATACTTGCGGCCTCCACTTGTGGTAATGGAACAGCAGTACTTGAGACCTCCACTTGTAGTAATGGAACAGCAGTACTTGCAGCCTCCCCTTGTAGAAATGGAATGCAGTACTTGAGGCCTCCTCTTGTAGTAATGGAACACCAGTACTTGAAGCCTCCTCTTGTAGTAATGGAACAGTAGGTCTTGAGGCCTCCACTTGTAGTAATGGAACAGCAGCACTGGGAACAGCAGTACTTGCGTCCTCCACTTGTAGTAATGGAACAGCAGTAATTGAAACAGCAGCACTTGCAGCTCCATTACTACAAGTGGAGGCCTCAAATACTGCTGTTCCATTACTACAAGTGGAGACCGCAAGTACTGATGTTCCTTTACTACAAGTGGAGGCTTCAAGTACTGGTGTTCCATTACTACAAGAGGAGGCCTCAAGTACTGCATTCCATTTCTACAAGGAGAGGCTGCAAGTACTGCTGTTCCATTACCACAAGTGGAGGCCGCAGGTATTGCTGTTGCTTTACTACAAATGGAGTCCCCAAGTACTGCTGTTCATTTACTACAAGTGGAGGCAGCAAGGACTGCTGTTCAATTACTACAAGTGAGGCCGCAAGTACTGCTGTTCCAAGTACTGCTGTTCCATTACTACAAGTGGAGGCCGTAAGTGCTACTGTTCCAATTACTGCTGCTCCATTACTACCAGTGGAGGCCTCAAATACTGCTGTTCCATTACTACAAGTGGAGACCGCAAGTACTGATGTTCCTTTACTACAAGTGGAGGCCTCAAGTACTGCTGTTCCATTACTACAAGTGTAGGCCGCAATTACTGCTGTTCCATTACTACAAGTGTAAGCCTCAAGTACTGCTGTTCCATTACTACAAGTGGAGGCCTCAAGTACTGCTGTTCCATTACTGCAAGTGGAGGCCACAAGTACTGCTATTCGATTACTACAAGTGGAGGCCTCAAGTACTGCTGTTCCATTACTACAAGTGGAGGCCGCAAGTACTGCTGTTCCATTACTACAAGATGAGGTCTCAAGTACTGCTGTTCCATTACTACAAGTGAAGGCCGCAAGTACTGCTGTTCCATTACTACAAGTGGAGGTCACAAGTTCTGCTGTTCCAAGTACTAGTATTCAATTGCTACAAGTGGAGGCTGCAAGTACTGCTGTTCCATTACTACAAGTGGAAGCCGCAAGTACTGATGTTCCATTACTACAAGTGGAGGGCGCAAGTGCTAATGTTCCAAGTACTGCTATTCCATTACTACAAGTGGAGTCCGCAAGTACTGCTGTTCAAACTACTGCTGTTCCATTACTAGAAGTGGAGGCCACAAGCACTGCTGCTCTGAGTACTGCTGTTCTATTACTACAAGTGGAGGCTGTAAGTACTGCCGTTCCATTACTACAAGTGGAGGCTGCAAGTACTGGTGTTCCAAGTACTGCTTTTCCATTACTACAAGTGGAGGCTGTAAGTACTGCTGTTTCATTACTACAAGTGGAGGCCGCATGTACTGATGTTCCATTGCTACAAGTAGAGGCCGCAAGTGCTGCTGTTCCAAGTACTGCTATTCCATTACTACAAGTGGAGGCCGCAAGTACCGCTGTTCCAAGTACAACTGTTCCAGTACTACAAGTGCAGGCCGCAAGTACTGCTGTTCCCTTACTACAAGTGGAGGCCACAAGTACTGCTGTTCTGAGTACTGCTGTTCCATAACTCCAAGTGGAGGCCGCAAGTAGTGCTGTTTCAATACTACAAGTGGAGGCCGCAAGTACTGCTGTTCCAAGCACTGCTGTTCCATTACTACAAGTGGAGGCTGCAAGTGCTGCTGTTCCAAGTACTGCTGTTCCATTACTACAAGTGGAGGACGCAAGTACTGCTGTTCCCAGTGCTGCTGTTCCATTACTACAAGTGGAGGCCTCAAGACCTGCTGTTCCATTACTACAAGTGGAGGCCGCAAGTATTGCTGTTGCTTTACTACAAATGGAGTCCCCAAGTACTGCTGTTCAGTTACTACAAGTGGAGGCCGCAAGGACTGCTGTTCAATTACTACAAGTGAGGCCGCACGTACTGCTGTTCCAAGTACTGCTGTTCCATTACTACAAGTGGAGGCCGCAAGTGCTACTGTTCCAATTACTGCTGTTCCATTACTACAAGTGGAGGCCGCAAGTACTGCTGTTCTATTACTACAAGAGGAGGCCTTAAGTACTGCTGTTCCATTACTACAAGTGGAGGCCTCAAATACTGCTGTTCCATTACTACAAGTGTAGGCCTCAAGTACTGCTGTTCCATTACTACAAATGGAGGCCTCAAGTACTGCTGTTCCATTACTGCAAGTGGAGGCCACAAGTACTGCTTTTCGATTACTACAAGTGGAGGCCTCAAGTACTGCTGTTCCATTACTACAAGTGGAGGCCGCAAGTACTGCTGTTCCATTACTACAAGATGAGGTCTCAAGTACTGCTGTTCCATTACTACAAGTGGAGGCCGCAAGTACTGTTCCATTACTACAAGTGGAGGTCACTAGTACTGCTGTTCCAAGTACTACTATTCAATTGCTACAAGTGGAGGCTGCAAGTACTGCTGTTCCATTACTACAAGTGGAAGCCGCAAGTACTGATGTTCCATTACTACAAGTGGAGGCCGCAAGTGCTGATGTTCCAAGTACTGCTATTCCATTACTACAAGTGGAATCCGCAAGTACTGCTGTTCAAACTACTACTGTTCCATTACTGTAAGTGGAGGCCGCATGTACTGCTGTTCTATTACTGCAAGTGGAGGCCACAAGTACAGCTGTTCCATTACTGCAAGTGGAGGCCGCAAGTACTGCTGTTCCATTACTGCAAGTCTAGGCCGCAAGTACTGGTGTTTCATTACTACAAGTGGAAGCCTCAACTACTGCTCTTCAATTACTACAAGTCTACAAGTGGAGGCTGCAATTACTGCTGTTCCTTTACTACAAGTGGAGGCCTCAAGAACTGCTGTTCCATTACTACAAGTGGAGGACTCAAGTGCTGTTGTTCCATTACTGCAAGTGGAGGCCGCAAGTACTTATGTTACTTTACTGCAAGTGGAGGCCTCAAGTACTGCTGTTCCATTACTGCAAGTGGAGGCAGCAAGTACTGCTGTTCCATTACGACAAGTGGAGGCCTCAAGTACTGCTGTTCCATTACTACAAGTGGAGGCTGCATGTACAGATGATCCATTACTTCAGGAGGAAGTCTCAAGTACTGCTGTTCCATTACTACAAGTGGAGGCCCCAAGTGCTGCTGTTCAATTACTACAAGTGGAGGCCGCAAGTACTGCTGCTCCAAGTACTACTATTCCATTACTACAAGTGGAGGCTGGAAGTACTGCAGTTCCATTACCACAAGTGGAGGCCGCAAGTACTGATGTTCCATTAATACAAGTGGAGGCCGCAAGTGCTGTTGTTCCAAGTACTGCTATTCCATTACTACAAGTGGAGGCCACAAGTACTACTGTTCCAAGGACTCAAGTGCTGCTGTTCCATTACTGCAAGTGGAGGCCGCAAGTACTTATGTTACTTTACTGCAAGTGGAGGCCTCAAGTACTGCTGTTCCATTACAAGTGGAGGCCACAAGTACTGCTGTTCCATTACTATAAGTGGAGGCCTCAAGTACTGCTGTTCCATTACCAAAAGTGTAGTTCTCAAGTACTGCTGTTCTATTACGACAATTGGAGGCCTTAAGTACAGCTGTTTCATTACCACAAGTGAAGGCTGCAAGTACTGCTGCTCCTTTTCTACAAATGGAGGCCTCAAGTACTGCTGTTCATTTACTACAGGTGGATGCCGCAATTACTGCTGTTCCATTACTACAAGTGGAGGCCGCAAGTACTGCTGTTCCATTACTACAAGTGGACGCCTCAAGTACTGCTGTTCCATTACTACAAGAGGAGGCCGCAAGTACTGCTGTTCCTTTACTGCAATTGGAGGCCTCAAGTACTGCTGTTCCATTACTGCAAGTGGAGGTCACAAGTACTGCTATTCGATTACTACAAGTGGAGGCCTCAAGTACGGCTGTACCATTACTACAAGTGGAGGCCTCAAGTACTGCTGTTCCGTTACTACAAGTGGAGGCCACAAGTACTGCTGTTCCATTACTACAAGTGGAGGCCGCAAGTACTGCTGTTCCAAGTACTGCTGTTCAATTACTACAAGTGGAGGCCGCAAGTGCTGCTGTTCCAAGTACTGCTGTTCCATTACGACATGTGGAGGCCTCAAGTACTGCTGTTCATTTACTACAAGTGGAGGCCTCAAGTACTGCTGTTCCATAACTACAAGTGGAGGCCGCAAGTACTGCTGTTCCTTTACTACAAGTGGATGCCTCAAGTACTGCTATTCCATTACCACAAGTGGAGGCCGCAAGTACTGCTGTTCCATTACTATAAGTGGAGGCCTCAAGTACTGCTGTTCCATTACTACTAGTGTAGGCCTCAAGTACTGCTGTTCTAATACTACAAGTGGAGGCCTCAAGTACTGCTGTTTCATTACTACAAGTGGAGGCTGCAAGTACTGCTACTCCTTTTCTACAAATGGAGGCCTCAAGTACTGCTGTTCATTTACTACAAGTGGACGCCACAATTACTGCTGTTCCATTACTACAAGTGAAGGCCGCAAGTACTGCTGTTCCATTACTACAAGTGGAGGCCTCAAGTACTGCTAGTCCATTACTACAAGAGGAGGACGCAGGTGCTGCTGTTCCCAGTACTGCTGTTCCATTACTACAAGTGGAGGCCATAAGTACTGTTGTTCCAATTGCTGCTGTTCCATTACTACAAGTGGAGGCCTCAAGTACTGCTGTTCCCTTACTACAAGTGGAGGTCACACGTACTGCTGTTCCATAACTACAAAATAAGGCCTCAAGTACTGCTGTTCCATTACTAGAAGAGGAGGCCTCAAGTACTGTTGTTTCTTTACTGCAAGTGGAGGCCTCAAGTACTGCTGTTCCATTACTACAAGTGGAGGCCTCAAGTACAGCTGTCCCTTACTGCAAGTGGAGGCCGTAAGTACTGCTGTTCCATTACTGCAAGTGGAGGCCGCAAGTACTGCTGTTCCATTACTACAAGTGGAGGCTGCAATTACTGCTGTTCCTTTACTACAAGTGAAGGCCTCAAGAACTGCTGTTTCATTACTACAAGTGGAGGCCACAAGTAGTGCTGTTCCCTTACTACAAGTGGAGGCCCTAAGTACTGCTGTTCCATTACTACAAGACGAGGCCTCAAGTACTGCATTCCATTTCGACAAGTGCAGGCCACAAGTACTGCTGTTCCATTACTACAAGTGGAGGCTGCAATTACTGCTGTTCCTTTACTACAAGTGAAGGCCTCAAGAACTGCTGTTTCATTACTACAAGTGGAGGCCACAAGTAGTGCTGTTCCCTTACTACAAGTGGAGGCCCTAAGTACTGCTGTTCCATTACTACAAGACGAGGCCTCAAGTACTGCATTCCATTTCGACAAGTGCAGGCCACAAGTACTGCTGGTCCATTACTACAAGTGGAGGCCTCAAGTACTGCTGTTATATTACTACAAGTGGAGGCCGCAAGTACTGCTGTTCCTTTACTACAAGTGGAGGCCTCAAGTAATGCTGTTCCATTACTTCAAGTGGAGGCCGCAAGTACTGCTGTTCCATTACTATAGGTGGAGGTCTCAAGTACTGCTGTTTCATTACTACAAGTGTAGGCCTCAAGTTCTGCTGTTCCATTACTACAAGTGGAGGCCTCAAGTACTGCTGTTCCATTACCACAACTGGAGGCTGCAAGTACTGCTGTTCCTTTTCTAAAAATGGAGGCCTCAAGTACTGCTGTTCATTTACTACAAGTGGAGGCCGCAAGTACTGCTCTTCCATTACTACAAGTGGAGGCCGCAAGTTCTGCTGTTCCATTACCACAAGTGGAGGCCGCAAGTACTGCTGTTCCTTTGCTACAAATAGAGGTCTCAAGTACTGCTGTTCATTTACTACATTTGGAGGCTGCAAGTACTGCTTTTCCATTACTACAAGTGGAAGCCGCAAGTACTGCTGTTCCAAGAACAGCTGTTCCATTACTACAAGTGGAGACCAAAAGTGCTGCGGTTCCAAGTACGGCTGTTCCATTACTACAAGTGGAGGCCATAAGTACTGCTGTTCCAAGTGCTGCTGTTCCATTTCTACAAGTGGAGGCCTCAAGTACTGCTGTTCCATTACTACAAGAGGAGGCCTCAAGTACTGCTGTTCCATTACTACAAGAGGAGGCCTCAAGTACTGCTGTTCAATTACTACAAGTGGAGGCCTGACGTACTGCTGTTCCCAAAGCTACAAGATAAGGCCTCAAGTACTGCTCTTCCATTACTACAAGAGGAGGACTCAAGTACTACCGTTACTTTACTACAAGTGGAGGCCTCAAGTACTGCTGTTCCATTACTACAAGTGGAGGCCTCAAGTACTGCTGTTCCATTACTGCAAGTGGAGGCCGCAAGTACTGCTGTTCCATTACTGCAAGTGGAGGCCGCAAGTACTGCTGTTCCATTAGTACAAGTGGAGGCCTCAACTACTGCTCTTCCATTACTACAAGTGGAGGCTGCAATTACTGCTGTTCCTTTACTACAAGTGGAGGCCTCAAGAACTGCTGTTCCATTACTACAAGTGGAGGACTCAAGTGCTGCTGTTCCATTACTGCAAATGGAGGCCGCAAGTACTTATGCTCCTTTACTGCAAGTGGAAGCCTCAAGTACTGCTGTTCCATTACTGTAAGTGGAGGCCGCAAGTACTGCTGTTCCATTACTACAAGTGGAGGCCTCAAGTACTGCTGTTCCATTACTACAAGTGGAGGCTGCATGTACAGATGATCCATTACTTCAAGAGGAAGTCTCAAGTACTGCTGTTCCAATACTACAAGTGGAGACCGCAAGTACTGCTGTTCTATTACTACAAGTGGAGGCCGCAAGTACTGCTGTTCCAAGTACTACTATTCTATTACTACAAGTGGGGGCAGCAAGTACTGCTGTTCCATTACTATCAGTGGAGGCCTCAAGTACTGCTTTTCCATTACTACAAGTGGAGGCCTCAAGTACTGCTGTTCCATTACCACAAGTGGAGGCTGCAAGTACTGCTGTTCCTTTACTACAAATGGAGGCCTCAAGTACTGCTGTTCATTTACTTCAAGTGGAGGCTGCAAGTACGGCTGTTCCATTACTATAAGTGGAGGCCACAAGTACTGCTGTTCAATTACTACAAGTGGAGGCCTCAAGTACTGCTGTAGCATTACTGTAAGTGGAGGCCGCTGGTACTGCTGTTCCATTACTACAAGTGGAGGCTGCATGTGCTGCTGTTCCATTACTACAAGTGGAGGCCACAAGTACTGCTGTTCCAAGTACTGCTGTTCCATTACTACAAGTGGAGGCCGCAAGTACTGCTGTTCCATTACTACAAGTGGAGGCTGCAAGTACTGCTGTTCCTTTACTACTAGTGGAGGCCTCAAGTACTGCTGTTCCATTACTACAAGTGGAGGCCTCAAGTACTGCTGTTCCATTACTACAAGTTGAGGACTCAAGTACTGCTGTTCCATTACTACAAGAGGAGGTCTCAAGTACTGCTGTTCCATTACTACAAGTGGAGGCCGCAAGTACTGCTGTTCCATTACTACAAGTGGAGGCTGCAAGTACTGCTGTTTCTTCACTGCAAGTTGAGGCCTCAAGTACTGCTGTTCCATTACTGCAAGTAGAGGCCCCAAGTACTGCTGTTCTTTTACTGCAAGTGGAGGCCTCAAGTACTGCTGTTCCATTACTACGAGTGGAGGCCTCAAGTACTGCTGTTCCATTACTACAAGTTGAGGCCTCAAGTACTGCTGTTCCATTACTACAAGAGGAGGTCTCAAGTACTGCTGTTCCGTTACTACAAGTGGAGGCCACAAGTACTGCTGTTCCATTACTACAAGTGGAGGCTGCAAGTACTGCTGTTCCATTACTACAAGTTGAGGCCACAAGTACTGCTGTTCCATTACTATAAGTGGAGGCCTCAAGTACTGCTGTTCCATTAGCAAAAGCGGAGGCTGCAAGTACTGCTGTTCCATTACTACAAGAGGAGGCCTCAAGTACTGCTGTTCCATTACTACAAGTGGAGGCCTCAAATCCTGCTGTTCCATTACTACAATTAGAGGCCGCAAATACTGCTGTTCTTTTACTACAAGTGGAGGCCGCAAGTACTGCTGTTCCATTACTATAAGTGGAGGCCTCAAGTACTGCTGTTCCATTACTACTAGTGTAGGCCTCAAGTACTGCTGTTCTAATACTACAAGTGGAGGCCTCAAGTACTGCTGTTTCATTACTACAAGTGGAGGCTGCAAGTACTGCTACTCCTTTTCTACAAATGGAGGCCTCAAGTACTGCTGTTCATTTACTACAAGTGGACGCCACAATTACTGCTGTTCCATTACTACAAGTGAAGGCCGCAAGTACTGCTGTTCCATTACTACAAGTGGAGGCCTCAAGTACTGCTAGTCCATTACTACAAGAGGAGGACGCAGGTGCTGCTGTTCCAAGTACTGCTGTTCCATTACTACAAGTGGAGGCCATAAGTACTGTTGTTCCAATTGCTGCTGTTCCATTACTACAAGTGGAGGCCTCAAGTACTGCTGTTCCCTTACTACAAGTGGAGGTCACACGTACTGCTGTTCCATAACTACAAAATAAGGCCTCAAGTACTGCTGTTCCATTACTAGAAGAGGAGGCCTCAAGTACTGCTGTTTCTTTACTGCAAGTGGAGGCCTCAAGTACTGCTGTTCCATTACTACAAGTGGAGGCCTCAAGTACAGCTGTCCCTTACTGCAAGTGGAGGCCGTAAGTACTGCTGTTCCATTTCTGCAAGTGGAGGCCGCAAGTACTGCTGTTCCATTACTACAAGTGGAGGCCGCAAGTTCTGCTGTTCCATTACCACAAGTGGAGGCCGCAAGTACTGCTGTTCCTTTGCTACAAATAGAGGTCTCAAGTACTGCTGTTCATTTACTACATTTGGAGGCTGCAAGTACTGCTTTTCCATTACTACAAGTGGAAGCCGCAAGTACTGCTGTTCCAAGAACAGCTGTTCCATTACTACAAGTGGAGACCAAAAGTGCTGCGGTTCCAAGTACGGCTGTTCCATTACTACAAGTGGAGGCCATAAGTACTGCTGTTCCAAGTGCTGCTGTTCCATTTCTACAAGTGGAGGCCTCAAGTACTGCTGTTCCATTACTACAAGAGGAGGCCTCAAGTACTGCTGTTCCATTACTACAAGAGGAGGCCTCAAGTACTGCTGTTCAATTACTACAAGTGGAGGCCACACGTACTGCTGTTCCAAAAGCTACAAGATAAGGCCTCAAGTACTGCTCTTCCATTACTACAAGAGGAGGACTCAAGTACTACCGTTACTTTACTACAAGTGGAGGCCTCAAGTACTGCTGTTCCATTACTACAAGTGGAGGCCTCAAGTACAGCTGTTCCATTACTGCAAGTGGAGGCCGCAAGTACTGCTGTTCCATTACTGCAAGTGGAGGCCGCAAGTACTGCTGTTCCATTAGTACAAGTGGAGGCCTCAACTACTGCTCTTCCATTACTACAAGTGGAGGCTGCAATTACTGCTGTTCCTTTACTACAAGTGGAGGCCTCAAGAACTGCTGTTCCATTACTACAAGTGGAGGACTCAAGTGCTGCTGTTCCATTACTGCAAATGGAGGCTGCAAGTACTTATGCTCCTTTACTGCAAGTGGAAGCCTCAAGTACTGCTGTTCCATTACTGTAAGTGGAGGCCGCAAGTACTGCTGTTCCATTACTACAAGTGGAGGCCTCAAGTACTGCTGTTCCATTACTACAAGTGGAGGCTGCATGTACAGATGATCCATTACTTCAAGAGGAAGTCTCAAGTACTGCTGTTCCAATACTACAAGTGGAGACCGCAAGTACTGCTGTTCTATTACTACAAGTGGAGGCCGCAAGTACTGCTGTTCCAAGTACTACTATTCTATTACTACAAGTGGGGGCAGCAAGTACTGCTGTTCCATTACTATCAGTGGAGGCCTCAAGTACTGCTTTTCCATTACTACAAGTGGAGGCCTCAAGTACTGCTGTTCCATTACCACAAGTGGAGGCTGCAAGTACTGCTGTTCCTTTACTACAAATGGAGGCCTCAAGTACTGCTGTTCATTTACTTCAAGTGGAGGCTGCAAGTACGGCTGTTCCATTACTATAAGTGGAGGCCAAAAGTACTGCTGTTCCATTACTACAAGTGGAGGCCTCAAGTACTGCTGTAGCATTACTGTAAGTGGAGGCCGCTGGTACTGCTGTTCCATTACTACAAGTGGAGGCTGCATGTGCTGCTGTTCCATTACTACAAGTGGAGTCCACAAGTACTGCTGTTCCAAGTACTGCTGTTCCATTACTACAAGTGGAGGCCGCAAGTACTGCTGTTCCATTACTACAAGTGGAGGCTGCAAGTACTGCTGTTCCTTTACTACTAGTGGAGGCCTCAAGTACTGCTGTTCCATTACTACAAGTGGAGGCCTCAAGTACTGCTGTTCCATTACTACAAGTTGAGGACTCAAGTACTGCTGTTCCATTACTACAAGAGGAGGTCTCAAGTACTGCTGTTCCATTACTACAAGTGGAGGCTGCAAGTACTGCTGTTTCTTCACTGCAAGTTGAGGCCTCAAGTACTGCTGTTCCATTACTGCAAGTAGAGGCCCCAAGTACTGCTGTTCTTTTACTGCAAGTGGAGGCCTCAAGTACTGCTGTTCCATTACTACGAGTGGAGGCCTCAAGTACTGCTGTTCCATTACTACAAGTTGAGGCCTCAAGTACTGCTGTTCCATTACTACAAGAGGAGGTCTCAAGTACTGCTGTTCCGTTACTACAAGTGGAGGCCACAAGTACTGCTGTTCCATTACTACAAGTGGAGGCTGCAAGTACTGCTGTTCCATTACTACAAGTTGAGGCCACAAGTACTGCTGTTCCATTACTATAAGTGGAGGCCTCAAGTACTGCTGTTCCATTAGCAAAAGCGGAGGCTGCAAGTACTGCTGTTCCATTACTACAAGAGGAGGCCTCAAGTACTGCTGTTCCATTACTACAAGTGGAGGCCTCAAATCCTGCTGTTCCATTACTACAATTAGAGGCCGCAAATACTGCTGTTCTTTTACTACAAGTGGAGGCCGCAAGTACTGCTGTTCCATTACTATAAGTGGAGGCCTCAAGTACTGCTGTTCCATTACTACTAGTGTAGGCCTCAAGTACTGCTGTTCTAATACTACAAGTGGAGGCCTCAAGTACTGCTGTTTCATTACTACAAGTGGAGGCTGCAAGTACTGCTACTCCTTTTCTACAAATGGAGGCCTCAAGTACTGCTGTTCATTTACTACAAGTGGACGCCACAATTACTGCTGTTCCATTACTACAAGTGAAGGCCGCAAGTACTGCTGTTCCATTACTACAAGTGGAGGCCTCAAGTACTGCTAGTCCATTACTACAAGAGGAGGACGCAGGTGCTGCTGTTCCAAGTACTGCTGTTCCATTACTACAAGTGGGGGCCATAAGTACTGTTGTTCCAATTGCTGCTGTTCCATTACTACAAGTGGAGGCCTCAAGTACTGCTGTTCCCTTACTACAAGTGGAGGTCACACGTACTGCTGTTCCATAACTACAAAATAAGGCCTCAAGTACTGCTGTTCCATTACTAGAAGAGGAGGCCTCAAGTACTGCTGTTTCTTTACTGCAAGTGGAGGCCTCAAGTACTGCTGTTTCATTACTACAAGTGGAGGCCTCAAGTACAGCTGTCCCTTACTGCAAGTGGAGGCCGTAAGTACTGCTGTTCCATTACTGCAAGTGGAGGCCGCAAGTACTGCTGTTCCATTACTACAAGTGGAGGCTGCAATTACTGCTGTTCCTTTACTACAAGTGAAGGCCTCAAGAACTGCTGTTTCATTACTACAAGTGGAGGCCACAAGTAGTGCTGTTCCCTTACTACAAGTGGAGGCCCTAAGTACTGCTGTTCCATTACTACAAGACGAGGCCTCAAGTACTGCATTCCATTTCGACAAGTGCAGGCCACAAGTACTGCTGTTCCATTACTACAAGTGGAGGCTGCAATTACTGCTGTTCCTTTACTACAAGTGAAGGCCTCAAGAACTGCTGTTCCATTACTACTAGTGTAGGCCTCAAGTACTGCTGTTCTAATACTACAAGTGGAGGCCTCAAGTACTGCTGTTTCATTACTACAAGTGGAGGCTGCAAGTACTGCTACTCCTTTTCTACAAATGGAGGCCTCAAGTACTGCTGTTCATTTACTACAAGTGGACGCCACAATTACTGCTGTTCCATTACTACAAGTGAAGGCCGCAAGTACTGCTGTTCCATTACTACAAGTGGAGGCCTCAAGTACTGCTAGTCCATTACTACAAGAGGAGGACGCAGGTGCTGCTGTTCCAAGTACTGCTGTTCCATTACTACAAGTGGAGGCCATAAGTACTGTTGTTCCAATTGCTGCTGTTCCATTACTACAAGTGGAGGCCTCAAGTACTGCTGTTCCCTTACTACAAGTGGAGGTCACACGTACTGCTGTTCCATAACTACAAAATAAGGCCTCAAGTACTGCTGTTCCTTTACTAGAAGAGGAGGCCTCAAGTACTGCTGTTTCTTTACTGCAAGTGGAGGCCTCAAGTACTGCTGTTCCATTACTACAAGTGGAGGCCTCAAGTACAGCTGTCCCTTACTGCAAGTGGAGGCCGTACGTACTGCTGTTCCATTACTGCAAGTGGAGGCCGCAAGTACTGCTGTTCCATTACTACAAGTGGAGGCTGCAATTACTGCTGTTCCTTTACTACAAGTGAAGGCCTCAAGAACTGCTGTTTCATTACTACAAGTGGAGGCCACAAGTAGTGCTGTTCCCTTACTACAAGTGGAGGCCCTAAGTACTGCTGTTCCATTACTACAAGACGAGGCCTCAAGTACTGCATTCCATTTCGACAAGTGCAGGCCACAAGTACTGCTGTTCCATTACTACAAGTGGAGGCTGCAATTACTGCTGTTCCTTTACTACAAGTGAAGGCCTCAAGAACTGCTGTTTCATTACTACAAGTGGAGGCCACAAGTAGTGCTGTTCCCTTACTACAAGTGGAGGCCCTAAGTACTGCTGTTCCATTACTACAAGACGAGGCCTCAAGTACTGCATTCCATTTCGACAAGTGCAGGCCACAAGTACTGCTGTTCCATTACTACAAGTGGAGGCCTCAAGTACTGCTGTTATATTACTACAAGTGGAGGCCGCAAGTACTGCTGTTCCTTTACTACAAGTGGAGGCCTCAAGTAATGCTGTTCCATTACTTCAAGTGGAGGCCGCAAGTACTGCTGTTCCATTACTATAGGTGGAGGTCTCAAGTACTGCTGTTTCATTACTACAAGTGTAGGCCTCAAGTTCTGCTGTTCCATTACTACAAGTGGAGGCCTCAAGTACTGCTGTTCCATTACCACAACTGGAGGCTGCAAGTACTGCTGTTCCTTTTCTAAAAATGGAGGCCTCAAGTACTGCTGTTCATTTACTACAAGTGGAGGCCGCAAGTACTGCTCTTCCATTACTACAAGTGGAGGCCGCAAGTTCTGCTGTTCCATTACCACAAGTAGAGGCCGCAAGTACTGCTGTTCCTTTGCTACAAATAGAGGTCTCAAGTACTGCTGTTCATTTACTACATTTGGAGGCTGCAAGTACTGCTTTTCCATTACTACAAGTGGAAGCCGCAAGTACTGCTGTTCCAAGAACAGCTGTTCCATTACTACAAGTGGAGACCAAAAGTGCTGCGGTTCCAAGTACGGCTGTTCCATTACTACAAGTGGAGGCCATAAGTACTGCTGTTCCAAGTGCTGCTGTTCCATTTCTACAAGTGGAGGCCTCAAGTACTGCTGTTCCATTACTACAAGAGGAGGCCTCAAGTACTGCTGTTCCATTACTACAAGAGGAGGCCTCAAGTACTGCTGTTCAATTACTACAAGTGGAGGCCACACGTACTGCTGTTCCAAAAGCTACAAGATAAGGCCTCAAGTACTGCTCTTCCATTACTACAAGAGGAGGACTCAAGTACTACCGTTACTTTACTACAAGTGGAGGCCTCAAGTACTGCTGTTCCATTACTACAAGTGGAGGCCTCAAGTACAGCTGTTCCATTACTGCAAGTGGAGGCCGCAAGTACTGCTGTTCCATTACTGCAAGTGGAGGCCGCAAGTACTGCTGTTCCATTAGTACAAGTGGAGGCCTCAACTACTGCTCTTCCATTACTACAAGTGGAGGCTGCAATTACTGCTGTTCCTTTACTACAAGTGGAGGACTCAAGTGCTGCTGTTCCATTACTGCAAATGGAGGCCGCAAGTACTTATGCTCCTTTACTGCAAGTGGAAGCCTCAAGTACTGCTGTTCCATTACTGTAAGTGGAGGCCGCAAGTACTGCTGTTTCATTACTACAAGTGGAGGCCTCAAGTACTGCTGTTCCATTACTACAAGTGGAGGCTGCATGTACAGATGATCCATTACTTCAAGAGGAAGTCTCAAGTACTGCTGTTCCAATACTACAAGTGGAGACCGCAAGTACTGCTGTTCTATTACTACAAGTGGAGGCCGCAAGTACTGCTGTTCCAAGTACTACTATTCTATTACTACAAGTGGGGGCAGCAAGTACTGCTGTTCCATTACTATCAGTGGAGGCCTCAAGTACTGCTTTTCCATTACTACAAGTGGAGGCCTCAACTACTGCTGTTCCATTACCACAAGTGGAGGCTGCAAGTACTGCTGTTCCTTTACTACAAATGGAGGCCTCAAGTACTGCTGTTCATTTACTTCAAGTGGAGGCCGCAAGTACGGCTGTTCCATTACTATAAGTGGAGGCCACAAGTACTGCTGTTCCATTACTACAAGTGGAGGCCTCAAGTACTGCTGTAGCATTACTGTAAGTGAAGGCCGCTGGTACTGCTGTTCCATTACTACAAGTGGAGGCTGCATGTGCTGCTGTTCCATTACTACAAGTGGAGGCCACAAGTACTGCTGTTCCAAGTACTGCTGTTCCATTACTACAAGTGGAGGCCGCAAGTACTGCTGTTCCATTACTACAAGTGGAGGCTGCAAGTACTGCTGTTCCTTTACTACTAGTGGAGGCCTCAAGTACTGCTGTTCCATTACTACAAGTGGAGGCCTCAAGTACTGCTGTTCCATTACTACAAGTTGAGGACTCAAGTACTGCTGTTCCATTACTACAAGAGGAGGTCTCAAGTACTGCTGTTCCATTACTACAAGTGGAGGCCGCAAGTACTGCTGTTCCATTACTACAAGTGGAGGCTGCAAGTACTGCTGTTTCTTCACTGCAAGTTGAGGCCTCAAGTACTGCTGTTCCATTACTGCAAGTGGAGGCCCCAAGTACTGCTGTTCTTTTACTGCAAGTGGAGGCCTCAAGTACTGCTGTTCCATTACTACGAGTGGAGGCCTCAAGTACTGCTGTTCCATTACTACAAGTTGAGGCCTCAAGTACTGCTGTTCCATTACTACAAGTGGAGGCCGCAAGTATTGCTGTTGCTTTACTACAAATGGAGTCCCCAAGTACTGCTGTTCA
This sequence comes from Lissotriton vulgaris, assembly GCF_964263255.1. Lineage (NCBI taxonomy): Eukaryota > Metazoa > Chordata > Amphibia > Caudata > Salamandridae > Lissotriton > Lissotriton vulgaris. The sequence goes on along the minus strand of NC_141687.1, from coordinate 25,086,813 downwards.
GTTACTACAAGTGGAGGCCGCAAGGACTGCTGTTCAATTACTACAAGTGAGGCCGCACGTACTGCTGTTCCAAGTACTGCTGTTCCATTACTACAAGTGGAGGCCGCAAGTGCTACTGTTCCAATTACTGCTGTTCCATTGCTACAAGTAGAGGCCGCAAGTGCTGCTGTTCCAAGTACTGCTATTCCATTACTACAAGTGGAGGCCGCAAGTACCGCTGTTCCAAGTACAACTGTTCCAGTACTACAAGTGCAGGCCGCAAGTACTGCTGTTCCCTTACTACAAGTGGAGGCCACAAGTACTGCTGTTCTGAGTACTCCTGTTCCATAACTCCAAGTGGAGGCCGCAAGTAGTGCTGTTTCAATACTACAAGTGGAGGCCGCAAGTACTGCTGTTCCAAGCACTGCTGTTCCATTACTACAAGTGGAGGCTGCAAGTGCTGCTGTTCCAAGTACTGCTGTTCCATTACTACAAGTGGAGGACGCAAGTACTGCTGTTCCCAGTGCTGCTGTTCCATTACTACAAGTGGAGGCCTCAAGACCTGCTGTTCCATTACTACAAGTGGAGGCCGCAAGTATTGCTGTTGCTTTACTACAAATGGAGTCCCCAAGTACTGCTGTTCAGTTACTACAAGTGGAGGCCGCAAGGACTGCTGTTCAATTACTACAAGTGAGGACGCACGTACTGCTGTTCCAAGTACTGCTGTTCCATTACTACAAGTGGAGGCCGCAAGTGCTACTGTTCCAATTACTGCTGTTCCATTACTACAAGTGGAGGCCGCAAGTACTGCTGTTCTATTACTACAAGAGGAGGCCTTAAGTACTGCTGTTCCATTACTACAAGTGGAGGCCTCAAATACTGCTGTTCCATTACTACAAGTGTAGGCCTCAAGTACTGCTGTTCCATTACTACAAATGGAGGCCTCAAGTACTGCTGTTCCATTACTGCAAGTGGAGGCCACAAGTACTGCTATTCGATTACTACAAGTGGAGGCCTCAAGTACTGCTGTTCCATTACTACAAGTGGAGGCCGCAAGTACTGCTGTTCCATTACTACAAGATGAGGTCTCAAGTACTGCTGTTCCATTACTACAAGTGGAGGCCGCAAGTACTGTTCCATTACTACAAGTGGAGGTCACTAGTACTGCTGTTCCAAGTACTACTATTCAATTGCTACAAGTGGAGGCTGCAAGTACTGCTGTTCCATTACTACAAGTGGAAGCCGCAAGTACTGATGTTCCATTACTACAAGTGGAGGCCGCAAGTGCTGATGTTCCAAGTACTGCTATTCCATTACTACAAGTGGAATCCGCAAGTACTGCTGTTCAAACTACTACTGTTCCATTACTGTAAGTGGAGGCCGCATGTACTGCTGTTCTATTACTGCAAGTGGAGGCCACAAGTACAGCTGTTCCATTACTGCAAGTGGAGGCCGCAAGTACTGCTGTTCCATTACTGCAAGTCTAGGCCGCAAGTACTGGTGTTTCATTACTACAAGTGGAAGCCTCAACTACTGCTCTTCAATTACTACAAGTCTACAAGTGGAGGCTGCAATTACTGCTGTTCCTTTACTACAAGTGGAGGCCTCAAGAACTGCTGTTCCATTACTACAAGTGGAGGACTCAAGTGCTGTTGTTCCATTACTGCAAGTGGAGGCCGCAAGTACTTATGTTACTTTACTGCAAGTGGAGGCCTCAAGTACTGCTGTTCCATTACTGCAAGTGGAGGCAGCAAGTACTGCTGTTCCATTACGACAAGTGGAGGCCTCAAGTACTGCTGTTCCATTACTACAAGTGGAGGCTGCATGTACAGATGATCCATTACTTCAGGAGGAAGTCTCAAGTACTGCTGTTCCATTACTACAAGTGGAGGCCCCAAGTGCTGCTGTTCCATTACTACAAGTGGAGGCCGCAAGTACTGCTGCTCCAAGTACTACTATTCCATTACTACAAGTGGAGGCTGGAAGTACTGCAGTTCCATTACCACAAGTGGAGGCCGCAAGTACTGATGTTCCATTAATACAAGTGGAGGCCGCAAGTGCTGTTGTTCCAAGTACTGCTATTCCATTACTACAAGTGGAGGCCACAAGTACTACTGTTCCAAGGACTCAAGTGCTGCTGTTCCATTACTGCAAGTGGAGGCCGCAAGTACTTATGTTACTTTACTGCAAGTGGAGGCCTCAAGTACTGCTGTTCCATTACAAGTGGAGGCCACAAGTACTGCTGTTCCATTACTATAAGTGGAGGCCTCAAGTACTGCTGTTCCATTACCAAAAGTGTAGTTCTCAAGTACTGCTGTTCTATTACGACAAGTGGAGGCCTTAAGTACAGCTGTTTCATTACCACAAGTGAAGGCTGCAAGTACTGCTGCTCCTTTTCTACAAATGGAGGCCTCAAGTACTGCTGTTCATTTACTACAGGTGGATGCCGCAATTACTGCTGTTCCATTACTACAAGTGGAGGCCGCAAGTACTGCTGTTCCATTACTACAAGTGGACGCCTCAAGTACTGCTGTTCCATTACTACAAGAGGAGGCCGCAAGTACTGCTGTTCCTTTACTGCAATTGGAGGCCTCAAGTACTGCTGTTCCATTACTGCAAGTGGAGGTCACAAGTACTGCTATTCGATTACTACAAGTGGAGGCCTCAAGTACGGCTGTACCATTACTACAAGTGGAGGCCTCAAGTACTGCTGTTCCGTTACTACAAGTGGAGGCCACAAGTACTGCTGTTCCATTACTACAAGTGGAGGCCGCAAGTACTGCTGTTCCAAGTACTGCTGTTCAATTACTACAAGTGGAGGCCGCAAGTGCTGCTGTTCCAAGTACTGCTGTTCCATTACGACATGTGGAGGCCTCAAGTACTGCTGTTCATTTACTACAAGTGGAGGCCTCAAGTACTGCTGTTCCATAACTACAAGTGGAGGCCGCAAGTACTGCTGTTCCTTTACTACAAGTGGATGCCTCAAGTACTGCTATTCCATTACCACAAGTGGAGGCCGCAAGTACTGCTGTTCCATTACTATAAGTGGAGGCCTCAAGTACTGCTGTTCCATTACTACTAGTGTAGGCCTCAAGTACTGCTGTTCTAATACTACAAGTGGAGGCCTCAAGTACTGCTGTTTCATTACTACAAGTGGAGGCTGCAAGTACTGCTACTCCTTTTCTACAAATGGAGGCCTCAAGTACTGCTGTTCATTTACTACAAGTGGACGACACAATTACTGCTGTTCCATTACTACAAGTGAAGGCCGCAAGTACTGCTGTTCCATTACTACAAGTGGAGGCCTCAAGTACTGCTAGTCCATTACTACAAGAGGAGGACGCAGGTGCTGCTGTTCCCAGTACTGCTGTTCCATTACTACAAGTGGAGGCCATAAGTACTGTTGTTCCAATTGCTGCTGTTCCATTACTACAAGTGGAGGCCTCAAGTACTGCTGTTCCCTTACTACAAGTGGAGGTCACACGTACTGCTGTTCCATAACTACAAAATAAGGCCTCAAGTACTGCTGTTCCATTACTAGAAGAGGAGGCCTCAAGTACTGTTGTTTCTTTACTGCAAGTGGAGGCCTCAAGTACTGCTGTTCCATTACTACAAGTGGAGGCCTCAAGTACAGCTGTCCCTTACTGCAAGTGGAGGCCGTAAGTACTGCTGTTCCATTACTGCAAGTGGAGGCCGCAAGTACTGCTGTTCCATTACTACAAGTGGAGGCTGCAATTACTGCTGTTCCTTTACTACAAGTGAAGGCCTCAGGAACTGCTGTTTCATTACTACAAGTGGAGGCCACAAGTAGTGCTGTTCCCTTACTACAAGTGGAGGCCCTAAGTACTGCTGTTCCATTACTACAAGACGAGGCCTCAAGTACTGCATTCCATTTCGACAAGTGCAGGCCACAAGTACTGCTGTTCCATTACTACAAGTGGAGGCTGCAATTACTGCTGTTCCTTTACTACAAGTGAAGGCATCAAGAACTGCTGTTTCATTACTACAAGTGGAGGCCACAAGTAGTGCTGTTCCCTTACTACAAGTGGAGGCCCTAAGTACTGCTGTTCCATTACTACAAGACGAGGCCTCAAGTACTGCATTCCATTTCGACAAGTGCAGGCCACAAGTACTGCTGTTCCATTACTACAAGTGGAGGCCTCAAGTACTGCTGTTATATTACTACAAGTGGAGGCCGCAAGTACTGCTGTTCCTTTACTACAAGTGGAGGCCTCAAGTAATGCTGTTCCATTACTTCAAGTGGAGGCCGCAAGTACTGCTGTTCCATTACTATAGGTGGAGGTCTCAAGTACTGCTGTTTCATTACTACAAGTGTAGGCCTCAAGTTCTGCTGTTCCATTACTACAAGTGGAGGCCTCAAGTACTGCTGTTCCATTACCACAACTGGAGGCTGCAAGTACTGCTGTTCCTTTTCTAAAAATGGAGGCCTCAAGTACTGCTGTTCATTTACTACAAGTGGAGGCCGCAAGTACTGCTCTTCCATTACTACAAGTGGAGGCCGCAAGTTCTGCTGTTCCATTACCACAAGTGGAGGCCGCAAGTACTGCTGTTCCTTTGCTACAAATAGAGGTCTCAAGTACTGCTGTTCATTTACTACATTTGGAGGCTGCAAGTACTGCTTTTCCATTACTACAAGTGGAAGCCGCAAGTACTGCTGTTCCAAGAACAGCTGTTCCATTACTACAAGTGGAGACCAAAAGTGCTGCGGTTCCAAGTACGGCTGTTCCATTACTACAAGTGGAGGCCATAAGTACTGCTGTTCCAAGTGCTGCTGTTCCATTTCTACAAGTGGAGGCCTCAAGTACTGCTGTTCCATTACTACAAGAGGAGGCCTCAAGTACTGCTGTTCCATTACTACAAGAGGAGGCCTCAAGTACTGCTGTTCAATTACTACAAGTGGAGGCCACACGTACTGCTGTTCCAAAAGCTACAAGATAAGGCCTCAAGTACTGCTCTTCCATTACTACAAGAGGAGGACTCAAGTACTACCGTTACTTTACTACAAGTGGAGGCCTCAAGTACTGCTGTTCCATTACTACAAGTGGAGGCCTCAAGTACAGCTGTTCGATTACTGCAAGTGGAGGCCGCAAGTACTGCTGTTCCATTACTGCAAGTGGAGGCCGCAAGTACTGCTGTTCCATTAGTACAAGTGGAGGCCTCAACTACTGCTCTTCCATTACTACAAGTGGAGGCTGCAATTACTGCTGTTCCTTTACTACAAGTGGAGGCCTCAAGAACTGCTGTTCCATTACTACAAGTGGAGGACTCAAGTGCTGCTGTTCCATTACTGCAAATGGAGGCCGCAAGTACTTATGCTCCTTTACTGCAAGTGGAAGCCTCAAGTACTGCTGTTCCATTACTGTAAGTGGAGGCCGCAAGTACTGCTGTTCCATTACTACAAGTGGAGGCCTCAAGTACTGCTGTTCCATTACTACAAGTGGAGGCTGCATGTACAGATGATCCATTACTTCAAGAGGAAGTCTCAAGTACTGCTGTTCCAATACTACAAGTGGAGACCGCAAGTACTGCTGTTCTATTACTACAAGTGGAGGCCGCAAGTACTGCTGTTCCAAGTACTACTATTCTATTACTACAAGTGGGGGCAGCAAGTACTGCTGTTCCATTACTATCAGTGGAGGCCTCAAGTACTGCTTTTCCATTACTACAAGTGGAGGCCTCAAGTACTGCTGTTCCATTACCACAAGTGGAGGCTGCAAGTACTGCTGTTCCTTTACTACAAATGGAGGCCTCAAGTACTGCTGTTCATTTACTTCAAGTGGAGGCTGCAAGTACGGCTGTTCCATTACTATAAGTGGAGGCCACAAGTACTGCTGTTCCATTACTACAAGTGGAGGCCTCAAGTACTGCTGTAGCATTACTGTAAGTGGAGGCCGCTGGTACTGCTGTTCCATTACTACAAGTGGAGGCTGCATGTGCTGCTGTTCCATTACTACAAGTGGAGTCCACAAGTACTGCTGTTCCAAGTACTGCTGTTCCATTACTACAAGTGGAGGCCGCAAGTACTGCTGTTCCATTACTACAAGTGGAGGCTGCAAGTACTGCTGTTCCTTTACTACTAGTGGAGGCCTCAAGTACTGCTGTTCCATTACTACAAGTGGAGGCCTCAAGTACTGCTGTTCCATTACTACAAGTTGAGGACTCAAGTACTGCTGTTCCATTACTACAAGAGGAGGTCTCAAGTACTGCTGTTCCATTACTACAAGTGGAGGCCGCAAGTACTGCTGTTCCATTACTACAAGTGGAGGCTGCAAGTACTGCTGTTTCTTCACTGCAAGTTGAGGCCTCAAGTACTGCTGTTCCATTACTGCAAGTAGAGGCCCCAAGTACTGCTGTTCTTTTACTGCAAGTGGAGGCCTCAAGTACTGCTGTTCCATTACTACGAGTGGAGGCCTCAAGTACTGCTGTTCCATTACTACAAGTTGAGGCCTCAAGTACTGCTGTTCCATTACTACAAGAGGAGGTCTCAAGTACTGCTGTTCCGTTACTACAAGTGGAGGCCACAAGTACTGCTGTTCCATTACTACAAGTGGAGGCTGCAAGTACTGCTGTTCCATTACTACAAGTGGAGGCCACAAGTACTGCTGTTCCATTACTATAAGTGGAGGCCTCAAGTACTGCTGTTCCATTAGCAAAAGCGGAGGCTGCAAGTACTGCTGTTCCATTACTACAAGAGGAGGCCTCAAGTACTGCTGTTCCATTACTACAAGTGGAGGCCTCAAATCCTGCTGTTCCATTACTACAATTAGAGGCCGCAAATACTGCTGTTCTTTTACTACAAGTGGAGGCCGCAAGTACTGCTTTTCCATTACTATAAGTGGAGGCCTCAAGTACTGCTGTTCCATTACTACTAGTGTAGGCCTCAAGTACTGCTGTTCTAATACTACAAGTGGAGGCCTCAAGTACTGCTGTTTCATTACTACAAGTGGAGGCTGCAAGTACTGCTACTCCTTTTCTACAAATGGAGGCCTCAAGTACTGCTGTTCATTTACTACAAGTGGACGCCACAATTACTGCTGTTCCATTACTACAAGTGAAGGCCGCAAGTACTGCTGTTCCATTACTACAAGTGGAGGCCTCAAGTACTGCTAGTCCATTACTACAAGAGGAGGACGCAGGTGCTGCTGTTCCAAGTACTGCTGTTCCATTACTACAAGTGGAGGCCATAAGTACTGTTGTTCCAATTGCTGCTGTTCCATTACTACAAGTGGAGGCCTCAAGTACTGCTGTTCCCTTACTACAAGTGGAGGTCACACGTACTGCTGTTCCATAACTACAAAATAAGGCCTCAAGTACTGCTGTTCCATTACTAGAAGAGGAGGCCTCAAGTACTGCTGTTTCTTTACTGCAAGTGGAGGCCTCAAGTACTGCTGTTTCATTACTACAAGTGGAGGCCTCAGGTACAGCTGTCCCTTACTGCAAGTGGAGGCCGTAAGTACTGCTGTTCCATTACTGCAAGTGGAGGCCGCAAGTACTGCTGTTCCATTACTACAAGTGGAGGCTGCAATTACTGCTGTTCCTTTACTACAAGTGAAGGCCTCAAGAACTGCTGTTTCATTACTACAAGTGGAGGCCACAAGTAGTGCTGTTCCCTTACTACAAGTGGAGGCCCTAAGTACTGCTGTTCCATTACTACAAGACGAGGCCTCAAGTACTGCATTCCATTTCGACAAGTGCAGGCCACAAGTACTGCTGTTCCATTACTACAAGTGGAGGCTGCAATTACTGCTGTTCCTTTACTACAAGTGAAGGCCTCAAGAACTGCTGTTCCATTACTACTAGTGTAGGCCTCAAGTACTGCTGTTCTAATACTACAAGTGGAGGCCTCAAGTACTGCTGTTTCATTACTACAAGTGGAGGCTGCAAGTACTGCTACTCCTTTTCTACAAATGGAGGCCTCAAGTACTGCTGTTCATTTACTACAAGTGGACGCCACAATTACTGCTGTTCCATTACTACAAGTGAAGGCCGCAAGTACTGCTGTTCCATTACTACAAGTGGAGGCCTCAAGTACTGCTAGTCCATTACTACAAGAGGAGGACGCAGGTGCTGCTGTTCCAAGTACTGCTGTTCCATTACTACAAGTGGAGGCCATAAGTACTGTTGTTCCAATTGCTGCTGTTCCATTACTACAAGTGGAGGCCTCAAGTACTGCTGTTCCCTTACTACAAGTGGAGGTCACACGTACTGCTGTTCCATAACTACAAAATAAGGCCTCAAGTACTGCTGTTCCATTACTAGAAGAGGAGGCCTCAAGTACTGCTGTTTCTTTACTGCAAGTGGAGGCCTTAAGTACTGCTGTTCCATTACTACAAGTGGAGGCCTCAAGTACAGCTGTCCCTTACTGCAAGTGGAGGCCGTACGTACTGCTGTTCCATTACTGCAAGTGGAGGCCGCAAGTACTGCTGTTCCATTACTACAAGTGGAGGCTGCAATTACTGCTGTTCCTTTACTACAAGTGAAGGCCTCAAGAACTGCTGTTTCATTACTACAAGTGGAGGCCACAAGTAGTGCTGTTCCCTTACTACAAGTGGAGGCCGCAAGTACTGCTGTTTCATTACCACAAGTGAAGGCTGCAAGTACTGCTGCTCCTTTTCTACAAATGGAGGCCTCAAGTACTGCTGTTCATTTACTACAGGTGGATGCCGCAATTACTGCTGTTCCATTACTACAAGTGGAGGCCGCAAGTACTGCTGTTCCATTACTACAAGTGGACGCCTCAAGTACTGCTGTTCCATTACTACAAGAGGAGGCCGCAAGTACTGCTGTTCCTTTACTGCAATTGGAGGCCTCAAGTACTGCTGTTCCATTACTGCAAGTGGAGGTCACAAGTACTGCTATTCGATTACTACAAGTGGAGGCCTCAAGTACGGCTGTACCATTACTACAAGTGGAGGCCTCAAGTACTGCTGTTCCGTTACTACAAGTGGAGGCCACAAGTACTGCTGTTCCATTACTACAAGTGGAGGCCGCAAGTACTGCTGTTCCAAGTACTGCTGTTCAATTACTACAAGTGGAGGCCGCAAGTGCTGCTGTTCCAAGTACTGCTGTTCCATTACGACATGTGGAGGCCTCAAGTACTGCTGTTCATTTACTACAAGTGGAGGCCTCAAGTACTGCTGTTCCATAACTACAAGTGGAGGCCGCAAGTACTGCTGTTCCTTTACTACAAGTGGATGCCTCAAGTACTGCTATTCCATTACCACAAGTGGAGGCCGCAAGTACTGCTGTTCCATTACTATAAGTGGAGGCCTCAAGTACTGCTGTTCCATTACTACTAGTGTAGGCCTCAAGTACTGCTGTTCTAATACTACAAGTGGAGGCCTCAAGTACTGCTGTTTCATTACTACAAGTGGAGGCTGCAAGTACTGCTACTCCTTTTCTACAAATGGAGGCCTCAAGTACTGCTGTTCATTTACTACAAGTGGACGCCACAATTACTGCTGTTCCATTACTACAAGTGAAGGCCGCAAGTACTGCTGTTCCATTACTACAAGTGGAGGCCTCAAGTACTGCTAGTCCATTACTACAAGAGGAGGACGCAGGTGCTGCTGTTCCCAGTACTGCTGTTCCATTACTACAAGTGGAGGCCATAAGTACTGTTGTTCCAATTGCTGCTGTTCCATTACTACAAGTGGAGGCCTCAAGTACTGCTGTTCCCTTACTACAAGTGGAGGTCACACGTACTGCTGTTCCATAACTACAAAATAAGGCCTCAAGTACTGCTGTTCCATTACTAGAAGAGGAGGCCTCAAGTACTGTTGTTTCTTTACTGCAAGTGGAGGCCTCAAGTACTGCTGTTCCATTACTACAAGTGGAGGCCTCAAGTACAGCTGTCCCTTACTGCAAGTGGAGGCCGTAAGTACTGCTGTTCCATTACTGCAAGTGGAGGCCGCAAGTACTGCTGTTCCATTACTACAAGTGGAGGCTGCAATTACTGCTGTTCCTTTACTACAAGTGAAGGCCTCAAGAACTGCTGTTTCATTACTACAAGTGGAGGCCACAAGTAGTGCTGTTCCCTTACTACAAGTGGAGGCCCTAAGTACTGCTGTTCCATTACTACAAGACGAGGCCTCAAGTACTGCATTCCATTTCGACAAGTGCAGGCCACAAGTACTGCTGTTCCATTACTACAAGTGGAGGCTGCAATTACTGCTGTTCCTTTACTACAAGTGAAGGCCTCAAGAACTGCTGTTTCATTACTACAAGTGGAGGCCACAAGTAGTGCTGTTCCCTTACTACAAGTGGAGGCCCTAAGTACTGCTGTTCCATTACTACAAGACGAGGCCTCAAGTACTGCATTCCATTTCGACAAGTGCAGGCCACAAGTACTGCTGTTCCATTACTACAAGTGGAGGCCTCAAGTACTGCTGTTATATTACTACAAGTGGAGGCCGCAAGTACTGCTGTTCCTTTACTACAAGTGGAGGCCTCAAGTAATGCTGTTCCATTACTTCAAGTGGAGGCCGCAAGTACTGCTGTTCCATTACTATAGGTGGAGGTCTCAAGTACTGCTGTTTCATTACTACAAGTGTAGGCCTCAAGTTCTGCTGTTCCATTACTACAAGTGGAGGCCTCAAGTACTGCTGTTCCATTACCACAACTGGAGGCTGCAAGTACTGCTGTTCCTTTTCTAAAAATGGAGGCCTCAAGTACTGCTGTTCATTTACTACAAGTGGAGGCCGCAAGTACTGCTCTTCCATTACTACAAGTGGAGGCCGCAAGTTCTGCTGTTCCATTACCACAAGTGGAGGCCGCAAGTACTGCTGTTCCTTTGCTACAAATAGAGGTCTCAAGTACTGCTGTTCATTTACTACATTTGGAGGCTGCAAGTACTGCTTTTCCATTACTACAAGTGGAAGCCGCAAGTACTGCTGTTCCAAGAACAGCTGTTCCATTACTACAAGTGGAGACCAAAAGTGCTGCGGTTCCAAGTACGGCTGTTCCATTACTACAAGTGGAGGCCATAAGTACTGCTGTTCCAAGTGCTGCTGTTCCATTTCTACAAGTGGAGGCCTCAAGTACTGCTGTTCCATTACTACAAGAGGAGGCCTCAAGTACTGCTGTTCCATTACTACAAGAGGAGGCCTCAAGTACTGCTGTTCAATTACTACAAGTGGAGGCCTGACGTACTGCTGTTCCCAAAGCTACAAGATAAGGCCTCAAGTACTGCTCTTCCATTACTACAAGAGGAGGACTCAAGTACTACCGTTACTTTACTACAAGTGGAGGCCTCAAGTACTGCTGTTCCATTACTACAAGTGGAGGCCTCAAGTACAGCTGTTCCATTACTGCAAGTGGAGGCCGCAAGTACTGCTGTTCCATTACTGCAAGTGGAGGCCGCAAGTACTGCTGTTCCATTAGTACAAGTGGAGGCCTCAACTACTGCTCTTCCATTACTACAAGTGGAGGCTGCAATTACTGCTGTTCCTTTACTACAAGTGGAGGCCTCAAGAACTGCTGTTCCATTACTACAAGTGGAGGACTCAAGTGCTGCTGTTCCATTACTGCAAATGGAGGCCGCAAGTACTTATGCTCCTTTACTGCAAGTGGAAGCCTCAAGTACTGCTGTTCCATTACTGTAAGTGGAGGCCGCAAGTACTGCTGTTCCATTACTACAAGTGGAGGCCTCAAGTACTGCTGTTCCATTACTACAAGTGGAGGCTGCATGTACAGATGATCCATTACTTCAAGAGGAAGTCTCAAGTACTGCTGTTCCAATACTACAAGTGGAGACCGCAAGTACTGCTGTTCTATTACTACAAGTGGAGGCCGCAAGTACTGCTGTTCCAAGTACTACTATTCTATTACTACAAGTGGGGGCAGCAAGTACTGCTGTTCCATTACTATCAGTGGAGGCCTCAAGTACTGCTTTTCCATTACTACAAGTGGAGGCCTCAAGTACTGCTGTTCCATTACCACAAGTGGAGGCTGCAAGTACTGCTGTTCCTTTACTACAAATGGAGGCCTCAAGTACTGCTGTTCATTTACTTCAAGTGGAGGCTGCAAGTACGGCTGTTCCATTACTATAAGTGGAGGCCACAAGTACTGCTGTTCCATTACTACAAGTGGAGGCCTCAAGTACTGCTGTAGCATTACTGTAAGTGGAGGCCGCTGGTACTGCTGTTCCATTACTACAAGTGGAGGCTGCATGTGCTGCTGTTCCATTACTACAAGTGGAGGCCACAAGTACTGCTGTTCCAAGTACTGCTGTTCCATTACTACAAGTGGAGGCCGCAAGTACTGCTGTTCCATTACTACAAGTGGAGGCTGCAAGTACTGCTGTTCCTTTACTACTAGTGGAGGCCTCAAGTACTGCTGTTCCATTACTACAAGTGGAGGCCTCAAGTACTGCTGTTCCATTACTACAAGTTGAGGACTCAAGTACTGCTGTTCCATTACTACAAGAGGAGGTCTCAAGTACTGCTGTTCCATTACTACAAGTGGAGGCCGCAAGTACTGCTGTTCCATTACTACAAGTGGAGGCTGCAAGTACTGCTGTTTCTTCACTGCAAGTTGAGGCCTCAAGTACTGCTGTTCCATTACTGCAAGTAGAGGCCCCAAGTACTGCTGTTCTTTTACTGCAAGTGGAGGCCTCAAGTACTGCTGTTCCATTACTACGAGTGGAGGCCTCAAGTACTGCTGTTCCATTACTACAAGTTGAGGCCTCAAGTACTGCTGTTCCATTACTACAAGAGGAGGTCTCAAGTACTGCTGTTCCGTTACTACAAGTGGAGGCCACAAGTACTGCTGTTCCATTACTACAAGTGGAGGCTGCAAGTACTGCTGTTCCATTACTACAAGTTGAGGCCACAAGTACTGCTGTTCCATTACTATAAGTGGAGGCCTCAAGTACTGCTGTTCCATTAGCAAAAGCGGAGGCTGCAAGTACTGCTGTTCCATTACTACAAGAGGAGGCCTCAAGTACTCCTGTTCCATTACTACAAGTGGAGGCCTCAAATCCTGCTGTTCCATTACTACAATTAGAGGCCGCAAATACTGCTGTTCTTTTACTACAAGTGGAGGCCGCAAGTACTGCTGTTCCATTACTATAAGTGGAGGCCTCAAGTACTGCTGTTCCATTACTACTAGTGTAGGCCTCAAGTACTGCTGTTCTAATACTACAAGTGGAGGCCTCAAGTACTGCTGTTTCATTACTACAAGTGGAGGCTGCAAGTACTGCTACTCCTTTTCTACAAATGGAGGCCTCAAGTACTGCTGTTCATTTACTACAAGTGGACGCCACAATTACTGCTGTTCCATTACTACAAGTGAAGGCCGCAAGTACTGCTGTTCCATTACTACAAGTGGAGGCCTCAAGTACTGCTAGTCCATTACTACAAGAGGAGGACGCAGGTGCTGCTGTTCCGAGTACTGCTGTTCCATTACTACAAGTGGAGGCCATAAGTACTGTTGTTCCAATTGCTGCTGTTCCATTACTACAAGTGGAGGCCTCAAGTACTGCTGTTCCCTTACTACAAGTGGAGGTCACACGTACTGCTGTTCCATAACTACAAAATAAGGCCTCAAGTACTGCTGTTCCATTACTAGAAGAGGAGGCCTCAAGTACTGCTGTTTCTTTACTGCAAGTGGAGGCCTCAAGTACTGCTGTTCCATTACCACAAGTGGAGGCCGCAAGTACTGCTGTTCCTTTGCTACAAATAGAGGTCTCAAGTACTGCTGTTCATTTACTACATTTGGAGGCTGCAAGTACTGCTTTTCCATTACTACAAGTGGAAGCCGCAAGTACTGCTGTTCCAAGAACAGCTGTTCCATTACTACAAGTGGAGACCAAAAGTGCTGCGGTTCCAAGTACGGCTGTTCCATTACTACAAGTGGAGGCCATAAGTACTGCTGTTCCAAGTGCTGCTGTTCCATTTCTACAAGTGGAGGCCTCAAGTACTGCTGTTCCATTACTACAAGAGGAGGCCTCAAGTACTGCTGTTCCATTACTACAAGAGGAGGCCTCAAGTACTGCTGTTCAATTACTACAAGTGGAGGCCACACGTACTGCTGTTCCAAAAGCTACAAGATAAGGCCTCAAGTACTGCTCTTCCATTACTACAAGAGGAGGACTCAAGTACTACCGTTACTTTACTACAAGTGGAGGCCTCAAGTACTGCTGTTCCATTACTACAAGTGGAGGCCTCAAGTACAGCTGTTCCATTACTGCAAGTGGAGGCCGCAAGTACTGCTGTTCCATTACTGCAAGTGGAGGCCGCAAGTACTGCTGTTCCATTAGTACAAGTGGAGGCCTCAACTACTGCTCTTCCATTACTACAAGTGGAGGCTGCAATTACTGCTGTTCCTTTACTACAAGTGGAGGCCTCAAGAACTGCTGTTCCATTACTACAAGTGGAGGACTCAAGTGCTGCTGTTCCATTACTGCAAATGGAGGCCGCAAGTACTTATGCTCCTTTACTGCAAGTGGAAGCCTCAAGTACTGCTGTTCCATTACTGTAAGTGGAGGCCGCAAGTACTGCTGTTCCATTACTACAAGTGGAGGCCTCAAGTACTGCTGTTCCATTACTACAAGTGGAGGCTGCATGTACAGATGATCCATTACTTCAAGAGGAAGTCTCAAGTACTGCTGTTCCAATACTACAAGTGGAGACCGCAAGTACTGCTGTTCTATTACTACAAGTGGAGGCCGCAAGTACTGCTGTTCCAAGTACTACTATTCTATTACTACAAGTAGGGGCAGCAAGTACTGCTGTTCCATTACTATCAGTGGAGGCCTCAAGTACTGCTTTTCCATTACTACAAGTGGAGGCCTCAAGTACTGCTGTTCCATTACCACAAGTGGAGGCTGCAAGTACTGCTGTTCCTTTACTACAAATGGAGGCCTCAAGTACTGCTGTTCATTTACTTCAAGTGGAGGCTGCAAGTACGGCTGTTCCATTACTATAAGTGGAGGCCACAAGTACTGCTGTTCCATTACTACAAGTGGAGGCCTCAAGTACTGCTGTAGCATTACTGTAAGTGGAGGCCGCTGGTACTGCTGTTCCATTACTACAAGTGGAGGCTGCATGTGCTGCTGTTCCATTACTACAAGTGGAGTCCACAAGTACTGCTGTTCCAAGTACTGCTGTTCCATTACTACAAGTGGAGGCCGCAAGTACTGCTGTTCCATTACTACAAGTGGAGGCTGCAAGTACTGCTGTTCCTTTACTACTAGTGGAGGCCTCAAGTACTGCTGTTCCATTACTACAAGTGGAGGCCTCAAGTACTGCTGTTCCATTACTACAAGTTGAGGACTCAAGTACTGCTGTTCCATTACTACAAGAGGAGGTCTCAAGTACTGCTGTTCCATTACTACAAGTGGAGGCCGCAAGTACTGCTGTTCCATTACTACAAGTGGAGGCTGCAAGTACTGCTGTTTCTTCACTGCAAGTTGAGGCCTCAAGTACTGCTGTTCCATTACTGCAAGTAGAGGCCCCAAGTACTGCTGTTCTTTTACTGCAAGTGGAGGCCTCAAGTACTGCTGTTCCATTACTACGAGTGGAGGCCTCAAGTACTGCTGTTCCATTACTACAAGTTGAGGCCTCAAGTACTGCTGTTCCATTACTACAAGAGGAGGTCTCAAGTACTGCTGTTCCGTTACTACAAGTGGAGGCCACAAGTACTGCTGTTCCATTACTACAAGTGGAGGCTGCAAGTACTGCTGTTCCATTACTACAAGTGGAGGCCACAAGTACTGCTGTTCCATTACTATAAGTGGAGGCCTCAAGTACTGCTGTTCCATTAGCAAAAGCGGAGGCTGCAAGTACTGCTGTTCCATTACTACAAGAGGAGGCCTCAAGTACTGCTGTTCCATTACTACAAGTGGAGGCCTCAAATCCTGCTGTTCCATTACTACAATTAGAGGCCGCAAATACTGCTGTTCTTTTACTACAAGTGGAGGCCGCAAGTACTGCTGTTCCATTACTATAAGTGGAGGCCTCAAGTACTGCTGTTCCATTACTACTAGTGTAGGCCTCAAGTACTGCTGTTCTAATACTACAAGTGGAGGCCTCAAGTACTGCTGTTTCATTACTACAAGTGGAGGCTGCAAGTACTGCTACTCCTTTTCTACAAATGGAGGCCTCAAGTACTGCTGTTCATTTACTACAAGTGGACGCCACAATTACTGCTGTTCCATTACTACAAGTGAAGGCCGCAAGTACTGCTGTTCCATTACTACAAGTGGAGGCCTCAAGTACTGCTAGTCCATTACTACAAGAGGAGGACGCAGGTGCTGCTGTTCCAAGTACTGCTGTTCCATTACTACAAGTGGAGGCCATAAGTACTGTTGTTCCAATTGCTGCTGTTCCATTACTACAAGTGGAGGCCTCAAGTACTGCTGTTCCCTTACTACAAGTGGAGGTCACACGTACTGCTGTTCCATAACTACAAAATAAGGCCTCAAGTACTGCTGTTCCATTACTAGAAGAGGAGGCCTCAAGTACTGCTGTTTCTTTACTGCAAGTGGAGGCCTCAAGTACAGCTGTTTCATTACTACAAGTGGAGGCCTCAAGTACAGCTGTCCCTTACTGCAAGTGGAGGCCGTAAGTACTGCTGTTCCATTACTGCAAGTGGAGGCCGCAAGTACTGCTGTTCCATTACTACAAGTGGAGGCTGCAATTACTGCTGTTCCTTTACTACAAGTGAAGGCCTCAAGAACTGCTGTTTCATTACTACAAGTGGAGGCCACAAGTAGTGCTGTTCCCTTACTACAAGTGGAGGCCCTAAGTACTGCTGTTCCATTACTACAAGACGAGGCCTCAAGTACTGCATTCCATTTCGACAAGTGCAGGCCACAAGTACTGCTGTTCCATTACTACAAGTGGAGGCTGCAATTACTGCTGTTCCTTTACTACAAGTGAAGGCCTCAAGAACTGCTGTTCCATTACTACTAGTGTAGGCCTCAAGTACTGCTGTTCTAATACTACAAGTGGAGGCCTCAAGTACTGCTGTTTCATTACTACAAGTGGAGGCTGCAAGTACTGCTACTCCTTTTCTACAAATGGAGGCCTCAAGTACTGCTGTTCATTTACTACAAGTGGACGCCACAATTACTGCTGTTCCATTACTACAAGTGAAGGCCGCAAGTACTGCTGTTCCATTACTACAAGTGGAGGCCTCAAGTACTGCTAGTCCATTACTACAAGAGGAGGACGCAGGTGCTGCTGTTCCAAGTACTGCTGTTCCATTACTACAAGTGGAGGCCATAAGTACTGTTGTTCCAATTGCTGCTGTTCCATTACTACAAGTGGAGGCCTCAAGTACTGCTGTTCCCTTACTACAAGTGGAGGTCACACGTACTGCTGTTCCATAACTACAAAATAAGGCCTCAAGTACTGCTGTTCCATTACTAGAAGAGGAGGCCTCAAGTACTGCTGTTTCTTTACTGCAAGTGGAGGCCTCAAGTACTGCTGTTCCATTACTACAAGTGGAGGCCTCAAGTACAGCTGTCCCTTACTGCAAGTGGAGGCCGTACGTACTGCTGTTCCATTACTGCAAGTGGAGGCCGCAAGTACTGCTGTTCCATTACTACAAGTGGAGGCTGCAATTACTGCTGTTCCTTTACTACAAGTGAAGGCCTCAAGAACTGCTGTTTCATTACTACAAGTGGAGGCCACAAGTAGTGCTGTTCCCTTACTACAAGTGGAGGCCCTAAGTACTGCTGTTCCATTACTACAAGACGAGGCCTCAAGTACTGCATTCCATTTCGACAAGTGCAGGCCACAAGTACTGCTGTTCCATTACTACAAGTGGAGGCTGCAATTACTGCTGTTCCTTTACTACAAGTGAAGGCCTCAAGAACTGCTGTTTCATTACTACAAGTGGAGGCCACAAGTAGTGCTGTTCCCTTACTACAAGTGAAGGCCCTAAGTACTGCTGTTCCATTACTACAAGACGAGGCCTCAAGTACTGCATTCCATTTCGACAAGTGCAGGCCACAAGTACTGCTGTTCCATTACTACAAGTGGAGGCCTCAAGTACTGCTGTTATATTACTACAAGTGGAGGCCGCAAGTACTGCTGTTCCTTTACTACAAGTGGAGGCCTCAAGTAATGCTGTTCCATTACTTCAAGTGGAGGCCGCAAGTACTGCTGTTCCATTACTATAGGTGGAGGTCTCAAGTACTGCTGTTTCATTACTACAAGTGTAGGCCTCAAGTTCTGCTGTTCCATTACTACAAGTGGAGGCCTCAAGTACTGCTGTTCCATTACCACAACTGGAGGCTGCAAGTACTGCTGTTCCTTTTCTAAAAATGGAGGCCTCAAGTACTGCTGTTCATTTACTACAAGTGGAGGCCGCAAGTACTGCTCTTCCATTACTACAAGTGGAGGCCGCAAGTTCTGCTGTTCCATTACCACAAGTGGAGGCCGCAAGTACTGCTGTTCCTTTGCTACAAATAGAGGTCTCAAGTACTGCTGTTCATTTACTACATTTGGAGGCTGCAAGTACTGCTTTTCCATTACTACAAGTGGAAGCCACAAGTACTGCTGTTCCAAGAACAGCTGTTCCATTACTACAAGTGGAGACCAAAAGTGCTGCGGTTCCAAGTACGGCTGTTCCATTACTACAAGTGGAGGCCATAAGTACTGCTGTTCCAAGTGCTGCTGTTCCATTTCTACAAGTGGAGGCCTCAAGTACTGCTGTTCCATTACTACAAGAGGAGGCCTCAAGTACTGCTGTTCCATTACTACAAGAGGAGGCCTCAAGTACTGCTGTTCAATTACTACAAGTGGAGGCCACACGTACTGCTGTTCCAAAAGCTACAAGATAAGGCCTCAAGTACTGCTCTTCCATTACTACAAGAGGAGGACTCAAGTACTACCGTTACTTTACTACAAGTGGAGGCCTCAAGTACTGCTGTTCCATTACTACAAGTGGAGGCCTCAAGTACAGCTGTTCCATTACTGCAAGTGGAGGCCGCAAGTACTGCTGTTCCATTACTGCAAGTGGAGGCCGCAAGTACTGCTGTTCCATTAGTACAAGTGGAGGCCTCAACTACTGCTCTTCCATTACTACAAGTGGAGGCTGCAATTACTGCTGTTCCTTTACTACAAGTGGAGGCCTCAAGAACTGCTGTTCCATTACTACAAGTGGAGGACTCAAGTGCTGCTGTTCCATTACTGCAAATGGAGGCCGCAAGTACTTATGCTCCTTTACTGCAAGTGGAAGCCTCAAGTACTGCTGTTCCATTACTGTAAGTGGAGGCCGCAAGTACTGCTGTTTCATTACTACAAGTGGAGGCCTCAAGTACTGCTGTTCCATTACTACAAGTGGAGGCTGCATGTACAGATGATCCATTACTTCAAGAGGAAGTCTCAAGTACTGCTGTTCCAATACTACAAGTGGAGACCGCAAGTACTGCTGTTCTATTACTACAAGTGGAGGCCGCAAGTACTGCTGTTCCAAGTACTACTATTCTATTACTACAAGTGGGGGCAGCAAGTACTGCTGTTCCATTACTATCAGTGGAGGCCTCAAGTACTGCTTTTCCATTACTACAAGTGGAGGCCTCAACTACTGCTGTTCCATTACCACAAGTGGAGGCTGCAAGTACTGCTGTTCCTTTACTACAAATGGAGGCCTCAAGTACTGCTGTTCATTTACTTCAAGTGGAGGCCGCAAGTACGGCTGTTCCATTACTATAAGTGGAGGCCACAAGTACTGCTGTTCCATTACTACAAGTGGAGGCCTCAAGTACTGCTGTAGCATTACTGTAAGTGAAGGCCGCTGGTACTGCTGTTCCATTACTACAAGTGGAGGCTGCATGTGCTGCTGTTCCATTACTACAAGTGGAGGCCACAAGTACTGCTGTTCCAAGTACTGCTGTTCCATTACTACAAGTGGAGGCCGCAAGTACTGCTGTTCCATTACTACAAGTGGAGGCTGCAAGTACTGCTGTTCCTTTACTACTAGTGGAGGCCTCAAGTACTGCTGTTCCATTACTACAAGTGGAGGCCTCAAGTACTGCTGTTCCATTACTACAAGTTGAGGACTCAAGTACTGCTGTTCCATTACTACAAGAGGAGGTCTCAAGTACTGCTGTTCCATTACTACAAGAGGAGGCCGCAAGTACTGCTGTTCCATTACTACAAGTGGAGGCTGCAAGTACTGCTGTTTCTTCACTGCAAGTTGAGGCCTCAAGTACTGCTGTTCCATTACTGCCAGTGGAGGCCCCAAGTACTGCTGTTCTTTTACTGCAAGTGGAGGCCTCAAGTACTGCTGTTCCATTACTACGAGTGGAGGCCTCAAGTACTGCTGTTCCATTACTACAAGTTGAGGCCTCAAGTACTGCTGTTCCATTACTACAAGAGGAGGTCTCAAGTACTGCTGTTCCGTTACTACAAGTGGAGGCCACAAGTACTGCTGTTCCATTACTACAAGTGGAGGCTGCAAGTACTGCTGTTCCATTACTACAAGTGGAGGCCACAAGTACTGTTGTTCCATTACTATAAGTGGAGGCCTCAAGTACTGCTGTTCCATTAGCAAAAGCGGAGGCTGCAAGTACTGCTGTTCCATTACTACAAGAGGAGGCCTCAAGTACTGCTGTTCCATTACTACAAGTGGAGGCCTCAAATCCTGCTGTTCCATTACTACAATTAGAGGCCGCAAATACTGCTGTTCTTTTACTACAAGTGGAGGCCGCAAGTACTGCTGTTCCATTACTACAAGTGGAGGCCGCAAGTACTGCTGTTCCAAGTACTACTATTCCATTACTACAAGTGGAGGCCTCAAGTACTGCTGTTCCATTACTACAAGTGGAGGCCTCAAGAACTGCTGTTCCATTACTACAAGTGGAGGACTCAAGTGCTGCTGTTCCATTACTGCAAGTGGAGGCCGCAAGCACTTATGTTCCATTACTACAAGTGGAGGCCTCAAGTACTGCTGTTCCATTACTACAAGTAGAGGCTGCAAGTACTGCTGTTCCATTACTACAAGATGAAGTCTCAAGTACTGCTGTTCCATTACTACAAGTGGAGGCCGCAAGTACTGCTGTTCCATTACTGCAAGTGGAGGCCGCAAGTACTGCTGTTCCAAGTACTGCTGTTCCATTACTACAAGTGGAGGCCGCAAGTACTGCTGTTCCATTACTACAAGTGGAGGCTGCAAGTACTGCTGTTCCTTTACTACTAGTGGAGGCCTCAAGTGCTGCTGTTTCATTCCTTCAAGTGGAGGCCTCACGTACTGCTGTTTCTTTACTGCAAGTTGAGGCCTCAAGTACTGCTGTTCCATTACTGCAAGTGGAGGCCCTAAGTACTGCTGTTCCATTACTACAAGTGGAGGCCTCAAGTACTGCTGTTCCATTACTACAAGTGGAGGCTGCAAGTACTGCTGTTCCATTACTACAAGTGGAGGTTGCAAATACTGCTGTTCCTTTACTACTAGTGGAGGCCTCAAGTACTGCTGTTTCATTCCTTCAAGTGGAGGCCTCACGTACTGCTGTTTCTTTACTGCAAGTTGAGGCCTCCAGTACTGCTGTTCCATTACTGCAAGTGGAGGCCCCAAGTACTGCTGTTCTTTTACTACAAGTGAAGGCCTCAAGTACTGCTGTTCCATTACTACAAGTGGAGGCCTCAAGTACTGCTGTTCCATTACTACAAGTTGAGGACTTAAGTACTGCTGTTCCATTACTACAAGAGGAGGTCTCAAGTAAAGCTGTTCCATTACTACAAGTGGAAGCCGCAAGTACTGCTGTTCCATTACTACAAGTGGAGGCTGCAAGTACTGCTGTTCAAAGTACTGCTATTCCATTACTAAAAGTGGAGGCTGCAAGTTCTTCTGTTCCATTACCACAAGTGGAGGCTGCAAGTACTGCTGTTCCTTTACTACAAATGGAGGCCTCAAGTACTGCTGTTCATTTACTTCAAGTGGAGGCCGCAAGTACTGCTGTTCCATTACTACAAGTGGAGGCCACAAGTACTGCTGTTCCATTACTATAAGTGGAGGCCTCAAGTACTGCTGTTCCATTAGCAAAAGCGGAGGCTGCAAGTACTGCTGTTCCATTACTACAAGAGGAGGCCTCAAGTACTGCTGTTCCATTACTACAAGTGGAGGCCTCAAATCCTGCTGTTCCATTACTACAAGTGGAGGCCGCAAATACTGCTGTTCCTTTACTACAAGTGGAGGCCGCAAGTACTGCTGTTCCATTACTACAAGTGGAGGCTGCAAGTACTGCTGTTCCAAGTACTACTATTCCATTACTACAAGTGGAGGCTGCAAGTACTGCTGTTCCATTACTACAAGTGGAGGCCGCAAGTACTGATGTTCCATTAATACAAGTGGAGGCCGCAAGTGCTGCTGTTCCAAGTACTGCTATTCCATTACTACAAGTGGAGGCCACAAGTACTGCTGTTCCAATACTACAAGTGGAGGCCTCAAGAACTGCTGTTCCATTACAACAAGTGGAGGATTCAAGTGCTGCTGTTCCATTACTGCAAGTGGAGGCCGCAAGTACTGATGTTCCATTACTACAAGTGGAGGCCTCAAGTACTGCTGTTCCATTACTACAAGTAGAGGCTGCAAGTACTGCTGTTCCATTACTACAAGAGGAAGTCTCAAGTACTGCTGTTCCATTACTACAAGTGGAGGCCGCAAGTACTGCTGTTCCATTACTACAAGTGGAGGCCTCAAGTACTGCTGTTCCAAGCACTACTATTCCATTACTACAAGTGGAGGCTGCAAGTACTGCTGTTTCATTACTGCAAGTGGAGGCCGCAAGTACTGCTGTTCCATTACTATAAGTGGAGGCCTCAAGTACTGCTGTTCCATTACTACAAGTGTAGGCCTCAAGTACTGCTGTTCCATTACTGCAAGTGGAGGCCTCAAGTACTGCTGTTCCATTACCACAAGTGGAGGCTGCAAATACTGCTGTTCCTTTTTTACAAATGGAGGCCTCAAGTACTGCTGTTCATTTACTTCAAGTGGAGGCCGCAAGTACTGCTGTTCCATTACTACAAGTGGAGGCCACAAGTACTGCTGTTTCATCACTAAAAGTGGAGGCCACAAGTACTTCTGTTCCATTACCACAAGTGGAGGCTGCAAGTACTGCTGTTCCTTTACTACAAATGGAGGCCTCAAGTACTGCAGTTCATTTACTTCAAGTGGAAGCCGCAAGTACTGCTGTTCCGTTACTACAAGTGGAGGCCACAAGTACTGCTGTTCCATTACTATAAGTGGAGGCCTTAAGTACTGCTGTTCCATTAGCAAAAGCGGAGGCTGCAAGTACTGCTGTTCCATTACTACAAGAGGAGGCCTCAAGTACTGCTGTTCCATTACTACAAGAGGAGGCCTCAAGTACTACTGTTACTTTACTACAAGTGGAGGCCTCAAGTACTGCTGTTCCATTACTACAAGTGGAGGCCTCAAGTACAGCTGTTCCATTACTGCAAGTGGAGGCCGCAAGTACTGCTGTTCCATTAGTACAAGTGGAGGCCTCAACTACTGCTCTTTCATTACTACAAGTGGAGGCTGCAATTACTGCTGTTCCTTTACTACAAGTGGAGGCCTCAAGAACTGCTGTTCCATTACTACAAGTGGAGGACTCAAGTGCTGCTGTTCCATTACTACAAGTGGAGGCCTCAAGTACTGCTGTTCCATTACTACAAGTGGAGGCTGCATGTACAGATGATCTATTACTTCAAGAGGAAGTCTCAAGTACTGCTGTTCCAATACTACAAGTGGAGACCGCAAGTACTGCTGTTCTATTACTACAAATGGAGGCCGCAAGTACTGCTGTTCCAAGTACTACTATTCTATTACTACAAGTGGAGGCGGCAAGTACTGCTGTTCCATTACTATCAGTGGAGGCCTCAAGTACTGCTGTTCCATTACTACAAGTGGAGGCCTCAAGTACTGCTGTTCCATTACTACAAGTGGAGGCTGCATGTACAGATGATCTATTACTTCAAGAGGAAGTCTCAAGTACTGCTGTTCCAATACTACAAGTGGAGACCGCAAGTACTGCTGTTCTATTACTACAAGTGGAGGCCGCAAGTACTGCTGTTCCAAGTACTACTATTCTATTACTACAAGTGGAGGGGGCAAGTACTGCTGTTCCATTACTATCAGTGGAGGCCTCAAGTACTGCTGTTCCATTACTACAAGTGGAGGCCTCAAGTACTGCTGTTCCATTACCACAAGTGGAGGCTGCAAGTACTGCTGTTCCTTTACTTCAAGTGGAGGCCGCAAGTACGGCTGTTCCATTTCTACAAGTGGAGGCCACAAGTACTGCTGTTCCATTACTACAAGTGGAGGCCTCAAGTACTGCTGTAGCATTACTGCAAGTGGAGGCTGCAGGTACTGCTGTTCCATTACTACAAGTGGAGGCTGCATGTGCTGCTGTTCCATTACTACAAGTACAAGTGGAGGCCACAAGTACTGCTGTTCCAAAGTACTGCTGTTCCATTACAACAAGTGGAGGCCGCTAGTACTGCTGTTCCATTACTCCAAGTGGAGGCTGCAAGTACTGCTGTTCCTTTACTACTAGTGGAGGCCTCAAGTACTGCTGTTCCATTACTACAAGTGGAGGCCTCAAGTACTGCTGTTCCATTACTACAAGTGGAGGCTGCATGTGCTGCTGTTCCATTACTACAAGTGGAGGCCACAAGTACTGCTGTTCCAAGTACTGCTGTTCCATTACAACAAGTGGAGGCCGCAAGTACTGCTGTTCCATTACTCCAAGTGGAGGCTGCAAGTACTGCTGTTCCTTTACTACTAGTGGAGGCCTCAAGTACTGCTGTTCCATTACTACAAGTGGAGGCCTCAAGTACTGCTGTTCCATTACTACAAGTTGAGGACTCAAGTACTGCTGTTCCATTACTACAAGAGGAGGTCTCAAGTACTGCTGTTTCTTCACTGCAAGTTGAGGCCTCAAGTACTGCTGTTCTTTTACTGCAAGTGGAGGCCCCAAGTACTGCTGTTCTTTTACTGCAAGTGGAGGCCTCAAGTACTGCTGTTCCATTACTACGAGTGGAGGCCTCAAGTACTGCTGTTCCATTACTACAAGTTGAGGCCTCAAGTACTGCTGTTCCATTACTACAAGAGGAGGTCTCAAGTACTGCTGTTCCATTACTACAAGTGGAGGCCGCAAGTACTGCTGTTCCATTACTGCAAGTGGAGGCTGCAAGAACTGCTGTTCCATTACTACAAGTGGAGGCCACAAGTACTGCTGTTCCATTACTATAAGTGGAGGCCTCAAGTACTGCTGTTCCATTAGCAAAAGCGGAGGCTGCAAGTACTGCTGTTCCCTTACTACAAGAGGAGGCCTCAAGTACTGCTGTTCCATTACTACAAGTGGAGGCCTCAAATCCTGCTGTTCCATTACTACAAGTGGAGGCCGCAAATACTGCTGTTCCTTTACTACAAGTGGAGGCCGCAAGTACTGCTGTTCCATTACTACAAGTGGAGGCCGCAAGTACTGCTGTTCCAAGTACTACTATTCCATTACTACAAGCGGAGGCTGCAAGTACTGCTGTTCCATTACTACAAGTGGAGGCCGCAAGTGCTACAGTTTCTTTACTACAAGTGGAGGCTGCAAGTACTGCTGTTCCTTTACTACTAGTGGAGGCCTCAAGTGCTGCTGTTTCATTCCTTCAAGTGGAGGCCTCACGTACTGCTGTTTCTTTACTGCAAGTTGAGGCCTCAAGTACTGCTGTTCCATTACTGCAAGTGGAGGCCCTAAGTACTGCTGTTCCATTACTACAAGTGGAGGCCTCAAGTACTGCTGTTCCATTACTACAAGTGGAGGCCGCAAGAACTGCTGTTCCATTACTACAAGTGGAGGCTGCAAATACTGCTGTTCCTTTACTACTAGTGGAGGCCTCAAGTACTGCTGTTTCATTCCTTCAAGTGGAGGCCTCACGTACTGCTGTTTCTTTACTGCAAGTTGAGGCCTCAAGTACTGCTGTTCCATTACTGCAAGTGGAGGCCCCAAGTACTGCTGTTCTTTTACTACAAGTGGAGGCCTCAAGTACTTCTGTTCCATTACTACAAGTGGAGGCCTCAAGTACTGCTGTTCCATTACTACAAGTTGAGGGCTTAAGTACTGCTGTTCCATTACTACAAGAGGAGGTCTCAAGTACTGCTGTTCCATTACTACAAGTGGAGGCCGCAAGTACTGCTGTTCCATTACTACAAGTGGAGGCTACAAGTACTGCTGTTCAAAGTACTGCTATTCCATTACTAAAAGTGGAGGCTGCAAGTTCTTCTGTTCCATTACCACAAGTGGAGGCTGCAAGTACTGCTGTTCCTTTACTACAAATGGAGGCCTCAAGTACAGCTGTTCATTTACTTCAAGTGGAGGCCGCAAGTACTGCTGTTCCATTACTACAAGTGGAGGCCACAAGTACTGCTGTTCCATTACTATAAGTGGAGGCCTCAAGTACTGCTGTTCCATTAGCAAAAGCGGAGGCTGCAAGTACTGCTGTTCCATTACTACAAGAGGAGGCCTCAAGTACTGCTGTTCCATTACTACAAGTGGAGGCCTCAAATCCTGCTGTTCCATTACTACAAGTGGAGGCCGCAAATACTGCTGTTCCTTTACTACAAGTGGAGGCCGCAAGTACTGCTGTTCCATTACTACAAGTGGAGGCCGCAAGTACTGCTGTTCCAAGTACTACTATTCCATTACTACAAGGGGAGGCTGCAAGTACTGCTGTTCCATTACTACAAGTGGAGGCCGCAAGTACTGATGTTCCATTAATACAAGTGGAGGCCGCAAGTGCTGCTGTTCCAAGTACTGCTATTCCATTACTACAAGTGGAGGCCGCAAGTACTGATGTTCAATTACTACAAGTGGAGGCCTCAAGTACTGCTGTTCCATTACTACAAGTAGAGGCTGCAAGTACTGCTGTTCCATTACTACAAGAGGAAGTCTCAAGTACTGCTGTTCCATTACTACAAGTGGAGGCCGCAAGTACTGCTGTTCCATTACTACAAGTGGAGGCCACAAGTACTGCTGTTCCAAGTACTACTATTCCATTACTACAAGTGGAGGCTGCAAGTACTGCTGTTTCATTACTGCAAGTGGAGGCCGCAAGTACTGCTGTTCCATTACTATAAGTGGAGGCCTCAAGTACTGCTGTTCCATTACTACAAGTGTAGGCCTCAAGTACTGCTGTTCCATTACTGCAAGTGGAGGCCTCAAGTACTGCTGTTCCATTACCACAAGTGGAGGCTGCAAATACTGCTGTTCCATTACTACAAGTGGAGGCCATAAGTACTGCTGTTCCAAGTGCTGCTGTTCCCTTTCTACAAGTGGAGGCCTCAAGTACTGCTGTTCAATTACTACAAGTGGAGGCCTCAAGTACTGCTGTTCCCTTACTACAAGTGAAGGCCACACGTACTGCTGTTCCATAACTACAAGAGGAAGTCTCAAGTACTTCTGTTCCATTACTTCAAGTGGAGGCCGCAAGTACTGCTGTTCCATTACTACAAGTGGAGGCCGCAAGTACTGCTGTTCCAAGTACTGCTGTTCTATTACTACAAGTGGAGGCCGCAAGTACTGCTGTTCCATTACTACAAGTGGAGGCTGCAAGTACTGCTGTTCCTTTACTACTAGTGGAGGCATCAAGCACTGCTGTTTAATTCCTTCAAGTGGAGGCCTCATGTACTGCTGTTTCTTTACTGCAAGTTGAGGCCTCAAGTACTGCTGTTCCATTACTGCAAGTGGAGGCCCCAAGTACTGCTGTTACGTTACTGCAAGTGGAGGCCTCAAGTACTGCTGTTCCATTACTACAAGTGGAGGCCGCAAGTACTGCTGTTCCATTACTACAAGTGGAGGCTGCAAGTACTGCTGTTCCTTTACTACTAGTGGAGGCCTCAAGTACTGCTGTTTCATTCCTTCAAGTGGAGGCCTCACGTACTGCTGTTTCTTTACTGCAAGTTGAGGCCTCAAGTACTGCTGTTCCATTACTGCAAGTGGAGGCCCCAAGTACTGCTATTCTTTTACTACAAGTGGAGGCCTCAAGTACTGCTGTTCCATTACTACAAGTGGAGGCCTCAAGTACTGCTGTTCCATTACTACAAGTTGAGGACTCAAGTACTGCTGTTCCATTACTACAAGAGGAGGTCTCAAGTACTGCTGTTCCATTACTACAAGTGGAGGCTGCAAGTACTGCTGTTCAAAGTACTGCTATTCCATTACTAAAAGTGGAGGCTGCAAGTGCTTCTGTTCCATTACCACAAGTGGAGGCTGCAAGTACTGCTGTTCCTTTACTACAAATGGAGACCTCAAGTACTGCTGTTCATTAACTTCAAGTGGAGGCCGCAAGTACTGCTGTTGCATTACTACAAGTGGAGGCCACAAGTACTGCTGTTCCATTACTATAAGTGCTATAAGTGAAGGCTTCAAGTACTGCTGTTCCATTAGCAAAAGCGGAGGCTGCAAGTACTGCTGTTCCATTACTACAAGAGAAGGCCTCAAGTACTGCTGTTCCATTACTACAAGTGGAGGCCGCAAATACTGCTGTTCCTTTACTACAAGTGGAGGCTGCAAGTACTGCTATTCCATTACTACAAGTGGAGGCCGCAAGTACTGCTGTTCCAAGTACTATTATTCCATTACTACAAGTGGAGGCTGCAAGTACTACTGTTCCATTACTACAAGTGGAGTCCGCAAGTACTGATGTTCCATTAATACAAGTGGGGGCCGCAAGTGCTGCTGTTCAAAGTACTGCTATTCCATTACTACAAGTGGAGGCCACAAGTACTACAGTTTCTATACTACAAGTGGAGGCCTCAAGTACTGCTGTTCCAATACTACAAGTGGAGGCCTCAAGAACTGCTGTTCCATTACTACAAGTGGAGGATTCAAGTGCTGCTGTTCCATTACTGCAAGTGGAGGCCGCAAGTACTGATGTTCCATTACTACAAGTGGAGGCCTCAAGTACTGCTGTTCCATTACTACAAGTAGAGGCTGCAAGTACTGCTGTTCCATTACTACAAGAGGAAGTCTCAAGTACTGCTG
Organism: Lissotriton vulgaris; assembly: GCF_964263255.1. Lineage (NCBI taxonomy): Eukaryota > Metazoa > Chordata > Amphibia > Caudata > Salamandridae > Lissotriton > Lissotriton vulgaris. The sequence goes on along the minus strand of NC_141687.1, from coordinate 25,057,829 downwards.
TTCCATTACTACAAGTGGAGGCCGCAAGTACTGCTGTTCCATTACTACAAGTGGAGGCCGCAAGTACTGCTGTTCCAAGTACTACTATTCCATTACTACAAGTGGATGCTGCAAGTACTGCTGTTCCAATACTACAAGTGGAGGCCTCAAGAACTGCTGTTCCATTACTACAAGTGGAGGATTCAAGTGCTGCTGTTCCATTACTGCAAGTGGAGGCCGCAAGTACTGATGTTCCATTACTACAAGTGGAGGCCTCAAGTACTGCTGTTCCATTACTACAAGTAGAGGCTGCAAGTACTGCTGTTCCATTACTACAAGAGGAAGTCTCAAGTACTGCTGTTCCATTACTACAAGTGGAGGCCGCAAGTACTGCTGTTCCATTACTACAAGTGGAGGCCGCAAGGACTGCTGTTCCAAGTACTACTATTCCATTACTACAAGTGGAGGCTGCAAGTACTGCTGTTTCATTACTGCAAGTGGCGTCGCAAGTACTGCTGTTCCATTACTATAAGTGGAGGCCTCAAGTACTGCTGTTCCATTACTACAAGTGTAGGCCTCAAGTACTGCTGTTCCATTACTGCAAGTGGAGGCCTCAAGTACTGCTGTTCTATTACCACAACTGGAGGCTGCAAATACTGCTGTTCCTTTTCTACAAATGGAGGCCTCAAGTACTGCTGTTCCATTATTAAAAGTGAAGGCCACAAGTACTTCTGTTCCATTACCACAAGTGGAGGCTGCAAGTACTGCTGTTCCTTTACTACAAATGGAGGCCTCAAGTACTGCTGTTCATTTACTTCAAGTGGAAGCCGCAAGTACTGCTGTTCCATTACTACAAGTGGAGGCCACAAGTACTGCTGTTCCATTACTATAAGTGGAGGCCTCAAGTACTGCTGTTCCATTAGCAAAAGCGGAGGCTGCAAGTACTGCTGTTCCATTACTACAAGAGGAGGCCTCAAGTACTGCTGTTCCATTACTACAAGTGGAGGCCTCAAATCCTGCTGTTCCATTACTTCAAGTGGAGGCCGCAAATACTGCTGTTCCTTTTCTACAAGTGGAGGCCGCAAGTACTGCTGTTCCATTACTACAAGTGGAGGCCGCAAGTACTGCTGTTCCAAGTACTACTATTCCATTACTACAAGTGGAGGCTGCAAGTACTGCTGTTCCATTACTACAAGTGGAGGCCGCAAGTACTGATGTTCCATTAATACAAGTGGAGGCCGCAAGTGCTGCTGTTCCAAGTACTGCTATTCCATTACTACAAGTGGAGGCCACAAGTACTACAGTTTCTTTACCACAAGTGGAGGCCTCAAGTACTGCTGTTCCATTACTACAAGTGGAGGCCGCAAGTACTGCTGTTCCAAGTACTACTATTCCATTACTACAAGTGGAGGCTGCAAGTACTGCTGTTTCATTACTGCAAATGGAGGCCGCAAGTACTGTTGTTCCATTACTATAAGTGGAGGCCTCAAGTACTGCTGTTCCATTACTACAAGTGTAGGCCTCAAGTACTGCTGTTCCATTACTGCAAGTGGAGGCCTCAAGTACTGCTGTTCCATTACCACAAGTGGAGGCTGCAAATACTGCTGTTCCTTTTCTACAAATGGAGGCCTCAAGTACTGCTGTTCATTTACTTCAAGTGGAGGCCGCAAGTACTGCTGTTCCATTACTACAAGTGGAGGCCACAAGTACTGCTGTTCCATTACTAAAAGTGGAGGCCACAAGTACTTCTGTTCCATTACCACAAGTGGAGGCTGCAAGTACTGCTGTTCCTTTACTACAAATGGAGGCCTCAAGTACTGCTGTTCATTTACTTCAAGTGGAAGCCGCAAGTACTGCTGTTCCGTTACTACAAGTGGAGGCCACAAGTACTGCTGTTCCATTACTATAAGTGGAGGCCTCAAGTACTGCTGTTCCATTAGCAAAAGCGGAGGCTGCAAGTACTGCTGTTCCATTACTACAAGAGGAGGCCTCAAGTACTGCTGTTCCATTACTACAAGTAGAGGCCTCAAATCCTGCTGTTCCATTACCACAAGTGGAGGCCACAAATACTGCTGTTCCTTTACTACAAGTGGAGGCCGCAAGTACTGCTGTTCCATTACTACAAGTGGAGGCCGCAAGTACTGCTGCTCCAAGTACTACTATTCCATTACTACAAGTGGAGGCTGCAAGTACTGCTGTTCCATTACTACAAGTGGAGGCCGCAATTACTGATGTTCCATTAATACAAGTGGAGGCCGCAAGTGCTGCTGTTCCAAGTACTGCTATTCCATTACTACAAGTGGAGGCCACAAGTACTACAGTTTCTTTACTACAAGTGGAGGCCTCAAGTACTGCTGTTCCATTACTACAAGTGGAGGCCTCAAGAACTGCTGTTCCATTACCACAAGTGGAGGACTCAAGTGCTACTGTTCCATTACTGCAAGTGGAGGCCGCAAGTACTGATGTTCCATTACTACAAGTGGAGGCGTCAAGTACTGCTGTTCCATTACTACAAGTAGAGGCTGCAAGTACTGCTGTTCCATTACTACAAGAGGAAGTCTCAAGTACTGCTGTTCCATTACTACAAGTGGAGGCCACAAGTACCGCTGTTCAATTACTACAAGTGGAGGCCGCAAGTACTGCTGTTCCAAGTACTACTATTCCATTACTACAAGTGGAGGGTGCAAGTACTGCTGTTTCATTACTGCAAGTGGAGGCCGCAAGTACTGCTGTTCCATTACTATAAGTGAAGGCCTCAAGTACTGCTGATCCATTACTACAAGTGTAGGCCTCAAGTACTGCTGTTCCATTACTGCAAGTGGAGGCCTCAAGTACTGTTGTTCCATTACCACAAGTGGAGGCTGCAAGTACTGCTGTTCCTTTTCTACAAATGGAGGCCTCAAGTACTGCTGTTCATTTATTACAAGTAGAGGCCGCAAGTACTGCTTTTCCATTACTACAAGTGGAGGCCGCAAGTTCTGCTGTTCCATTACTACGAGTGGAGGCCGCAAGTACGGCTGTTCCATTACCACAAGTGGAGGCCGCAAGTACTGCTGTTCCTTTGCTACAAATGGAGGTCTCAAGTACTTCTGTTCATTTACTACAATTGGAGGCCGCAAGTACTGGTACTGCTTTTCCATTAATACAAGTGGAAGCCGCAAGTACTGCTGTTCCATTACTACAATTGGAGGCCGCAAGTGCTGCTGTTCCAAGTACTGCTGTTCCATTACTACAAGTGGAGGCCATAAGTACTGCTGTTCCAAGTGCTGCTGTTCCATTACTACAAGTGGAGGCCTCAAGTACTGCTGTTCCATTACTACAAGTAGAGGCCACAAGTACTGCTGTTTCAAAACTACAAGTGGAGGCCTCAAGTACTGCTGTTCCATTACTACAAGTGGAGGCCGCAAGTACTGCTGTTCCATTACTACAAGTGGAGGCTGCAAATACTGCTGTTCCTTTACTACTAGTGGAAGCCTCAAGTACTGCTGTTTCATTCCTTCAAGTGGAGGCCTCACGTACTGCTGTTTCTTTACTGCAAGTTGAGGCCTCCAGTACTGCTGTTCCATTACTGCAAGTGGAGGCCCCAAGTACTGCTGTTCTTTTACTACAAGTGGAGGCCTCAAGTACTGCTGTTCCATTACTACAAGTGGAGGCCTCATGTACTGCTGTTCCATTACTACAAGTTGAGGACTTAAGTACTGCTGTTCCATTACTACAAGAGGAGGTCTCAAGTACTGCTGTTCCATTACTACAAGTGGAGGCCGCAAGTACTGCTGTTCCATTACTACAAGTGGAGGCTGCAAGTACTGCTGTTCAAAGTACTGCTATTCCATTACTAAAAGTGGAGGCTGCAAGTTCTTCTGTTCCATTATCACAAGTGGAGGCTGCAAGTACTGCTGTTCCTTTACTACAAATGGAGGCCTCAAGTACTGCTGTTCATTTACTTCAAGTGGAGGCCGCAAGTACTGCTGTTCCATTACTACAAGTGGAGGCCACAAGTACTGCTGTTCCATTACTATAAGTGGAGGCCTCAAGTACTGCTGTTCCATTAGCAAAAGCGGAGGCTGCAAGTACTGCTGTTCCATTACTACAAGAGGAGGCCTCAAGTACTGCTGTTCCATTACTACAAGTGGAGGCCTCAAATCCTGCTGTTCCATTACTACAAGTGGAGGCCACAAATACTGCTGTTCCTTTACTACAAGTGGAGGGCGCAAGTACTGCTGTTCCATTACTACAAGTGGAGGCTGCAAGTACTGCTGTTCCAAGTACTACTATTCCATTACTACAAGTGGAGGCTGCAAGTACTGCTGTTCCATTACTACAAGTGGAGGCCGCAAGTACTGATGTTCCATTAATACAAGTGGAGGCCGCAAGTGCTGCTGTTCCAAGTACTGCTATTCCATTACTACAAGTGGAGGCCACAAGTACTGCTGTTCCAATACTACAAGTGGAGGCCTCAAGAACTGCTGTTCCATTACAACAAGTGGAGGATTCAAGTGCTGCTGTTCCATTACTGCAAGTGGAGGCCGAAAGTACTGATGTTCCATTACTACAAGTGGAGGCCTCAAGTACTGCTGTTCCATTACTACAAGTAGAGGCTGCAAGTACTGCTGTTCCATTACTACAAGAGGAAGTCTCAAGTACTGCTGTTCCATTACTACAAGTGGAGGCCGCAAGTACTGCTGTTCCATTACTACAAGTGGAGGCCGCAAGTACTGCTGTTCCAAGCACTACTATTCCATTACTACAAGTGGAGGCTGCAAGTACTGCTGTTTCATTACTGCAAGTGGAGGCCGCAAGTACTGCTGTTCCATTACTATAAGTGGAGGCCTCAAGTACTGCTGTTCCATTACTACAAGTGTAGGCCTCAAGTACTGCTGTTCCATTACTGCAAGTGGAGGCCTCAAGTACTGCTGTTCCATTACCACAAGTGGAGGCTGCAAATACTGCTGTTCCTTTTCTACAAATGGAGGCCACAAGTACTGCTGTTCATTTACTTCAAGTGGAGGCTGCAAGTACTGCTGTTCCATTACTACAAGTGGAGGCCACAAGTACTGCTGTTTCATTACTAAAAGTGGAGGCCACAAGTACTTCTGTTCCATTACCACAAGTGGAGGCTGCAAGTACTGCTGTTCCTTTACTACAAATGGAGGCCTCAAGTACTGCTGTTCATTTACTTCAAGTGGAAGCCGCAAGTACTGCTGTTCCGTTACTACAAGTGGAGGCCACAAGTACTGCTGTTCCATTACTATAAGTGGAGGCCTTAAGTACTGCTGTTCCATTAGCAAAAGCGGAGGCTGCAAGTACTGCTGTTCCATTACTACAAGAGGAGGCCTCAAGTACTGCTTTTCCATTACTACAAGAGGAGGCCTCAAGTACTACTGTTACTTTACTACAAGTGGAGGCCTCAAGTACTGGTGTTCCATTACTACAAGTGGAGGCCTCAAGTACAGCTGTTCCATTACTGCAAGTGGAGGCCGCAAGTACTGCTGTTCCATTACTGCAAGTGGAGGCCGCAAGTACTGCTGTTCCATTAGTACAAGTGGAGGCCTCAAGTACTGCTGTTCCATTACTACAAGTGGAGGCCGCAAGTACTGCTGTTCCATTACTACAAGTGGAGGCTGCAAGTACTGCTGTTCAAAGTACTGCTATTCCATTACTAAAAGTGGAGGCTGCAAGTTCTTCTGTTCCATTATCACAAGTGGAGGCTGCAAGTACTGCTGTTCCTTTACTACAAATGGAGGCCTCAAGTACTGCTGTTCATTTACTTCAAGTGGAGGCCGCAAGTACTGCTGTTCCATTACTACAAGTGGAGGCCACAAGTACTGCTGTTCCATTACTATAAGTGGAGGCCTCAAGTACTGCTGTTCCATTAGCAAAAGCGGAGGCTGCAAGTACTGCTGTTCCATTACTACAAGAGGAGGCCTCAAGTACTGCTGTTCCATTACTACAAGTGGAGGCCTCAAATCCTGCTGTTCCATTACTACAAGTGGAGGCCACAAATACTGCTGTTCCTTTACTACAAGTGGAGGGCGCAAGTACTGCTGTTCCATTACTACAAGTGGAGGCTGCAAGTACTGCTGTTCCAAGTACTACTATTCCATTACTACAAGTGGAGGCTGCAAGTACTGCTGTTCCATTACTACAAGTGGAGGCCGCAAGTACTGATGTTCCATTAATACAAGTGGAGGCCGCAAGTGCTGCTGTTCCAAGTACTGCTATTCCATTACTACAAGTGGAGGCCACAAGTACTGCTGTTCCAATACTACAAGTGGAGGCCTCAAGAACTGCTGTTCCATTACAACAAGTGGAGGATTCAAGTGCTGCTGTTCCATTACTGCAAGTGGAGGCCGCAAGTACTGATGTTCCATTACTACAAGTGGAGGCCTCAAGTACTGCTGTTCCATTACTACAAGTAGAGGCTGCAAGTACTGCTGTTCCATTACTACAAGAGGAAGTCTCAAGTACTGCTGTTCCATTACTACAAGTGGAGGCCGCAAGTACTGCTGTTCCATTACTACAAGTGGAGGCCGCAAGTACTGCTGTTCCAAGCACTACTATTCCATTACTACAAGTGGAGGCTGCAAGTACTGCTGTTCCATTACTGCAAGTGGAGGCCGCAAGTACTGCTGTTCCATTAGTACAAGTGGAGGCCTCAACTACTGCTCTTCCATTACTACAAGTGGAGGCTGCAATTACTGCTGTTCCTTTACTACAAGTGGAGGCCTCAAGAACTGCTGTTCCATTACTACAAGTGGAGGACTCAAGTGCTGCTGTTCCATTACTGCAAGTGGAGGACGCAAGTACTTATGCTCCTTTACTGCAAGTGGAAGCCTCAAGTACTGCTGTTCCATTACTGTAAGTGGAGGCCGCAAGTACTGCTGTTCCATTACTACAAGTGGAGGCCTCAAGTACTGCTGTTCCATTACTACAAGTGGAGGCTGCAAGTACTGCTGTTCCTTTACTACAAATGGAGGCCTCAAGTACTGCTGTTCATTTACTTCAAGTGGAGGCTGCAAGTACTGCTGTTCCATTACTACAAGTGGACGCCACAAGTACTGCTGTTTCATTACTAAAAGTGGAGGCCACAAGTACTTCTGTTCCATTACCACAAGTGGAGGCTGCAAGTACTGCTGTTCCTTTACTACAAATGGAGGCCTCAAGTACTGCTGTTCATTTACTTCAAGTGGAAGCCGCAAGTACTGCTGTTCCGTTACTACAAGTGGAGGCCACAAGTACTGCTGTTCCATTACTATAAGTGGAGGCCTTAAGTACTGCTGTTCCATTAGCAAAAGCGGAGGCTGCAAGTACTGCTGTTCCATTACTACAAGAGGAGGCCTCAAGTACTGCTGTTCCATTACTACAAGAGGAGGCCTCAAGTACTACTGTTACTTTACTACAAGTGGAGGCCTCAAGTACTGGTGTTCCATTACTACAAGTGGAGGCCTCAAGTACAGCTGTTCCATTACTGCAAGTGGAGGCCGCAAGTACTGCTGTTCCATTACTGCAAGTGGAGGCCGCAAGTACTGCTGTTCCATTAGTACAAGTGGAGGCCTCAACTACTGCTCTTCCATTACTACAAGTGGAGGCTGCAATTACTGCTGTTCCTTTACTACAAGTGGAGGCCTCAAGAACTGCTGTTCCATTACTACAAGTGGAGGACTCAAGTGCTGCTGTTCCATTACTGCAAGTGGAGGACGCAAGTACTTATGCTCCTTTACTGCAAGTGGAAGCCTCAAGTACTGCTGTTCCATTACTGTAAGTGGAGGCCGCAAGTACTGCTGTTCCATTACTACAAGTGGAGGCCTCAAGTACTGCTGTTCCATTACTACAAGTGGAGGCTGCATGTACAGATGATCTATTACTTCAAGAGGAAGTCTCAAGTACTGCTGTTCCAATACTACAAGTGGAGACCGCAAGTACTGCTGTTCTATTACTACAAGTGGAGGCCGCAAGTACTGCTGTTCCAAGTACTACTATTCTATTACTACAAGTGGAGGCGGCAAGTACTGCTGTTCCATTACTATCAGTGGAGGCCTCAAGTACTGCTGTTCCATTACTACAAGTGGAGGCCTCAAGTACTGCTGTTCCATTACCACAAGTGGAGGCTGCAAGTACTGCTGTTCCTTTACTTCAAGTGGAGGCCGCAAGTACGGCTGTTCCATTTCTACAAGTGGAGGCCACAAGTACTGCTGTTCCATTACTACAAGTGGAGGCCTCAAGTACTGCTGTAGCATTACTGCAAGTGGAGGCCGCAGGTACTGCTGTTCCATTACTACAAGTGGAGGCTGCATGTGCTGCTGTTCCATTACTACAAGTGGAGGCCACAAGTACTGCTGTTCCAAGTACTGCTGTTCCATTACAACATGTGGAGGCCGCAAGTACTGCTGTTCCATTACTCTAAGTGGAGGCTGCAAGTACTGCTGTTCCTTTACTACTAGTGGAGGCCTCAAGTACTGCTGTTCCATTACTACAAGTGGAGGCCTCAAGTACTGCTGTTCCATTACTACAAGTGGAGGCTGCATGTGCTGCTGTTCCATTACTACAAATGGAGGCCACAAGTACTGCTGTTCCAAGTACTGCTGTTCCATTACAACAAGTGGAGGCCGCAAGTACTGCTGTTCCATTACTCCAAGTGGAGGCTGCAAGTACTGCTGTTCCTTTACTACTAGTGGAGGCCTCAAGTACTGCTGTTCCATTACTACAAGTGGAGGCCTCAAGTACTGCTGTTCCATTACTACAAGTTGAGGACTCAAGAACTGCTGTTCCATTACTACAAGAGGAGGTCTCAAGTACTGCTGTTTCTTCACTGCAAGTTGAGGCCTCAAGTACTGCTGTTCTTTTACTGCAAGTGGAGGCCCCAAGTACTGCTGTTCTTTTACTGCAAGTGGAGGCCTCAAGTACTGCTGTTCCATTACTACGAGTGGAGGCCTCAAGTACTGCTGTTCCATTACTACAAGTTGAGGCCTCAAGTACTGCTGTTCCATTACTACAAGAGGAGGTCTCAAGTACTGCTGTTCCATTACTACAAGTGGAGGCCGCAAGTACTGCTGTTCCATTACTACAAGTGGAGGCTGCAAGTACTGCTGTTCCATTACTACAAGTGAAGGCCACAAGTACTGCTGTTCCATTACTATAAGTGGAGGCCTCAAGTACTGCTGTTCCATTAGCAAAAGCGGAGGCTGCAAGTACTGCTGTTCCATTACTACAAGAGGAGGCCTCAAGTACTGCTGTACCATTACTACAAGTGGAGGCCTCAAATCCTGCTGTTCCATTACTACAAGTGGAGGCCGCAAATACTGCTGTTCCTTTACTACAAGTGGAGGCCGCAAGTACTGCTGTTCCTTTACTACAAGTGGAGGCCGCAAGTACTGCTGTTCCAAGTACTACTATTCCATTACTACAAGCGGAGGCTGCAAGTACTGCTGTTCCATTACTACAAGTGGAGGCTGCAAATACTGCTGTTTCTTTACTACAAGTGGAGGCTGCAAGTACTGCTGTTCCTTTACTACTAGTGGAGGCCTCAAGTGCTGCTGTTTCATTCCTTCAAGTGGAGGCCTCACGTACTGCTGTTTCTTTACTGCAAGTTGAGGCCCCAAGTACTGCTGTTCTTTTACTACAAGTGGAGGCCTCAAGTACTTCTGTTCCATTACTACAAGTGGAGGCCTCAAGTACTGCTGTTCCATTACTACAAGTTGAGGACTTAAGTACTGCTGTTCCATTACTACAAGAGGAGGTCTCAAGTACTGATGTTCCATTACTACAAGTGGAGGCCGCAAGTACTGCTGTTCCATTACTACAAGTGGAGGCTACAAGTACTGCTGTTCAAAGTACTGCTATTCCATTACTAAAAGTGGAGGCTGCAAGTTCTTCTGTTCCATTACCACAAGTGGAGGCTGCAAGTACTGCTGTTCCTTTACTACAAATGGAGGCCTCAAGTACTGCTGTTCATTTACTTCAAGTGGAGGCCGCAAGTACTGCTGTTCCATTACTACAAGTGGAGGCCACAAGTACTGCTGTTCCATTACTATAAGTGGAGGCCTCAAGTACTGCTGTTCCATTAGCAAAAGCGGAGGCTGCAAGTACTGCTGTTCCATTACTACAAGAGGAGGCCTCAAGTACTGCTGTTCCATTACTACAAGTGGAGGCCTCAAATCCTGCTGTTCCATTACTACAAGTGGAGGCCGCAAATACTGCTGTTCCTTTACTACAAGTGGAGGCCGCAAGTACTGCTGTTCCATTACTACAAGTGGAGGCCGCAAGTACTGCTGTTCCAAGTACTGCTGTTCCATTACTACAAGTGGAGGCCGCAAGTACTGCTGTTCCATTACTACAAGTGGAGGCTGCAAGTACTGCTGTTCCTTTACTACTAGTGGAGGCATCAAGTACTGCTGTTTAATTCCTTCAAGTGGAGGCCTCATGTACTGCTGTTTCTTTACTGCAAGTTGAGGCCTCAAGTACTGCTGTTCCATTACTGCAAGTGGAGGCCCCAAGTACTGCTGTTACGTTACTACAAGTGGAGGCCTCAAGTACTGCTGTTCCATTACTACAAGTGGAGGCCGCAAGTACTGCTGTTCCATTACTACAAGTGGAGGCTGCAAGTACTGCTGTTCCTTTACTACTAGTGGAGGCCTCAAGTACTGCTGTTTCATTCCTTCAAGTGGAGGCCTCACGTACTGCTGTTTCTTTAATGCAAGTTGAGGCCTCAAGTACTGCTGTTCCATTACTGCAAGTGGAGGCCCCAAGTACTGCTATTCTTTTACTACAAGTGGAGGCCTCAAGTACTGCTGTTCCATTACTACAAGTGGAGGCCTCAAGTACTGCTGTTCCATTACTACAAGTTGAGGACTCAAGTACTGCTGTTCCATTACTACAAGAGGAGGTCTCAAGTACTGCTGTTCCATTACTACAAGTGGAGGCTGCAAGTACTGCTGTTCAAAGTACTGCTATTCCATTACTAAAAGTGGAGGCTGCAAGTGCTTCTGTTCCATTACCACAAGTGGAGGCTGCAAGTACTGCTGTTCCTTTACTACAAATGGAGACCTCAAGTACTGCTGTTCATTTACTTCAAGTGGAGGCCGCAAGTACTGCTGTTGCATTACTACAAGTGGAGGCCACAAGTACTGCTGTTCCATTACTATAAGTGCTATAAGTGAAGGCTTCAAGTACTGCTGTTCCATTAGCAAAAGCGGAGGCTGCAAGTACTGCTGTTCCATTACTACAAGAGAAGGCCTCAAGTACTGCTGTTCCATTACTACAAGTGGAGGCCGCAAATACTGCTGTTCCTTTACTACAAGTGGAGGCTGCAAGTACTGCTGTTCCATTACTACAAGTGGAGGCCGCAAGTACTGCTGTTCCAAGTACTACTATTCCATTACTACAAGTGGAGGCTGCAAGTACTACTGTTCCATTACTACAAGTGGAGTCCGCAAGTACTGATGTTCCATTAATACAAGTGGGGTCCGCAAGTGCTGCTGTTCAAAGTACTGCTATTCCATTACTACAAGTGGAGGCCACAAGTACTACAGTTTCTTTACTACAAGTGGAGGCCTCAAGTACTGCTGTTCCAATACTACAAGTGGAGGCCTCAAGAACTGCTGTTCCATTACTACAAGTGGAGGATTCAAGTGCTGCTGTTCCATTACTGCAAGTGGAGGCCGCAAGTACTGCTGTTACGTTACTACAAGTGGAGGCCTCAAGTACTGCTGTTCCATTACTACAAGTGGAGGCCGCAAGTACTGCTGTTCCATTACTACAAGTGGAGGCTGCAAGTACTGCTGTTCCTTTACTACTAGTGGAGGCCTCAAGTACTGCTGTTTCATTCCTTCAAGTGGAGGCCTCACGTACTGCTGTTTCTTTACTGCAAGTTGAGGCCTCAAGTACTGCTGTTCCATTACTGCAAGTGGAGGCCCCAAGTACTGCTATTCTTTTACTACAAGTGGAGGCCTCAAGTACTGCTGTTCCATTACTACAAGTGGAGGCCTCAAGTACTGCTGTTCCATTACTACAAGTTGAGGACTCAAGTACTGCTGTTCCATTACTACAAGAGGAGGTCTCAAGTACTGCTGTTCCATTACTACAAGTGGAGGCTGCAAGTACTGCTGTTCAAAGTACTGCTATTCCATTACTAAAAGTGGAGGCTGCAAGTGCTTCTGTTCCATTACCACAAGTGGAGGCTGCAAGTACTGCTGTTCCTTTACTACAAATGGAGACCTCAAGTACTGCGGTTCATTTACTTCAAGTGGAGGCCGCAAGTACTGCTGTTGCATTACTACAAGTGGAGGCCACAAGTACTGCTGTTCCATTACTATAAGTGCTATAAGTGAAGGCTTCAAGTACTGCTGTTCCATTAGCAAAAGCGGAGGCTGCAAGTACTGCTGTTCCATTACTACAAGAGAAGGCCTCAAGTACTGCTGTTCCATTACTACAAGTGGAGGCCGCAAATACTGCTGTTCCTTTACTACAAGTGGAGGCTGCAAGTACTGCTGTTCCATTACTACAAGTGGAGGCCGCAAGTACTGCTGTTCCAAGTACTACTATTCCATTACTACAAGTGGAGGCTGCAAGTACTACTGTTCCATTACTACAAGTGGAGTCCGCAAGTACTGATGTTCCATTAATACAAGTGGGGGCCGCAAGTGCTGCTGTTCAAAGTACTGCTATTCCATTACTACAAGTGGAGGCCACAAGTACTACAGTTTCTTTACTACAAGTGGAGGCCTCAAGTACTGCTGTTCCAATACTACAAGTGGAGTCCTCAAGAACTGCTGTTCCATTACTACAAGTGGAGGATTCAAGTGCTGCTGTTCCATTACTGCAAGTGGAGGCCGCAAGTACTGATGTTCCATTACTACAAGTGGAGGCCTCAAGTACTGCTGTTCCATTACCACAAGTAGAGGCTGCAAGTACTGCTGTTCCATTACTACAAGAGGAAGTCTCAAGTACTGCTGTTCCATTACTACAAGTGGAGGCCGCAAGTACTGCTGTTCCATTACTACAAGTGGAGGCCGCAAGTACTGCTGTTCCAAGTACTACTATTCCATTACTACAAGTGGAGGCTGCAAGTACTGCTGTTCCAATACTACAAGTGGAGGCCTCAAGAACTGCTGTTCCATTACTACAAGTGGAGGATTCAAGTGCTGCTGTTCCATTACTGCAAGTGGAGGCCGCAAGTACTGATGTTCCATTACTACAAGTGGAGGCCTCAAGTACTGCTGTTCCATTACTACAAGTAGAGGCTGCAAGTACTGCTGTTCCATTACTACAAGAGGAAGTCTCAAGTACTGCTGTTCCATTACTACAAGTGGAGGCCGCAAGTACTGCTGTTCCATTACTACAAGTGGAGGCCGCAAGTACTGCTGTTCCAAGTACTACTATTCCATTACTACAAGTGGAGGCTGCAAGTACTGCTGTTTCATTACTGCAAGTGGCGCCGCAAGTACTGCTGTTCCATTACTATAAGTGGAGGCCTCAAGTACTGCTGTTCCATTACTACAAGTGTAGGCCTCAAGTACTGCTGTTCCATTACTGCAAGTGGAGGCCTCAAGTACTGCTGTTCTATTACCACAAGTGGAGGCTGCAAATACTGCTGTTCCTTTTCTACAAATGGAGGCCTCAAGTACTGTTGTTCCATTATTAAAAGTGGAGGCCACAAGTACTTCTGTTCCATTGCCACAAGTGGAGGCTGCAAGTACTGCTGTTCCTTTACTACAAATGGAGGCCTCAAGTACTGCTGTTCATTTACTTCAAGTGGAAGCCGCAAGTACTGCTGTTCCATTACTACAAGTGGAGGCCACAAGTACTGCTGTTCCATTACTATAAGTGGAGGCCTCAAGTACTGCTGTTCCATTAGCAAAAGCGGAGGCTGCAAGTACTGCTGTTCCATTACTACAAGAGGAGGCCTCAAGTACTGCTGTTCCATTACTACAAGTGGAGGCCTCAAATCCTGCTGTTCCATTACTACAAGTGGAGGCCGCAAATACTGCTGTTCCTTTTCTACAAGTGGAGGCCGCAAGTACTGCTGTTCCATTACTACAAGTGGAGGCCACAAGTACTGCTGTTCCAAGTACTACTATTCCATAAGTACAAGTGGAGGCTGCAAGTACTGCTGTTCCATTACTACAAGTGGAGGCCGCAAGTACTGATGTTCCATTAATACAAGTGGAGGCCGCAAGTGCTGCTGTTCCAAGTACTGCTATTCCATTACTACAAGTGGAGGCCACAAGTACTACAGTTTCTTTACTACAAGTGGAGGCCTCAAGTACTGCTGTTCCATTACTACAAGTGGAGGCCGCAAGTACTGCTGTTCCAAGTACTACTATTCCATTACTACAAGTGGAGGCTGCAAGTACTGCTGTTTCATTACTGCAAATGGAGGCCGCAAGTACTGTTGTTCCATTACTATAAGTGGAGGCCTCAAGTACTGCTGTTCCATTACTACAAGTGTAGGCCTCAAGTACTGCTGTTCCATTACTGCAAGTGGAGGCCTCAAGTACTGCTGTTCCATTACCACAAGTGGAGGCTGCAAATACTGCTGTTCCTTTTCTACAAATGGAGGCCTCAAGTACTGCTGTTCATTTACTTCAAGTGGAGGCCGCAAGTACTGCTGTTCCATTACAACAAGTGGAGGCCACAAGTACTGCTGTTCCATTACTAAAAGTGGAGGCCACAAGTACTTCTGTTCCATTACCACAAGTGGAGGCTGCAAGTACTGCTGTTCCTTTACTACAAATGGAGGCCTCAAGTACTGCTGTTCATTTACTTCAAGTGGAAGCCGCAAGTACTGCTGTTCCGTTACTACAAGTGGAGGCCACAAGTACTGCTGTTCCATTACTATAAGTGGAGGCCTCAAGTACTGCTGTTCCATTAGCAAAAGCGGAGGCTGCAAGTACTGCTGTTCCATTACTACAAGAGTAGGCCTCAAGTACTGCTGTTCCATTACTACAAGTAGAGGCCTCAAATCCTGCGGTTCCATTACCACAAGTGGAGGCCGCAAATACTGCTGTTCGTTTACTACAAGTGGAGGCCGCAAGTACTGCTGTTCCATTACTACAAGTGGAGGCCACAAGTACTGCTGCTCCAAGTACTACTATTCCATTACTACAAGTGGCGGCTGCAAGTACTGCTGTTCCATTACTACAAGTGGAGGCCGCAATTACTGATGTTCCATTAATACAAGTGGAGGCCGCAAGTGCTGCTGTTCCAAGTACTGCTATTCCATTACTACAAGTGGAGGCCACAAGTACTATAGTTTCTTTACTACAAGTGGAGGCCTCAAGTACTGCTCATCCATTACTACAAGTGGAGGCCTCAAGAACTGCTGTTCCATTACTACAAGTGGAGGACTCAAGTGCTACTGTTCCATTACTGCAAGTGGAGGCCGCAAGTACTGATGTTCCATTACTACAAGTGGAGGCGTCAAGTACTGCTGTTCCATTACTACAAGTAGAGGCTGCAAGTACTGCTGTTCCATTACTACAAGAGGAAGTCTCAAGTACTGCTGTTCCATTACTACAAGTGGAGGCCACAAGTACCGCTGTTCAATTACTACAAGTGGAGGCCGCAAGTACTGCTGTTCCAAGTACTACTATTCCATTACTACAAGTGGAGGGTGCAAGTACTGCTGTTTCATTACTGCAAGTGGAGGCCGCAAGTACTGCTGTTCCATTACTATAAGTGGAGGCCTCAAGTACTGCTGATCCATTACTACAAGTGTAGGCCTCAAGTACTGCTGTTCCATTACTGCAAGTGGAGGCCTCAAGTACTGTTGTTCCATTACCACAAGTGGAGGCTGCAAGTACTGCTGTTCCTTTTCTACAAATGGAGGCCTCAAGTACTGCTGTTCATTTATTACAAGTAGAGGCCGCAAGTACTGCTTTTCCATTACTACAAGTGGAGGCCGCAAGTTCTGCTGTTCCATTACTACGAGTGGAGGCCGCAAGTACAGCTGTTCCATTACCACAAGTGGAGGCCGCAAGTACTGCTGTTCCTTTGCTACAAATGGAGGTCTCAAGTACTTCTGTTCATTTACTACAATTGGAGGCCGTAAGTACTGGTACTGCTTTTCCATTAATACAAGTGGAAGCCGCAAGTACTGCTGTTACATTACTACAATTGGAGGCCGCAAGTGCTGCTGTTCCAAGTACTGCTGTTCCATTACTACAAGTGGAGGCCATAAGTACTGCTGTTCCAAGTGCTGCTGTTCCATTACTACAAGTGGAGGCCTCAAGTACTGCTGTTCCATTACTACAAGTAGAGGCCACAAGTACTGCTGTTTCAAAACTACAAGTGGAGGCTGCAAGTGCTGCTGTTACGTTACGACAAGTGGAAGCCACAAGTACTGCTGTTCCAAGTACTGCTGTTCCATTACTACAAGTGGAGGCCTCAAGTACTGCTGTTCCATTACTGCAAGTGGAGGCCGCAAGTACTGCTGTTCCGTTACTACTAGTGGAGGCTGCAAGTGATGCTGTTCCATTACTACAAGTGGAGGTCACAAGTACTGCTGTTCCAAGTATTGCTGTTTCATTACTACAAGTGGAGGCCGCAAGTACTGCTGTTCCATTACTACAAGTGGAGGCTGCAAGTACTGCTGTTTCATTCCTTCAAGTGGAGGCCTCAAGTACTGCTGTTCCTTTACTGAAGGGTGAGGCCTCAAGTACTGCTGTTCCATTACTGCAAGTGGAGGCCGCAAGTACTGCTGTTCCATTACTAGAAGTGGAGGCCACAAGTACTGCTGCTCTGAGTACTGTTGTTCCATTACTACAAGTGGAGGCTGTAAGTACTGCTGTTCCATTACTACAAGTGGAGGCTGCAAGTACTGCTGTTCCAAGTACTGCTTTTCCATTACTACAAGTAAAGGCTGCAAGTACTGCTGTTTCATTACTACAAGTGGAGGCCGCAAGTACTGATGTTCCATTACTACAAGTGGAGGCCGCAAGTGCTGCTGTTCAAAGTACTGCTATTCCATTACTACAAGTGGAGGCCGCAAGTACAGCTGTTCCAAGTAGTACTGTCCAGTACTACAAGTGGAGGCCGCAAGTACTGCTGTTCCATTACTACAAGTGGAGGCCACAAGTACTGCTGTTCCGAGTACTGCTGTTCCATAACTCCAAGTGGAGGCCGCAAGTAGTGCTGTTTCAATACTACAAGTGGAGGCTGCAAGTACTGCTGTTCCAAGCACTGCTGTTCCATTACTACAAGTGGAGGCTGCAAGTGCTGCTGTTCCAAGTACTGCTGTTCTATTACTACAAGTGGAGGATGCAAGTACTGCTGTTCCCAGTGCTGCTGTTCCATTACTACAAGTGAAGGCCTCGAGACCTGCTGTTCCATTACTGCAAGTGGAGGCCGCAAGTACTGATGTTCCATTACTACAAGTGGAGGCCTCAAGTACTGCTGTTCCATTACCACAAGTAGAGGCTGCAAGTACTGCTGTTCCATTACTACAAGAGGAAGTCTCAAGTACTGCTGTTCCATTACTACAAGTGGAGGCCGCAAGTACTGCTGTTCCATTACTACAAGTGGAGGCCGCAAGTACTGCTGTTCCAAGTACTACTATTCCATTACTACAAGTGGAGGCTGCAAGTACTGCTGTTCCAATACTACAAGTGGAGGCCTCAAGAACTGCTGTTCCATTACTACAAGTGGAGGATTCAAGTGCTGCTGTTCCATTACTGCAAGTGGAGGCCGCAAGTACTGATGTTCCATTACTACAAGTGGAGGCCTCAAGTACTGCTGTTCCATTACTACAAGTAGAGGCTGCAAGTACTACTGTTCCATTACTACAAGAGGAAGTCTCAAGTACTGCTGTTCCATTACTACAAGTGGAGGCCGCAAGTACTGCTGTTCCATTACTACAAGTGGAGGACGCAAGTACTGCTGTTCCAAGTACTACTATTCCTCTACTACAAGTGGAGGCTGCAAGTACTGCTGTTTCATTCCTTCAAGTGGAGGCCTCAAGTACTGCTGTTCCTTTACTGAAGGGTGAGGCCTCAAGTACTGCTGTTCCATTACTGCAAGTGGAGGCCGCAAGTACTGCTGTTCCATTACTAGAAGTGGAGGCCACAAGTACTGCTGCTCTGAGTACTGTTGTTCCATTACTACAAGTGGAGGCTGTAAGTACTGCTGTTCCATTACTACAAGTGGAGGCTGCAAGTACTGCTGTTCCAAGTACTGCTTTTCCATTACTACAAGTAAAGGCTGCAAGTACTGCTGTTTCATTACTACAAGTGGAGGCCGCAAGTACTGATGTTCCATTACTACAAGTGGAGGCCGCAAGTGCTGCTGTTCAAAGTACTGCTATTCCATTACTACAAGTGGAGGCCGCAAGTACAGCTGTTCCAAGTAGTACTGTCCAGTACTACAAGTGGAGGCCGCAAGTACTGCTGTTCCATTACTACAAGTGGAGGCCACAAGTACTGCTGTTCCGAGTACTGCTGTTCCATAACTCCAAGTGGAGGCCGCAAGTAGTGCTGTTTCAATACTACAAGTGGAGGCTGCAAGTACTGCTGTTCCAAGCACTGCTGTTCCATTACTACAAGTGGAGGCTGCAAGTGCTGCTGTTCCAAGTACTGCTGTTCTATTACTACAAGTGGAGGATGCAAGTACTGCTGTTCCCAGTGCTGCTGTTCCATTACTACAAGTGAAGGCCTCGAGACCTGCTGTTCCATTACTGCAAGTGGAGGCCGCAAGTACTGATGTTCCATTACTACAAGTGGAGGCCTCAAGTACTGCTGTTCCATTACCACAAGTAGAGGCTGCAAGTACTGCTGTTCCATTACTACAAGAGGAAGTCTCAAGTACTGCTGTTCCATTACTACAAGTGGAGGCCGCAAGTACTGCTGTTCCATTACTACAAGTGGAGGCCGCAAGTACTGCTGTTCCAAGTACTACTATTCCATTACTACAAGTGGAGGCTGCAAGTACTGCTGTTCCAATACTACAAGTGGAGGCCTCAAGAACTGCTGTTCCATTACTACAAGTGGAGGATTCAAGTGCTGCTGTTCCATTACTGCAAGTGGAGGCCGCAAGTACTGATGTTCCATTACTACAAGTGGAGGCCTCAAGTACTGCTGTTCCATTACTACAAGTAGAGGCTGCAAGTACTACTGTTCCATTACTACAAGAGGAAGTCTCAAGTACTGCTGTTCCATTACTACAAGTGGAGGCCGCAAGTACTGCTGTTCCATTACTACAAGTGGAGGCCGCAAGTACTGCTGTTCCAAGTACTACTATTCCTCTACTACAAGTGGAGGCTGCAAGTACTGCTGTTTCATTACTGCAAGTGGCGCCGCAAGTACTGCTGTTCCATTACTATAAGTGGAGGCCTCAAGTACTGCTGTTCCATTACTACAAGTGTAGGCCTCAAGTACTGCTGTTCTATTACCACAAGTGGAGGCTGCAAATACTGCTGTTCCTTTTCTACAAATGGAGGCCTCAAGTACTGTTGTTCCATTATTAAAAGTGGAGGCCACAAGTACTTCTGTTCCATTACCACAAGTGGAGGCTGCAAATACTGCTGTTCCTTTACTACAAATGGAGGCCTCAAGTACTGCTGTTCATTTACTTCAAGTGGAAGCCGCAAGTACTGCTGTTCCATTACTACAAGTGGAGGCCACAAGTACTGCTGTTCCATTACTATAAGTGGAGGCCTCAAGTACTGCTGTTCCATTAGCAAAAGCGGAGGCTGCAAGTACTGCTGTTCCATTACTACAAGAGGAGGCCTCAAGTACTGCTGTTCCATTACTACAAGTGGAGGCCTCAAATCCTGCTGTTCCATTACTACAAGTGGAGGCCGCAAATACTGCTGTTCCTTTTCTACAAGTGGAGGCCGCAAGTACTGCTGTTCCATTACTACAAGTGGAGGCCACAAGTACTGCTGTTCCAAGTACTACTATTCCATAACTACAAGTGGAGGCTGCAAGTACTGCTGTTCCATTACTACAAGTGGAGGCCGCAAGTACTGATGTTCCATTAATACAAGTGGAGGCCGCAAGTGCTGCTGTTCCAAGTACTGCTATTCCATTACTACAAGTGGAGGCCACAAGTACTACAGTTTCTTTACTACAAGTGGAGGCTGCAAGTACTGCTGTTTCATTACTGCAAGTGGCGCCGCAAGTACTGCTGTTCCATTACTATAAGTGGAGGCCTCAAGTACTGCTGTTCCATTACTACAAGTGTAGGCCTCAAGTACTGCTGTTCCATTACTGCAAGTGGAGGCCTCAAGTACTGCTGTTCTATTACCACAAGTGGAGGCTGCAAATACTGCTGTTCCTTTTCTACAAATGGAGGCCTCAAGTACTGTTGTTCCATTATTAAAAGTGGAGGCCACAAGTACTTCTGTTCCATTACCACAAGTGGAGGCTGCAAGTACTGCTGTTCCTTTACTACAAATGGAGGCCTCAAGTACTGCTGTTCATTTACTTCAAGTGGAAGCCGCAAGTACTGCTGTTCCATTACTACAAGTGGAGGCCACAAGTACTGCTGTTCCATTACTATAAGTGGAGGCCTCAAGTACTGCTGTTCCATTAGCAAAAGCGGAGGCTGCAAGTACTGCTGTTCCATTACTACAAGAGGAGGCCTCAAGTACTGCTGTTCCATTACTACAAGTGGAGGCCTCAAATCCTGCTGTTCCATTACTACAAGGGGAGGCCGCAAATACTGCTGTTCCTTTTCTACAAGTGGAGGCCGCAAGTACTGCTGTTCCATTACTACAAGTGGAGGCCACAAGTACTGCTGTTCCAAGTACTACTATTCCATAACTACAAGTGGAGGCTGCAAGTACTGCTGTTCCATTACTACAAGTGGAGGCCGCAAGTACTGATGTTCCATTAATACAAGTGGAGGCCGCAAGTGCTGCTGTTCCAAGTACTGCTATTCCATTACTACAAGTGGAGGCCACAAGTACTACAGTTTCTTTACTACAAGTGGAGGCCTCAAGTACTGCTGTTCCATTACTACAAGTGGAGGCCGCAAGTACTGCTGTTCCAAGTACTACTATTCCATTACTACAAGTGGAGGCTGCAAGTACTGCTGTTTCATTACTGCAAATGGAGGCCGCAAGTACTGTTGTTCCATTACTATAAGTGGAGGCCTCAAGTACTGCTGTTCCATTACTACAAGTGTAGGCCTCAGGTACTGCTGTTCCATTACTGCAAGTGGAGGCCTCAAGTACTGCTGTTCCATTACCACAAGTGGAGGCTGCAAATACTGCTGTTCCTTTTCTACAAATGGAGGCCTCAAGTACTGCTGTTCATTTACTTCAAGTGGAGGCCGCAAGTACTGCTGTTCCATTACTACAAGTGGAGGCCACAAGTACTGCTGTTCCATTACTAAAAGTGGAGGCCACAAGTACTTCTGTTCCATTACCACAAGTGGAGGCTGCAAGTACTGCTGTTCCTTTACTACAAATGGAGGCCTCAAGTACTGCTGTTCATTTACTTCAAGTGGAAGCCGCAAGTACTGCTGTTCCGTTACTACAAGTGGAGGCCACAAGTACTGCTGTTCCATTACTATAAGTGGAGGCCTCAAGTACTGCTGTTCCATTAGCAAAAGCGGAGGCTGCAAGTACTGCTGTTCCATTACTACAAGAGTAGGCCTCAAGTACTGCTGTTCCATTACTACAAGTAGAGGCTGCAAGTACTGCTGTTCCATTACTACAAGAGGAAGTCTCAAGTACTGCTGTTCCTTTACTACAAGTGGAGGCCACAAGTACCGCTGTTCAATTACTACAAGTAGAGGCCGCAAGTACTGCTGTTCCAAGTACTACTATTCCATTACTACAAGTGGAGGGTGCAAGTACTGCTGTTTCATTACTGCAAGTGGAGGCCGCAAGTACTGCTGTTCCATTACTATAAGTGGAGGCCTCAAGTACTGCTGATCCATTACTACAAGTGTAGGCCTCAAGTACTGCTGTTCCATTACTGCAAGTGGAGGCCTCAAGTACTGTTGTTCCATTACCACAAGTGGAGGCTGCAAGTACTGCTGTTCCTTTTCTACAAATGGAGGCCTCAAGTACTGCTGTTCATTTATTACAAGTAGAGGCCGCAAGTACTGCTTTTCCATTACTACAAGTGGAGGCCGCAAGTTCTGCTGTTCCATTACTACGAGTGGAGGCCGCAAGTACGGCTGTTCCATTACCACAAGTGGAGGCCGCAAGTACTGCTGTTCCATTACTGCAAGTGGAGGCCTCAAGTACTGTTGTTCCATTACCACAAGTGGAGGCTGCAAGTACTGCTGTTCCTTTGCTACAAATGGAGGTCTCAAGTACTTCTGTTCATTTACTACAATTGGAGGCCGTAAGTACTGGTACTGCTTTTCCATTAATACAAGTGGAAGCCGCAAGTACTGCTGTTACATTACTACAATTGGAGGCCGCAAGTGCTGCTGTTCCAAGTACTGCTGTTCCATTACTACAAGTGGAGGCCATACGTACTGCTGTTCCAAGTGCTGCTGTTCCATTACTACAAGTGGAGGCCTCAAGTACTGCTGTTCCATTACTACAAGTAGAGGCCACAAGTACTGCTGTTTCAAAACTACAAGTGGAGGCTGCAAGTGCTGCTGTTACGTTACGACAAGTGGAAGCCACAAGTACTGCTGTTCCAAGTACTGCTGTTCCATTACTA
Organism: Lissotriton vulgaris; assembly: GCF_964263255.1. NCBI lineage: Eukaryota > Metazoa > Chordata > Amphibia > Caudata > Salamandridae > Lissotriton > Lissotriton vulgaris. The sequence goes on along the minus strand of NC_141687.1, from coordinate 25,035,231 downwards.
CAAGTGGAGGCCTCAAGTACTGCTGTTCCATTACTGCAAGTGGAGGCCGCAAGTACTGCTGTTCCGTTACTACTAGTGGAGGCTGCAAGTGATGCTGTTCCATTACTACAAGTGGAGGTCACAAGTACTGCTGTTCCAAGTATTGCTGTTTCATTACTACAAGTGGAGGCCGCAAGTACTGCTGTTCCATTACTACAAGTGGAGGCTGCAAGTACTGCTGTTTCATTCCTTCAAGTGGAGGCCTCAAGTACTGCTGTTCCTTTACTGAAGGGTGAGGCCTCAAGTACTGCTGTTCCATTACTGCAAGTGGAGGCCGCAAGTACTGCTGTTCCATTACTAGAAGTGGAGGCCACAAGTACTGCTGCTCTGAGTACTGTTGTTCCATTACTACAAGTGGAGGCTGTAAGTACTGCTGTTCCATTACTACAAGTGGAGGCTGCAAGTACTGCTGTTCCAAGTACTGCTTTTCCATTACTACAAGTAAAGGCTGCAAGTACTGCTGTTTCATTACTACAAGTGGAGGCCGCAAGTACTGATGTTCCATTACTACAAGTGGAGGCCGCAAGTGCTGCTGTTCAAAGTACTGCTATTCCATTACTACAAGTGGAGGCCGCAAGTACAGCTGTTCCAAGTAGTACTGTCCAGTACTACAAGTGGAGGCCGCAAGTACTGCTGTTCCATTACTACAAGTGGAGGCCACAAGTACTGCTGTTCCGAGTACTGCTGTTCCATAACTCCAAGTGGAGGCCGCAAGTAGTGCTGTTTCAATACTACAAGTGGAGGCTGCAAGTACTGCTGTTCCAAGCACTGCTGTTCCATTACTACAAGTGGAGGCTGCAAGTGCTGCTGTTCCAAGTACTGCTGTTCTATTACTACAAGTGGAGGATGCAAGTACTGCTGTTCCCAGTGCTGCTGTTCCATTACTACAAGTGAAGGCCTCGAGACCTGCTGTTCCATTACTGCAAGTGGAGGCCGCAAGTACTGATGTTCTATTACTACAAGTGGAGGCCTCAAGTACTGCTGTTCCATTACCACAAGTAGAGGCTGCAAGTACTGCTGTTCCATTACTACAAGAGGAAGTCTCAAGTACTGCTGTTCCATTACTACAAGTGGAGGCCGCAAGTACTGCTGTTCCATTACTACAAGTGGAGGCCGCAAGTACTGCTGTTCCAAGTACTACTATTCCATTACTACAAGTGGAGGCTGCAAGTACTGCTGTTCCAATACTACAAGTGGAGGCCTCAAGAACTGCTGTTCCATTACTACAAGTGGAGGATTCAAGTGCTGCTGTTCCATTACTGCAAGTGGAGGCCGCAAGTACTGATGTTCCATTACTACAAGTGGAGGCCTCAAGTACTGCTGTTCCATTACTACAAGTAGAGGCCACAAGTACTACTGTTCCATTACTACAAGAGGAAGTCTCAAGTACTGCTGTTCCATTACTACAAGTGGAGGCCGCAAGTACTGCTGTTCCATTACTACAAGTGGAGGCCGCAAGTACTGCTGTTCCAAGTACTACTATTCCTCTACTACAAGTGGAGGCTGCAAGTACTGCTGTTTCATTACTGCAAGTGGCGCCGCAAGTACTGCTGTTCCATTACTATAAGTGGAGGCTTCAAGTACTGCTGTTCCATTACTACAAGTGTAGGCCTCAAGTACTGCTGTTCCATTACTGCAAGTGGAGGCCTCAAGTACTGCTGTTCTATTACCACAAGTGGAGGCTGCAAATACTGCTGTTCCTTTTCTACAAATGGAGGCCTCAAGTACTGTTGTTCCATTATTAAAAGTGGAGGCCACAAGTACTTCTGTTCCATTACCACAAGTGGAGGCTGCAAGTACTGCTGTTCCTTTACTACAAATGGAGGCCTCAAGTACTGCTGTTCATTTACTTCAAGTGGAAGCCGCAAGTACTGCTGTTCCATTACTACAAGTGGAGGCCACAAGTACTGCTGTTCCATTACTATAAGTGGAGGCCTCAAGTACTGCTGTTCCATTAGCAAAAGCGGAGGCTGCAAGTACTGCTGTTCCATTACTACAAGAGGAGGCCTCAAGTACTGCTGTTCCATTACTACAAGTGGAGGCCTCAAATCCTGCTGTTCCATTACTACAAGTGGAGGCCGCAAATACTGCTGTTCCTTTTCTACAAGTGGAGGCCGCAAGTACTGCTGTTCCATTACTACAAGTGGAGGCCACAAGTACTGCTGTTCCAAGTACTACTATTCCATAACTACAAGTGGAGGCTGCAAGTACTGCTGTTCCATTACTACAAGTGGAGGCCGCAAGTACTGATGTTCCATTAATACAAATGGAGGCCGCAAGTGCTGCTGTTCCAAGTACTGCTATTCCATTACTACAAGTGGAGGCCACAAGTACTACAGTTTCTTTACTACAAGTGGAGGCCTCAAGTACTGCTGTTCCATTACTACAAGTGGAGGCCGCAAGTACTGCTGTTCCAAGTACTACTATTCCATTACTACAAGTGGAGGCTGCAAGTACTGCTGTTTCATTACTGCAAATGGAGGCCGCAAGTACTGTTGTTCCATTACTATAAGTGGAGGCCTCAAGTACTGCTGTTCCATTACTACAAGTGTAGGCCTCAAGTACTGCTGTTCCATTACTGCAAGTGGAGGCCTCAAGTACTGCTGTTCCATTACCACAAGTGGAGGCTGCAAATACTGCTGTTCCTTTTCTACAAATGGAGGCCTCAAGTACTGCTGTTCATTTACTTCAAGTGGAGGCCGCAAGTACTGCTGTTCCATTACTACAAGTGGAGGCCACAAGTACTGCTGTTCCATTACTACAAGTGGAGGCCGCAAGTTCTGCTGTTCCATTACTACGAGTGGAGGCCGCAAGTACGGCTGTTCCATTACCACAAGTGGAGGCCGCAAGTACTGCTGTTCCTTTGCTACAAATGGAGGTCTCAAGTACTTCTGTTCATTTACTACAATTGGAGGCCGTAAGTACTGGTACTGCTTTTCCATTAATACAAGTGGAAGCCGCAAGTACTGCTGTTACATTACTACAATTGGAGGCCAAAAGTGCTGCTGTTCCAAGTACTGCTGTTCCATTACTACAAGTGGAGGCCATAAGTACTGCTGTTCCAAGTGCTGCTGTTCCATTACTACAAGTGGAGGCCTCAAGTACTGCTGTTCCATTACTACAAGTAGAGGCCACAAGTACTGCTGTTTCAAAACTACAAGTGGAGGCTGCAAGTGCTGCTGTTACGTTACGACAAGTGGAAGCCACAAGTACTGCTGTTCCAAGTACTGCTGTTCCATTACTACAAGTGGAGGCCTCAAGTACTGCTGTTCCATTACTGCAAGTGGAGGCCGCAAGTACTGCTGTTCCGTTACTACTAGTGGAGGCTGCAAGTGATGCTGTTCCATTACTACAAGTGGAGGTCACAAGTACTGCTGTTCCAAGTATTGCTGTTTCATTACTACAAGTGGAGGCCGCAAGTACTGCTGTTCCATTACTACAAGTGGAGGCTGCAAGTACTGCTGTTTCATTCCTTCAAGTGGAGGCCTCAAGTACTGCTGTTCCTTTACTGAAGGGTGAGGCCTCAAGTACTGCTGTTCCATTACTGCAAGTGGAGGCCGCAAGTACTGCTGTTCCATTACTAGAAGTGGAGGCCACAAGTACTGCTGCTCTGAGTACTGTTGTTCCATTACTACAAGTGGAGGCTGTAAGTACTGCTGTTCCATTACTACAAGTGGAGGCTGCAAGTACTGCTGTTCCAAGTACTGCTTTTCCATTACTACAAGTAAAGGCTGCAAGTACTGCTGTTTCATTACTACAAGTGGAGGCCGCAAGTACTGATGTTCCATTACTACAAGTGGAGGCCGCAAGTGCTGCTGTTCAAAGTACTGCTATTCCATTACTACAAGTGGAGGCCGCAAGTACAGCTGTTCCAAGTAGTACTGTCCAGTACTACAAGTGGAGGCCGCAAGTACTGCTGTTCCATTACTACAAGTGGAGGCCACAAGTACTGCTGTTCCGAGTACTGCTGTTCCATAACTCCAAGTGGAGGCCGCAAGTAGTGCTGTTTCAATACTACAAGTGGAGGCTGCAAGTACTGCTGTTCCAAGCACTGCTGTTCCATTACTACAAGTGGAGGCTGCAAGTGCTGCTGTTCCAAGTTCTGCTGTTCTATTACTACAAGTGGAGGATGCAAGTACTGCTGTTCCCAGTGCTGCTGTTCCATTACTACAAGTGAAGGCCTCGAGACCTGCTGTTCCATTACTGCAAGTGGAGGCCGCAAGTACTGATGTTCCATTACTACAAGTGGAGGCCTCAAGTACTGCTGTTCCATTACCACAAGTAGAGGCTGCAAGTACTGATGTTCCATTACTACAAGAGGAAGTCTCAAGTACTGCTGTTCCATTACTACAAGTGGAGGCCGCAAGTACTGCTGTTCCATTACTACAAGTGGAGGCCGCAAGTACTGCTGTTCCAAGTACTACTATTCCATTACTACAAGTGGAGGCTGCAAGTACTGCTGTTCCAATACTACAAGTGGAGGCCTCAAGAACTGCTGTTCCATTACTACAAGTGGAGGATTCAAGTGCTGCTGTTCCATTACTGCAAGTGGAGGCCGCAAGTACTGATGTTCCATTACTACAAGTGGAGGCCTCAAGTACTGCTGTTCCATTACTACAAGTAGAGGCTGCAAGTACTACTGTTCCATTACTACAAGAGGAAGTCTCAAGTACTGCTGTTCCATTACTACAAGTGGAGGCCGCAAGTACTGCTGTTCCATTACTACAAGTGGAGGCCGCAAGTACTGCTGTTCCAAGTACTACTATTCCTCTACTACAAGTGGAGGCTGCAAGTACTGCTGTTTCATTCCTTCAAGTGGAGGCCTCAAGTACTGCTGTTCCTTTACTGAAGGGTGAGGCCTCAAGTACTGCTGTTCCATTACTGCAAGTGGAGGCCGCAAGTACTGCTGTTCCATTACTAGAAGTGGAGGCCACAAGTACTGCTGCTCTGAGTACTGTTGTTCCATTACTACAAGTGGAGGCTGTAAGTACTGCTGTTCCATTACTACAAGTGGAGGCTGCAAGTACTGCTGTTCCAAGTACTGCTTTTCCATTACTACAAGTAAAGGCTGCAAGTACTGCTGTTTCATTACTACAAGTGGAGGCCGCAAGTACTGATGTTCCATTACTACAAGTGGAGGCCGCAAGTGCTGCTGTTCAAAGTACTGCTATTCCATTACTACAAGTGGAGGCCGCAAGTACAGCTGTTCCAAGTAGTACTGTCCAGTACTACAAGTGGAGGCCGCAAGTACTGCTGTTCCATTACTACAAGTGGAGGCCACAAGTACTGCTGTTCCGAGTACTGCTGTTCCATAACTCCAAGTGGAGGCCGCAAGTAGTGCTGTTTCAATACTACAAGTGGAGGCTGCAAGTACTGCTGTTCCAAGCACTGCTGTTCCATTACTACAAGTGGAGGCTGCAAGTGCTGCTGTTCCAAGTACTGCTGTTCTATTACTACAAGTGGAGGATGCAAGTACTGCTGTTCCCAGTGCTGCTGTTCCATTACTACAAGTGAAGGCCTCGAGACCTGCTGTTCCATTACTGCAAGTGGAGGCCGCAAGTACTGATGTTCCATTACTACAAGTGGAGGCCTCAAGTACTGCTGTTCCATTACCACAAGTAGAGGCTGCAAGTACTGCTGTTCCATTACTACAAGAGGAAGTCTCAAGTACTGCTGTTCCATTACTACAAGTGGAGGCCGCAAGTACTGCTGTTCCATTACTACAAGTGGAGGCCGCAAGTACTGCTGTTCCAAGTACTACTATTCCATTACTACAAGTGGAGGCTGCAAGTACTGCTGTTCCAATACTACAAGTGGAGGCCTCAAGAACTGCTGTTCCATTACTACAAGTGGAGGATTCAAGTGCTGCTGTTCCATTACTGCAAGTGGAGGCCGCAAGTACTGATGTTCCATTACTACAAGTGGAGGCCTCAAGTACTGCTGTTCCATTACTACAAGTAGAGGCTGCAAGTACTACTGTTCCATTACTACAAGAGGAAGTCTCAAGTACTGCTGTTCCATTACTACAAGTGGAGGCCGCAAGTACTGCTGTTCCATTACTACAAGTGGAGGCCGCAAGTACTGCTGTTCCAAGTACTACTATTCCTCTACTACAAGTGGAGGCTGCAAGTACTGCTGTTTCATTACTGCAAGTGGCGCCGCAAGTACTGCTGTTCCATTACTATAAGTGGAGGCCTCAAGTACTGCTGTTCCATTACTACAAGTGTAGGCCTCAAGTACTGCTGTTCCATTACTGCAAGTGGAGGCCTCAAGTACTGCTGTTCTATTACCACAAGTGGAGGCTGCAAATACTGCTGTTCCTTTTCTACAAATGGAGGCCTCAAGTACTGTTGTTCCATTATTAAAAGTGGAGGCCACAAGTACTTCTGTTCCATTACCACAAGTGGAGGCTGCAAGTACTGCTGTTCCTTTACTACAAATGGAGGCCTCAAGTACTGCTGTTCATTTACTTCAAGTGGAAGCCGCAAGTACTGCTGTTCCATTACTACAAGTGGAGGCCACAAGTACTGCTGTTCCATTACTATAAGTGGAGGCCTCAAGTACTGCTGTTCCATTAGCAAAAGCGGAGGCTGCAAGTACTGCTGTTCCATTACTACAAGAGGAGGCCTCAAGTACTGCTGTTCCATTACTACAAGTGGAGGCCTCAAATCCTGCTGTTCCATTACTACAAGTGGAGGCCACAAATACTGCTGTTCCTTTTCTACAAGTGGAGGCCGCAAGTACTGCTGTTCCATTACTACAAGTGGAGGCCACAAGTACTGCTATTCCAAGTACTACTATTCCATAACTACAAGTGGAGGCTGCAAGTACTGCTGTTCCATTACTACAAGTGGAGGCCGCAAGTACTGATGTTCCATTAATACAAGTGGAGGCCGCAAGTGCTGCTGTTCCAAGTACTGCTATTCCATTACTACAAGTGGAGGCCACAAGTACTACAGTTTCTTTACTACAAGTGGAGGCTGCAAGTACTGCTGTTTCATTACTGCAAGTGGCGCCGCAAGTACTGCTGTTCCATTACTATAAGTGGAGGCCTCAAGTACTGCTGTTCCATTACTACAAGTGTAGGCCTCAAGTACTGCTGTTCCATTACTGCAAGTGGAGGCCTCAAGTACTGCTGTTCTATTACCACAAGTGGAGGCTGCAAATACTGCTGTTCCTTTTCTACAAATGGAGGCCTCAAGTACTGTTGTTCCATTATTAAAAGTGGAGGCCACAAGTACTTCTGTTCCATTACCACAAGTGGAGGCTGCAAGTACTGCTGTTCCTTTACTACAAATGGAGGCCTCAAGTACTGCTGTTCATTTACTTCAAGTGGAAGCCGCAAGTACTGCTGTTCCATTACTACAAGTGGAGGCCACAAGTACTGCTGTTCCATTACTATAAGTGGAGGCCTCAAGTACTGCTGTTCCATTAGCAAAAGCGGAGGCTGCAAGTACTGCTGTTCCATTACTACAAGAGGAGGCCTCAAGTACTGCTGTTCCATTACTACAAGTGGAGGCCTCAAATCCTGCTGTTCCATTACTACAAGTGGAGGCCGCAAATACTGCTGTTCCTTTTCTACAAGTGGAGGCCGCAAGTACTGCTGTTCCATTACTACAAGTGGAGGCCACAAGTACTGCTGTTCCAAGTACTACTATTCCATAACTACAAGTGGAGGCTGCAAGTACTGCTGTTCCATTACTACAAGTGGAGGCCGCAAGTACTGATGTTCCATTAATACAAGTGGAGGCCGCAAGTGCTGCTGTTCCAAGTACTGCTATTCCATTACTACAAGTGGAGGCCACAAGTACTACAGTTTCTTTACTACAAGTGGAGGCCTCAAGTACTGCTGTTCCATTACTACAAGTGGAGGCCGCAAGTACTGCTGTTCCAAGTACTACTATTCCATTACTACAAGTGGAGGCTGCAAGTACTGCTGTTTCATTACTGCAAATGGAGGCCGCAAGTACTGTTGTTCCATTACTATAAGTGGAGGCCTCAAGTACTGCTGTTCCATTACTACAAGTGTAGGCCTCAGGTACTGCTGTTCCATTACTGCAAGTGGAGGCCTCAAGTACTGCTGTTCCATTACCACAAGTGGAGGCTGCAAATACTGCTGTTCCTTTTCTACAAATGGAGGCCTCAAGTACTGCTGTTCATTTACTTCAAGTGGAGGCCGCAAGTACTGCTGTTCCATTACTACAAGTGGAGGCCACAAGTACTGCTGTTCCATTACTAAAAGTGGAGGCCACAAGTACTTCTGTTCCATTACCACAAGTGGAGGCTGCAAGTACTGCTGTTCCTTTACTACAAATGGAGGCCTCAAGTACTGCTGTTCATTTACTTCAAGTGGAAGCCGCAAGTACTGCTGTTCCGTTACTACAAGTGGAGGCCACAAGTACTGCTGTTCCATTACTATAAGTGGAGGCCTCAAGTACTGCTGTTCCATTAGCAAAAGCGGAGGCTGCAAGTACTGCTGTTCCATTACTACAAGAGTAGGCCTCAAGTACTGCTGTTCCATTACTACAAGTAGAGGCTGCAAGTACTGCTGTTCCATTACTACAAGAGGAAGTCTCAAGTACTGCTGTTCCTTTACTACAAGTGGAGGCCACAAGTACCGCTGTTCAATTACTACAAGTGGAGGCCGCAAGTACTGCTGTTCCAAGTACTACTATTCCATTACTACAAGTGGAGGGTGCAAGTACTGCTGTTTCATTACTGCAAGTGGAGGCCGCAAGTACTGCTGTTCCATTACTATAAGTGGAGGCCTCAAGTACTGCTGATCCATTACTACAAGTGTAGGCCTCAAGTACTGCTGTTCCATTACTGCAAGTGGAGGCCTCAAGTACTGTTGTTCCATTACCACAAGTGGAGGCTGCAAGTACTGCTGTTCCTTTTCTACAAATGGAGGCCTCAAGTACTGCTGTTCATTTATTACAAGTAGAGGCCGCAAGTACTGCTTTTCCATTACTACAAGTGGAGGCCGCAAGTTCTGCTGTTCCATTACTACGAGTGGAGGCCGCAAGTACGGCTGTTCCATTACCACAAGTGGAGGCCGCAAGTACTGCTGTTCCATTACTGCAAGTGGAGGCCTCAAGTACTGTTGTTCCATTACCACAAGTGGAGGCTGCAAGTACTGCTGTTCCTTTGCTACAAATGGAGGTCTCAAGTACTTCTGTTCATTTACTACAATTGGAGGCCGTAAGTACTGGTACTGCTTTTCCATTAATACAAGTGGAAGCCGCAAGTACTGCTGTTACATTACTACAATTGGAGGCCGCAAGTGCTGCTGTTCCAAGTACTGCTGTTCCATTACTACAAGTGGAGGCCATACGTACTGCTGTTCCAAGTGCTGCTGTTCCATTACTACAAGTGGAGGCCTCAAGTACTGCTGTTCCATTACTACAAGTAGAGGCCACAAGTACTGCTGTTTCAAAACTACAAGTGGAGGCTGCAAGTGCTGCTGTTACATTACGACAAGTGGAAGCCACAAGTACTGCTGTTCCAAGTACTGCTGTTCCATTACTACAAGTGGAGGCCTCAAGTACTGCTGTTCCATTACTGCAAGTGGAGGCCGCAAGTACTGCTGTTCCGTTACTACTAGTGGAGGCTGCAAGTGATGCTGTTCCATTACTACAAGTGGAGGTCACAAGTACTGCTGTTCCAAGTATTGCTGTTTCATTACTACAAGTGGAGGCCGCAAGTACTGCTGTTCCATTACTACAAGTGGAGGCTGCAAGTACTGCTGTTTCATTCCTTCAAGTGGAGGCCTCAAGTACTGCTGTTCCTTTACTGAAGGGTGAGGCCTCAAGTACTGCTGTTCCATTACTGCAAGTGGAGGCCGCAAGTACTGCTGTTCCATTACTAGAAGTGGAGGCCACAAGTACTGCTGCTCTGAGTACTGTTGTTCCATTACTACAAGTGGAGGCTGTAAGTACTGCTGTTCCATTACTACAAGTGGAGGCTGCAAGTACTGCTGTTCCAAGTACTGCTTTTCCATTACTACAAGTAAAGGCTGCAAGTACTGCTGTTTCATTACTACAAGTGGAGGCCGCAAGTACTGATGTTCCATTACTACAAGTGGAGGCCGCAAGTGCTGCTGTTCAAAGTACTGCTATTCCATTACTACAAGTGGAGGCCGCAAGTACAGCTGTTCCAAGTAGTACTGTCCAGTACTACAAGTGGAGGCCGCAAGTACTGCTGTTCCATTACTACAAGTGGAGGCCACAAGTACTGCTGTTCCGAGTACTGCTGTTCCATAACTCCAAGTGGAGGCCGCAAGTAGTGCTGTTTCAATACTACAAGTGGAGGCTGCAAGTACTGCTGTTCCAAGCACTGCTGTTCCATTACTACAAGTGGAGGCTGCAAGTGCTGCTGTTCCAAGTACTGCTGTTCTATTACTACAAGTGGAGGATGCAAGTACTGCTGTTCCCAGTGCTGCTGTTCCATTACTACAAGTGAAGGCCTCGAGACCTGCTGTTCCATTACTGCAAGTGGAGGCCGCAAGTACTGATGTTCCATTACTACAAGTGGAGGCCTCAAGTACTGCTGTTCCATTACCACAAGTAGAGGCTGCAAGTACTGCTGTTCCATTACTACAAGAGGAAGTCTCAAGTACTGCTGTTCCATTACTACAAGTGGAGGCCGCAAGTACTGCTGTTCCAAGTACTACTATTCCATTACTACAAGTGGAGGCTGCAAGTACTGCTGTTCCAATACTACAAGTGGAGGCCTCAAGAACTGCTGTTCCATTACTACAAGTGGAGGATTCAAGTGCTGCTGTTCCATTACTGCAAGTGGAGGCCGCAAGTACTGATGTTCCATTACTACAAGTGGAGGCCTCAAGTACTGCTGTTCCATTACTACAAGTAGAGGCTGCAAGTACTACTGTTCCATTACTACAAGAGGAAGTCTCAAGTACTGCTGTTCCATTACTACAAGTGGAGGCCGCAAGTACTGCTGTTCCATTACTACAAGTGGAGGCCGCAAGTACTGCTGTTCCAAGTACTACTATTCCTCTACTACAAGTGGAGGCTGCAAGTACTGCTGTTTCATTACTGCAAGTGGCGCCGCAAGTACTGCTGTTCCATTACTATAAGTGGAGGCTTCAAGTACTGCTGTTCCATTACTACAAGTGTAGGCCTCAAGTACTGCTGTTCCATTACTGCAAGTGGAGGCCTCAAGTACTGCTGTTCTATTACCACAAGTGGAGGCTGCAAATACTGCTGTTCCTTTTCTACAAATGGAGGCCTCAAGTACTGTTGTTCCATTATTAAAAGTGGAGGCCACAAGTACTTCTGTTCCATTACCACAAGTGGAGGCTGCAAGTACTGCTGTTCCTTTACTACAAATGGAGGCCTCAAGTACTGCTGTTCATTTACTTCAAGTGGAAGCCTCAAGTACTGCTGTTCCATTAGCAAAAGCGGAGGCTGCAAGTACTGCTGTTCCATTACTACAAGAGGAGGCCTCAAGTACTGCTGTTCCATTACTACAAGTGGAGGCCTCAAATCCTGCTGTTCCATTACTACAAGTGGAGGCCGCAAATACTGCTGTTCCTTTTCTACAAGTGGAGGCCGCAAGTACTGCTGTTCCATTACTACAAGTGGAGGCCACAAGTACTGCTGTTCCAAGTACTACTATTCCATAACTACAAGTGGAGGCTGCAAGTACTGCTGTTCCATTACTACAAGTGGAGGCCGCAAGTACTGATGTTCCATTAATACAAGTGGAGGCCGCAAGTGCTGCTGTTCCAAGTACTGCTATTCCATTACTACAAGTGGAGGCCACAAGTACTACAGTTTCTTTACTACAAGTGGAGGCCTCAAGTACTGCTGTTCCATTACTACAAGTGGAGGACGCAAGTACTGCTGTTCCAAGTACTACTATTCCATTACTACAAGTGGAGGCTGCAAGTACTGCTGTTTCATTACTGCAAATGGAGGCCGCAAGTACTGTTGTTCCATTTCTATAAGTGGAGGCCTCAAGTACTGCTGTTCCATTACTACAAGTGTAGGCCTCAAGTACTGCTGTTCCATTACTGCAAGTGGAGGCCTCAAGTACTGCTGTTCCATTACCACAAGTGGAGGCTGCAAATACTGCTGTTCCTTTTCTACAAATGGAGGCCTCAAGTACTGCTGTTCATTTACTTCAAGTGGAGGCCGCAAGTACTGCTGTTCCATTACTACAAGTGGAGGCCACAAGTACTGCTGTTCCATTACTAAAAGTGGAGGCCACAAGTACTTCTGTTCCATTACCACAAGTGGAGGCTGCAAGTACTGCTGTTCCTTTACTACAAATGGAGGCCTCAAGTACTGCTGTTCATTTACTTCAAGTGGAAGCCGCAAGTACTGCTGTTCCGTTACTACAAGTGGAGGCCACAAGTACTGCTGTTCCATTACTATAAGTGGAGGCCTCAAGTACTGCTGTTCCATTAGCAAAAGCGGAGGCTGCAAGTACTGCTGTTCCATTACTACAAGAGTAGGCCTCAAGTACTGCTGTTCCATTACTACAAGTAGAGGCCTCAAATCCTGCGGTTCCATTACCACAAGTGGAGGCCGCAAATACTGCTGTTCCATTACTACAAGTGGAGGCCTCAAGTACTGCTGTTCCATTACTACAAGTAGAGGCCACAAGTACTGCTGTTTCAAAACTACAAGTGGAGGCTGCAAGTGCTGCTGTTACGTTACGACAAGTGGAAGCCACAAGTACTGCTGTTCCAAGTACTGCTGTTCCATTACTACAAGTGGAGGCCTCAAGTACTGCTGTTCCATTACTGCAAGTGGAGGCCGCAAGTACTGCTGTTCCGTTACTACTAGTGGAGGCTGCAAGTGATGCTGTTCCATTACTACAAGTGGAGGTCACAAGTACTGCTGTTCCAAGTATTGCTGTTTCATTACTACAAGTGGAGGCCGCAAGTACTGCTGTTCCATTACTACAAGTGGAGGCTGCAAGTACTGCTGTTTCATTCCTTCAAGTGGAGGCCTCAAGTACTGCTGTTCCTTTACTGAAGGGTGAGGCCTCAAGTACTGCTGTTCCATTACTGCAAGTGGAGGCCGCAAGTACTGCTGTTCCATTACTAGAAGTGGAGGCCACAAGTACTGCTGCTCTGAGTACTGTTGTTCCATTACTACAAGTGGAGGCTGTAAGTACTGCTGTTCCATTACTACAAGTGGAGGCTGCAAGTACTGCTGTTCCAAGTACTGCTTTTCCATTACTACAAGTAAAGGCTGCAAGTACTGCTGTTTCATTACTACAAGTGGAGGCCGCAAGTACTGATGTTCCATTACTACAAGTGGAGGCCGCAAGTGCTGCTGTTCAAAGTACTGCTATTCCATTACTACAAGTGGAGGCCGCAAGTACAGCTGTTCCAAGTAGTACTGTCCAGTACTACAAGTGGAGGCCGCAAGTACTGCTGTTCCATTACTACAAGTGGAGGCCACAAGTACTGCTGTTCCGAGTACTGCTGTTCCATAACTCCAAGTGGAGGCCGCAAGTAGTGCTGTTTCAATACTACAAGTGGAGGCTGCAAGTACTGCTGTTCCAAGCACTGCTGTTCCATTACTACAAGTGGAGGCTGCAAGTGCTGCTGTTCCAAGTTCTGCTGTTCTATTACTACAAGTGGAGGATGCAAGTACTGCTGTTCCCAGTGCTGCTGTTCCATTACTACAAGTGAAGGCCTCGAGACCTGCTGTTCCATTACTGCAAGTGGAGGCCGCAAGTACTGATGTTCCATTACTACAAGTGGAGGCCTCAAGTACTGCTGTTCCATTACCACAAGTAGAGGCTGCAAGTACTGATGTTCCATTACTACAAGAGGAAGTCTCAAGTACTGCTGTTCCATTACTACAAGTGGAGGCCGCAAGTACTGCTGTTCCATTACTACAAGTGGAGGCCGCAAGTACTGCTGTTCCAAGTACTACTATTCCATTACTACAAGTGGAGGCTGCAAGTACTGCTGTTCCAATACTACAAGTGGAGGCCTCAAGAACTGCTGTTCCATTACTACAAGTGGAGGATTCAAGTGCTGCTGTTCCATTACTGCAAGTGGAGGCCGCAAGTACTGATGTTCCATTACTACAAGTGGAGGCCTCAAGTACTGCTGTTCCATTACTACAAGTAGAGGCTGCAAGTACTACTGTTCCATTACTACAAGAGGAAGTCTCAAGTACTGCTGTTCCATTACTACAAGTGGAGGCCGCAAGTACTGCTGTTCCATTACTACAAGTGGAGGCCGCAAGTACTGCTGTTCCAAGTACTACTATTCCTCTACTACAAGTGGAGGCTGCAAGTACTGCTGTTTCATTCCTTCAAGTGGAGGCCTCAAGTACTGCTGTTCCTTTACTGAAGGGTGAGGCCTCAAGTACTGCTGTTCCATTACTGCAAGTGGAGGCCGCAAGTACTGCTGTTCCATTACTAGAAGTGGAGGCCACAAGTACTGCTGCTCTGAGTACTGTTGTTCCATTACTACAAGTGGAGGCTGTAAGTACTGCTGTTCCATTACTACAAGTGGAGGCTGCAAGTACTGCTGTTCCAAGTACTGCTTTTCCATTACTACAAGTAAAGGCTGCAAGTACTGCTGTTTCATTACTACAAGTGGAGGCCGCAAGTACTGATGTTCCATTACTACAAGTGGAGGCCGCAAGTGCTGCTGTTCAAAGTACTGCTATTCCATTACTACAAGTGGAGGCCGCAAGTACAGCTGTTCCAAGTAGTACTGTCCAGTACTACAAGTGGAGGCCGCAAGTACTGCTGTTCCATTACTACAAGTGGAGGCCACAAGTACTGCTGTTCCGAGTACTGCTGTTCCATAACTCCAAGTGGAGGCCGCAAGTAGTGCTGTTTCAATACTACAAGTGGAGGCTGCAAGTACTGCTGTTCCAAGCACTGCTGTTCCATTACTACAAGTGGAGGCTGCAAGTGCTGCTGTTCCAAGTACTGCTGTTCTATTACTACAAGTGGAGGATGCAAGTACTGCTGTTCCCAGTGCTGCTGTTCCATTACTACAAGTGAAGGCCTCGAGACCTGCTGTTCCATTACTGCAAGTGGAGGCCGCAAGTACTGATGTTCCATTACTACAAGTGGAGGCCTCAAGTACTGCTGTTCCATTACCACAAGTAGAGGCTGCAAGTACTGCTGTTCCATTACTACAAGAGGAAGTCTCAAGTACTGCTGTTCCATTACTACAAGTGGAGGCCGCAAGTACTGCTGTTCCATTACTACAAGTGGAGGCCGCAAGTACTGCTGTTCCAAGTACTACTATTCCATTACTACAAGTGGAGGCTGCAAGTACTGCTGTTCCAATACTACAAGTGGAGGCCTCAAGAACTGCTGTTCCATTACTACAAGTGGAGGATTCAAGTGCTGCTGTTCCATTACTGCAAGTGGAGGCCGCAAGTACTGATGTTCCATTACTACAAGTGGAGGCCTCAAGTACTGCTGTTCCATTACTACAAGTAGAGGCTGCAAGTACTACTGTTCCATTACTACAAGAGGAAGTCTCAAGTACTGCTGTTCCATTACTACAAGTGGAGGCCGCAAGTACTGCTGTTCCATTACTACAAGTGGAGGCCGCAAGTACTGCTGTTCCAAGTACTACTATTCCTCTACTACAAGTGGAGGCTGCAAGTACTGCTGTTTCATTACTGCAAGTGGCGCCGCAAGTACTGCTGTTCCATTACTATAAGTGGAGGCCTCAAGTACTGCTGTTCCATTACTACAAGTGTAGGCCTCAAGTACTGCTGTTCCATTACTGCAAGTGGAGGCCTCAAGTACTGCTGTTCTATTACCACAAGTGGAGGCTGCAAATACTGCTGTTCCTTTTCTACAAATGGAGGCCTCAAGTACTGTTGTTCCATTATTAAAAGTGGAGGCCACAAGTACTTCTGTTCCATTACCACAAGTGGAGGCTGCAAGTACTGCTGTTCCTTTACTACAAATGGAGGCCTCAAGTACTGCTGTTCATTTACTTCAAGTGGAAGCCGCAAGTACTGCTGTTCCATTACTACAAGTGGAGGCCACAAGTACTGCTGTTCCATTACTATAAGTGGAGGCCTTAAGTACTGCTGTTCCATTAGCAAAAGCGGAGGCTGCAAGTACTGCTGTTCCATTACTACAAGAGGAGGCCTCAAGTACTGCTGTTCCATTACTACAAGTGGAGGCCTCAAATCCTGCTGTTCCATTACTACAAGTGGAGGCCACAAATACTGCTGTTCCTTTTCTACAAGTGGAGGCCGCAAGTACTGCTGTTCCATTACTACAAGTGGAGGCCACAAGTACTGCTATTCCAAGTACTACTATTCCATAACTACAAGTGGAGGCTGCAAGTACTGCTGTTCCATTACTACAAGTGGAGGCCGCAAGTACTGATGTTCCATTAATACAAGTGGAGGCCGCAAGTGCTGCTGTTCCAAGTACTGCTATTCCATTACTACAAGTGGAGGCCACAAGTACTACAGTTTCTTTACTACAAGTGGAGGCTGCAAGTACTGCTGTTTCATTACTGCAAGTGGCGCCGCAAGTACTGCTGTTCCATTACTATAAGTGGAGGCCTCAAGTACTGCTGTTCCATTACTACAAGTGTAGGCCTCAAGTACTGCTGTTCCATTACTGCAAGTGGAGGCCTCAAGTACTGCTGTTCTATTACCACAAGTGGAGGCTGCAAATACTGCTGTTCCTTTTCTACAAATGGAGGCCTCAAGTACTGTTGTTCCATTATTAAAAGTGGAGGCCACAAGTACTTCTGTTCCATTACCACAAGTGGAGGCTGCAAGTACTGCTGTTCCTTTACTACAAATGGAGGCCTCAAGTACTGCTGTTCATTTACTTCAAGTGGAAGCCGCAAGTACTGCTGTTCCATTACTACAAGTGGAGGCCACAAGTACTGCTGTTCCATTACTATAAGTGGAGGCCTCAAGTACTGCTGTTCCATTAGCAAAAGCGGAGGCTGCAAGTACTGCTGTTCCATTACTACAAGAGGAGGCCTCAAGTACTGCTGTTCCATTACTACAAGTGGAGGCCTCAAATCCTGCTGTTCCATTACTACAAGTGGAGGCCGCAAATACTGCTGTTCCTTTTCTACAAGTGGAGGCCGCAAGTACTGCTGTTCCATTACTACAAGTGGAGGCCACAAGTACTGCTGTTCCAAGTACTACTATTCCATAACTACAAGTGGAGGCTGCAAGTACTGCTGTTCCATTACTACAAGTGGAGGCCGCAAGTACTGATGTTCCATTAATACAAGTGGAGGCCGCAAGTGCTGCTGTTCCAAGTACTGCTATTCCATTACTACAAGTGGAGGCCACAAGTACTACAGTTTCTTTACTACAAGTGGAGGCCTCAAGTACTGCTGTTCCATTACTACAAGTGGAGGCCGCAAGTACTGCTGTTCCAAGTACTACTATTCCATTACTACAAGTGGAGGCTGCAAGTACTGCTGTTTCATTACTGCAAATGGAGGCCGCAAGTACTGTTGTTCCATTACTATAAGTGGAGGCCTCAAGTACTGCTGTTCCATTACTACAAGTGTAGGCCTCAGGTACTGCTGTTCCATTACTGCAAGTGGAGGCCTCAAGTACTGCTGTTCCATTACCACAAGTGGAGGCTGCAAATACTGCTGTTCCTTTTCTACAAATGGAGGCCTCAAGTACTGCTGTTCATTTACTTCAAGTGGAGGCCGCAAGTACTGCTGTTCCATTACTACAAGTGGAGGCCACAAGTACTGCTGTTCCATTACTAAAAGTGGAGGCCACAAGTACTTCTGTTCCATTACCACAAGTGGAGGCTGCAAGTACTGCTGTTCCTTTACTACAAATGGAGGCCTCAAGTACTGCTGTTCATTTACTTCAAGTGGAAGCCGCAAGTACTGCTGTTCCGTTACTACAAGTGGAGGCCACAAGTACTGCTGTTCCATTACTATAAGTGGAGGCCTCAAGTACTGCTGTTCCATTAGCAAAAGCGGAGGCTGCAAGTACTGCTGTTCCATTACTACAAGAGTAGGCCTCAAGTACTGCTGTTCCATTACTACAAGTAGAGGCTGCAAGTACTGCTGTTCCATTACTACAAGAGGAAGTCTCAAGTACTGCTGTTCCTTTACTACAAGTGGAGGCCACAAGTACCGCTGTTCAATTACTACAAGTGGAGGCCGCAAGTACTGCTGTTCCAAGTACTACTATTCCATTACTACAAGTGGAGGGTGCAAGTACTGCTGTTTCATTACTGCAAGTGGAGGCCGCAAGTACTGCTGTTCCATTACTATAAGTGGAGGCCTCAAGTACTGCTGATCCATTACTACAAGTGTAGGCCTCAAGTACTGCTGTTCCATTACTGCAAGTGGAGGCCTCAAGTACTGTTGTTCCATTACCACAAGTGGAGGCTGCAAGTACTGCTGTTCCTTTTCTACAAATGGAGGCCTCAAGTACTGCTGTTCATTTATTACAAGTAGAGGCCGCAAGTACTGCTTTTCCATTACTACAAGTGGAGGCCGCAAGTTCTGCTGTTCCATTACTACGAGTGGAGGCCGCAAGTACGGCTGTTCCATTACCACAAGTGGAGGCCGCAAGTACTGCTGTTCCATTACTGCAAGTGGAGGCCTCAAGTACTGTTGTTCCATTACCACAAGTGGAGGCTGCAAGTACTGCTGTTCCTTTGCTACAAATGGAGGTCTCAAGTACTTCTGTTCATTTACTACAATTGGAGCCCGTAAGTACTGGTACTGCTTTTCCATTAATACAAGTGGAAGCCGCAAGTACTGCTGTTACATTACTACAATTGGAGGCCGCAAGTGCTGCTGTTCCAAGTACTGCTGTTCCATTACTACAAGTGGAGGCCATACGTACTGCTGTTCCAAGTGCTGCTGTTCCATTACTACAAGTGGAGGCCTCAAGTACTGCTGTTCCATTACTACAAGTAGAGGCCACAAGTACTGCTGTTTCAAAACTACAAGTGGAGGCTGCAAGTGCTGCTGTTACATTACGACAAGTGGAAGCCACAAGTACTGCTGTTCCAAGTACTGCTGTTCCATTACTACAAGTGGAGGCCTCAAGTACTGCTGTTCCATTACTGCAAGTGGAGGCCGCAAGTACTGCTGTTCCGTTACTACTAGTGGAGGCTGCAAGTGATGCTGTTCCATTACTACAAGTGGAGGTCACAAGTACTGCTGTTCCAAGTATTGCTGTTTCATTACTACAAGTGGAGGCCGCAAGTACTGCTGTTCCATTACTACAAGTGGAGGCTGCAAGTACTGCTGTTTCATTCCTTCAAGTGGAGGCCTCAAGTACTGCTGTTCCTTTACTGAAGGGTGAGGCCTCAAGTACTGCTGTTCCATTACTGCAAGTGGAGGCCGCAAGTACTGCTGTTCCATTACTAGAAGTGGAGGCCACAAGTACTGCTGCTCTGAGTACTGTTGTTCCATTACTACAAGTGGAGGCTGTAAGTACTGCTGTTCCATTACTACAAGTGGAGGCTGCAAGTACTGCTGTTCCAAGTACTGCTTTTCCATTACTACAAGTAAAGGCTGCAAGTACTGCTGTTTCATTACTACAAGTGGAGGCCGCAAGTACTGATGTTCCATTACTACAAGTGGAGGCCGCAAGTGCTGCTGTTCAAAGTACTGCTATTCCATTACTACAAGTGGAGGCCGCAAGTACAGCTGTTCCAAGTAGTACTGTCCAGTACTACAAGTGGAGGCCGCAAGTACTGCTGTTCCATTACTACAAGTGGAGGCCACAAGTACTGCTGTTCCGAGTACTGCTGTTCCATAACTCCAAGTGGAGGCCGCAAGTAGTGCTGTTTCAATACTACAAGTGGAGGCTGCAAGTACTGCTGTTCCAAGCACTGCTGTTCCATTACTACAAGTGGAGGCTGCAAGTGCTGCTGTTCCAAGTACTGCTGTTCTATTACTACAAGTGGAGGATGCAAGTACTGCTGTTCCCAGTGCTGCTGTTCCATTACTACAAGTGAAGGCCTCGAGACCTGCTGTTCCATTACTGCAAGTGGAGGCCGCAAGTACTGATGTTCCATTACTACAAGTGGAGGCCTCAAGTACTGCTGTTCCATTACCACAAGTAGAGGCTGCAAGTACTGCTGTTCCATTACTACAAGAGGAAGTCTCAAGTACTGCTGTTCCATTACTACAAGTGGAGGCCGCAAGTACTGCTGTTCCAAGTACTACTATTCCATTACTACAAGTGGAGGCTGCAAGTACTGCTGTTCCAATACTACAAGTGGAGGCCTCAAGAACTGCTGTTCCATTACTACAAGTGGAGGATTCAAGTGCTGCTGTTCCATTACTGCAAGTGGAGGCCGCAAGTACTGATGTTCCATTACTACAAGTGGAGGCCTCAAGTACTGCTGTTCCATTACTACAAGTAGAGGCTGCAAGTACTACTGTTCCATTACTACAAGAGGAAGTCTCAAGTACTGCTGTTCCATTACTACAAGTGGAGGCCGCAAGTACTGCTGTTCCATTACTACAAGTGGAGGCCGCAAGTACTGCTGTTCCAAGTACTACTATTCCTCTACTACAAGTGGAGGCTGCAAGTACTGCTGTTTCATTACTGCAAGTGGCGCCGCAAGTACTGCTGTTCCATTACTATAAGTGGAGGCTTCAAGTACTGCTGTTCCATTACTACAAGTGTAGGCCTCAAGTACTGCTGTTCCATTACTGCAAGTGGAGGCCTCAAGTACTGCTGTTCTATTACCACAAGTGGAGGCTGCAAATACTGCTGTTCCTTTTCTACAAATGGAGGCCTCAAGTACTGTTGTTCCATTATTAAAAGTGGAGGCCACAAGTACTTCTGTTCCATTACCACAAGTGGAGGCTGCAAGTACTGCTGTTCCTTTACTACAAATGGAGGCCTCAAGTACTGCTGTTCATTTACTTCAAGTGGAAGCCTCAAGTACTGCTGTTCCATTAGCAAAAGCGGAGGCTGCAAGTACTGCTGTTCCATTACTACAAGAGGAGGCCTCAAGTACTGCTGTTCCATTACTACAAGTGGAGGCCTCAAATCCTGCTGTTCCATTACTACAAGTGGAGGCCGCAAATACTGCTGTTCCTTTTCTACAAGTGGAGGCCGCAAGTACTGCTGTTCCATTACTACAAGTGGAGGCCACAAGTACTGCTGTTCCAAGTACTACTATTCCATAACTACAAGTGGAGGCTGCAAGTACTGCTGTTCCATTACTACAAGTGGAGGCCGCAAGTACTGATGTTCCATTAATACAAGTGGAGGCCGCAAGTGCTGCTGTTCCAAGTACTGCTATTCCATTACTACAAGTGGAGGCCACAAGTACTACAGTTTCTTTACTACAAGTGGAGGCCTCAAGTACTGCTGTTCCATTACTACAAGTGGAGGCCGCAAGTACTGCTGTTCCAAGTACTACTATTCCATTACTACAAGTGGAGGCTGCAAGTACTGCTGTTTCATTACTGCAAATGGAGGCCGCAAGTACTGTTGTTCCATTTCTATAAGTGGAGGCCTCAAGTACTGCTGTTCCATTACTACAAGTGTAGGCCTCAAGTACTGCTGTTCCATTACTGCAAGTGGAGGCCTCAAGTACTGCTGTTCCATTACCACAAGTGGAGGCTGCAAATACTGCTGTTCCTTTTCTACAAATGGAGGCCTCAAGTACTGCTGTTCATTTACTTCAAGTGGAGGCCGCAAGTACTGCTGTTCCATTACTACAAGTGGAGGCCACAAGTACTGCTGTTCCATTACTAAAAGTGGAGGCCACAAGTACTTCTGTTCCATTACCACAAGTGGAGGCTGCAAGTACTGCTGTTCCTTTACTACAAATGGAGGCCTCAAGTACTGCTGTTCATTTACTTCAAGTGGAAGCCGCAAGTACTGCTGTTCCGTTACTACAAGTGGAGGCCACAAGTACTGCTGTTCCATTACTATAAGTGGAGGCCTCAAGTACTGCTGTTCCATTAGCAAAAGCGGAGGCTGCAAGTACTGCTGTTCCATTACTACAAGAGTAGGCCTCAAGTACTGCTGTTCCATTACTACAAGTAGAGGCCTCAAATCCTGCGGTTCCATTACCACAAGTGGAGGCCGCAAATACTGCTGTTCCATTACTACAAGTGGAGGCCTCAAGTACTGCTGTTCCATTACTACAAGTAGAGGCCACAAGTACTGCTGTTTCAAAACTACAAGTGGAGGCTGCAAGTGCTGCTGTTACGTTACGACAAGTGGAAGCCACAAGTACTGCTGTTCCAAGTACTGCTGTTCCATTACTACAAGTGGAGGCCTCAAGTACTGCTGTTCCATTACTGCAAGTGGAGGCCGCAAGTACTGCTGTTCCGTTACTACTAGTGGAGGCTGCAAGTGATGCTGTTCCATTACTACAAGTGGAGGTCACAAGTACTGCTGTTCCAAGTATTGCTGTTTCATTACTACAAGTGGAGGCCGCAAGTACTGCTGTTCCATTACTACAAGTGGAGGCTGCAAGTACTGCTGTTTCATTCCTTCAAGTGGAGGCCTCAAGTACTGCTGTTCCTTTACTGAAGGGTGAGGCCTCAAGTACTGCTGTTCCATTACTGCAAGTGGAGGCCGCAAGTACTGCTGTTCCATTACTAGAAGTGGAGGCCACAAGTACTGCTGCTCTGAGTACTGTTGTTCCATTACTACAAGTGGAGGCTGTAAGTACTGCTGTTCCATTACTACAAGTGGAGGCTGCAAGTACTGCTGTTCCAAGTACTGCTTTTCCATTACTACAAGTAAAGGCTGCAAGTACTGCTGTTTTATTACTACAAGTGGAGGCCGCAAGTACTGATGTTCCATTACTACAAGTGGAGGCCGCAAGTGCTGCTGTTCAAAGTACTGCTATTCCATTACTACAAGTGGAGGCCGCAAGCACAGCTGTTCCAAGTAGTACTGTCCAGTACTACAAGTGGAGGCCGCAAGTACTGCTGTTCCATTACTACAAGTGGAGGCCACAAGTACTGCTGTTCCGAGTACTGCTGTTCCATAACTCCAAGTGGAGGCCGCAAGTAGTGCTGTTTCAATACTACAAGTGGAGGCTGCAAGTACTGCTGTTCCAAGCACTGCTGTTCCATTACTACAAGTGGAGGCTGCAAGTGCTGCTGTTCCAAGTACTGCTGTTCTATTACTACAAGTGGAGGATGCAAGTACTGCTGTTCCCAGTGCTGCTGTTCCATTACTACAAGTGAAGGCCTCGAGACCTGCTGTTCCATTAAAACAAGAGGAGGCCTCAAGTACTGCTGTTCCATTACTAGAAGTGGAGGCCTCAAGTACTGCTGTTCCATTACTACAAGAGGAGGCCTCAAGTACTGCTGTTCCAATACTACAAGTGGAGGCTGCAAGTACTGATGTTCCATTACTACAAGTGGAGGCTGCAAGTACTGCTGTTCCATTACTATAAGTGGAGGCCTCAAGTACTGCTGATCCATTACTACAAGTGTAGGCCTCAAGTACTGCTGTTCCATTACTGCAAGTGGAGGCCTCAAGTACTGTTGTTCCATTACCACAAGTGGAGGCTGTAAGTACTGCTGTTCCTTTTCTACAAATGGAGGCCTCAAGTACTGCTGTTCATTTATTACAAGTGGAGGCCGCAAGTACTGCTTTTCCATTACTACAAGTGGAGGCCGCAAGTTCTGCTGTTCCATTACTACGAGTGGAGGCCGCAAGTACGGCTGTTCCATTACCACAAGTGGAGGCCGCAAGTACTGCTGTTCCTTTGCTACAAATGGAGGTCTCAAGTACTTCTGTTCATTTACTACAATTGGAGGCCGCAAGTACTGGTACTGCTTTTCCATTAATACAAGTGGAAGCCGCAAGTACTGCTGTTCCATTACTACAATTGGAGGCCGCAAGTGCTGCTGTTCCAAGTACTGCTGTTCCATTACTACAAGTGGAGGCCATAAGTACTGCTGTTCCAAGTGCTGCTGTTCCATTACTACAAGTGGAGGCCTCAAGTACTGCTGTTCCATTACTACAAGTGGAGGCCACAAGTACTGCTGTTCCAAAACTACAAGTGGAGGCTGCAAGTGCTGCTGTTACGTTACGACAAGTGGAAGCCACAAGTACTGCTGTTCCAAGTACTGCTGTTCCATTACTACAAGTGGAGGCCTCAAGTACTGCTGTTCCATTACTGCAAGTGGAGGCCTCAAGTACTGCTGTTCCATTACTGCAAGTGGAGGCCGCAAGTACTGCTGTTCCGTTACTACTAGTGGAGGCTGCAAGTGATGCTGTTCCATTACTACAAGTGGAGGTCACAAGTACTGCTGTTCCAAGTATTGCTGTTTCATTACTACAAGTGGAGGCCGCAAGTACTGCTGTTCCATTACTACAAGTGGAGGCTGCAAGTACTGCTGTTTCATTCCTTCAAGTGGAGGCCTCAAGTACTGCT
The DNA here is from genome assembly GCF_964263255.1 of Lissotriton vulgaris. Classification (NCBI taxonomy): domain Eukaryota; kingdom Metazoa; phylum Chordata; class Amphibia; order Caudata; family Salamandridae; genus Lissotriton; species Lissotriton vulgaris. The sequence continues at coordinate 25,010,826 of NC_141687.1, read as the reverse complement.
GTTCCTTTACTGAAGGGTGAGGCCTCAAGTACTGCTGTTCCATTACTGCAAGTGGAGGCCGCAAGTACTGCTGTTCCATTACTAGAAGTGGAGGCCACAAGTACTGCTGCTCTGAGTACTGTTGTTCCATTACTACAAGTGGAGGCTGTAAGTACTGCTGTTCCATTACTACAAGTGGAGGCTGCAAGTACTGCTGTTCCAAGTACTGCTTTTCCATTACTACAAGTAAAGGCTGCAAGTACTGCTGTTTTATTACTACAAGTGGAGGCCGCAAGTACTGATGTTCCATTACTACAAGTGGAGGCCGCAAGTGCTGCTGTTCAAAGTACTGCTATTCCATTACTACAAGTGGAGGCCGCAAGCACAGCTGTTCCAAGTAGTACTGTCCAGTACTACAAGTGGAGGCCGCAAGTACTGCTGTTCCATTACTACAAGTGGAGGCCACAAGTACTGCTGTTCCGAGTACTGCTGTTCCATAACTCCAAGTGGAGGCCGCAAGTAGTGCTGTTTCAATACTACAAGTGGAGGCTGCAAGTACTGCTGTTCCAAGCACTGCTGTTCCATTACTACAAGTGGAGGCTGCAAGTGCTGCTGTTCCAAGTACTGCTGTTCTATTACTACAAGTGGAGGATGCAAGTACTGCTGTTCCCAGTGCTGCTGTTCCATTACTACAAGTGAAGGCCTCGAGACCTGCTGTTCCATTAAAACAAGAGGAGGCCTCAAGTACTGCTGTTCCATTACTAGAAGTGGAGGCCTCAAGTACTGCTGTTCCATTACTACAAGAGGAGGCCTCAAGTACTGCTGTTCCAATACTACAAGTGGAGGCTGCAAGTACTGATGTTCCATTACTACAAGTGGAGGCTGCAAGTACTGCTGTTCCATTACTATAAGTGGAGGCCTCAAGTACTGCTGATCCATTACTACAAGTGTAGGCCTCAAGTACTGCTGTTCCATTACTGCAAGTGGAGGCCTCAAGTACTGTTGTTCCATTACCACAAGTGGAGGCTGTAAGTACTGCTGTTCCTTTTCTACAAATGGAGGCCTCAAGTACTGCTGTTCATTTATTACAAGTGGAGGCCGCAAGTACTGCTTTTCCATTACTACAAGTGGAGGCCGCAAGTTCTGCTGTTCCATTACTACGAGTGGAGGCCGCAAGTACGGCTGTTCCATTACCACAAGTGGAGGCCGCAAGTACTGCTGTTCCTTTGCTACAAATGGAGGTCTCAAGTACTTCTGTTCATTTACTACAATTGGAGGCCGCAAGTACTGGTACTGCTTTTCCATTAATACAAGTGGAAGCCGCAAGTACTGCTGTTCCATTACTACAATTGGAGGCCGCAAGTGCTGCTGTTCCAAGTACTGCTGTTCCATTACTACAAGTGGAGGCCATAAGTACTGCTGTTCCAAGTGCTGCTGTTCCATTACTACAAGTGGAGGCCTCAAGTACTGCTGTTCCATTACTACAAGTGGAGGCCACAAGTACTGCTGTTCCAAAACTACAAGTGGAGGCTGCAAGTGCTGCTGTTACGTTACGACAAGTGGAAGCCACAAGTACTGCTGTTCCAAGTACTGCTGTTCCATTACTACAAGTGGAGGCCTCAAGTACTGCTGTTCCATTACTGCAAGTGGAGGCCGCAAGTACTGCTGTTCCGTTACTACTAGTGGAGGCTGCAAGTGATGCTGTTCCATTACTACAAGTGGAGGTCACAAGTACTGCTGTTCCAAGTATTGCTGTTTCATTACTACAAGTGGAGGCCGCAAGTACTGCTGTTCCATTACTACAAGTGGAGGCTGCAAGTACTGCTGTTTCATTCCTTCAAGTGGAGGCCTCAAGTACTGCTGTTCCTTTACCGAAGGGTGAGGCCTCAAGTACTGCTGTTCCATTACTGCAAGTGGAGGCCGCAAGTACTGCTGTTCCATTACTAGAAGTGGAGGCCACAAGTACTGCTGCTCTGAGTACTGTTGTTCCAATACTACAAGTGGAGGCTGTAAGTACTGCTGTTCCATTACTACAAGTGGAGGCTGCAAGTACTGCTGTTCCAAGTACTGCTTTTCCATTACTACAAGTAAAGGCTGCAAGTACTGCTGTTTCATTACTACAAGTGGAGGCCGCAAGTACTGATGTTCCATTACTACAAGTGGAGGCCGCAAGTGCTGCTGTTCAAAGTACTGCTATTCCATTACTACAAGTGGAGGCCGCAAGTACAGCTGTTCCAAGTAGTACTGTCCAGTACTACAAGTGGAGGCCGCAAGTAGTGCTGTTTCAATACTACAAGTGGAGGCTGCAAGTACTGCTGTTCCAAGCACTGCTGTTCCATTACTACAAGTGGAGGCTGCAAGTGCTGCTGTTCCAAGTACTGCTGGTCCATTACTACAAGTGGAGGATGCAAGTACTGCTGTTCCCAGTGCTGCTGTTCTGAGGAAATATAAATTTTATGGTCAAGAAATGTTCCCTAACGTGTACCCCACCGTCTCCATGTACGAGTTTAAAGTGCATGTAACTTCCCTCCTGTGCCAGCTATGAAGACACAAATACATTTGCGTCCAACGTTAACATGTCCTCTTTCAGATCCGCCATGAACGGGTTGAATACTCCGTTTCTAAGTATGCCATGCCAACGTCTTTTTGTGGTGTACTTTACACGTTTTTCAGCTCTGGTGAAGTAGGCCTCTGAATTCTGCCATCGAGCCTTTTTCTGCCTTCTGACTCTGAACGCCTCATCCTGGGCTGCCTCTGTACCCGTGACCTCTGCCTTACTCCCTGCGCGGCTAACGGCGCTTAGCTCAGCCTGCTGCCTGCCAAAACTGTATTCAACCTTCGAATTATCTGTTCCGCTCCTCAAACATACATTCCTGCCTACTAGTTCAAGTAAACATCCTTCCAGCTGCAGAGCAAAGGGCCCGGCCTCACTGTCTCCTTGCAAGTAATTCATAGTTTCTGTTACCATGGTAGGCCCATGCCCCCTCGCATCTCATGTAGACACGTAGACGCTTATACACGCACTCACAGTCAGTATAGAATAGCCTCTGCCCAAGAGACCTTTCCTTCTTGATAATATGGTTCCCAAACATCAGATATCAGATATGATATAGGTACGAGTTGATCTGACATGCCAGACTTCTGTCTCTTTCCGCTAGTGTAAATGTCAAGTCCCCTGCACCCTCCAGCTCCACGTCAATCACACGTCATGCAGCTGCGCGCGCATCCAGGCCTCAGATTTCTGCTGACATTGCAAGATTCTGCTTTGTACCCACCTACTTGTGACACTTACATGTGACGTTTCTAGCACACACCTCTATGTTCACGCCTAGTTCCCGCCTTTTGATTACGTATTGCTAACACGTGTGTGTTTTTATCTTGCTTCTCTCAGCTGTTACGCCTACTGTATTGGTATTCATTACATGGTTTAAGTATAAAAGTTATGTCTTGTCAATAAAGTATGCTCTATCCCTTCCTGCACCCCAGTGGTGGCAGGAACCCGATATCCGGTACCAGAATCATTCCTTTTTAAGGAATAAAACCCCTAAGAACTCTAACACCACGGACTCTGCGTCTTTCTTTCCGATTGAGTTATTTTTGTTAAGTACTTACCTGCATAGAAATTAAGACGGTAAATCAAATATTTACCACATTATTTTGGCGCCCGAATAGGGACCCCTCCCCCACCTTACGCGCCGGTTGGTGCGTTGCAACCTTTGCCCCCTGCCATAAGTCAAGACGGACAACTACGCGTACCCGCAGGATTTCCTGTATCTCCCTCTGGCCCACGGAGGTGACGGAGACTGCGATCAGCACCCAGACGAGGCGGTGAGGAGTGCGGAGGATCCCGACCAGAGCCTAGCCGAAAGAAGCAAGGTCCGAGGTGTCAAGAGGCCCACCAGTTTCCGAAGTATCCACGTGTCGAGTCGAGTCCAGTCCGGTCCAGTCCAGTCGAGTTTTCCAAGGCCTTCCGTTCCGTGCTTCCCGGTGAGTACCATTGCTGGGACGTATCTAGACGGGTGCATTATTATGTATCCGGTAAAGACGGGTTTGGGTACACAAACGCGGTCTGCACTGTTTTAGACAGTGTATCTGTACTGTTTAGCAGTATATCAGTTATTCAAGTTCTTGCACTGTTCTCGACAGTGTATCTGTGCTGTTTAGCAGTACATCTAGTATCAAGGGTAGTGATATATGTTCAAAATGTTTTCATGTGATTAATGTCATGGTATGAGTGACTGTTTGATGTACATTGTTGTGTTTTTGTGTAACTAGCTGTGTTTAGAGTAAGAAACAAGAATCGAGTATCCAGTACTAAGTAACAAGATGCCGTTTTTTAATAAACTAAGACAGATAGGAACTAGGAAAGGGATACTAGAGGAAGAAATTCCTATCCCCCCTAGGGACACTCCTGGAAATTTTATGTACCATAAGAATGGCTTGGATGCCATACTGTATCTAGATTTATGGGCCGATTATACTAAACACCTAGACGAGAGACACAGATGGCCCGTTACAGGAACATGGGATGCCGAGTGCATCATGAAAGTAGAAGAAGCGCTATGGAAAAAGAAAGCCAGACAATCTCAGAAAGACGCCATAGAATTTTGGCGTAAAGAATCACATAAACGTGCCGAAAAGGCCCTCCGTAGAGAAGACAGACATAGAGAAGAGTCGGATAGAGTCCGAGAAAACGAATTAGTTACTGAAGGGATCCGAGTAAAATCAGAACAAGTAGACCGCGCGCGAAACAATCTTGTAAATGGCATGTACCTAGTGACCGAGGGTTCGCCTGAAGCCACTTCAGAAATACCGAAAAATCTGCCGCCACCATTGGTTCCGACTAAAGTAAATCACAGGACCACCAAAGACATATTCCTTGCTTCCTATCTAGACGATGTAGCACCCGCTTACACCAATCCACGTGCCCGCGTCCCGCCTACTGACGGTGACGGAGGTGGCAACCCGCCTCAAGACAATATCCCGCCATTACCGCAACAAGGTTCACCCGTTCGACAACCTGCTCCACTTGTTCCTCCTCCTCCACCACTTCCCCCACCTAAGATTAACATACCGAATCCGACTGCGCCTGATCCCAGTAAGAGACAAGTTCAGGTACACATACAGACTCCACAGAGAAATAATGCTCAAGCCTCTGCCTCAGGAGGTGCGACAGGAGGTCTCCAGACCCCGCCAGCAACACACAGATTCAACTTTAGGGACATGCTGAAGCAACATACACCCCAATCACCCCGTCTCGACATACTCAAAGAACCCCTTCCAGTTTGCAGATACGATCCAGTACCCGGTAAAGACGATAGAATGTTGATAGCATCACTACGCTTACGACAAGCTACAGATTACCTAGTGTTATTCCCAGGGATGACTGATCACCTAGATAGAATATATCATTTTGTCCAGACTGGGGAAAATCCCGAAAGTATTAAAGAGGCCCTGGCACACCAGAAAGTTGACACTCAAGCATATATATTACGTTTCTTCATAAATTGCTTAATAAGAGACCGAGATAGGCCTGGGGTAGACCAGGAAGAGATGGAAGCACTAAACCGATGGGGTCAAAATATAGCTGAAGGAAAGCATGATAAAGTAAATTGTATAGCAAGCATGTACAAGAAAATCAGAAAAGAAGTAATAGAAATACACAGAAAAGAACAAGAACAAGAAAAAGAAAATGACAAGTCCTCCGAGGAGGACGAACATGAAGAACAAGAAACGACTAGAGGAACGATAGCGTATATAGGTAAAGGAACTTACCTTAGGAAAGGCATTCGTCCGGAAAGCAAGAGAGTTTTTCTCTCTGGCATATCAAAGCCAAGTTCCCCTGAACATCTGTTTCAAGTTACCGATAAAATGCTTCAAGAACAAATGGGGTACCATGTACTCAATTCTATGGATGAACAAGAACTAGCCCGGTCAGCAGTGCTATGGGCTGACAATTCTAACACATACAATGATGATACAGTAGCACAGACATTTCTGAACCTTTCCCCAGACGAGCAGAAATTAGCTGGTATATACATGATTCAGCATCTCATCACGTTATACAGACAACAACATTCTGATCCAGGTCCCTTACCGGATACATTAGAAGCACTACTTATGAATAGATGGAGAGGCCTAAGTACCAGATTAATTCAAATAATTCTAGAACAACGACGTAAATATAACGCTTTCTTAGGCCCACAATATGTTTCAGCTCAGCCACCGGAAAGAAAAATGTGTCATTTTGAGCATTTCGACAGACAGAATCCCTTACGAGAAGTACACCCAGTTATGGGTACTAATAACACCTTGGAACGTGTGTTTGCGTACACACCTTTAAAAAAGTTAGAATTGTTAGAAATGAAGAAACTAGTACCCTGTCATGATAAAGACCCTGCAGGTTTTCACCGAGAACTTAAAGACATGTTACTCATGGGAGATTACACATATACAGACATTATGGAATTGTTAAAGGTACTGCTGCCCACCGGCATCTACGAGAAACTAAAGGAAAAAGAATGGGAGGTGGGAGATAAAAAGATTATATGGACTGAAATAGAAGACGAGGAAAAAGGTCGTACCCCAGGGGTAGGCCTTGGGGACAAAGCAAAAGCATTACCAGGTTTAATAGTACAGGTCTTGCCAAGATTATTGACAACTAAAAAGGAAGACTGGGACGCAATCTCAGCCTGTAAACAGAAACACGATGAAGATACCAGTGACTTCTATTCTAGATTTGAGAAATGTTTCATTATTAATAGTGGCCTGAAACCAGGTAGCGAGTCATACCCACATCTTTTTGTAACTAAATTAGTCGAGAATTCCCTGACATCAGTTAAGAACCGTGTATATAAAGTTGAAAGTACATGGCAAGCAAATACGCCATCCCAGATGTTACAAATGTTACAATACCACCAGAATAGAATTAGAGAAGAACAGGAACACGAACAGAGACGTATGAAAGACACGAAAATGAAAATGTTAGTGGCCCAGTCGGTTCCAGCCGACGGCCAGAGAAAGGGTACGACCCAGACAGGTAATGCAGCCGCTCCCGTTAAAGGGACATGCAACTATTGCAAACAGCCAGGTCACTACGTACATGAATGTCCAGTCTTAAAACACAATATATCGACAGGTAAAACTAAAGAAAGACCGCGTCAGCCTAGACAAGACCAGGTTCAGCCACAGACTTCACAGAATCCACAGCCTATGCATGCTCCACCACATACAGCACAGACCGCAGCCGTATCACAGCCACAGCCCATTGCCGCGACGCAGCAAGTTTCACGACAGATGAACCAGTATGCCCAACCTGATTATCCCGATTATCAGCGATACACATGAAACAGCCTAGAGAGGGAGGTTGGCTTGCCTCTTATTGAGATTCCTGTAAATCAAGAGGGTCCTTATGTACACAGTCAAGTATTGGGAAAAGACAGAAAGTTTTTAATTGACACAGGGGCAAGCCGCACAACAATCAGCCACAATGAAGTCCCAGGGGCACCCCTCTCAGGCTCACAGAATGTTTCCCTTGGTTTTTCAGGACAGCCTATTGTAAATGAAGTATTGAAGCCAGTCCCCCTAGCTGTAGGTCCATTATCACGTGTTACAGACTTGTTACTCACGAAATCATGTCCAGAAAACTTGTTAGGTATCAAAACATTGAAGGCTCTAGGAGCTGTGATATGTTGTTCTCCGGAAGGAGTTAGACTTTTCCTGCGTGACTTTAAGGGTCACTATGTATTACGAGAGTTTGATGTCAGATTGAAAAATGTACCGAAACACCTGTGGGCACAAGGCCCAACCGATGTAGGTTGCATGCACATTACACCATACCGTGTTACACTCAAACCAGGAGTTGTTTTACCACAAATCAGACAATACAAGTTACCACCCGATGCTGTAGTGGCTTTACTGGAAATCATTGAAGAGCTCATTGCCCAAGGAGTGGTCGTAGAAACCGACTCCAATATCTGTAATTCCCCTATCATTCCGATTCTTAAACGTACTGATCCCAATGCACCGCCAGTATATCGGCTGGTGATTAATTTACGAGAACTGAATAAATGCATCGTTCCACAGTACCCTGTGGTTCCCGACATCTCATCCCTATTGACTGCTATTGATTCAGAAGCGAGGTTCTTTACTGTAATTGACCTCAAGAACGCCTTCTTCAGTGTGCCCATTGATCCAGAGAGCCAATACCTCTTCGGATTCAGTTTAAATGGACGAAGTTTCAAATTTTCACGCGCACCTCAAGGATTCACAGAAAGCCCCAGCATCTATAGTCAAGCCCTGAAAAGACAACTTGATTGTATCCAAATGCCAGTTAACACCACCTTACTGCAATACGTCGATGATCTGCTGATCACCGCACGAAGTGAACCCGAATGTGAACAAGCATCACTGACAGTCTTACATTTTCTGGCCGACAAGGGACACAAGGTGTCTCCTTCGAAGCTACAATTCTGTGTTCAGCAAGTTGTGTACTTGGGTCACTTGCTGTCCAAAGTGGGGAGACAGCTCACTCTTGACCGCATCCAGTTAATTGTAAATATGCCACAACCCCAGACACAAAAGGAAGTGCGGGCCTTTATAGGCCTCACCTCGTACTGCAGACAATGGATTCCTCAATATGCATTTCTAGCTAAACCACTCATTCAGTTGACAACACAGGAGGCAGCGACTTCGACTGCCCTTCCTTGGACTCAGGAACATACACAGGCCTTTGAGGAATTAAAGAAAGCCTTATGTCAAGCACCAGTTTTAGCGACACCATGTTACAGCAAACCTTTTACACTTTTTGTTACAGAACGTGATGGTACAGCGTTGTCTGTCCTCACTCAAGATCAAGCAGGTTCACATAAGCCTTGTGCTTATTTTTCAAGTACATTGGATTCAGTAGCCCAGGCACTCCCTGCGTGCTTAAAGTCAGTTGCAGCGACAGCCCTAGCAATCGGACAGAGCGACTCAATTGTCTTAGGACATCCATTAACAGTACAAGTTCCACATTCTGTAGAGGTTCTTCTAAACCGAACCCAGACTCAACACCTGACTATAGCACGACTGACAGGTTATGAATTGACGCTATTCCAGCCACACATAGAAATCAGACGCTGCAGCATTCTAAATCCTGCAACATTGTTACCTTCAAGTATGACAAATTCAGTCCCGCATGATTGTATAGAGATCATTAATGCAGTAACAAAGCCCCGACGAGACTTAACAGATGTTCCACTGACCAATCCAGACCTGACACTTTACGTGGATGGTTCATGTATGAGAACAAACACAGGAGAATTAGTGGCCGCGTATGCAGTGACCACTGAAACTGAAGTTAAAGAAACACATCGTATAGACACACTGTCCGCTCAAGCAGCAGAGCTTATTGCTCTGACCCGAGCCTGTATACTAGCAAAGAACAGAAATGTTAACATATACACTGATTCACGTTATGCTTTCGGAGTCGTACACGACTTCGGAGTGTTATGGCAAGAACGAGGTTTCTTGACCTCTCACGGTGCCAAGATCCAACACGGTCCCCTCATTCAAGCACTGTTAGAAGCAATACATCTGCCTTCAGGCATATCCATCATGAAGTGTAAAGCACATACTAAAGTTACAGATTCCATTTCCCAGGGTAACGACCTGGCAGTCCAAACAGCAAAACATACAGCATTGACTCACACCCAGACAACTGATGTAACAGAGATCATAGTGCCGACACATTGTATGACAGTTAGGGATCCCACACTAGATGTAATCGATATTCAGACACATGCTACTCCAGATGAAATCAAGAAATGGACTGAACTAGGAGGGATCCAGACAGATCAGGGATGGATGACGAAGGGAAAATCTACCCGACTCTATGGTTCAAGTCATAATAAATACAGCACATAGTCCAGCACACCTAGGAGAAAAAGCTATGTTAGACAGTTTACAGAATCTCTGGTATAACAAACATTTACGAGCAGCAGCAAAACAGAAAGTGCGTACTTGCATGATCTGGTCTCAGTTCAATCCAGGTAAAAGCGTCCCTGTAGAGCAAGGTGGATTTCATCCTCCCGATCACCCTTTTGAAGTCCTCCAGATGGATTATATCCAGATGGACCATTGTCGAGGATTCAAGTATGTCCTCGTAGTTGTTTGTGCACTTTCCCGTTGGACCGAAGCATATCCAGTCCCAGATTACACTGCCCGACCACTGCCAGGCAGCTGGTTCGTGAATTCTTCCCACGGTACGGCTTGCCTCGTATTGTGTACTCAGATAACGGACAGCCATTCTCATCCGAGCTCATGAAGCAGGTTTCACTCCTGCTAGGATATCAGTGGAAATTCCATTGCGTCCGACATCCCGAAGCAGCTGGCCTTGTAGAAAGGCATAACCAGACACTGAAAACACGTCTAGCTAAAATATGCAAAGAGAAAGGGGTCGACTGGATAGTCGCCCTGCCAGTTGCACTGTTCTATATGAGAATGGTCCCCCATTCGAGATCAGGACTATCCCCGTATGAAGTGGTCTTTGGCCGACCACCAAATATGTGGGGGACGCCCATGCCTAAGAAAATAACCGATGTTGATTGTAATATGCTGACAGATTACCTTGCCTCCTTGATGTCTGCACTCCAATCATGTCGTTCACAGGTTGCCGCAGCCTTTCCCGACAACACTGATGTAAAGCCACACGATGTCCGTCCAGGAGACACTGTGTTGATTCGCAACTTCGACAGGAAAAGCCCGCTGGAGCCCCGCTGGAAGGAGCCGAAGATCGTCCTTCTGACCACGAGGACCGCAATTAAAGTGGAAGGCCGAAAAGGATGGATCCATACAAGTCACATTAAGAAGTTTAATGAACTGTTGCCAAAGACTGACTCTTCCACCCCCTCAAAGGACTGCCCCGATTCTAGAGACTTTAAAATTCCCATGAGAGAGAAAACTCCGCAAGAGGAGTATAAACTGAAGCTACGGTCTAGCAAGTCAGACAGTTTATTTGTTTAAGTCCTCCCCTAGGTGAATCGGTTAAATAGTTTCTGACATGTACCCCCTAGACCGAGATAGAGAGAGAGAGAGACAACTCAAGAAACGTGCATATTGTAAATCACTCCGTAGTCACTGTATAGTGACATTATTGGTTATGTTTTTTCTAAGTCTTCTGATTATTGTTGCCAGTATATTGCTGCCCATATATTACCCTATCTTCAAGCGTGAACAATCTGCTTACAATGTCACTGCTGAACATTCTTTTAGCGAATTACCCCCTCATGAATTATCTTACAGACTTGCGCTGCGCAACAACACATTCATTAGTATGTTACATCACTCCCATCAGACTAATAATGCTACAAACTGTTGGATATGTGGCCGACTCCCTCCCTATCAGAAATACAAGGGAGTTCTGCCCCTCTTTCCGTACCCGTTCACTCACAATGGCTCATGTGGAGCGTGGTTTAGAATAATTAATTCCTTAGATCCTGATATTGCTGTTTTCGAAGGAAATTGGGTTTGGGGAAACCTGAACTTAGTTCTGCTTAACGCCTGTTATCCTGACAAGAAGGGACTTCCCACTAGAATAGGAACTGATCTAGAAAATGAAGTATATGGATTAGGTAATTATACAATTAACCTTATGATTCTTACTGTTGAATCCGAAGCTGCACCAGTTCTCCCTGCTATGTCAGTATTACCAGTCACAGGTGACTTATGTGTCAGAAAGAAGGGTTCAGTACACTTAGGTCATAGTAAATGTACTACTGTGGTCGAATTCAGTGACCAAGGCAAGTCTTCCTTTAGAGCAACTCGTCATTCCTACTTTGTTTGTGGCCATACCGCATACATATGCTTACCTCCAGATTGGGATGGTACCTGTTACATTGCATTCCTTCTGCCACCTGTTTTTCTAGCCCCTCCTGATTATCATAGAAATACAAATCTAGTAAAGAATAGACTCCGAAGAGATCTCCCGATTGTCAACTATACTGAAACGGCATGGGAGCAATACACAGACTTCAATAAAGGTTTCTTCCCCTACTTAGGTACCGTTTTTAATAGTAAACTGATACGAAGATTAACTAGAACCCTCGAAGCAGTAGTGAATGAAACTACCTCCGCTCTAGGTAACTTAACAGAGGAGCAATCTGCCATGCGGGTTGTTGTTCTCCAAAATCGTCTTGTTATTGACGTCATCCTAGCAGATAGGGGCGGAGCTTGTAAGGTCATCGGGTCAAGTTGCTGTGTTTTCATTCCAGAAAACGCGCCAACAGTATATAAAGCTATCACACGTCTTCATAAAATTGCAAGTTTGATACATCAGAATCCAGGCACCTGGACTTGGTCCGGTTGGTTCTGGACAACGTTGACCGCTTGGGGATGGAAGATCCTATCCTTCCTAGGCATTGCCCTTCTCATAGTATTCAGTTGCTGCCTGTGCCTACAGTGTGGGCCAGCGATTTGTGGTCTGTGCGCCACATCTTGTATTCCACATTCCAGTTTTCACTCAAAACACGAAAAGAAGAAAGAAGAGCAAATGATGTTACAAGAACAGACTGATCGGTTCATGAGGATCGATATATCATGAAGGGTCCGTAGGGAACAAGGAGGGAATGAGGAAATATAAATTTTATGGTCAAGAAATGTTCCCTAACGTGTACCCCACCGTCTCCATGTACGAGCTTAAAGTGCATGTAACTTCCCTCCTGTGCCAGCTATGAAGATGCAAATACATTTGCGTCCAACGTTAACATGTCCTCTTTCAGATCCGCCATGAACGGGTTGAATACTCCGTTTCTAAGTATGCCATGCCAACGTCTTTTTGTGGTGTACTTTACACGTTTTTCAGCTCTGGTGAAGTAGGCCTCTGAATTCTGCCATCGAGCCTTTTTCTGCCTTCTGACTCTGAACGCCTCAGCCTGGGCTGCCTCTGTACCCGTGACCTCTGCCTTACTCCCTGCGCGGCTAACGGCGCTTAGCTCAGCCTGCTGCCTGCCAAAACTGTATTCAACCTTCGAATTATCTGTTCCGCTCCTCAAACATACATTCCTGCCTACTAGTTCAAGTAAACATCCTTCCAGCTGCAGAGCAAAGGGCCCGGCCTCACTGTCTCCGTGCAAGTAATTCATAGTTTCTGTTACCATGGTAGGCCCATGCCCCCTCGCATCTCATGTAGACACGTAGACGCGTATACACACACTCACAGTCAGTATAGAATAGCCTCTGCCCAAGAGACCTTTCCTTCTAGATAATATGGTTCCCAAACATCAGATATCAGATATGATATAGGTACGAGTTGATCTGACATGCCAGACTTCTGTCTCTTTCCGCTAGTGTAAATGTCAAGTCCCCTGCACCCTCCAGCTCCACGTCAATCACACGTCATGCAGCTGCGCGCGCATCCAGGCCTCAGATTTCTGCTGACATTGCAAGATTCTGCTTTGTACCCACCTACTTGTGACACTTACATGTGACGTTTCTAGCACACACCTCTATGTTCACGCCTAGTTCACGCCTTTTGATTACGTATTGCTAACACGTGTGTGTTTTTATCTTGCTTCTCTCAGCTGTTACGCCTACTGTATTGGTATTCATTATATGGTTTAAGTATAAAAGTTATGTCTTGTCAATAAAGTATGCTCTATCCCTTCCTGCACCCCAGTGGTGGCAGGAACCCGATATCCGGTACCAGAATCATTCCTTTTTAAGGAATAAAACCCCAAAGAACTCTAACACCACGGACTCTGCGTCTTTCTTTCCGATTGAGTTATTTTTGTTAAGTACTTACCTGCATAGAAATTAAGACGGTAAATCAAATATTTACCACAGTTCCATTACTACAAGTGAAGGCCTCAAGACCTGCTGTTCCATTACTACAAGAGGAGGCCTCAAGTACTGCCGTCCCATTACTACAAGTGGAGGCCTCAAGTACTGCTGTTCCATTACTACAAGAGGAGGCCTCAAGTACCTCATTCCATTTCTACAAGGGGAGGCTGCAAGTACTGCTGTTCCATTACTAAAAGTGGGGGTCTCAAGTACTGCTGTTCCATTACCACAAGTGGAGGCTGCAACTATTGTTGTTCCTTTACTACAAATGGAGTCCCCAAGTACTACTGTTCGAAGGACTCAAGTGCTGCTGTTCCATTACTGCAAGTGGAGGCCACAAGTACTTATGTTACTTTAGTGCAAGTGGAGGCCTCAAGTACTGCTGTTCCATTACTACAAGTGGAGGCCGCAAGTACTGCTGTTCCATTACTATAAGTGGAGGCCTCAAGTACTGCTGTTCCATTACTAAAAGTGTAGGCCTCAAGTACTGCTGTTCTATTACTACAAGTGGAGGCCTCAAGTACTGCTGTTTCATTACCACAAGTGAACACTGCAAGTACTGCTGCTCCTTTTCTACAAATGGAGGACTCAAGTACTGCTGTTCATTTACTACAGGTGGATGCCGCAATTACTTCTGTTCCATTACTACAAGTGGAGGCCGCAAGTACTGCTGTTCCATTACTACAAGTGGACGCCTCAAGTACTGCTGTTCCAATACTACAAGTGGAGGCTGCAAGTACTGATGTTCCATTACTACAAGTGGAGGCTGCAAGTACTGCTGTTCCAGCACTACAAGTGGAGGCCTCAAGTGCTGCTGTTCCATTACTGCAAGAGGAGGCCGCAAGTACTGCTGTTCCTTTACTGCAACTGGAGGCCTCAAGTACTGCTGTTCCATTACTGCAAGTGGAGGCCACAAGTACTGCTATTCGATTACTACAAGTGGAGGCCTAAAGTACTGCTGTACCATTACTACAAGTGGAGGCCTCTAGTACTGCTGTTCCGTTACTACAAGTGGAGGCCACAAGTACTGCTGTTCCATTACTACAAGTGGAGGCCGCAAGTACTGCTGTTCCAAGTACTGCTGTTCCATTACTACAAGTGGAGGCTGCAAGTGCTGCTGTTCCAAGTACTGCTGTTCCATTACGACATTTGGAGGCCTCAAGTACTGCTGTTCATTTACAACAAGTGGAGGCCTCAAGTACTGCTGTTCTATAACTACAAGTGGAGGCCGCAAGTACTGCTGTTCCTTTACTACAAGTGGAGGCCTCAAGTACTGCTATTCCATTACTACAAGTGGAGGCCGCAAGTACTGCTGTTCCATTACTATAAGTGGAGGCCTCAAGTGCTGCTGTTCCATTACTACTAGTGTAGGTCTCAAGTACTGCTGTTCCATTACTACAAGTGGAGGCCTCAAGTACTGCTGTTTCATTACTACAAGTGGAGGCTGCAAGTACTGCTACTCCTTTTCTACAAATGGAGGCCTCAAGTACTGCTGTTCATTTACTACAAGTGGAGGCCACAATTAGTGCTGTTCCATTACTACAAGTGGAGGCCACAAGTACTGCTGTTCCATTACTACAAGTGGAGGCCTCAAGTACTGCTGTTCCATTACCACAAGTGGAGGCCACAAGTACTGCTGTTCATTTACTACAATTGGAGGCTGCAAGTACTGCTTTTCCATTACTACAAGTGGAAGCCGCAAGTACTGCTGTTCCAAGTACTGCTAGTCCATTACTACAAGAGGAGGCCGCAGGTGCTGCTGTTCCAAGTACTGCTGTTCCATTACTACAAGTGGAGGCCATAAGTACTGTTGTTCCAAGGGCTGCTGTTCCATTACTACAAGTCGAGGCCTCAAATACTGCTGTTCCCTTACAACAAGTGGAGGCCCTACGTACTGCTGTTCCTTAACTACAAGATAAGGCCTCAAGTACTGCTGTTCCATTACTAGAAGAGGAGGCCTCAAGTACTGCTGTTTCTTTACTACAAGTGCAGGCCTCAAGTACTGCTGTTCCATTACTACAAGTGGAGGCCTCAAGTACAGCTGTTCCCTTACTGCAAGTGGAGGCCGTAAGTACTGCTGTTCCATTACTGCAAGTGGAGGCCGCAAGTACTGCTGTTCCATTACTACAAGTGGAGGCTGCAATTACTGCTGTTCCTTTACTACAAGTGAAGGCCTCAAGAACTGCTGTTTCATTACTACAAGTGGAGGCCGCAAGTACTGCTGTTCCATTACTACAAGTTGAGGCCGCAAGTTCTGCTGTTCCATTACCACAAGTGGAGGCGGCAAGTACTGCTGTTCCTTTGCTACAAATGGAGGTCTCAAGTACTGCTGTTCATTTACTACAATTGGAGGCCGCAAGTACTGCTTTTCCATTACTACAAGTGGAAGCCGCAAGTACTGCTGTTCCAAGTACAGCTGTTCCATTACTACAAGTGGAGACCGCAAGTGCTGCTGTTCCAAGTACTGCTGTTCCATTACTACAAGTGGAGGCCATAAGTACTGCTGTTCCAAGTGCTGCTGTTCCATTACTACAAGTGGAGGCCGCAAGTACTGCTGTTCCATTACTACAAGTGGCTGCCACAAGTTGTGCTGTTCCCTTAATACAAGTGGTGGCCCTAAGTACTGCTATTCCATTACTACAAGACGAGGCCTCAAGTACTGCATTCCATTTCGACAAGTGCAGGCCACAAGTACTGCTTTTCCATTACTACAAGTGGAGGCCTCAAGTTTGCTGTTATATTACTACAAGTGGAGGCTGTAATTACTGCTGTTCCTTTAATACAAGTGAAGGCCTCAAGAACTGCTGTTTCATTACTACAAGTGGAGGCCACAAGTAGTGCTGTTCCCTTACTACAAGTGGAGGCCCTAAGTACTGCTGTTCCATTACTACAAGACGAGGCCTCAAGTACTGCATTCCATTTCGACAAGTGCAGGCCACAAGTACTGCTTTTCCATTACTACAAGTGGAGGCCTCAAGTTTGCTGTTATATTACTACAAGTGGAGGCTGTAATTACTGCTGTTCCTTTGGTACAAGTGAAGGCCTCAAGAACTGCTGTTCCATTACTACAAGTGGATGCCTCAAGTACTGCTGTTCCAATACTACAAGTGGAGGCTGCAAGTACTGATGTTCCATTACTACAAGTGGAGGCTGCAAGTACTGCTGTTCCAGCACTACAAGTGGAGGCCTCAAGTGCTGCTGTTCCATTACTGCAAGAGGAGGCCGCAAGTACTGCTGTTCCTTTACTGCAACTGGAGGCCTCAAGTACTGCTGTTCCATTACTGCAAGTCGAGGCCACAAGTACTGCTATTCGATTACTACAAGTGGAGGCCTCAAGTACTGCTGTACCATTACTGCCCTCAGCTTAAATCACACTACACTTCCCTTTTGCAGCAATATAAGAAATCCATACTGTCCACCAAAAAAGAGTACTTCTCCTCCAAAATCCTAGTTGCGGAGAACAAATCCAGAGAAATTTTTGCCATCATTAAGAAACTCGCATACTCTGATCGAACCACCCTTACACCCTCCCCCTCTCAACCTCTTTGTGATACCCTGAACTCCTACTTTTTGGATAAAATTGCGACAATCAGGGCCAATATTCTTCCCCCTTCCCCCTCTTTCCGAATCCCTCCTTGTCCCCCGACAGACGCCCGCCTTCACTCATTCCCTCCTTTAACAGAAGATTCTTTCCTTTCCCTCCTCCCTCTGGTCAAATCTGGCTCCCCTCACGACCCTTGCCCTGCTCATATTCTTGCTCATGTCTTCACCAACTGTCCGCTACCCCCCCTCACCTTTCTTAACAGTTCCTTGGCCCAAGGCGTGGTCATCCCCGCTCTCAAATCTGCCATAATCCTGCCCATTCTAAAAAAACCTGGATCAGATCTTTCCGTCCCTGCTAACTACCGCCCCATCTCCCTTCTCCCCTTCCTAGGGAAAGTCCTGGAGCGGCATGTCACCAAAGCACTATCTTCCTACGTGGAAGCAAACCGAATCCTGGCGCCCCGTCAGGCCGGCTTTCGACCGGCTCACTCCACCGAGTCGGTCGTGCTTTCTGTACTGGACAACTTTAGAGAGGGAATGGACACTGGCATCCCCCAGGCCCTGGTGCTACTCGATCTCTCGGCCGCATTCGACACGGTAGATCACTCCATCTTACTCTCCCGTGTCGGAGCGGCGGGGATCGGAGGCACCGCCTTGGTCTGGCTGTCCTCCTTTCTAAGCGGACGCACCCAGGCAGTTCGCCTGGGGGACTTCTGGGCTGAACCACGGAAGGTAGTGTGCGGGGTCCCCCAAGGCTCCTCCCTTTCCCCCCTACTGTTTAATTTGTATATAGCCCCCCTCATCTTTGCTCTTCAACAGATGGAGGTCTCCGTATACAATTATGCGGATGACCTCCAGCTCATTTTTTCTCTGTCTCACTCCCCTGACTCCAAATCTAAATTCCAATCCACCATGCTTTTCATCCGGGACTGGATGAATCACAACCACCTGAAACTAAATCCAGATAAGACAGAGCTTGTTCTGACAGGTGGTTGCTCCAGTCCCTGGTCCCCCCTCTTCTGGCCCTCCTCACTTGGTCCCCCCCCACCCCCTACCTCCTCCGTCAAAACCCTGGGTATAAAAATCAATGATCAACTCACTATGCACTCCCAGGTGAGCTCGGTGGTTTCCTCCTCTTTTCTATCCCTCCGCACTATCCGTAAAGTCTCCCGCTTCTTCTCCTTCACAGCCCTGAAACTTATTGTACTGGCCATGGTCATCTCCCGTTTGGATTATGCCAACGCTCTTTACCATGGCATGCCAGCCTATAGCGTACGTAGTCTCCAGCTGGTCCAATACCAAGCGGCCCGCTTGGTATACAACCTGACGAAATCCCATCACGCCACTCCCCTCTTGAAATCCCTGCACTGGCTCCCTGTGCGCGAACGCTCCCTTTTTAAGGTGGGCTGTCTCGCCTTTCAGGCCCAGCTAGGCAGGTCCCCTGCTTTTATTTCCTCGGAGATCATACCTTATGTCCCCCCCAGGGAACTTCGCTCCTCTGCTCACCACCTACTCACAGTTCCTCGCTTCCGTCGTAAGAAATGGGGAGGGTCTAAATTCTCCACCCTCGCCCCTGTGTTCTGGAACTCCCTTCCGATGCAACTCAGAACTTCCAATCAATACCAGCCCTTTCGAAAGGCCTTAAAAACCTTTCTTTTTTCCAAAGCATTCCCCTCATAAATTCTCCTCATTTTCTCTCCCCGCTCCATGACCTCAGAGACTCTGCTTACTGTAGCGCCATGAAACCTTTGGGTGTACGTGCGCTGTATAAATATTTTAAAAATTCAAATTCAAATTCATTACTACAAGTGGAGGCCTCTAGTACTGCTGTTCCGTTACTACAAGTGGAGGCCACAAGTACTGCTGTTCCATTACTACAAGTGGAGGCCGCAAGTACTGCTGTTCCAAGTACTGCTGTTCCATTACTACAAGTGGAGGCCGCAAGTGCTGCTGTTCCAAGTACTGCTGTTCCATTACGACATGTGGAGGCCTCAAGTACTGCTGTTCATTTACTACAAGTGGAGGCCTCAAGTACTGCTGTTCCATAACTACAAGTGGAGGCCGCAAGTACTGCTGTTCCTTTACTACAAGTGGAGGCCTCAAGTACTGCTATTCCATTACTACAAGTGGAGGCCACAAGTACTGCTGTTCCATTACTATAAGTGGAGGCCTCAAGTGCTGTTGTTCCATTACTACTAGTGTAGGTCTCAAGTACTGCTGTTCTATTACTACAAGTGGAGGCCTCAAGTACTGCTGTTTCATTACTATAAGTGGAGGCTGCAAGTACTGCTACTCCTTTTCTACAAATGGAGGCCTCAAGTACTGCTGTTCATTTACTACAAGTGGAGGCCACAATTACCGCTGTTCCATTACTACAAGTGGAGGCCGCAAGTACTGCTGTTCCATTACTACAAGTGGAGGCCTCAAGTACTGCTGTTCCATTACCACAAGTGGAGGCCGCAAGTACTGCTGTTCATTTACTACAATTGGAGGCTGCAAGTACTGCTTTTCCATTACTACAAGTGGAAGCCGCAAGTACTGCTGTTCCAAGTACTGCTAGTCCATTACTACAAGAGGAGGCCGCAGGTGCTGCTGTTCCAAGTACTGCTGTTCCATTACTACAAGTGGAGGCCATAAGTACTGTTGTTCCAAGTGCTGCTGTTCCATTACTACAAGTCGAGGCCTCAAGTACTGCTGTTCCCTTACAACAAGTGGAGGCCACACGTACTGCTGTTCCTTAACTACAAGATAAGGCCTCAAGTACTGCTGTTCCATTACTAGAAGAGGAGGCCTCAAGTACTGCTGTTTCTTTACTACAAGTGCAGGCCTCAAGTACTGCTGTTCCATTACTACAAGTGGAAGCCTCAAGTACAGCTGTTCCCTTACTGCAAGTGGAGGCCGTAAGTACTGCTGTTCCATTACTGCAAGTGGAGGCCGCAAGTACTGCTGTTCCATTACTACAAGTGGAGGCTGCAATTACTGCTGTTCCTTTACTACAAGTGAAGGCCTCAAGAACTGCTGTTCCATTACTACAAGTGGAGGCCGCAAGTACTGCTGTTCCATTACTATAAGTGGAGGTCTCATGTACTGCTGTTCCATTACTACAAGTGGAGGCCGCAAGTTCTGCTGTTCCATTACCACAAGTGGAGGCGGCATGTACTGCTGTTCCTTGCTACAAATGGAGGTCTCAAGTACTGCTGTTCATTTACTACAATTGGAGGCCGCAAGTACTGCTTTTCCATTACTACAAGTGGAAGCCGCAAGTACTGCTGTTCCAAGTACAGCTGTTCTATTACTACAAGTGGAGACCGCAAGTGCTGCTGTTCCACGTACTGCTGTTCCATTACTACAAGTGGAGGCCATAAGTACTGCTGTTCCAAGTGCTGCTGTTCCATTACTACAAGTGGAGGCCGCAAGTACTGCTGTTCCATTACTACAAGTGGAGGCCACAAGTAGTGCTGTTCCCTTACTACAAGTGGAGGCCCTAAGTACTGCTGTTCCATTACTACAAGACGAGGCCTCAAGTACTGCAT
Organism: Lissotriton vulgaris; assembly: GCF_964263255.1. Lineage (NCBI taxonomy): Eukaryota > Metazoa > Chordata > Amphibia > Caudata > Salamandridae > Lissotriton > Lissotriton vulgaris. The sequence continues at coordinate 24,989,953 of NC_141687.1, read as the reverse complement.
TCCATTTCGACAAGTGCAGGCCACAAGTACTGCTTTTCTATTACTACAAGCGGAGGCCTCAAGTTTGCTGTTATGTTACTGCAAGTGGAGGCTGTAATTACTGCTGTTCCTTTGCTACAAGTGAAGGCCTCAAGAACTGCTGTTTCATTACTACAAGTGGACGCCTCAAGTACTGCTGTTACAATACTACAAGTGGAGGCTGCAAGTACTGATGTTCCATTACTACAAGTGGAGGCTGCAAGTACTGCTGTTCCAGCACTACAAGTGGAGGCCACAAGTGCTGCTGTTCCATGACTGCAAGAGGAGGCCGCAAGTACTGCTGTTCCTTTACTGCAACTGGAGGCCTCAAGTACTGCTGTTCCATTACTGCAAGTGGAGGCCACAAGTACTGCTATTCGATTACTACAAGTGGAGGCCTCAAGTACTGCTGTACCATTACTACAAGTAGAGGCCTCTAGTACTGCTGTTCCGTTACTACAAGTGGAGGCCACAAGTACTGCTGTTCCATTACTACAAGTGGAGGCCGCAAGTACTGCTGTTCCAAGTACTGCTCTTCCATTACTACAAGTGGAGGCCGCAAGGGCTGCTGTTCCAAGTACTGCTGTTCCATTACGACATGTGGAGGCCTCAAGTACTGCTGTTCATTTACTACAAGTGGAGGCCTCAAGTACTGCTGTTCCATAACTACAAGTGGAGGCCGCAAGTACTGCTGTTCCTTTACTACAAGTGGAGGCCTCAAGTACTGCTATTCCATTACTACAAGTGGAGGCCGCAAGTACTGCTGTTCCATTACTATAAGTGGAGGCCTCAAGTGCTGCTGTTCCATTACTACTAGTGTAGGTCTCAAGTACTGCTGTTCTATTACTACAAGTGGAGGCCTCAAGTACTGCTGTTTCATTACTACAAGTGGAGGCTGCAAGTACTGCTACTCCTTTTCTACAAATGGAGGCCTCAAGTACTGCTGTTCATTTACTACAAGTGGAGGCCACAATTACTGCTGTTCCATTACTACAAGTGGAGGCCTCAAGTACTGCTGTTCCATTACCACAAGTGGAGGCCGCAAGTACTGCTGTTCATTTACTACAATTGGAGGCTGCAAGTACTGCTTTTCCATTACTACAAGTGGAAGCCGCAAGTACTGCTGTTCCAAGTACTGCTAGTCCATTACTACAAGAGGAGGCCGCAGGTGCTGCTGTTCCAAGTACTGCTGTTCCATTACTACAAGTGGAGGCCATAAGTACTGTTGTTCCAAGTGCTGCTGTTCCATTACTACAAGTCGAGGCCTCAAGTACTGCTGTTCCCTTACAACAAGTGGAGGCCACACGTACTGCTGTTCCTTAACTACAAGATAAGGCCTCAAATACTGCTGTTCCATTACTAGAAGAGGAGGCCTCAAGTACTGCTGTTTCTTTACTACAAGTGCAGGCCTCAAGTACTGCTGTTCCATTACTACAAGTGGAGGCCTCAAGTACAGCTGTTCCCTTACTGCAAGTGGAGGCCGTAAGTACTGCTGTTCCATTACTGCAAGTAGAGGCCGCAAGTACTGCTGTTCCATTGCTACAAGTGGAGGCTGCAATTACTGCTGTTCCTTTACTACAAGTGAAGGCCTCAAGAACTGCTGTTCCATTACTACAAGTGGAGGCCGCAAGTACTGCTGTTCCATTACTATAAGTGGAGGTCTCATGTACTGCTGTTCCATTACTACAAGTGGAGGCCGCAAGTTCTGCTGTTCCATTACCACAAGTGGAGGCGGCAAGTACTGCTGTTCCTTTGCTACAAATGGAGGTCTCAAGTACTGCTGTTCATTTACTACAATTGGAGGCCGCAAGTACTGCTTTTCCATTACTACAAGTGGAAGCCGCAAGTACTGCTGTTCCAAGTACAGCTGTTCCATTACTACAAGTGGAGACCGCAAGTGCTGCTGTTCCAAGTACTGCTGTTCCATTAATACAAGTGGAGGCCATAAGTACTGCTGTTCCAAGTGCTGCTGTTCCATTACTACAAGTAAAGTTTGCTGTTATATTACTACAAGTGGAGGATGTAATTACTGCTGTTCCTTTGCTACAAGTGAAGGCCTCAAGAACTGCTGTTTCATTACTACAAGTGGAGGCCACAAGTAGTGCTGTTCCCTTACTACAAGTGGAGGCCCTAAGTACTGCTGTTCTATTACTACAAGACAAGGCCTCAAGTACTGCATTCCATTTCGACAAGTGCAGGCCACAAGTACTGCTTTTCCATTACTACAAGTGGAGGCCTCAAGTTTGCTGTTATATTACTACAAGTGGAGGCCGCAAGTACTGCTGTTCCTTTACTACAAGTGGAGGCCTCAAGTACTGCTGTTCCATTACTACAAGTGGAGGTCTCATGTACTGCTGTTCCATTACTACAAGTGTAGGCCTCAAGTTCTGCTGTTCCATTACTACAAGTGGAGGCCTCAAGTACTGCTGTTCCATTACCACAACTGGAGGCTGCAAGTACTGCTGTTCCTTTTCTAAAAATTGAGGCCTCAAGTACTGCTGTTCATTTACTACAAGTGGAGGCTGCAAGTACTGCTGTTCCTCTACTACAAGTGGAGGCCGCAAGTTCTGCTGTTCCATTACCACAAGTGGAGGCGGCAAGTACTGCTGTTCCTTTGCTACAAATGGAGGTCTCAAGTACTGCTGTTCATTTACTACAATTGAAGGCCGCAAGTACTGTTTTTCCATTACTACAAGTGGAAGCCGCAAGTACTGCTGTTCCAAGTACAGCTGTTCCATTACTACAAATGGAGACCGCAAGTGCTGCTGTTCCAGGTACTGCTGTTCCATTACTACAAGTGGAGGCCATAAGTACTGCTGTTCCAAGTGCTGCTGTTCCATTACTACAAGTGGAGGCCGCAAGTACTGCTGTTCCATTACTACAAGTGGAGGCTGCAATTACTGCTGTTCCTTTACTACAAGTTAAGGCCTCAAGAACTGCTGTTTCATTACTATAAGTGCAGGCCCCAAGTACTGCTGTTCCATTACTACAAGTGGAGGTTTCAAGTACTGCTGTTATATTACTACAAGTGGAGGCCGCAAGTACTGTTGTTCCTTTACTACAAGTAGAGGCCTCAAGTACTGCTGTTCCATTACTACAAGTGGAGGCCCCAAGTACTGCTGTTCCATTACTATAAGTGAAGGTCTCAAGTTCTGCTGTTCCATTACTACAAGTGGAGGCCTCAAGTACTGCTGTTCCATTACCACAACTGGAGGCTGCAAAAACTGCTGTTCCTTATCTAAAAATGGAGGCCTCAAGTACTGCTGTTCATTTACTACAAGTGGAGGCCGCAAGTACTGCTGTTCCATTACTACAAGTGGAGGCCGCAAGTTCTGCTGTTCCATTACCACAAGTGGAGGCCGCAATTACTGCTGTTCCTTTGCTACAAATGGAGGTCTCAAGTACTGCTGTTCATTTACTACAATTGGAGGCCGCACGTACTGCTTTTCCATTACTACAAGTGGAAGCCGCAAGTACTGCTGTTCCAAGTACAGCTGTTCCATTACTACAAGTGGAGGCCATAAGTACTGCTGTTCCAAGTGCTGCTGTTCCATTACTACAAGTGGAGGCCTCAAGTACTGCTATTCCATTACTGAAAGAGGAGGCCATAGGTACTGCTGTTCCAAGTGCTGCTGTTCCATTACTACAAGTGGAGGCCTCAAGTACTGCTGTTCCATTACTACAAGAGGAGGCCTCAAGTACTGCTGTTCAATTACTACAAGTGGAGGCCACACGTACTGCTGTTCCAAAAGCTACAGGATAAGGCCGCAAGGACTGCTGTTCCATTACTACAATAGGAGGCCTCAAGTACTACTGTTACTTTACTACAAGTGGAGGCCTCAAGTAATGTTGTTCCATTACTACAAGTGGAGGCCTCAAGTACAGCTGTTCCATTACTGAAAGTGGAGGCCGCAAGTACTGCTGTTCCATTACTGCAAGTGGAGGCAGCAAGTACTGCTGCCGCAAGTACAGCTGTTCCATTACTGCAAGTGGAGGCAGCAAGTACTGCTGTTCCATTACTGCAAGTGGAGGCTGCAAGTACTGCTGTTCCATTACTACAAGTGGAAGCCTCAACTACTGCTCTTCCATTACTACAAGTGGAGGCTGCAATTACTGCTGTTCCTTTACTACAAGTGGAGGCCTCAAGAACTGCTGTTCCATTACTACATGTGGAGGACTCAAGTGCTGTTGTTCCATTACTGCAAGTGGAGGCCGCAAGTACTTATGTTACTTTACTGCAAGTTTAGGCCTCAAGTACTGCTGTTCCATTACTGCAAGTGGAGGCAGCAAGTACTGCTACAAGTGGAGGCCTCAAGTACTGCTGTTCCATTACTACAAGTGGAGGCTGCATGTACAGATGATCCATTACTTCACGAGGAAGTCTCAAGTACTGCTGTTCCATTACTACAAGTGGAGGCCCCAAGTACTGCTGTTCCATTACTACATGTGGAGGCCGCAAGTACTGCTGTTCCAAGTACTACTATTCCATTACTACAAGTGGAGGCTGCAAGTACTGCTGTTCCATTACCACAAGTGGAGGCCGCAAGTACTAATGTTCCATTAATACAAGTGGAGGCCGCAAGTGCTGTTGTTCCAAGTACTGCTATTCCATTGCTACAAGTGGAGGCCACAAGTACTTATGTTACTTTAGTGCAAGTGGAGGCCTCAAGTACTGCGGTTCCATTACTATAAGTGGAGGCCTCAAGTACTGCTGTTCCATTACTAAAAGTGTAGGCCTCAAGTACTGCTGTTCTATTAACACAAGTGGAGGCCTCAAGTACTGCTGTTTCATTACCACAAGTGAATACTGCAAGTACTACTGCTCCTTTTCTACAAATGGAGGCCTCAAGTACTGCTGCTCATTTACTACAGGTGGATGCCGCAATTTCTTCTGTTCCATTACTACAAGTGGAGGCCGCAAGTACTGCTGTTCCATTACTACAAGTGGACGCCTCAAGTACTGCTGTTCCAATACTACAAGTGGAGGCTGCAAGTACTGATGTTCCATTACTACAAGTGGAGGCTGCAAGTACGGCTGTCCCAGCACTACAAGTGGAGGCCTCAAGTGCTGCTGTTCCATTACTGCAAGAGGAGGCCGCAAGTACTGCTGTTCCTTTACTGCAACTGGAGGCCTCAAGTACTGCTGTTCCATTACTACAAGTGGAGGCCTCTAGTACTGCTGTTCCGTTACTACAAGTGGAGGCCACAAGTACTGCTGTTCCATTACTACAAGTGGAGGCCGCAAGTACTGCTGTTCCAAGTACTGCTGTTCCATTACTACAAGTGGAGGCCGCAAGTGCTGCTGTTCCAAGTACTGCTGTTCCATTACGACATGTGGAGGCCTCAAGTACTGCTGTTCATTTACTACAAGTGGAGGCCTCAAGTACTGCTGTTCCATAACTACAAGTGGAGGCTGCAAGTACTGCTGTTCCTTTACTACAAGTGGAGGCCTCAAGTACTGCTATTCCATTACTACAAGTACTGCTATTCCATTACTACAAGTGGAGGCCGCAAGTACTGCTGTTACATTACTATAAGTAGAGGCCTCAAGTGCTGCTGTTCCATTACTACTAGTGTAGGTCTCAAGTACTGCTGTTCTATAACTACAAGTGGAGGCCTCAAGTACTGCTGTTGCATTACTACAAGTGGAGGCTGCAAGTACTGCTACTCCTTTTCTACAAATGGAGGCCTCAAGTACTGCTGTTCATTTACTACAAGTGGAGGCCACAATTACTGCTGTTCCATTACTACAAGTGGAGGCCGCAAGTACTGCTGTTCCATTACTACAAGTGGAGGCCTCAAGTACTGCTGTTCCATTACCACAAGTGGAGGCCGCAAGTACTGCTGTTCATTTACTACAATTGGAGGCTGCAAGTACTGCTTTTCCATTACTACAAGTGGAAGCCGCAAGTACTGCTGTTCCAAGTACTGCTAGTCTATTACTACAAGAGGAGGCCGCAGGTGCTGCTGTTCCAAGTACTGCTGTTCCATTACTACAAGTGGAGGCCATAAGTACTGTTGTTCCAAGTGCTGCTGTTCCATTACTACAAGTCGAGGCCTCAAGTACTGCTGTTCCCTTACAACAAGTGGAGGCCACACGTACTGCTGTTCCTTAACTACAAGATAAGGCCTCAAGTACTACTGTTCCATTACTAGAAGAGGAGGCCTCAAGTACTGCTGTTTCTTTACTACAAGTGCAGGCCTCAAGTACTGCTGTTCCATTACTACAAGTGGAGGCCTCAAGTACAGCTGTTCCCTTACTGCAAGTGGAGGCCGTAAGTACTGCTGTTCCATTACTGCAAGTGGAGGCCGCAAGTACTGCTGTTCCATTACTACAAGTGGAGGCTGCAATTACTGCTGTTCCTTTACTACAAGTGAAGGCCTCAAGAACTGCTGTTCCATTACTACAAGTGGAGGCCGCAAGTACTGCTGTTCCATTACTATAAGTGAAGGTCTCATGTACTGCTGTTCCATTACTACAAGTGTAGGCCTCAAGTTCTGCTGTTCCATTACTACAAGTGGAGGCCTCAAGTACTGTTGTTCCATTACCACAACTGGAGGCTGCAAGTACTGCTGTTCCTTTTCTAAAAATGGAGGCCTCAAGTACTGCTGTTCATTTACTACAAGTGGAGGCCGCAAGTACTGCTGTTCCTCTACTACAAGTGGAGGCCGCAAGTTCTGCTGTTCCATTACCACAAGTGGAGGCCGCAAGTACTGCTGTTCCTTTGCTACAAATGGAGGTCTCAAGTACTGCTGTTCATTTACTACAATTGGAGGCCGCAAGTACTGCTTTTCCATTACTACAAGTGGAAGCCGCAAGTACTGCTGTTCCAAGTACAGCTGTTCCATTACTACAAGTGGAGACCGCAAGTGCTGCTGTTCCAAGTACTGCTGTTCCATTACTACAAGTGGAGGCCATAAGTACTGCTGTTCCAAGTGCTGCTGTTCCATTACTACAAGTGGAGGCCGCAAGTACTGCTGTTCCATTACTACAAGTGGAGGCCACAAGTAGTGCTGTTCCCTTACTACAAGTGGAGGCCCTAAGTACTGCTGTTCCATTACTACAAGACGAGGCCTCAAGTACTGCATTCCATTTCGACAAGTACAGGCCACAAGTACTGCTTTTCCATTACTACAAGTGGAGGCCTCAAGTTTGCTGTTATATTACTACAAGTGGAGGCTGCAATTACTGCTGTTCCTTTACTACAAGTGAAGGCCTCAAGAATTGCTGTTTCATTACAACAAGTGGAGGCCACAAGTAGTGCTGTTCCCTTACTACAAGTGGAGGCCCTAAGTACTGCTGTTCCATTACTACAAGACGAGGCCTCAAGTACTGCATTCCATTTCGACAAGTGCACGCCACAAGTACTGCTTTTCCATTACTACAAGTGGAGGCCTCAAGTTTGCTGTTATATTACTACAAGTGGAGGCCGCAAGTGCTGCTGTTCCAAGTACTGCTGTTCCATTACGACATGTGGAGGCCTCAAGTACTGCTGTTCATTTACTACAAGTGGAGGCCTCAAGTACTGCTGTTCCATAACTACAAGTGGAGGCTGCAAGTACTGCTGTTCCTTTACTACAAGTGGAGGCCTCAAGTACTGCTATTCCATTACTACAAGTACTGCTATTCCATTACTACAAGTGGAGGCCGCAAGCACTGCTGTTACATTACTATAAGTAGAGGCCTCAAGTGCTGCTGTTCCATTACTACTAGTGTAGGTCTCAAGTACTGCTGTTCTATAACTACAAGTGGAGGCCTCAAGTACTGCTGTTGCATTACTACAAGTGGAGGCTGCAAGTACTGCTACTCCTTTTCTACAAATGGAGGCCTCAAGTACTGCTGTTCATTTACTACAAGTGGAGGCCACAATTACTGCTGTTCCATTACTACAAGTGGAGGCCTCAAGAATTGCTGTTTCATTACAACAAGTGGAGGCCACAAGTAGTGCTGTTCCCTTACTACAAGTGGAGGCCCTAAGTACTGCTGTTCCATTACTACAAGACGAGGCCTCAAGTACTGCATTCCATTTCGACAAGTGCACGCCTCAAGTACTGCTGTTCCATTACTACAAGTGGAGGCCGCAAGTACTGCTGTTCCATTACTATAAGTGGAGGTCTCATGTACTGCTGTTCCATTACTACAAGTGTAGGCCTCAAGTCCTGCTGTTCCATTACTACAAGTGGAGGCCTAAAGTACTGCTGTTCCATTACCACAACTGGAGGCTGCAAGTACTGCTGTTCCTTTTCTAAAAATGGAGGCCTCAAGTACTGCTGTTCATTTACTACAAGTGGAGGCTGCAAGTACTGCTGTTCCTCTACTACAAGTGGAGGCCGCAAGTTCTGCTGTTCCATTACCACAAGTGGAGGCGGCAAGTACTGCTGTTCCTTTGCTACAAATGGAGGTCTCAAGTACTGCTGTTCATTTACTACAATTGGAGGCCGCAAGTACTGCTTTTCCATTACTACAAGTGGAAGCCGCAAGTACTGCTGTTCCAAGTACAGCTGTTCCATTACTACAAGTGGAGACCGCAAGTGCTGCTGTTCCAAGTACTTCTGTTCCATTACTACAAGTGGAGGCTGCAAGTACTGCTGTTCCTTTACTACAAGTGGAGGCCTCAAGTACTGCTATTCCATTACTACAAGTGGAGGCCGCAAGTACTGCTGTTCCATTACTACAAGTGGAGGCTGCAATTACTGCTGTTCCTTTACTACAAGTTAAGGCCTCAAGAACTGCTGTTTCATCACTACAAGTGCAGGCCCCAAGTACTGCTGTTCCATTACTACAAGTGGAGGCCTCAAGTACTGCTGTTATATTACTACAAATGGAGGCCTCAAGTACTGCTGTTCATTTACTACAAGTGGAGGCCTCAAGTACTGCTGTTCCATAACTACAAGTGGAGGCTGCAAGTACTGCTGTTCCTTTACTACAAGTGGAGGCCTCAAGTACTGCTATTCCATTACTACAAGTACTGCTATTCCATTACTACAAGTGGAGGCCGCAAGCACTGCTGTTACATTACTATAAGTAGAGGCCTCAAGTGCTGCTGTTCCATTACTACTAGTGTAGGTCTCAAGTACTGCTGTTCTATAACTACAAGTGGAGGCCTCAAGTACTGCTGTTGCATTACTACAAGTGGAGGCTGCAAGTACTGCTACTCCTTTTCTACAAATGGAGGCCTCAAGTACTGCTGTTCATTTACTACAATTGGAGGCCGCAAGTACTGCTTTTCCATTACTACAAGTGGAAGCCGCAAGTACTGCTGTTCCAAGTACAGCTGTTCCATTACTACAAGTGGAGACCGCAAGTGCTGCTGTTCCAAGTACTTCTGTTCCATTACTACAAGTGGAGGCTGCAAGTACTGCTGTTCCTTTACTACAAGTGGAGGCCTCAAGTACTGCTATTCCATTACTACAAGTGGAGGCCGCAAGTACTGCTGTTCCATTACTACAAGTGGAGGCTGCAATTACTGCTGTTCCTTTACTACAAGTTAAGGCCTCAAGAACTGCTGTTTCATCACTACAAGTGCAGGCCCCAAGTACTGCTGTTCCATTACTACAAGTGGAGGCCTCAAGTACTGCTGTTATATTACTACAAATGGAGGCCTCAAGTACTGCTGTTCATTTACTACAAGTGGAGGCCTCAAGTACTGCTGTTCCATAACTACAAGTGGAGGCTGCAAGTACTGCTGTTCCTTTACTACAAGTGGAGGCCTCAAGTACTGCTATTCCATTACTACAAGTACTGCTATTCCATTACTACAAGTGGAGGCCGCAAGCACTGCTGTTACATTACTATAAGTAGAGGCCTCAAGTGCTGCTGTTCCATTACTACTAGTGTAGGTCTCAAGTACTGCTGTTCTATAACTACAAGTGGAGGCCTCAAGTACTGCTGTTGCATTACTACAAGTGGAGGCTGCAAGTACTGCTACTCCTTTTCTACAAATGGAGGCCTCAAGTACTGCTGTTCATTTACTACAAGTGGAGGCCACAATTACTGCTGTTCCATTACTACAAGTGGAGGCCTCAAGAATTGCTGTTTCATTACAACAAGTGGAGGCCACAAGTAGTGCTGTTCCCTTACTACAAGTGGAGGCCCTAAGTACTGCTGTTCCATTACTACAAGACGAGGCCTCAAGTACTGCATTCCATTTCGACAAGTGCACGCCTCAAGTACTGCTGTTCCATTACTACAAGTGGAGGCCGCAAGTACTGCTGTTCCATTACTACAAGTGGAGGCCTAAAGTACTGCTGTTCCATTACCACAACTGGAGGCTGCAAGTACTGCTGTTCCTTTTCTAAAAATGGAGGCCTCAAGTACTGCTGTTCATTTACTACAAGTGGAGGCTGCAAGTACTGCTGTTCCTCTACTACAAGTGGAGGCCGCAAGTTCTGCTGTTCCATTACCACAAGTGGAGGCGGCAAGTACTGCTGTTCCTTTGCTACAAATGGAGGTCTCAAGTACTGCTGTTCATTTACTACAATTGGAGGCCGCAAGTACTGCTTTTCCATTACTACAAGTGGAAGCCGCAAGTACTGCTGTTCCAAGTACAGCTGTTCCATTACTACAAGTGGAGACCGCAAGTGCTGCTGTTCCAAGTACTTCTGTTCCATTACTACAAGTGGAGGCTGCAAGTACTGCTGTTCCTTTACTACAAGTGGAGGCCTCAAGTACTGCTATTCCATTACTACAAGTGGAGGCCGCAAGTACTGCTGTTCCATTACTACAAGTGGAGGCTGCAATTACTGCTGTTCCTTTACTACAAGTTAAGGCCTCAAGAACTGCTGTTTCATCACTACAAGTGCAGGCCCCAAGTACTGCTGTTCCATTACTACAAGTGGAGGCCTCAAGTACTGCTGTTATATTACTACAAATGGAGGCCTCAAGTACTGCTGTTCATTTACTACAAGTAGAGGCCACAATTACTGCTGTTCCATTACTACAAGTGGAGGCCGCAAGTACTGCTGTTCCATTACTACAAGTGGAGGCCTCAAGTACTGCTGTTCCATTACCACAAGTGGAGGCCGCAAGTACTGCTGTTCATTTACTACAATTGGAGGCTGTAAGTACTGCTTTTCCATTACTACAAGTGGAAGCCGCAAGTACTGCTGTTCCAAGTACTGCTAGTCCATTACTACAAGAGGAGGCCGCAGGTGCTGCTGTTCCAAGTACTGCTGTTCCATTACTACAAGTGGAGGCCATAAGTACTGTTGTTCCAAGTGCTGCTGTTCCATTACTACAAGTCGAGGCCTCAAGTACTGCTGTTCCCTTACAACAAGTGGAGGCCACACGTACTGCTGTTCCTTAACTACAAGATAAGGCCTCAAGTACTGCTGTTCCATTACTAGAAGAGGAGGCCTCAAGTACTGCTGTTTCTTTACTACAAGTGCAGGCCTCAAGTACTGCTGTTTCATTACTACAAGTGGAGGCCTCAAGTACAGCTGTTCCCTTACTGCAAGTGGAGGCCGTAAGTACTGCTGTTCCATTACTGCAAACGGAGGCCGCAAGTACTGCTGTTCCATTACTATAAGTGGAGGTCTCATGTACTGCTTTTCCATTACTACAAGTGGAGGCCGCAAGTTCTGCTGTTCCATTACCACAAGTGGAGGCGGCAAGTACTGCTGTTCCTTTGCTACAAATGGAGGTCTCAAGTACTGCTGTTCATTTACTACAATTGGAGGCCGCAAGTACTGCTTTTCCATTACTACAAGTGGAAGCCGCAAGTACTGCTGTTCCAAGTACAGCTGTTCCATTACTACAAGTGGAGACCGCAAGTGCTGCTGTTCCAAGTACTGCTGTTTCATTACTACAAGTGGAGGCCATAAGTACTGCTGTTCCAAGTGCTGCTGTTCCTTTACTACAAGTGGAGGCCGCAAGTACTGCTGTTCCATTACTACAAGTGGAGGCCACAAGTAGTGCTGTTCCCTTACTACAAGTGGAGGCCCTAAGTACTGCTGTTCCATTACTACAAGACGAGGCCTCAAGTACTGCATTCCATTTCGACAAGTGCAGACCACAAGTACTGCTTTTCCATTACTACAAGTGGAGGCCGCAAGTACTGCTGTTCCTTTACTACAAGTGGAGGCCTCAAGTACTGCTGTTCCATTACTACAAGTGGAGGTCTCATGTACTGCTGTTCCATTACTACAAGTGTAGGCCTCAAGTTCTGCTGTTCCATTACTACAAGTGGAGGCCTCAAGTACTGCTGTTCCATTACCACAACTGGAGGCTGCAAGTACTGCTGTTCCTTTTCTAAAAATGGAGGCCTCAAGTACTGCTGTTCATTTACTACAAGTGGAGGCTGCAAGTACTGCTGTTCCTCTACTACAAGTGGAGGCCGCAAGTTCTGCTGTTCCATTACCACAAGTGGAGGCGGCAAGTACTGCTGTTCCTTTGCTACAAATGGAGGTCTCAAGTACTGCTGTTCATTTACTACAATTGGAGGCCGCAAGTACTGCTTTTCCATTACTACAAGTGGAAGCCGCAAGTACTGCTGTTCCAAGTACAGCTGTTCCATTACTACAAGTGGAGACCGCAAGTGCTGCTGTTCCAAGTACTGCTGTTCCAGTACTACAAGTGGAGGCCATAAGTACTGCTGTTCCAAGTGCTGCTGTTCCATTACTACAAGTGGAGGCCGCAAGTACTGCTGTTCCATTACTACAAGTGGAGGCTGCAATTACTGCTGTTCCTTTACTACAAGTTAAGGCCTCAAGAACTGCTGTTTCATTACTACAAGTGCAGGCCCCAAGTACTGCTGTTCCATTACTACAAGTGGAGGCCTCAAGTACTGCTGTTATATTACTACAAGTGGAGGCCGCAAGTACTGCTGTTCCTTTACTACAAGTGGAGGCCTCAAGTACTGCTGTTCCATTACTACAAGTGGAGGCCGCAAGTACTGCTGTTCCATTACTATAAGTGGAGGTCTCAAGTTCTGCTGTTCCATTACTACAAGTGGAGGCCTCAAGTACTGCTGTTCCATTACCACAACTGGAGGCTGCAAGTACTGCTGTTCCTTTTCTAAAAATGGAGGCCTCAAGTACTGCTGTTCATTTACTACAAGTGGAGGCCGCAAGTACTGCTGTTCCTCTACTACAAGTGGAGGCCGCAAGTTCTGCTGTTCCATTACCACAAGTGGAGGCGGCAAGTACTGCTGTTCCTTTGCTACAAATGGAGGTCTCAAGTACTGCTGTTCATTTACTATAATTGGAGGCCGCAAGTACTGCTATTCCATTACTACAAGTGGAAGCCGCAAGTACTCCTGTTCCAAGTACAGCTGTTCCATTACTACATGTTTCTACCGCAAGTGCTGCTGTTCCAAGTACTGCTGTTCCATTACTACAAGTGGAGGCCATAAGTACTGCTGTTCCAAGTGCTGCTGTTCCATTACTACAAGTGGAGGCCGCAAGTACTGCTGTTCCATTACTACAAGTGGAGGCCACAAGTAGTGCTGTTCCCTTACTACAAGTGGAGGCCCTATGTACTGCTGTTCCATTACTACAAGACGAGGCCTCAAGTACTGCATTCCATTTCGACAAGTACAGGCCACAAGTACTGCTTTTCCATTACTACAAGTGGAGGCCTCAAGTTTGCTGTTATATTACTACAAGTGGAGGCTGCAATTACTGCTGTTCCTTTGCTACAAGTGAAGGCCTCAAGAACTGCTGTTTCATTACTACAAGTGGAGGCCACAAGTAGTGCTGTTCCCTTACTACAAGTGGAGGCCCTAAGTACTGCTGTTCCATTACTACAAGACGAGGCCTCAAGTACTGCATTCCATTTCGACAAGTGCAGGCCACAAGTACTGCTTTTCCATTACTACAAGTGGAGGCCTCAAGTTTGCTGTTATATTACTACAAGTTGAGGCCGCAAGTACTGCTGTTCCTTTACTACAAGTGGAGGCCTCAAGTACTGCTGTTCCATTACTACAAGTGGAGGCCGCAAACACTACTGTTCCATTACTATAAGTGGAGGTCTCATGTACTGCTGTTCCATTACTACAAGTGTAGGCCTCAAGTTCTGCTGTTCCATTACTACAAGTGGAGGCCTAAAGTACTGCTGTTCCATTACCACAACTGGAGGCTGCAAGTACTGCTGTTCCTTTTCTAAAAATGGAGGCCTCAAGTACTGCTTTTCATTTACTACAAGTGGAGGCTGCAAGTACTGCTGTTCCTCTACTACAAGTGGAGGCCGCAAGTTCTGCTGTTCCATTACCACAAGTGGAGGCGGCAAGTACTGCTGTTCCTTTGCTACAAATGGAGGTTTCAAGTACTGCTGTTCCATTACTACAAGTGGAGGCCACAAGTAGTGCTGTTCCCTTACTACAAGTGGAGGCCCTAAGTACTGCTGTTCCATTACTACAAGATGAGGCCTCAAGTACTGCATTCCATTTCGACAAATACAGGCCACAAGTACTGCTTTTCCATTATTACAAGTGGAGGCCTCAAGTTTGCTGTTATATTACTACAAGTGGAGGCTGCAATTACTGCTGTTCCTTTACTACAAGTGAAGGCCTCAAGAACTGCTGTTGCATTACTACAAGTGGAGGCCACAAGTAGTGCTGTTCCCTTACTACAAGTGGAGGCCCTAAGTACTGCTGTTCCATTACTACAAGACGAGGCCTCAAGTACTGCATTCCATTTCGACAAGTGCAGGCCACAAGTACTGCTTTTCCATTACTACAAGTGGAGGCCTCAAGTTTGCTGTTATATTACTACAAGTGGAGGCCGCAAGTACTGCTGTTCCTTTACTACAAGTGGAGGCCTCAAGTACTGCTGTTCCATTATTACAAGTGGAGGCCGCAAATACTGCTGTTCCATTACTATAAGTGGAGGTCTCATGTACTGCTGTTCCATTACTACAAGTGTAGGCCTCAAGTTCTGCTGTTCCATTACTACAAGTGGAGGCCTAAAGTACTGCTGTTCCATTACCACAACTGGAGGCTGCAAGTACTGCTGTTCCTTTTCTAAAAATGGAGGCCTCAAGTACTGCTGTTCATTTACTGCAAGTGGGGGCTGCAAGTACTGCTGTTCCTCTACTACAAGTGGAGGCCGCAAGTTCTGCTGTTCCATTACCACAAGTGGAGGCAGCAAGTACTGCTGTTCCTTTGCTACAAATGGAGGTCTCAAGTACTGCTGTTCATTTACTACAATTGGAGGCCGCAAGTACTGCTTTTCCATTACTACAAGTGGAAGCCGCAAGTACTGCTGTTCCAAGTACAGATGTTCCATTACTACAAGTGGAGACCGCAAGTGCTGCTGTTCCAAGTACTGCTGTTCCATTACTACAAGTGGAGGCCTCAAGTACTGCTGTTCCAAGTGCTGCTGTTCCATTACTACAAGTGGAGGCCGCAAGTACTGCTGTTCCATTACTACAAGTGGAGGCTGCAATTACTGCTGTTCCTTTACTACAAGTGAAGGCCTCAAGAACTGCTGTTTCATTACTACAAGTGCAGGCCCCAAGTACTGCTGTTCCATTACTACAAGTGGAGGCCTCAAGTACTGCTGTTATATTACTACAAGTGGAGGCCGCAAGTACTGCTGTTCCTTTACTACAAGTGGAGGCCTCAAGTACTGCTATTCCATTACTACAAGTGGAGGCCGCAAGTACTGCTGTTCCATTACTATAAGTGGAGGCCTCAAGTGCTGCTGTTCCATTACTACTAGTGTAGGTCTCAAGTACTGCTGTTCTATTACTACAAGTGGAGGCCTCAAGTACTGCTGTTTCATTACTACAAGTGGAGGCTGCAAGTACTGCTACTCCTTTTCTACAAATGGAGGCCTCAAGTACTGCTGTTCATTTACTACAAGTGGAGGCCACAATTACTGCTGTTCCATTACTACAAGTGGAGGCCTCAAGTACTGCTGTTCCATTACCACAAGTGGAGGCCGCAAGTACTGCTGTTCATTTTCTACAATTGGAGGCTGCAAGTACTGCTTTTCCATTACTACAAGTGGAAGCCGCAAGTACTGCTGTTCCAAGTACTGCTAGTCCATTACTACAAGAGGAGGCCGCAGGTGCTGCTGTTCCAAGTACTGCTGTTCCATTACTACAAGTGGAGGCCATAAGTACTGTTGTTCCAAGTGCTGCTGTTCCATTACTACAAGTCGAGGCCTCAAGTACTGCTGTTCCCTTACAACAAGTGGAGGCCACACGTACTGCTGTTCCTTAACTACAAGATAAGGCCTCAAATACTGCTGTTCCATTACTAGAAGAGGAGGCCTCAAGTACTGCTGTTTCTTTACTACAAGTGCAGGCCTCAAGTACTGCTGTTCCATTACTACAAGTGGAGGCCTCAAGTACAGCTGTTCCCTTACTGCAAGTGGAGGCCGTAAGTACTGCTGTTCCATTACTGCAAGTAGAGGCCGCAAGTACTGCTGTTCCATTGCTACAAGTGGAGGCTGCAATTACTGCTGTTCCTTTACTACAAGTGAAGGCCTCAAGAACTGCTGTTCCATTACTACAAGTGGAGGCCGCAAGTACTGATGTTCCATTACTATAAGTGGAGGTCTCATGTACTGCTGTTCCATTACTACAAGTGGAGGCCGCAAGTTCTGCTGTTCCATTACCACAAGTGGAGGCGGCAAGTACTGCTGTTCCTTTGCTACAAATGGAGGTCTCAAGTACTGCTGTTCATTTACTACAATTGGAGGCCGCAAGTACTGCTTTTCCATTACTACAAGTGGAAGCCGCAAGTACTGCTGTTCCAAGTACAGCTGTTCCATTACTACAAGTGGAGGCCGCAAGTACTGCTGTTCCATTACTATAAGTGAAGGTCTCATGTACTGCTGTTCCATTACTACAAGTGTAGGCCTCAAGTTCTGCTGTTCCATTACTACAAGTGGAGGCCTCAAGTACTGCTGTTCCATTACCACAACTGGAGGCTGCAAGTACTGCTGTTCCTTTTCTAAAAATGGAGGCCTCAAGTACTGCTGTTCATTTACTACAAGTGGAGGCCGCAAGTACTGCTGTTCCTCTACTACAAGTGGAGGCCGCAAGTTCTGCTGTTCCATTACCACAAGTGGAGGCCGCAAGTACTGCTGTTCCTTTGCTACAAATGGAGGTCTCAAGTACTGCTGTTCATTTACTACAATTGGAGGCCGCAAGTACTGCTTTTCCATTACTACAAGTGGAAGCCGCAAGTACTGCTGTTCCAAGTACAGCTGTTCCATTACTACAAGTGGAGACCGCAAGTGCTGCTGTTCCAAGTACTGCTGTTCCATTACTACAAGTGGAGGCCATAAGTACTGCTGTTCCAAGTGCTGCTGTTCCATTACTACAAGTGGAGGCCGCAAGTACTGCTGTTCCATTACTACAAGTGGAGGCCACAAGTAGTGCTGTTCCCTTACTACAAGTGGAGGCCCTAAGTACTGCTGTTCCATTACTACAAGACGAGGCCTCAAGTACTGCATTCCATTTCGACAAGTACAGGCCACAAGTACTGCTTTTCCATTACTACAAGTGGAGGCCTCAAGTTTGCTGTTATATTACTACAAGTGGAGGCTGCAATTACTGCTGTTCCTTTACTACAAGTGAAGGCCTCAAGAATTGCTGTTTCATTACAACAAGTGGAGGCCACAAGTAGTGCTGTTCCCTTACTACAAGTGGAGGCCCTAAGTACTGCTGTTCCATTACTACAAGACGAGGCCTCAAGTACTGCATTCCATTTCGACAAGTGCACGCCACAAGTACTGCTTTTCCATTACTACAAGTGGAGGCCTCAAGTTTGCTGTTATATTACTACAAGTGGAGGCCGCAAGTACTGATGTTCCTTTACTACAAGTGGAGGCCTCAAGTACTGCTGTTCCATTACTACAAGTGGAGGCCGCAAGTACTGCTGTTCCATTACTATAAGTGGAGGTCTCATGTACTGCTGTTCCATTACTACAAGTGTAGGCCTCAAGTCATGCTGTTCCATTACTACAAGTGGAGGCCTAAAGTACTGCTGTTCCATTACCACAACTGGAGGCTGCAAGTACTGCTGTTCCTTTTCTAAAAATGGAGGCCTCAAGTACTGCTGTTCATTTACTACAAGTGGAGGCTGCAAGTACTGCTGTTCCTCTACTACAAGTGGAGGCCGCAAGTTCTGCTGTTCCATTACCACAAGTGGAGGCGGCAAGTACTGCTGTTCCTTTGCTACAAATGGAGGTCTCAAGTACTGCTGTTCATTTACTACAATTGGAGGCCGCAAGTACTGCTTTTCCATTACTACAAGTGGAAGCCGCAAGTACTGCTGTTCCAAGTACAGCTGTTCCATTACTACAAGTGGAGACCGCAAGTGCTGCTGTTCCAAGTACTTCTGTTCCATTACTACAAGTGGAGGCTGCAAGTACTGCTGTTCCTTTACTACAAGTGGAGGCCTCAAGTACTGCTATTCCATTACTACAAGTGGAGGCCGCAAGTACTGCTGTTCCATTACTACAAGTGGAGGCTGCAATTACTGCTGTTCCTTTACTACAAGTTAAGGCCTCAAGAACTGCTGTTTCATCACTACAAGTGCAGGCCCCAAGTACTGCTGTTCCATTACTACAAGTGGAGGCCTCAAGTACTGCTGTTATATTACTACAAATGGAGGCCTCAAGTACTGCTGTTCATTTACTACAAGTGGAGGCCACAATTACTGCTGTTCCATTACTACAAGTGGAGGCCGCAAGTACTGCTGTTCCATTACTACAAGTGGAGGCCTCAAGTACTGCTGTTCCATTACCACAAGTGGAGGCCGCAAGTACTGCTGTTCATTTACTACAATTGGAGGCTGTAAGTACTGCTTTTCCATTACTACAAGTGGAAGCCGCAAGTACTGCTGTTCCAAGTACTGCTAGTCCATTACTACAAGAGGAGGCCGCAGGTGCTGCTGTTCCAAGTACTGCTGTTCCATTACTACAAGTGGAGGCCATAAGTACTGTTGTTCCAAGTGCTGCTGTTCCATTACTACAAGTCGAGGCCTCAAGTACTGCTGTTCCCTTACAACAAGTGGAGGCCACACGTACTGCTGTTCCTTAACTACAAGATAAGGCCTCAAGTACTGCTGTTCCATTACTAGAAGAGGAGGCCTCAAGTACTGCTGTTTCTTTACTACAAGTGCAGGCCTCAAGTACTGCTGTTTCATTACTACAAGTGGAGGCCTCAAGTACAGCTGTTCCCTTACTGCAAGTGGAGGCCGTAAGTACTGCTGTTCCATTACTGCAAACGGAGGCCGCAAGTACTGCTGTTCCATTACTATAAGTGGAGGTCTCATGTACTGCTTTTCCATTACTACAAGTGGAGGCCGCAAGTTCTGCTGTTCCATTACCACAAGTGGAGGCGGCAAGTACTGCTGTTCCTTTGCTACAAATGGAGGTCTCAAGTACTGCTGTTCATTTACTACAATTGGAGGCCGCAAGTACTGCTTTTCCATTACTACAAGTGGAAGCCGCAAGTACTGCTGTTCCAAGTACAGCTGTTCCATTACTACAAGTGGAGACCGCAAGTGCTGCTGTTCCAAGTACTGCTGTTTCATTACTACAAGTGGAGGCCATAAGTACTGCTGTTCCAAGTGCTGCTGTTCCTTTACTACAAGTGGAGGCCGCAAGTACTGCTGTTCCATTACTACAAGTGGAGGCCACAAGTAGTGCTGTTCCCTTACTACAAGTGGAGGCCCTAAGTACTGCTGTTCCATTACTACAAGACGAGGCCTCAAGTACTGCATTCCATTTCGACAAGTGCAGACCACAAGTACTGCTTTTCCATTACTACAAGTGGAGGCCGCAAGTACTGCTGTTCCTTTACTACAAGTGGAGGCCTCAAGTACTGCTGTTCCATTACTACAAGTGGAGGTCTCATGTACTGCTGTTCCATTACTACAAGTGTAGGCCTCAAGTTCTGCTGTTCCATTACTACAAGTGGAGGCCTCAAGTACTGCTGTTCCATTACCACAACTGGAGGCTGCAAGTACTGCTGTTCCTTTTCTAAAAATGGAGGCCTCAAGTACTGCTGTTCATTTACTACAAGTGGAGGCTGCAAGTACTGCTGTTCCTCTACTACAAGTGGAGGCCGCAAGTTCTGCTGTTCCATTACCACAAGTGGAGGCGGCAAGTACTGCTGTTCCTTTGCTACAAATGGAGGTCTCAAGTACTGCTGTTCATTTACTACAATTGGAGGCCGCAAGTACTGCTTTTCCATTACTACAAGTGGAAGCCGCAAGTACTGCTGTTCCAAGTACAGCTGTTCCATTACTACAAGTGGAGACCGCAAGTGCTGCTGTTCCAAGTACTGCTGTTCCAGTACTACAAGTGGAGGCCATAAGTACTGCTGTTCCAAGTGCTGCTGTTCCATTACTACAAGTGGAGGCCGCAAGTACTGCTGTTCCATTACTACAAGTGGAGGCTGCAATTACTGCTGTTCCTTTACTACAAGTTAAGGCCTCAAGAACTGCTGTTTCATTACTACAAGTGCAGGCCCCAAGTACTGCTGTTCCATTACTACAAGTGGAGGCCTCAAGTACTGCTGTTATATTACTACAAGTGGAGGCCGCAAGTACTGCTGTTCCTTTACTACAAGTGGAGGCCTCAAGTACTGCTGTTCCATTACTACAAGTGGAGGCCGCAAGTACTGCTGTTCCATTACTATAAGTGGAGGTCTCAAGTTCTGCTGTTCCATTACTACAAGTGGAGGCCTCAAGTACTGCTGTTCCATTACCACAACTGGAGGCTGCAAGTACTGCTGTTCCTTTTCTAAAAATGGAGGCCTCAAGTACTGCTGTTCATTTACTACAAGTGGAGGCCGCAAGTACTGCTGTTCCTCTACTACAAGTGGAGGCCGCAAGTTCTGCTGTTCCATTACCACAAGTGGAGGCGGCAAGTACTGCTGTTCCTTTGCTACAAATGGAGGTCTCAAGTACTGCTGTTCATTTACTATAATTGGAGGCCGCAAGTACTGCTATTCCATTACTACAAGTGGAAGCCGCAAGTACTCCTGTTCCAAGTACAGCTGTTCCATTACTACATGTTTCTACCGCAAGTGCTGCTGTTCCAAGTACTGCTGTTCCATTACTACAAGTGGAGGCCATAAGTACTGCTGTTCCAAGTGCTGCTGTTCCATTACTACAAGTGGAGGCCGCAAGTACTGCTGTTCCATTACTACAAGTGGAGGCCACAAGTAGTGCTGTTCCCTTACTACAAGTGGAGGCCCTATGTACTGCTGTTCCATTACTACAAGACGAGGCCTCAAGTACTGCATTCCATTTCGACAAGTACAGGCCACAAGTACTGCTTTTCCATTACTACAAGTGGAGGCCTCAAGTTTGCTGTTATATTACTACAAGTGGAGGCTGCAATTACTGCTGTTCCTTTGCTACAAGTGAAGGCCTCAAGAACTGCTGTTTCATTACTACAAGTGGAGGCCACAAGTAGTGCTGTTCCCTTACTACAAGTGGAGGCCCTAAGTACTGCTGTTCCATTACTACAAGACGAGGCCTCAAGTACTGCATTCCATTTCGACAAGTGCAGGCCACAAGTACTGCTTTTCCATTACTACAAGTGGAGGCCTCAAGTTTGCTGTTATATTACTACAAGTTGAGGCCGCAAGTACTGCTGTTCCTTTACTACAAGTGGAGGCCTCAAGTACTGCTGTTCCATTACTACAAGTGGAGGCCGCAAACACTACTGTTCCATTACTATAAGTGGAGGTCTCATGTACTGCTGTTCCATTACTACAAGTGTAGGCCTCAAGTTCTGCTGTTCCATTACTACAAGTGGAGGCCTAAAGTACTGCTGTTCCATTACCACAACTGGAGGCTGCAAGTACTGCTGTTCCTTTTCTAAAAATGGAGGCCTCAAGTACTGCTTTTCATTTACTACAAGTGGAGGCTGCAAGTACTGCTGTTCCTCTACTACAAGTGGAGGCCGCAAGTTCTGCTGTTCCATTACCACAAGTGGAGGCGGCAAGTACTGCTGTTCCTTTGCTACAAATGGAGGTCTCAAGTACTGCTGTTCCATTACTACAAGTGGAGGCCACAAGTAGTGCTGTTCCCTTACTACAAGTGGAGGCCCTAAGTACTGCTGTTCCATTACTACAAGATGAGGCCTCAAGTACTGCATTCCATTTCGACAAATACAGGCCACAAGTACTGCTTTTCCATTATTACAAGTGGAGGCCTCAAGTTTGCTGTTATATTACTACAAGTGGAGGCTGCAATTACTGCTGTTCCTTTACTACAAGTGAAGGCCTCAAGAACTGCTGTTTCATTACTACAAGTGGAGGCCACAAGTAGTGCTGTTCCCTTACTACAAGTGGAGGCCCTAAGTACTGCTGTTCCATTACTACAAGACGAGGCCTCAAGTACTGCATTCCATTTCGACAAGTGCAGGCCACAAGTACTGCTTTTCCATTACTACAAGTGGAGGCCTCAAGTTTGCTGTTATATTACTACAAGTGGAGGCCGCAAGTACTGCTGTTCCTTTACTACAAGTGGAGGCCTCAAGTACTGCTGTTCCATTATTACAAGTGGAGGCCGCAAATACTGCTGTTCCATTACTATAAGTGGAGGTCTCATGTACTGCTGTTCCATTACTACAAGTGTAGGCCTCAAGTTCTGCTGTTCCATTACTACAAGTGGAGGCCTAAAGTACTGCTGTTCCATTACCACAACTGGAGGCTGCAAGTACTGCTGTTCCTTTTCTAAAAATGGAGGCCTCAAGTACTGCTGTTCATTTACTGCAAGTGGGGGCTGCAAGTACTGCTGTTCCTCTACTACAAGTGGAGGCCGCAAGTTCTGCTGTTCCATTACCACAAGTGGAGGCAGCAAGTACTGCTGTTCCTTTGCTACAAATGGAGGTCTCAAGTACTGCTGTTCATTTACTACAATTGGAGGCCGCAAGTACTGCTTTTCCATTACTACAAGTGGAAGCCGCAAGTACTGCTGTTCCAAGTACAGATGTTCCATTACTACAAGTGGAGACCGCAAGTGCTGCTGTTCCAAGTACTGCTGTTCCATTACTACAAGTGGAGGCCTCAAGTACTGCTGTTCCAAGTGCTGCTGTTCCATTACTACAAGTGGAGGCCGCAAGTACTGCTGTTCCATTACTACAAGTGGAGGCTGCAATTACTGCTGTTCCTTTACTACAAGTGAAGGCCTCAAGAACTGCTGTTTCATTACTACAAGTGCAGGCCCCAAGTACTGCTGTTCCATTACTACAAGTGGAGGCCTCAAGTACTGCTGTTATATTACTACAAGTGGAGGCCGCAAGTACTGCTGTTCCTTTACTACAAGTGGAGGCCTCAAGTACTGCTATTCCATTACTACAAGTGGAGGCCGCAAGTACTGCTGTTCCATTACTATAAGTGGAGGCCTCAAGTGCTGCTGTTCCATTACTACTAGTGTAGGTCTCAAGTACTGCTGTTCTATTACTACAAGTGGAGGCCTCAAGTACTGCTGTTTCATTACTACAAGTGGAGGCTGCAAGTACTGCTACTCCTTTTCTACAAATGGAGGCCTCAAGTACTGCTGTTCATTTACTACAAGTGGAGGCCACAATTACTGCTGTTCCATTACTACAAGTGGAGGCCTCAAGTACTGCTGTTCCATTACCACAAGTGGAGGCCGCAAGTACTGCTGTTCATTTACTACAATTGGAGGCTGCAAGTACTGCTTTTCCATTACTACAAGTGGAAGCCGCAAGTACTGCTGTTCCAAGTACTGCTAGTCCATTACTACAAGAGGAGGCCGCAGGTGCTGCTGTTCCAAGTACTGCTGTTCCATTACTACAAGTGGAGGCCATAAGTACTGTTGTTCCAAGTGCTGCTGTTCCATTACTACAAGTCGAGGCCTCAAGTACTGCTGTTCCCTTACAACAAGTGGAGGCCACACGTACTGCTGTTCCTTAACTACAAGATAAGGCCTCAAATACTGCTGTTCCATTACTAGAAGAGGAGGCCTCAAGTACTGCTGTTTCTTTACTACAAGTGCAGGCCTCAAGTACTGCTGTTCCATTACTACAAGTGGAGGCCTCAAGTACAGCTGTTCCCTTACTGCAAGTGGAGGCCGTAAGTACTGCTGTTCCATTACTGCAAGTAGAGGCCGCAAGTACTGCTGTTCCATTGCTACAAGTGGAGGCTGCAATTACTGCTGTTCCTTTACTACAAGTGAAGGCCTCAAGAACTGCTGTTCCATTACTACAAGTGGAGGCCGCAAGTACTGATGTTCCATTACTATAAGTGGAGGTCTCATGTACTGCTGTTCCATTACTACAAGTGGAGGCCGCAAGTTCTGCTGTTCCATTACCACAAGTGGAGGCGGCAAGTACTGCTGTTCCTTTGCTACAAATGGAGGTCTCAAGTACTGCTGTTCATTTACTACAATTGGAGGCCGCAAGTACTGCTTTTCCATTACTACAAGTGGAAGCCGCAAGTACTGCTGTTCCAAGTACAGCTGTTCCATTACTACAAGTGGAGACCGCAAGTGCTGCTGTTCCAAGTACTGCTGTTCCATTAATACAAGTGGAGGCCATAAGTACTGCTGTTCCAAGTGCTGCTGTTCCATTACTACAAGTAAAGTTTGCTGTTATATTACTACAAGTGGAGGATGTAATTACTGCTGTTCCTTTGCTACAAGTGAAGGCCTCAAGAACTGCTGTTTCATTACTACAAGTGGAGGCCACAAGTAGTGCTGTTCCCTTACTACAAGTGGAGGCCCTAAGTACTGCTGTTCTATTACTACAAGACAAGGCCTCAAGTACTGCATTCCATTTCGACAAGTGCAGGCCACAAGTACTGCTTTTCCATTACTACAAGTGGAGGCCTCAAGTTTGCTGTTATATTACTACAAGTGGAGGCCGCAAGTACTGCTGTTCCTTTACTACAAGTGGAGGCCTCAAGTACTGCTGTTCCATTACTACAAGTGGAGGTCTCATGTACTGCTGTTCCATTACTACAAGTGTAGGCCTCAAGTTCTGCTGTTCCATTACTACAAGTGGAGGCCTCAAGTACTGCTGTTCCATTACCACAACTGGAGGCTGCAAGTACTGCTGTTCCTTTTCTAAAAATTGAGGCCTCAAGTACTGCTGTTCATTTACTACAAGTGGAGGCTGCAAGTACTGCTGTTCCTCTACTACAAGTGGAGGCCGCAAGTTCTGCTGTTCCATTACCACAAGTGGAGGCGGCAAGTACTGCTGTTCCTTTGCTACAAATGGAGGTCTCAAGTACTGCTGTTCATTTACTACAATTGAAGGCCGCAAGTACTGTTTTTCCATTACTACAAGTGGAAGCCGCAAGTACTGCTGTTCCAAGTACAGCTGTTCCATTACTACAAATGGAGACCGCAAGTGCTGCTGTTCCAAGTACTGCTGTTCCATTACTACAAGTGGAGGCCATAAGTACTGCTGTTCCAAGTGCTGCTGTTCCATTACTACAAGTGGAGGCCGCAAGTACTGCTGTTCCATTACTACAAGTGGAGGCTGCAATTACTGCTGTTCCTTTACTACAAGTTAAGGCCTCAAGAACTGCTGTTTCATTACTATAAGTGCAGGCCCCAAGTACTGCTGTTCCATTACTACAAGTGGAGGTTTCAAGTACTGCTGTTATATTACTACAAGTGGAGGCCGCAAGTACTGTTGTTCCTTTACTACAAGTAGAGGCCTCAAGTACTGCTGTTCCATTACTACAAGTGGAGGCCGCAAGTACTGCTGTTCCATTACTATAAGTGAAGGTCTCAAGTTCTGCTGTTCCATTACTACAAGTGGAGGCCTCAAGTACTGCTGTTCCATTACCACAACTGGAGGCTGCAAAAACTGCTGTTCCTTTTCTAAAAATGGAGGCCTCAAGTACTGCTGTTCATTTACTACAAGTGGAGGCCGCAAGTACTGCTGTTCCATTACTACAAGTGGAGGCCGCAAGTTCTGCTGTTCCATTACCACAAGTGGAGGCCGCAATTACTGCTGTTCCTTTGCTACAAATGGAGGTCTCAAGTACTGCTGTTCATTTACTACAATTGGAGGCCGCACGTACTGCTTTTCCATTACTACAAGTGGAAGCCGCAAGTACTGCTGTTCCAAGTACAGCTGTTCCATTACTACAAGTGGAGGCCATAAGTACTGCTGTTCCAAGTGCTGCTGTTCCATTACTACAAGTGGAGGCCTCAAGTACTGCTATTCCATTACTGAAAGAGGAGGCCATAGGTACAGCTGTTCCAAGTGCTGCTGTTCCATTACTACAAGTGGAGGCCTCAAGTACTGCTGTTCCATTACTACAAGAGGAGGCCTCAAGTACTGCTGTTCAATTACTACAAGTGGAGGCCACACGTACTGCTGTTCCAAAAGCTACAGGATAAGGCCGCAAGGACTGCTGTTCCATTACTACAATAGGAGGCCTCAAGTACTACTGTTACTTTACTACAAGTGGAGGCCTCAAGTAATGTTGTTCCATTACTACAAGTGGAGGCCTCAAGTACAGCTGTTCCATTACTGAAAGTGGAGGCCGCAAGTACTGCTGTTCCATTACTGCAAGTGGAGGCAGCAAGTACTGCTGCCGCAAGTACAGCTGTTCCATTACTGCAAGTGGAGGCAGCAAGTACTGCTGTTCCATTACTGCAAGTGGAGGCTGCAAGTACTGCTGTTCCATTACTACAAGTGGAAGCCTCAACTACTGCTCTTCCATTACTACAAGTGGAGGCTGCAATTACTGCTGGTCCTTTACTACAAGTGGAGGCCTCAAGAACTGCTGTTCCATTACTACATGTGGAGGACTCAAGTGCTGTTGTTCCATTACTGCAAGTGGAGGCCGCAAGTACTTATGTTACTTTACTGCAAGTTTAGGCCTCAAGTACTGCTGTTCCATTACTGCAAGTGGAGGCAGCAAGTACTGCTACAAGTGGAGGCCTCAAGTACTGCTGTTCCATTACTACAAGTGGAGGCTGCATGTACAGATGATCCATTACTTCACGAGGAAGTCTCAAGTACTGCTGTTCCATTACTACAAGTGGAGGCCCCAAGTACTGCTGTTCCATTACTACAAGTGGAGGCCGCAAGTACTGCTGTTCCAAGTACTACTATTCCATTACTACAAGTGGAGGCTGCAAGTACTGCTGTTCCATTACCACAAGTGGAGGCCGCAAGTACTAATGTTCCATTAATACAAGTGGAGGCCGCAAGTGCTGTTGTTCCAAGTACTGCTATTCCATTGCTACAAGTGGAGGCCACAAGTACTTATGTTACTTTAGTGCAAGTGGAGGCCTCAAGTACTGCGGTTCCATTACTATAAGTGGAGGCCTCAAGTACTGCTGTTCCATTACTAAAAGTGTAGACCTCAAGTACTGCTGTTCTATTAACACAAGTGGAGGCCTCAAGTACTGCTGTTTCATTACCACAAGTGAATACTGCAAGTACTACTGCTCCTTTTCTACAAATGGAGGCCTCAAGTACTGCTGCTCATTTACTACAGGTGGATGCCGCAATTTCTTCTGTTCCATTACTACAAGTGGAGGCCGCAAGTACTGCTGTTCCATTACTACAAGTGGACGCCTCAAGTACTGCTGTTCCAATACTACAAGTGGAGGCTGCAAGTACTGATGTTCCATTACTACAAGTGGAGGCTGCAAGTACGGCTGTCCCAGCACTACAAGTGGAGGCCTCAAGTGCTGCTGTTCCATTACTGCAAGAGGAGGCCGCAAGTACTGCTGTTCCTTTACTGCAACTGGAGGCCTCAAGTACTGCTGTTCCATTACTACAAGTGGAGGCCTCTAGTACTGCTGTTCCGTTACTACAAGTGGAGGCCACAAGTACTGCTGTTCCATTACTACAAGTGGAGGCCGCAAGTACTGCTGTTCCAAGTACTGCTGTTCCATTACTACAAGTGGAGGCCGCAAGTGCTGCTGTTCCAAGTACTGCTGTTCCATTACGACATGTGGAGGCCTCAAGTACTGCTGTTCATTTACTACAAGTGGAGGCCTCAAGTACTGCTGTTCCATAACTACAAGTGGAGGCTGCAAGTACTGCTGTTCCTTTACTACAAGTGGAGGCCTCAAGTACTGCTATTCCATTACTACAAGTACTGCTATTCCATTACTACAAGTGGAGGCCGCAAGCACTGCTGTTACATTACTATAAGTAGAGGCCTCAAGTGCTGCTGTTCCATTACTACTAGTGTAGGTCTCAAGTACTGCTGTTCTATAACTACAAGTGGAGGCCTCAAGTACTGCTGTTGCATTACTACAAGTGGAGGCTGCAAGTACTGCTACTCCTTTTCTACAAATGGAGGCCTCAAGTACTGCTGTTCATTTACTACAAGTGGAGGCCACAATTACTGCTGTTCCATTACTACAAGTGGAGGCCGCAAGTACTGCTGTTCCATTACTACAAGTGGAGGCCTCAAGTACTGCTGTTCCATTACCACAAGTGGAGGCCGCAAGTACTGCTGTTCATTTACTACAATTGGAGGCTGCAAGTACTGCTTTTCCATTACTACAAGTGGAAGCCGCAAGTACTGCTGTTCCAAGTACTGCTAGTCTATTACTACAAGAGGAGGCAGCAGGTGCTGCTGTTCCAAGTACTGCTGTTCCATTACTACAAGTGGAGGCCATAAGTACTGTTGTTCCAAGTGCTGCTGTTCCATTACTACAAGTCGAGGCCTCAAGTACTGCTGTTCCCTTACAACAAGTGGAGGCCACACGTACTGCTGTTCCTTAACTACAAGATAAGGCCTCAAGTACTACTGTTCCATTACTAGAAGAGGAGGCCTCAAGTACTGCTGTTTCTTTACTACAAGTGCAGGCCTCAAGTACTGCTGTTCCATTACTACAAGTGGAGGCCTCAAGTACAGCTGTTCCCTTACTGCAAGTGGAGGCCGTAAGTACTGCTGTTTCATTACTGCAAGTGGAGGCCGCAAGTACTGCTGTTCCATTACTACAAGTGGAGGCTGCAATTACTGCTGTTCCTTTACTACAAGTGAAGGCCTCAAGAACTGCTGTTCCATTACTACAAGTGGAGGCCGCAAGTACTGCTGTTGCATTACTATAAGTGAAGGTCTCATGTACTGCTGTTCCATTACTACAAGTGTAGGCCTCAAGTTCTGCTGTTCCATTACTACAAGTGGAGGCCTCAAGTACTGCTGTTCCATTACCACAACTGGAGGCTGCAAGTACTGCTGTTCCTTTTCTAAAAATGGAGGCCTCAAGTACTGCTGTTCATTTACTACAAGTGGAGGCCGCAAGTACTGCTGTTCCTCTACTACAAGTGGAGGCCGCAAGTTCTGCTGTTCCATTACCACAAGTGGAGGCCGCAAGTACTGCTGTTCCTTTGCTACAAATGGAGGTCTCAAGTACTGCTGTTCATTTACTACAATTGGAGGCCGCAAGTACTGCTTTTCCATTACTACAAGTGGAAGCCGCAAGTACTGCTGTTCCAAGTACAGCTGTTCCATTACTACAAGTGGAGACCGCAAGTGCTGCTGTTCCAAGTACTGCTGTTCCATTACTACAAGTGGAGGCCATAAGTACTGCTGTTCCAAGTGCTGCTGTTCCATTACTACAAGTGGAGGCCGCAAGTACTGCTGTTCCATTACTACAAGTGGAGGCCACAAGTAGTGCTGTTCCCTTACTACAAGTGGAGGCCCTAAGTACTGCTGTTCCATTACTACAAGACGAGGCCTCAAGTACTGCATTCCATTTCGACAAGTACAGGCCACAAGTACTGCTTTTCCATTACTACAAGTGGAGGCCTCAAGTTTGCTGTTATATTACTACAAGTGGAGGCTGCAATTACTGCTGTTCCTTTACTACAAGTGAAGGCCTCAAGAATTGCTGTTTCATTACTACAAGTGGAGGCCACAAGTAGTGCTGTTCCCTTACTACAAGTGGAGGCCCTAAGTACTGCTGTTCCATTACTACAAGACGAGGCCTCAAGTACTGCATTCCATTTCGACAAGTGCACGCCACAAGTACTGCTTTTCCATTACTACAAGTGGAGGCCTCAAGTTTGCTGTTATATTACTACAAGTGGAGGCCGCAAGTACTGATGTTCCTTTACTACAAGTGGAGGCCTCAAGTACTGCTGTTCCATTACTACAAGTGGAGGCCGCAAGTACTGCTGTTCCATTACTATAAGTGGAGGTCTCATGTACTGCTGTTCCATTACTACAAGTGTAGGCCTCAAGTCCTGCTGTTCCATTACTACAAGTGGAGGCCTAAAGTACTGCTGTTCCATTACCACAACTGGAGGCTGCAAGTACTGCTGTTCCTTTTCTAAAAATGGAGGCCTCAAGTACTGCTGTTCATTTACTACAAGTGGAGGCTGCAAGTACTGCTGTTCCTCTACTACAAGTGGAGGCCGCAAGTTCTGCTGTTCCATTACCACAAGTGGAGGCGGCAAGTACTGCTGTTCCTTTGCTACAAATGGAGGTCTCAAGTACTGCTGTTCATTTACTACAATTGGAGGCCGCAAGTACTGCTTTTCCATTACTACAAGTGGAAGCCGCAAGTACTGCTGTTCCAAGTACAGCTGTTCCATTACTACAAGTGGAGACCGCAAGTGCTGCTGTTCCAAGTACTTCTGTTCCATTACTACAAGTGGAGGCTGCAAGTACTGCTGTTCCTTTACTACAAGTGGAGGCCTCAAGTACTGCTATTCCATTACTACAAGTGGAGGCCGCAAGTACTGCTGTTCCATTACTACAAGTGGAGGCTGCAATTACTGCTGTTCCTTTACTACAAGTTAAGGCCTCAAGAACTGCTGTTTCATCACTACAAGTGCAGGCCCCAAGTACTGCTGTTCCATTACTACAAGTGGAGGCCTCAAGTACTGCTGTTATATTACTACAAATGGAGGCCTCAAGTACTGCTGTTCATTTACTACAAGTGGAGGCCACAATTACTGCTGTTCCATTACTACAAGTGGAGGCCGCAAGTACTGCTGTTCCATTACTACAAGTGGAGGCCTCAAGTACTGCTGTTCCATTACCACAAGTGGAGGCCGCAAGTACTGCTGTTCATTTACTACAATTGGAGGCTGTAAGTACTGCTTTTCCATTACTACAAGTGGAAGCCGCAAGTACTGCTGTTCCAAGTACTGCTAGTCCATTACTACAAGAGGAGGCCGCAGGTGCTGCTGTTCCAAGTACTGCTGTTCCATTACTACAAGTGGAGGCCATAAGTACTGTTGTTCCAAGTGCTGCTGTTCCATTACTACAAGTCGAGGCCTCAAGTACTGCTGTTCCCTTACAACAAGTGGAGGCCACACGTACTGCTGTTCCTTAACTACAAGATAAGGCCTCAAGTACTGCTGTTCCATTACTAGAAGAGGAGGCCTCAAGTACTGCTGTTTCTTTACTACAAGTGCAGGCCTCAAGTACTGCTGTTTCATTACTACAAGTGGAGGCCTCAAGTACAGCTGTTCCCTTACTGCAAGTGGAGGCCGTAAGTACTGCTGTTCCATTACTGCAAACGGAGGCCGCAAGTACTGCTGTTCCATTACTATAAGTGGAGGTCTCATGTACTGCTTTTCCATTACTACAAGTGGAGGCCGCAAGTTCTGCTGTTCCATTACCACAAGTGGAGGCGGCAAGTACTGCTGTTCCTTTGCTACAAATGGAGGTCTCAAGTACTGCTGTTCATTTACTACAATTGGAGGCCGCAAGTACTGCTTTTCCATTACTACAAGTGGAAGCCGCAAGTACTGCTGTTCCAAGTACAGCTGTTCCATTACTACAAGTGGAGACCGCAAGTGCTGCTGTTCCAAGTACTGCTGTTTCATTACTACAAGTGGAGGCCATAAGTACTGCTGTTCCAAGTGCTGCTGTTCCTTTACTACAAGTGGAGGCCGCAAGTACTGCTGTTCCATTACTACAAGTGGAGGCCACAAGTAGTGCTGTTCCCTTACTACAAGTGGAGGCCCTAAGTACTGCTGTTCCATTACTACAAGACGAGGCCTCAAGTACTGCATTCCATTTCGACAAGTGCAGACCACAAGTACTGCTTTTCCATTACTACAAGTGGAGGCCGCAAGTACTGCTGTTCCTTTACTACAAGTGGAGGCCTCAAGTACTGCTGTTCCATTACTACAAGTGGAGGTCTCATGTACTGCTGTTCCATTACTACAAGTGTAGGCCTCAAGTTCTGCTGTTCCATTACTACAAGTGGAGGCCTCAAGTACTGCTGTTCCATTACCACAACTGGAGGCTGCAAGTACTGCTGTTCCTTTTCTAAAAATGGAGGCCTCAAGTACTGCTGTTCATTTACTACAAGTGGAGGCTGCAAGTACTGCTGTTCCTCTACTACAAGTGGAGGCCGCAAGTTCTGCTGTTCCATTACCACAAGTGGAGGCGGCAAGTACTGCTGTTCCTTTGCTACAAATGGAGGTCTCAAGTACTGCTGTTCATTTACTACAATTGGAGGCCGCAAGTACTGCTTTTCCATTACTACAAGTGGAAGCCGCAAGTACTGCTGTTCCAAGTACAGCTGTTCCATTACTACAAGTGGAGACCGCAAGTGCTGCTGTTCCAAGTACTGCTGTTCCAGTACTACAAGTGGAGGCCATAAGTACTGCTGTTCCAAGTGCTGCTGTTCCATTACTACAAGTGGAGGCCGCAAGTACTGCTGTTCCATTACTACAAGTGGAGGCTGCAATTACTGCTGTTCCTTTAATACAAGTTAAGGCCTCAAGAACTGCTGTTTCATTACTACAAGTGCAGGCCCCAAGTACTGCTGTTCCATTACTACAAGTGGAGGCCTCAAGTACTGCTGTTATATTACTACAAGTGGAGGCCGCAAGTACTGCTGTTCCTTTACTACAAGTGGAGGCCTCAAGTACTGCTGTTCCATTACTACAAGTGGAGGCCGCAAGTACTGCTGTTCCATTACTATAAGTGGAGGTCTCAAGTTCTGCTGTTCCATTACTACAAGTGGAGGCCTCAAGTACTGCTGTTCCATTACCACAACTGGAGGCTGCAAGTACTGCTGTTCCTTTTCTAAAAATGGAGGCCTCAAGTACTGCTGTTAATTTACTACAAGTGGAGGCCGCAAGTACTGCTGTTCCATTACCACAAGTGGAGGCGGCAAGTACTGCTGTTCCTTTGCTACAAATGGAGGTCTCAAGTACTGCTGTTCATTTACTATAATTGGAGGCCGCAAGTACTGCTATTCCATTACTACAAGTGGAAGCCGCAAGTACTCCTGTTCCAAGTACAGCTGTTCCATTACTACATGTTTCTACCGCAAGTGCTGCTGTTCCAAGTACTGCTGTTCCATTACTACAAGTGGAGGCCATAAGTACTGCTGTTCCAAGTGCTGCTGTTCCATTACTACAAGTGGAGGCCGCAAGTACTGCTGTTCCATTACTACAAGTGGAGGCCACAAGTAGTGCTGTTCCCTTACTACAAGTGGAGGCCCTATGTACTGCTGTTCCATTACTACAAGACGAGGCCTCAAGTACTGCATTCCATTTCGACAAGTACAGGCCACAAGTACTGCTTTTCCATTACTACAAGTGGAGGCCTCAAGTTTGCTGTTATATTACTACAAGTGGAGGCTGCAATTACTGCTGTTCCTTTGCTACAAGTGAAGGCCTCAAGAACTGCTGTTTCATTACTACAAGTGGAGGCCACAAGTAGTGCTGTTCCCTTACTACAAGTGGAGGCCCTAAGTACTGCTGTTCCATTACTACAAGACGAGGCCTCAAGTACTGCATTCCATTTCGACAAGTGCAGGCCACAAGTACTGCTTTTCCATTACTACAAGTGGAGGCCTCAAGTTTGCTGTTATATTACTACAAGTTGAGGCCGCAAGTACTGCTGTTCCTTTACTACAAGTGGAGGCCTCAAGTACTGCTGTTCCATTACTACAAGTGGAGGCCGCAAACACTACTGTTCCATTACTATAAGTGGAGGTCTCATGTACTGCTGTTCCATTACTACAAGTGTAGGCCTCAAGTTCTGCTGTTCCATTACTACAAGTGGAGGCCTAAAGTACTGCTGTTCCATTACCACAACTGGAGGCTGCAAGTACTGCTGTTCCTTTTCTAAAAATGGAGGCCTCAAGTACTGCTTTTCATTTACTACAAGTGGAGGCTGCAAGTACTGCTGTTCCTCTACTACAAGTGGAGGCCGCAAGTTCTGCTGTTCCATTACCACAAGTGGAGGCGGCAAGTACTGCTGTTCCTTTGCTACAAATGGAGGTCTCAAGTACTGCTGTTCCATTACTACAAGTGGAGGCCACAAGTAGTGCTGTTCCCTTACTACAAGTGGAGGCCCTAAGTACTGCTGTTCCATTACTACAAGATGAGGCCTCAAGTACTGCATTCCATTTCGACAAATACAGGCCACAAGTACTGCTTTTCCATTATTACAAGTGGAGGCCTCAAGTTTGCTGTTATATTACTACAAGTGGAGGCTGCAATTACTGCTGTTCCTTTACTACAAGTGAAGGCCTCAAGAACTGCTGTTTCATTACTACAAGTGGAGGCCACAAGTAGTGCTCTTCCCTTACTACAAGTGGAGGCCCTAAGTACTGCTGTTCCATTACTACAAGACGAGGCCTCAAGTACTGCATTCCATTTCGACAAGTGCAGGCCACAAGTACTGCTTTTCCATTACTACAAGTGGAGGCCTCAAGTTTGCTGTTATATTACTACAAGTGGAGGCCGCAAGTACTGCTGTTCCTTTACTACAAGTGGAGGCCTCAAGTACTGCTGTTCCATTATTACAAGTGGAGGCCGCAAATACTGCTGTTCCATTACTATAAGTGGAGGTCTCATGTACTGCTGTTCCATTACTACAAGTGTAGGCCTCAAGTTCTGCTGTTCCATTACTACAAGTGGAGGCCTAAAGTACTGCTGTTCCATTACCACAACTGGAGGCTGCAAGTACTGCTGTTCCTTTTCTAAAAATGGAGGCCTCAAGTACTGCTGTTCATTTACTGCAAGTGGGGGCTGCAAGTACTGCTGTTCCTCTACTACAAGTGGAGGCCGCAAGTTCTGCTGTTCCATTACCACAAGTGGAGGCAGCAAGTACTGCTGTTCCTTTGCTACAAATGGAGGTCTCAAGTACTGCTGTTCATTTACTACAATTGGAGGCCGCAAGTACTGCTTTTCCATTACTACAAGTGGAAGCCGCAAGTACTGCTGTTCCAAGTACAGATGTTCCATTACTACAAGTGGAGACCGCAAGTGCTGCTGTTCCAAGTACTGCTGTTCCATTACTACAAGTGGAGGCCTCAAGTACTGCTGTTCCAAGTGCTGCTGTTCCATTACTACAAGTGGAGGCCGCAAGTACTGCTGTTCCATTACTACAAGTGGAGGCTGCAATTACTGCTGTTCCTTTACTACAAGTGAAGGCCTCAAGAACTGCTGTTTCATTACTACAAGTGCAGGCCCCAAGTACTGCTGTTCCATTACTACAAGTGGAGGCCTCAAGTACTGCTGTTATATTACTACAAGTGGAGGCCGCAAGTACTGCTGTTCCTTTACTACAAGTGGAGACCTCAAGTACTGTTGTTCCATTACTACAAGTGGAGGCAGCAAGTACTGCTGTTCCATTACTATAAGTGGAGGTCTCAAGTTCTGCTGTTCCATTACTACAAGTGGAGGCCTCAAGTACTGCTGTTCCATTACCACAACTGGAGGCTGCAAGTACTGCTGTTCCTTTTCTAAAAATGGAGGCCTCAAGTACTGCTGTTCATTTACTACAAGTGGAGGCCGCAAGTACTGCTGTTCCATTACTACAAGTGGAGGCCGCAAGTTCTGCTGTTCCATTACCACAAGTGGAGGCCGCAAGTACTGCTGTTCCTTTGCTACAAATGGAGGTCTCAAGTACTGCTGTTCATTTACTACAATTGGAGGCCGCACGTACTGCTTTTCCATTACTACAAGTGGAAGCCGCAAGTACTGCTGTTCCAAGTACAGCTGTTCCATTACTACAAGTGGAGGCCATAAGTACTGCTTTTCCAAGTGCTGCTGTTCCATTACTACAAGTGGAGGCCTCAAGTACTGCTATTCCATTACTGAAAGAGGAGGCCATAAGTACTGCTGTTCCAATTGCTGCTGTTCCATTGCTACAAGTGGAGGCCTCAAATACTGCTGTTCCATTACTACAAAAGGAGGCCTCAAGTACTGCTGTTCAATTACTACAAGTGGAGGCCACACTTACTGCTGTTCCAAAAGCTACAGGATATGGCCTCAAGGACTGCTGTTCCATTACTACAATAGGAGGCCTCAAGTACTACTGTTACTTTACCACAAGTGGAGGCCTCAAGTAATGCTGTTCCATTACTACAAGTGGAGGCCTCAATTACAGCTGTTCCATTACTGAAAGTGGAGGCCGCAAGTACTGCTGTTCCATTACTGCAAGTGGAGGCCGCAAGTACTGCTGTTCCATTAGTACAAGTGGAGGCCTCAACTACTGCTCTTCCATTACTACAAGTGGAGGCTGCAATTACTGTTGTTCCTTTACTACAAGTGGAGGCCTCAAGAACTGCTGTTCCATTACTACAAGTGGAGGACTCAAGTGCTGCTGTTCTATTACTGCAAGTGAAGGCCTCAAGTACTTATGTTGCTTTACTGCAAGTGGAGGCCTCAAGTACTGCTGTTCCATTACTGCAAGTGGAGGCCGCAAGTACTGCTGTTCCATTACTACAAGTGGAGGCTGCATGTACAGATGATCCATTACTTCAAGAGGAAGTCTCAAGTACTGAAGTTCCATTACTACACGTGGAGGCCGCAAGTACTGCTGTTCTATTACTACAAGTGGAGGCCGCAAGTACTGCTGTTCCAAGTACTACTATTCTATTACTACAAGTGGTGGCGGCAAGTACTGCTGTTCCATTACTATCAGTGGAGGCCTCAAGTACTGCTGTTCATTTACTTCAAGTGGAGGCCTTAAGTACTGCTGTTCCATTACTACAAGTGTAGGCCTCAAGTACTGCTGTTCCATTACTAAAAGTGGAGGCCTCAAGTACTGCTGTTCCATTACCACAAGTGGAGGCTGCAAGTACTGCTGTTCCTTTACTACAAATGGAGGCCTCAAGTACTGCTGTTCATTTACTTCAAGTGGAGGCCGCAAGTACTGCTGTTCCATTAC
The DNA here is from genome assembly GCF_964263255.1 of Lissotriton vulgaris. Lineage (NCBI taxonomy): Eukaryota > Metazoa > Chordata > Amphibia > Caudata > Salamandridae > Lissotriton > Lissotriton vulgaris. The sequence continues at coordinate 24,952,908 of NC_141687.1, read as the reverse complement.
TACAAGTGGAGGCCACAAGTACTGCTGTTCCATTACTACAAGTGGAGGCCTCAAGTACTGCTGTTCCATTACTGCAAGTGGAGGCCTCAGGTACTGCTGTTCCATTACTACAAGTGGAGGCTGCATGTGCTGCTGTTCCATTACTACAAGTGGAGGCCACAAGTACAGCTGTTCCAAGTACTGCTGTTCCATTACTACAAGTGGAGGCTGCAAGTACTGCTGTTCCATTACTACAAGTGGAGGCTGCAAGTACTGCTGTTTCTTTACTACTAGTGGAGGCCTCAAGTACTGCTGTTTCATTCCTTCAAGTGGAGGCCTCACGTTCTGCTGTTTCTTTACTGCAAGTTGAGGACTCAAGTACTGCTGTTCCATTACTGCAAGTGGAGGCCCCAAGTACTGCTGTTCTTTTACTACAAGTGGAGGCCGCAAGTACTGCTGTTCCATTACTACAAGTGGAGGCCTCAAGTACTGCTGTTCCATTACTACAATAGGAGGTCTCAAGTACTGCTGTTCCATTACTACAAGTGGAGGCCGCAAGTACTGCTGTTCCATTACTACAAGTGGAGGCTGCAAGTACTGCTGTTCAAAGTTCTGCTATTCCATTACTAAAAGAGGAGGCTGCAAGTACTTCTGTTCCATTACCACAAGTGGAGGCTGCAAGTACTGCTGTTCCTTTACTACAAATGGAGGCCTCAAGTACTGCTGTTCATTTACTTCAAGTGGAGGCCGCAAGTACTGCTGTTCCATTACTACAAGTGGAGGCAGCAAGTACTGCTGTTCCATTACTATCAGTGGAGGCCTCAAGTACTGCTGTTCCATTACTAAAAGTGGAGGCCTCAAGTACTGCTGTTCCATTACCACAAGTGGAGGCTGCAATTACTGCTGTTCCTTTACTACAAATGGAGGCCTCAAGTACTGCTGTTCATTTACTTCAAGTGGAGGCCTTAAGTACTGCTGTTCCATTACTACAAGTGGAGGCCACAAGTATTGCTGTTCCATTACTATAAGTGGAGGCCTCAAGTACTGCTGTTCCATTAGCACAAGTGGAGGCTGCAAGTACTGCTGTTCCTTTACTACAAATGGAGGCCTCAAGTACTCCTGTTCATTCACTACAAGTGGAGGCCGCAAGGACTGCTGTTCCATTACTGCAAGTGGAGGCCACAAGTACTGCTGTTCCTTTACTACAAGTGGAGGCCTCAAGTACTGCTGTTCCATTATTACAAGTGGAGGCCTCAAGTACTGCTGTTCCATTAGCACACGTGGAGGCGGCAAGTACTGCTGTTCCTTTACTACAAGTGGAGGCCTCAAGTACTGCTGTTCCTTTACTACAAGTGGACGCCGCAAGTACTGCTGTTCAATTACTGCAAGTGGAGGCCTCAAGTACTGCTGTGCCATTACTACAAGTGGAGGCTGCAAGTACTGCTGTTCCCTTACTACAAGTAGAGGCCCCATGTACTGCTGTTCCATTACAACAAGTGGAGGCCGCAAGTACAGCTGTTTCATTACTACAAGTGGAGGCCTCAAGTACTGCTGTTCCATTACTACAAGTGGAGGCAGCAAGTACTGCTGTTCCAAGTACGACTGTTCCATTACTACAAGTGGAGGCCGCAAGTACTGCTGTTCCATTACTACAAGTGGAAGACGAAAGTACTGCTGTTCCAAGTACTGTTGTTCCATTACTACAAGTGAAGGCCGCAAGTACTGCTGTTCCATTACTACAAGTGGAGGCCGCAAGTACTGCTGTTCCATTACTACAAGTGGAGGCCGCAAGTACTGCTGTTGCAAGTACTGCTGTTCCATCACTACAAGTGAAGGCCACAAGTACTGCTGTTCCAAGAAATACTGTTCTATTACAACAAGTGGAGGCCGCAAGTATTGCTGTTCCATGACTACAAGAGGAGGCCTCAAGTACTGCTGTTCCATTACTACAAATGGAGGCGGCAAGTACTGCTGTTCCATTACTATCAGTGGAGGCCTCAAGTACTGCTGTTCATTGACTTCAAGTGGAGGCCTTAAGTACTGCTGTTCCATTACTACAAGTGTAGGCCTCAAGTACTGCTGTTCCCTTACTAAAAGTGGAGGCCTCAAGTACTGCTGTTCCATTACCACAAGTGGAGGCTGCAAGTACTGCTGTTCCTTTACTACAAATGGAGGCCTCAAGTACTGCTGTTCATTTACTTCAAGTGGAGGCCACAAGTACTGCTGTTCCATTACTATAAGTGGAGGCCACAAGTACTGCTGTTCCATTACTACAAGTGGAGGCCTCAAGTACTGCTGTTCCATTACTGCAAGTGGAGGCCTCAGGTACTGCTGTTCCATTACTACAAGTGGAGGCTGCATGTGCTGCTGTTCCATTACTACAAGTGGAGGCCACAAGTACAGCTGTTCCAAGTACTGCTGTTCCATTACTACAAGTGGAGGCTGCAAGTACTGCTGTTCCATTACTACAAGTGGAGGCTGCAAGTACTGCTGTTTCTTTACTACTAGTGGAGGCCTCAAGTACTGCTGTTTCATTCCTTCAAGTGGAGGCCTCACGTACTGCTGTTTCTTTACTGCAAGTTGAGGCCTCAAGTACTGCTGTTCCATTACTGCAAGTGGAGGCCCCAAGTACTGCTGTTCTTTTACCACAAGTGGAGGCCGCAAGTACTGCTGTTCCATTACTACAAGTGGAGGCCTCAAGTACTGCTGTTCCATTACTACAATAGGAGGTCTCAAGTACTGCTGTTCCATTACTACAAGTGGAGGCCGCAAGTACTGCTGTTCCATTACTACAAGTGGAGGCTGCAAGTACTGCTGGGAGCCTGATACTGACCTGGACCTTGCCGCCACCGCCACGTGAGTCACAGGAGCAGAGAGCAGCAGGCGCGAAGGAGCGCAAACACCGACGCCGCCACCGCCAAGAGTCCCAGGGCACCGGACTCCGCGTCGCCGCTCCGGGAGACCACAAATCCCGGCAGGCCTCGCGGCGGCGCGTGTGCAGTGACGCGGGACGTCGCGCACCAGAGGGCGCCAGAGCCCTAGAAAGGGAGGAGAACCCCGGCAAGCGGGGGGAGCCTGATACTGACCTGGACCTTGCCGCCACCGCCACGTGAGTCACAGGAGCAGAGAGCAGCAGGCGCGAAGGAGCGCAAACACCGATGCCGCCACCGCCAAGAGTCCCAGGGCACCGGACTCCGCGCCGCCGCTCCGGGAGACCACAAATCCCGGCAGGCCTCGCGGCGGCGTGTGTGCAGTGACGCGGGACGTCGCGCACCAGAGGGCGCCAGAGCCCTAGAAAGGGAGGAGAACCCCGGCAAGCGGGGGGAGCCTGATACTGACCTGGACCTTGCCGCCACCGCCACGTGAGTCACAGGAGCAGAGAGCAGCAGGCGCGAAGGAGCGCAAACACCGACGCCGCCACCGCCAAGAGTCCCAGGGCACCGGACTCCGCGCCGCCGCTCCGGGAGACCACAAATCCCGGCAGGCCTCGCGGCGGCGCGTGTGCAGTGACGCGGGACGTCGCGCACCAGAGGGCGCCAGAGCCCTAGAAAGGGAGGAGAACCCCCGCGTCGCGGGACGCGAGCGGGACGCCCGGGGCGAAGCCCGGGCAAAAGGCGGGCCGTCTGTGGCCGTCAGTGGACTGCAGTGGACGGGCGGGCCACCCCTCTAATATCTGACTTCAGATTTAAAGGTGAGAATTAACTTTGGAGTACAAAATGAGTGAGAGTAACATCACTGATGCTGAAAATAAGGCTATTGACACTTCTGTCTCCCTCATCACTTCCTTTGAGTCAATGATAGACTCTGCTTTTAATGAAATAGTGGAGACTGAGAGAAGGTTTTCCATGGGTTCCCATCCCACTTATAATAAAACGTCCATCATAAGTATCACCAGCTGTCCTAAAGGAAATGTCCACATAAACCCGGAAATTTTAGTGGTAAAATCATCACATCCCTTTGTTGACGTGCCCACTATTATGGATGATGAAAATACTGTCACTTATATAGCACAAGACTCCGCTTCCACAGCATCAGCGGTAGCAATATCTAAATCCATACGGACAGTGACATCTCCAGTTTCCCTCCAGACAGAAAATGTCTCCACCATCACAACTTTGCAGGATGATGTTATTATTCTGGACAGCACCAACTCTAGTTGTAATAAAACGGGAAGGGCAAAGCGCAAAAGAGGCACAACTAAGCAATGTGCAAATAAAAGGAAACAGCCCCTATTCCACAAAAATCAGCCGACACCGCAAAGTCTGTGGAATAAAAATAAACCCACAGGGGCACAAACTGTCCTTACAGAGGAAAAAGATCCCGATGATATGGGCAGTACTTCTGATGTATCTACCACTCACCAGCAAGGGAATTCTAAAACTATATGGACCCAAACAGCATTAATGGGTGATAACTACAACCTATCTAGACAGAATGGGAACATAATAGAAACTATAGTCGACACTATTTTTAACCGGATTGAAAAGCAAATGATCAGTCAGTTTAATAATATTTTTAAAAGACTGGATAGATTAGACAATCTGGTCAAGACAGGGGGAAACAAAAAGGAAGGGGTCAATTATCTTGGACCAAGTTAGAGCAGATCGTCTCCTGAAGGAATTGGAAAATACAAACAATATACTGTCACTAAAGTCACAGGACACCACCAGTACCTCGGGTGGGGTATTGACCAATCCTGCCTCTCTATCCCCATCCTCTACGTCGTCAACAACTAAACCCGTAATCACTAAAGGAGGGCCAACTGTGAATAAAGCTAACTTAACAAAACCAATTCCCATACCTGCTCCCAGGAAAGTTGTTATTCCATCTACTTCTAACATCCCAGTTCCAAATAGCAACAATGGCCCAATTAAACCAACTACAGCCCCAAATGTGACTACTGTAAATAACACCGTGGGGACCGGCCACCAAGGGTCTACCAAATCCTTTAAACATCAAGAACCAGCCTTACATCTGCCACCAGATGCTTGTCCTTTTGTTTTGATTCTAGCGGGTGTTCCACCATTGAGGGAGGATCAGGGGGAATCTTGGGTGCAACTGAGAAATAAGAGCATAGACTGGCTGACTAAACACAAAGGTGTTGGATTTGATATCTCAAGAGAGATTATATCTGCACGTAGGGTATCGTGGGTTGGCCCTTTACTCAAGGACAAGGAAGGTGACTGTATAGTTCTTAACTTTAACAACCCGGGGACCGTAAGAAACCTCCTTAACAGAAATTGCAACTATTCAACCATCTCTACTGTTGCAACCATGTTACCCCTGAGTTACTTTTATAGACAATTGGCCACACAACCACGCCCACAACTTATGCAATTCCCCTTGCCATCAATGCATTTCCAACCACCACCCATGCATTTTCAACCACCATCAATGCATTTTCGGCCACCACCTATGCAATTTCAACAACCTTATTTCCCATTTCAAACGCATAATAGATTTGCACCCCTTTCGGATTTGGATATGCAAGGCTGACCATCCTTGAGTATATCTGATAAACTACCACTGACGTCGTCATCCGAACCTGTGAGTGCTCCTGAACCCTCGCCTCAAAGTAGCCCGAGAGAACCTCCTCAGACCCTTGTTCATCTGCCTTTGGACTCCAAATTATCCTTAGTCAGCTGGAACATAGCAGGTTTAAAATCTAAACTGAAAATCATAGAGTGGCACAATTGGGTTGATAATAATTGTGACATACTGTTGCTACAGGAAACTTGGAGCACAACATCACCAACTATTGAGGGTTTTTGTTGTTATAATCTCAAGGCTTCCCCTTCTCATATGGGGCGACCTAGTGGGGGATTATCTATTTGGTCCAAAATAAAATATGGGGTGCAAACTAAGTTGATCCCAACACCAGGTAATTGCTGTTTTATGGCTATAATGTACATTAACAGATTGAAATTATGTATTATCAATTTTTATAATAATGATTTTGTTAGCCATCCAAATGTTAATTTTATAATATTGTTTAATTTTATAGATGAAATTATGGGGGGGCAAAAGTACGGATCCTTTGATGGTATTTGCATCGGTGGGGATTTTAACGCACATATGTATCGCCATAGTCCGATATGTAAAAATGGGGAAGAATTGAAAAATCTTATAGCTTCCCGTGACCTAGTTAATGTTATGGATGTCGTAGGTACTAGTGCAAATAACATAACAACTCCCACTTTTATAGGTCAGGGTAATGCCTCCACAATTGACTATATTTTCACATGTCCAAGATTAGGTGAAATAATTTTAAAAGCAGAAGTCGTCTGCTCCATTTATAGCGACCACTACCCGATTAGAATTAATCTACATAATCCCCAGACCTCAAGGGTTGCAGCGAAGTTAGTGGTAGGGCCCTCAAATCTAACATTATCAACGGATAGACTGAGACTAGTATGGAAGGGAGCTGATAATAAAGGAATACTCTCCAGAGTAGTTAAAAAACACCCCGAGACAGTCGAGACTTGTCTGTCCCATATTAGTCCTAGTAATGAGGTGGTTGGCGCTTTTGGTGACCTATGCAGGGCAATTAGAACGGAATCCTCCAAACCCGTAAGGCAGAACACCGCCCAGGTACCTCGCTGGTTTGATTCCTCCTGCTCTAGGGCCAATAGGGATTTGAGGGCAGCACTTAATACCAATCCAAGGGACTCTCAACTAGTGAGAGAATTAAGATCAAAATATAAAAGTGCTTTACGAATTAGATCGGAAGCCCTAGTATCTAATCATTGGGAATCCCTCACCCAAGCGGCCAAACTGAAGGACACAATGGGTTTCTGGAAAGAAGTTAAGTCTTTAAGATCTTTTGGCTCCAACATCTATCCAATTAATAGCAACATAACAGGCGAGGCTTGGGTAGAACATTTCTCCCAAATCTACGCCTTATCAGCTACCCCTTTAGAAACTGTCCCTATACTTCACAGCACTGAACCTCTGATTTTTTCATTATTAGAGGTTGAGGATGCAATTATTGATAGTGCTAGCAATAAAGCCCCAGGCCCCGATGGGCTTTCAATTGATCAAATAAAATCAGAAATTAATTTCTGGGCACCCCTTTTATGCAACCTATTTAATAACCTAAATGACAGCACAATCCCCGAATCCTGGTCGAACAGTGTCATCGTCCCTATATTTAAGAAAGGTGACAGGTCTGATCCCGCCTGTTACCGTCCGATCTCACTGATCGATAATACATTAAAAGTCCTGGGAAGGGTAATTTTTAAACGGATAAGGGACTGGGCTGATGATAATAACGTCCTCCATTGTAGCCAATTGGGATTCAGAAGTAAAGTAGGAACTGTTGAACAATGTTTAAATTTAAATTTAATTATGGCTAAATATATCATTGTCAAAAAATCCCCTCTTTATTTAGGCTTTATGGATTTGAGTTCTGCGTTTGATTTTGTTAACCGTTCTAAGTTGTGGTCACTTTTGCTCGATTATGGTTTAGACGACTCACTGGTGTATTTTCTTTCTCATTTGCATAGGGATTTAAAAGCGCAAGTAAGAATTAATAATGATGGCGATTTATCTGATGATATCCCTATCAGCAGAGGAGTCAGACAGGGTTGCGTACTTGCCCCACTGCTTTTTATTTTATATATTAATAGGTTAAGTAGTACCTTAAGTGAGACCATTAAGGATGTCCCAATAATAAACGGCTCCCCCATTACTACGCTACTCTATGCGGACGACGCTGTATTAATGGGGCGTACACCGAATGCTTTACGCATTTTAATTTCTGGGTTTGTTACCTTCATGTCCGATCTTGGTCTAAACACCAATTTTAAAAAATCCTTTATAATGAATTGCGGACCTAAGAAGTATAACATCACATCAATTAAATCCGGCAACGATATGTTAAAATGCACCAGCACTTTCCCCTATTTAGGGTTGCTATTCTCCAACTCAGGTTTATGGAATCAACATGTTGCCTTTGCGTGTAATAAAATCGGCAAATCAATAAACTCGATCTTATCCCTCCGACAACCAAAAATGGCTGACGTTGTTACCCCCCTTCTCACCATTTATCGCACCCAATGCCGACCAACTGGGACCTATGGAGCTGAAGTATGGGGCTATTGTAACATCTCGGCCCTCCAGGTGGAGGAAAATCGGTTTTGCAGGAGGGTGTTAGGGGGAGTCCCTTGTGCTCCCACTTTGATCTGTCACAACGAATTAAGATTGCCATATATTGCCGATTTCATTAAGTCAAGGCCTGCCCTTTTTTGGATTAAAATATGGCTAAATCCAGCGGCAACACTAACGCGCAGTATTATAACTGACTGCTTGTCTAGCGATAGATCAAATTATATACCCTGGCTTAATGCTGTTCAAAACAGCTTGCAGCGTGTGGGACAAGGATCTTTATTTAGCTCCCCTGATTCCATTATACCTGCCCACAAGAATATTATTAAACGGGCACTTATGGATTTATATATGGAGGAAAGGATGAGTTCAGAATCTGTCAAACCAGTGGTTAGTAGATATTTATGTAACATTGATTTAGGTGTTGACAATTCACATAATCCCATAAGATATTTGTCAATGCCTATTGGAAGATGGAATCGGAGTCTCCTATTTAGGTTTCGGGAGGGAAGCATAGTCTATCTGCTTAGCTTCCCTATTGGCTACAACAAAAAACTTGAAGAGTTGGATTGTCCCTGTTTTTACGGTGGAAAACAAAATTTATTACATTATCTCTTCTTCTGTGGCCATTATAAATTGTACACTTGCCAATATTTAAAACCAATCCTTCGTAAGTACAATTTAAGAGACTCTATTCCTGCTCTGCAATTTTTACAAATGTTACACACAGACGATGTTATTTACTCTGTCAGTTGTTTCATAAAAGCCTGTGTAAAATCGAGGGCATGTATGGAACACGGTTAACGGACAATAGTATTATGCTATCCTATGTATCTGTGCATTTTATCATTATATCAGCTATTAAATAGTGACTCCACTGTAAATATGTTTGTTTTGAACCAAATTGTCGTTGGAGAACACAAGTACATCTGAAATTAGGGACACTAAAGGAAAAATGCTCCTTTTGTATTATGTAGTATGTATTTTGCACTGTATACACTATGCACTTTATGCCATATATGCTGCTTAACCAAATTGGATAAATTGTTTTTAATCCTCAAATGTGTTTTTAAAATGTTTTTAATGTTTTTTCTTTCTGTATGTACTTTTATGGATGTACTAAATCCGAATAAAGATCATTTGAATTGAATTGAATACTGCTGTTCAAAGTACTGCTATTCCATTACTAAAAGAGGAGGCTGCAAGTACTTCTGTTCCATTACCACAAGTGGAGGCTGCAAGTACTGCTGTTCCTTTACTACAAGTGGAGGCCGCAAGTACTGCTGTTCCATTACAACCCTTTGTTTGCTGTTGATGCTGTGCCTGGTTTTCGTCTTCATCTGTCCCTGACATCGCTGGAATCCCTCTTCACCTGCTCTGGGTCCCCGCTGCATGCCTCCCGCCTCCCACTGCTACTCTTGAACAAACAGCACCGAGTGGCTGCCGAGTGGAGAGGGGGCCTCTGCAGCGAGGGGACTCCATCTACCATCAGCCTTAGCGGCCGGAGCCGCACCTGGGGAGCATCGCGCTAAGCGGCGCATAAATTACCGCACTACCTCCGGTGGAGTGGGCGACCTTTGTTTGCTGTTGATGCTGTGCCTGGTTTTCGTCTTCATCTGTCCCTGACATCGCTGGAATCCCTCTTCACCTGCTCTGGGTCCCCGCTGCATGCCTCCCGCCTCCCACTGCTACTCTTGAACAAACAGCACCGAGTGGCTGCCGAGTGGAGAGGGGGCCTCTGCAGCGAGGGGACTCCATCTACCATCAGCCTTAGCGGCCGGAGCCGCACCTGGGGAGCATCGCGCCAAGCGGCGCATAAATTACCGCACTACCTCCCGCGTCACGGGACCGCGCGCGGGACTAGCCGGGCTAAGCCCGGGCCAAGGGCGGGCCCGTTTTAGCCCGTTCTAGACTGTGAGAGACTGGACTGGGCCACCCCCCTTTCCCCTATCCTTCAAATCCTTTCTGCGGTAAGGCGACATACCTATATATTTATATTGTATCTGGGCTACTATTGCTATATTCGCCATCAGGGCACTGTTGCTCATACTTGTCTGATCATCATGTCGAGGCTAAAAACACCAGCCACCCCGGCAAACACAATGGACAATTACCTGGTCCAGGTAGTGGCAAAAATCAACAATGAGCCTTATGATTCTTACAGTCGAATCCGAAGCCGCACCAGTTCTGCCCATTATGTCAGTACTACCAGTCACTGGTGAATTATGTATCAAGAAGAAAGGTTCAGTACACTTAGGTCATAGTAAATGCACTACTGTGGTCGAATTCAGTGATGATGGAAAATCATCTTTTAAAGCTACCAGTCATTCTTACTTTGTGTGTGGTCATACCGCATACATTCGTCTACCTCCAGATTGGGATGGTACCTGTTATATTGCATTCCTCCTACCACCTGTTTTTCTAGCTCCTTCTGATTACCATAGAAATAGCAATCTAGTAAAAAATAGACCCAGAAGAGATGCCCCCCTTGTCGACTACACAGAAACGGCATGGGAACAGTACACTGATTTTAATAAAGGATTCTTTTTCTTTTTAGGCCCTGTCCAGAATAGTAAATTAATACGCAGATTAACTAGAACACTTGAAGCAGTAGTAAATGAAACTACCTCCGCCCTAGGTAACTTAACAGAAGAGCAGTCCGCTATGCGGGTTGTTGTCCTTCAGAATCGTCTTGTAATTGACGTCATCTTGGCAGATAGAGGTGGAGCCTGTAAGGTCATCGGGTCAAGCTGTTGTGTTTTCATCCCACAAAATGCACCATCTGTATATCAAGCTATCACCCGTCTCCATAAGATTGCAAATCAGATACATCAGACTCCAGGCACCTGGACTTGGTCCGGTTGGTTCTGGACAACGTTAACAGCTTGGGGATGGAAGATCCTATCCTTCCTAGGCATTGGCCTAGTCCTAGTATTCAGTTGCTGCCTGTGCCTGCAGTGTGGGCCAGCGATTTGTGGACTGTGTGCCACCTCTTGTATTGAACATTCCAGTTTTCATTCAAAACGTAACCGAAAGAAAGAAGAACAAATGATGTTACAAGAACAGACTGATCGATTCATGAGGATCGATATTTCATGAAGGGTCCGTAGGGAACAAGGAGGGAATGAGGAAAATTAAATTTTGGTCATGATGTGTTCCCTAGCGCGTACCCCACCGACTCCATGTACCAGCTTAAAGTGCATGTAACTTCCCTCCTGTGCCAGCTATGAAGACGCAAATACATTTGCGTCCACCGTCAACTTGTCCTCTTTCAGATCCACCATGAATGGATTATATAGTCCGTTCCTAAGTATGCTATGCCACCGTCTTTTTGTAGTACACTTTTCATTTTTTCCTGCTCTAGCCAGAGTAGGCCCTGAATTCCTGCCATCTGAACCTCTTTTGTGGCTCCTGGCTCTGCCCAGGCTACTTCTGTACTCGTGAACTCTGTCCTACTTTCAGCGCGGCCCCTCGCGCTCAGCTCAAGCCTGCTTTCTGCCAAGACTGACTATAACCTTCGAGTTATCTGTTCCGCTCCCCGAGAATACATTCCTGCCTACTAGATCCTGTAAACATCCTCTCCAGCTGCAGAGCCAAAGGGCCGACCTGTCTTAATGCAAGTAATTCATAGCCTCCGTTGCCATGCTTCCATGGAAGGCCCCGTGCCCCCACGCTTCACATGTAGACACTTAGGCGCTCATACACGCATCCACAGTTAGCATAGAGTAGCTTCTGCCCTAGAGACCTTTCCGCCCAGATAGTATAGTTCCTAAACATCAGATATCAGATATGATAGAAGTACAAGTTGATCTGACATGCCAGACTTCTGTCTCTTTCCGTCAGTGTAAATGTCAAGTCCCCTGCACCCCGTCAATACACGTCATGCAGCTGCGCGCGCATCCAAGCTTCCGATTTTCTGCTGACATTGCAACATTCTGTTAGCACCACCCCTTGGTGCCACCCACTTGCGTCACCTATCAGTGACGTTTCTAGCACACACCTCTAGTTCACGCCTAGTTTACGCCTCTTGATGATGTACTAGTACCACGTGTATACTGTTATCTTGTCTTCTCTCAGCTGTTACGCCTCTTACATTGATTCCAATTTATAAATCAAGTATATAAGCTATGTATTGATAATAAAACTTCAGCGCTCTATCCCTTCTGACACCCCTGTGGTGGTCAGAACATGATATCCTGATTCCTTTATGAGGAATAAAACCCTTAGAAACTCTAACACCACGGACTCTGTTTTCTTTCATTTCCGATTGAGTTATTATTGATTAAGTATTTACCTGCATAGAAATTAAGAGAGTAAATTAATTATTTACGTCATTTTGGCGCCCGAATAGGGACCCCTCCCCCACCTCACGCGCCGGTTGGTGCGTTGCATACTGTGTCCCCTGCCATCAGTTAGACGGACTACACGTGTACTGGCAGGATTTCCTGCATCCCCCTCTGACCCACGGAGGTGACGAAGACTGCGATCAGTGCCCAGACGAGGCGGTGAGGAGTGCGGAGGATCCCGACCAGAGCCCAGCCGAAAGAAGCAAGGTCCGAGGTGTGAAGAGGCCCACCAGTTTTCCGAAGTTTCCGAAGTTTTCCGAGGTTTTCCGAAGTTTTCCGAAGTTCCGAGTCGAGTCCAGTCGAGTTTTCCGAGGCCTTCTGTTTCCGTGCTTCCCGGTGAGTACCATTGCTGGGTCGTATCTAGACGGGTTTGGGTACGCAAGTCCGGTCTGCACTGTTTTTTAGGCAGTGTATCTGTACTGTTTAGCAGTATATCAAGTATTCCGAATTTCTGCACTGTTACAGCAGTGTATCCGTACTGTTGAGCAGTACATCTAGTATAGGGGGATAGTCATCTATGTCTACAATGTGTTATGTGATTAATGTTGTGGTATGAATGTGACTGTTCAAACGTGTATTATTGTGTTTCTCGTATTAATCTAGCTGTCAAAAGTATTAAGGAATAAAGATCGAACGTTCAGTAATAAGTAAGTAAGATGCCGTTCTTTAACAAGTTAAAACAGATAGGAACTAGGAAAGGGTTACTGGAGGAAGAAATTCCTATCCCCCCTAGGGACACTCCAGGCAATTTTATGTATCAAAAACACGGCATAGATGCCATACTATATCTAGATTTATGGGCCGATTATACCAAACACCTAGACGAAAGACACAGATGGCCTGTCACTGGAACGTGGGATGCCGAGTGCATCATGAGGGTAGAAGAAGCATTATGGAAAAAGAAAGCCAGACAATCTCAGAAGGACGCCATAGAGTTTTGGCGTAAGGAATCACGTAAGCGTGCTGACAAAGCACTCCGTAGAGAAGACAGACTTAAAGAATCAGATAAAGAGCAAGAAAACGAATTAGTTACTGAAGGGATCCGAGTAAAAACAGAACAAATAGACCGTGCCCGAAATAATCTTGTAAATGGTATGTATCTTGCCGCAGATGGCACATCTGAAACTGAATCAGAAATACCGAAAAACTTACCGACACCATTAGTTCCAACTAAAGTAATGCATAAAACTACTAAAGACATATTCCTAAATTCATATCTAGAGGATGTAGTACCAGCTTATACCAATCTGCCTGTTCGTGCCCTGCCTACTGACAGGGATGGGGGTGGCACTGCGCCCCCAGATAATGTTCCGCCGGTACCACGACAGACCTCCCCTGTTCCGCCAGCTCCGCCACTTCCCCCACTTAAAACGGACCTACCGAAACCAGTCCTACCTGATCTTACTAAACGACAAATTCAAGTCCAAATCCAGACTCCGCGAAGAGATAATGCCCAAGCATCCGCCTCAGGAGGTGCGACAGCGGGTCTACAGACCCCGCCACCGACACACAGATTGCATTTAAGGGACACGCAGAATCCTTTCCAGTCTCCCTACTCATCCCGGCTTGACGCATTCAAAGATAGGATGTCAGTTTGTAGATATGATCCGGTACCCGGAAAAGACGATTTGATGGTATTAGCATCACTCCGATTAAGATCTGCTACCGATAACTTGCTATGCTATGTAGGAATGCAGGAAATTCTCGACAGACTATACAAGTTCATACTGACAGGGAAAGACCCCGAAAGTGTTAAAGCTGCCATGCATAAACAGAAAGTTGACATTCAAGCACAGATATTACGATTTTTCATAAATTGTGTGATAAGAGAACGAGACAGGCCTGGGACAGATCAAAGTGAATTAGACGCATTGAACAAGTGGGGTCAAAATATAGCAGACGCAAGGCATGATAAAGGGACTTGTATAGCCAGTATGTCCCAGAAAATAAGAAAGGCAGTATTGACAGCACACCAGGAAGAGAATGATAAAACTTCCTCCGAGGAGGAAGAGGAACAAGAAACGTCAGGAAAAGCATCAGGAAAATCTACAGATACTATAGCGTATGTAGGTAGGGGAGCCTACCTTAGGAAGGGTGTCCGTCCAGAAAGCAAGAGAGTCTTTCTCTCTGAGTTAACAAATCCGAATTCTTCTGAACATCAGTTCCAGGAAACTGATAAAAGGCTTCGAGACCGAATGGGGTACCATGTACTGAACTCTATGGACGAACAGGAATTAGCTCGGTCAGCTGTATTATGGGCCGAAAATCCAGACATGTATAATGATGACACGTTAGTACAGACATTCTTGAACCTTTCCCCGGAAGAACAGAAAATAGCAGGTGTATATAGGATTCAGCACCTCCTCATCAAGTTCAGAAATCATCATTCTGATCCAGGTCCCTTACACGAGACATTAGAAGCACTACTCATGGATAGATGGAGAGGTTTTAGTACCAAATTAATACAGATAATTCTAGAGCAACGACGTAAGTATTACAACTTCCTAAGCTCTGAATATGTTCCCGCCCCGCCTCCAGAAAGAAAAACGTACCACATGCAATGCGGTGGTGGCATTGAAAGTCAGAATCCTTTACGAGAAGTACACCCAGTTATGGGTACGGACCAACGCTTGAAGCGTGTGTATGTTCACACACCACTGACTAAGTTAGAACTGTTAGAAATGAAGAAATTAGTTCCGTGCCATGATAAAGACCCTGCAGGTTTTCACAGAGAGCTCAAAGACATGTTACTAATGGGAGATTACACGTATGATGATATTACGAAAATGTTGAAAGTACTGTTGCCCACGGGCATTTACGAGAAATTAAAGGAGAAGGATTGGGAGGTGGGAGAGTCAAAGATAGCATGGGCGGAAATAGAAGACGAAGAAAGCAAACGAGTCCCAGGGTTAGGCCTTGGGGATCTGACTAAAGCATTACCAGGTCTAATCGTACAGGTTTTGCCAAGATTATTGACAACTAGAAAGGAAGATTGGGACGCAATCTCGTCCTGTAAACAGAAACAAGATGAAGATACTAGTGACTTTTATTCACGATTCGAGAAATGTTTCATCATAAATAGTGGTCTAAAAACTAGTAGCGAGTCATATCCACACCTTTTTGTAACAAAATTAGTAGAGAATGCCCTACCACTAGTTAAAAATAGAGTGTACAAGGTTGAAAGTACTTGGCAGGCAAATACGCCATCACAGATGTTACAAATGTTACAATATCACCAGAACAGAATTAGGGAAGAACAAGATCAGGAACAGAAACGTATGAAAGACACGAAAATGAAAATGTTAGTAGCTCAGACAATTCCAGCCGAGGGTCATAGAAAAGGTGGGGCCCAGACCAATCATTCTGCCGCTCCCGTTAAAGGGACATGTAATTATTGCAAGCAGCCAGGTCACTACGTACATGAATGTCCAGTCCTGAAACATAACATCGAGACAGGTAAAACTAAAGAAAGACCGCGTCCGCCTAGACATGAACAGGGTCATCAACAGACCTCACAGAACGAACAGCCAATGCAGAATACACAGCCTATACATGATCAGTCCCATACAGTACAGACCGTAGCAGTACCACAGCCACAGCATGCTCAGACACAGCCCGCTGCCGCAACCCGGCAAGTTTCACAACAGATGTACCAGTATGCCCAGTCGGCATATCCAGATTATCAGCGATATACATGAAAAAGCCTAGAGAGGGAAGGTGATTTGCCTCTTATTGAAATTCCTGTAGATCAAGAAGGTCCTTATGTACATAGTCACGTATTAGGAAAAGACAGAAAGTTTTTAATTGACACAGGGGCAAGTCGCACTACTATAAGTCATAATGAAGTTCCAGGGGCACCCCTCTCAGGCTCACAGAATGTTTCCCTTGGTTTTTCAGGACAGCCTATTGTAAATGAAGTGTCAGAACCAGTACCACTAGCTGTGGGTCCATTATCTCGAGTTACAGATTTGTTACTTACGAAATCATGTCCAGAAAATCTGTTAGGAATTAAAACACTGAAGGCTCTAGGAGCTATCATATGCTGTTCCCCGGAAGGAGTCAGACTCTTTCTACGGGATTTCAAGGGTCATTACGTTTTACGTGACTTTGATGTCAGATTGAAAAATGTACCAGATCACTTATGGGCAAAAGGCCCAGCTGATGTAGGTTGTATGCATATCACTCCATATCGTGTTACACTCAAGACAGGAGTTGTTCTACCCAGAATCAGACAATACAAGTTACCACCCGATGCTGTAGTGGCTTTACTGAAAATCATTGAAGAGCTTATTGCCCAAGGAGTGGTCGTAGAGACCGACTCCAATATCAGTAATTCACCCATCATTCCAATTCTTAAACGTACAGACCGCAATGCACCGCCAGTATATCGGCTGGTGATCGACCTTCGAGAACTGAACAAATGTATTGTGCCACAGTACCCTGTGGTCCCTGATATCTCCTCCCTATTGACGGCTATTGATTCAGAAGCAACGTTCTTTACTGTAATCGATCTCAAGAACGCTTTCTTCAGTGTACCTATTGACCCGGAGAGCCAATATCTCTTCGGATTCAGTTTAAATGGACGAAGTTTCAAATTTTCCCGCGCACCTCAAGGATTTACAGAAAGCCCCAGCATCTATAGTCAAGCACTGAAAAGACAACTAGATTGTATTCAAATGCCAGTTAATACCGCCTTACTACAGTACGTCGATGATCTACTGATCACCGCACGAAGTGAGCCCGAATGTGAACAAGCATCACTAACAGTTTTGCATTTCCTGGCCGACAAGGGACACAAGGTGTCCCCTTCAAAGCTCCAATTCTGTGTTCAGCAAGTTGTGTACCTGGGTCACTTGCTGTCCAAAGTGGGGAGACAGCTCACTCCCGATCGCATTCAATTAATTGTAAACATGCCACAACCCCAGACACAAAAGGAAGTGCGGGCCTTCATAGGCCTCACCTCGTACTGCAGACAATGGATTCCTCAATATGCCTTTCTAGCTAAACCACTCATTCAGTTAACGACACAGGAGGCAGCGACTTCGACTGTCCTCCCTTGGACTCAGGAACACACACAAGCCTTTGAGGAATTAAAGAAAGCTTTATGCCAAGCACCAGTTTTAGCGACACCATGTTACAGCAAACCGTTTACACTTTTTGTTACAGAACGTGACGGTACAGCGTTGTCTGTCCTCACTCAAGATCAAGCAGGTTCACATAAGCCTTGTGCTTATTTTTCAAGTACATTGGATTCAGTAGCCCAGGCACTCCCTGCATGTTTAAAGTCAGTAGCAGCAACAGCATTAGCAATCAGACAAAGTGACTCAATTGTTCTAGGTCATCAGTTAACAGTACAAGTTCCACATTCTGTAGAGGTTCTGTTAAACAGAACCCAGACTCAACACTTGACTATAGCACGACTTACGGGTTACGAATTGACATTATTCCAGCCACACATAGAAATCAGACGCTGCAGTATCTTGAACCCAGCGACATTGTTACCTACAGTTATGACAGATCCAGCTCCACATGATTGTATAGAGATCATTAATGCAGTAACAAAGCCCAGACGAGATTTAACAGATGTTCCATTGACAAATCCAGACCTGACACTTTATGTGGATGGTTCATGCATGAGAACAAATACAGGAGAGTTAGTGGCCGCATATGCCGTGACCACTGAAACCGAAGTTAAAGAAACACATCGTATTGATACACTGTCTGCTCAAGCGGCAGAGCTCATCGCTCTGACCCGAGCCTGTATACTAGCCAAGAACAGAAATGTTAACATATACACTGATTCCCGTTATGCGTTCGGAGTCGTACACGACTTCGGCATGCTCTGGCAGGAACGAGGTTTCCTGACCTCTCATGGTACAAAGATACAACATGGTCCACTCATTCAAGCACTGTTAGAAGCAATACATCTGCCTTCAGGCATATCCGTCATGAAGTGCAAAGCACATACTAAAGTCACAGATTCTGTTTCCCAGGGTAACGACCTGGCAGATCAGACAGCAAAACATACAGCACTGACTCACACTCAGACAACTGATACGATAAAGACAACAGATCCGACAAACTGCATGACAGTCAGAGATCCCACACTAGATGTTATTGACATTCAGACACATGCTACTCCAGAAGAAATAAAGAAATGGATTGAACTAGGAGGGATCCAGACAGATCAAGGTTGGATGACGAAGGGGAAATCTATATGGTTTCTCCCTGACTCTATGGTTCAAGTCATGATAAATACAGCACATAGTCCGGCCCACCTAGGAGAGAAAGCAATGCTAGACAGTTTGCAAAATCTCTGGTACAATAAACACTTACGAGCAGCAGCAAAACAGAAAGTGCGTACTTGCATGATCTGTTGTCAGTTCAATCCAGGTAAAAGCGTCCCTGTAGAGCAAGGTGGATTCCATCCTCCCGATCACCCTTTTGAAGTCCTCCAGATGGATTATATCCAGATGGACCGTTGTCGAGGATTTAAATATGTTCTCGTAATTGTCTGTGCTCTGTCCCGCTGGACCGAAGCATACCCAGTCCCAGATTACACTGCTCCGACCACTGCCAAACAGTTGGTTCGTGAATTTTTCCCACGGTACGGCTTGCCTCGTGTCGTGTACTCAGATAACGGTCAGCCATTCTCGTCTGCCCTAATGAAAGAAGTTTCCTTGTTATTGGGATACCAGTGGAAGTTCCATTGTGTCCGACATCCAGAAGCAGCAGGCCTTGTAGAAAGGCATAATCAGACATTAAAGATCCGCCTTGCCAAAATATGTCAGGAAAAAGGGGTCGACTGGATAGTCGCCCTGCCAGTGGCACTATTCTATATGAGAATGGTCGCCCATTCGAGATCAGGGCTATCTCCGTACGAAGTGGTCTTTGGCAGACCACCGAATATGTGGGGGACGCCCATTCCTAAAAAGATAACCGATGTTGATTCTAATATGTTGACAGATTACCTTGCCTCCTTGATGTCTGCACTCCAATCATGTCGTTCACAGGTTGCCGCAGCCTTCCCTGACAACACCGATGTGAAGCCGCATGACGTCCGCCCCGGGGACGTTGTCCTCGTCCGTAACTTCGACAGGAAAAGTCCATTGGAGCCCCGCTGGAAGTCTCCGAAGACCGTTCTTCTCACTACAAAGACCGCAGTCAAGTTGGAAGGCAGAAAGGGGTGGGTCCACCTAAGCCATATCAAAACATTCCCAGGACTGAAACCGGAACAAGACACACCCACCCCCACCAAAGACTGTGATAACAAAGACTTTACCGAAGTCAAAAGAGAAAAGACTCCTCAAGAACAATACCGCATGAAATTACGATCTAGCAAGTCAGACAGTTTAATTGTTTAAGTCCTCCCCTAGGTGAATCGGTTAAATAGTTTCTGACATGTATCCCCTAGATCGAGTTAGAGAGAGAGAAGAAAAGAAAAGAACATATTGCAAATCACTTCGTAGTCACTGCATAGTGACACTAATAATTATGTTTATTCTCAGTATTTTAATCATTGTTGCTAGCATCTTGTTACCTATCTACTATCCTATTTTCAAGCGTGAACAATCTGCTTACAATGTCTCTGCTGAACACACTTTTAGTGAGTTACCTCCTCATGAGCTTTCCTACAGACTCGCGCTGCGCAACAATACATTCATTAGTATGTTACATCATTCTCATCAAACTAACAATGCTACAAATTGCTGGATATGTGGCCGACTCCCTCCCTACCAGAATTACAAGGGAGCCCTGCCTCTCTTTCCGTATCCGTTCACTCACAATGGCTCCTGCGGAGCATGGTTTAAGATAATTAATTCTTTAGATCCCGACATCGCTGTTTTCGATGGGGGTTGGGTTTGGGGAAACTTGAACTTGGTCCTGCTCGATGTCTGTTACCCGGATAAGGAGGGACTCCCCACTAGAATAGGAACTGATCTAGAAAATGAAGTATATGGATTAGGTAATTATACAATTAGCCTTATGATTCTTACAGTCGAATCCGAAGCCGCACCAGTTCTGCCCATTATGTCAGTACTACCAGTCACTGGTGAATTATGTATCAAGAAGAAAGGTTCAGTACACTTAGGTCATAGTAAATGCACTACTGTGGTCGAATTCAGTGATGATGGAAAATCATCTTTTAAAGCTACCAGTCATTCTTACTTTGTGTGTGGTCATACCGCATACATTCGTCTACCTCCAGATTGGGATGGTACCTGTTATATTGCATTCCTCCTACCACCTGTTTTTCTAGCTCCTTCTGATTACCATAGAAATAGCAATCTAGTAAAAAATAGACCCAGAAGAGATGCCCCCCCTTGTCGACTACACAGAAACGGCATGGGAACAGTACACTGATTTTAATAAAGGATTCTTTTTCTTTTTAGGCCCTGTCCAGAATAGTAAATTAATACGCAGATTAACTAGAACACTTGAAGCAGTAGTAAATGAAACTACCTCCGCCCTAGGTAACTTAACAGAAGAGCAGTCCGCTATGCGGGTTGTTGTCCTTCAGAATCGTCTTGTAATTGACGTCATCTTGGCAGATAGAGGTGGAGCCTGTAAGGTCATCGGGTCAAGCTGTTGTGTTTTCATCCCACAAAATGCACCATCTGTATATCAAGCTATCACCCGTCTCCATAAGATTGCAAATCAGATACATCAGACTCCAGGCACCTGGACTTGGTCCGGTTGGTTCTGGACAACGTTAACAGCTTGGGGATGGAAGATCCTATCCTTCCTAGGCATTGGCCTAGTCCTAGTATTCAGTTGCTGCCTGTGCCTGCAGTGTGGGCCAGCGATTTGTGGACTGTGTGCCACCTCTTGTATTGAACATTCCAGTTTTCATTCAAAACGTAACTGAAAGAAAGAAGAACAAATGATGTTACAAGAACAGACTGATCGATTCATGAGGATCGATATTTCATGAAGGGTCCGTAGGGAACAAGGAGGGAATGAGGAAAATTAAATTTTGGTCATGATGTGTTCCCTAGCGCGTACCCCACCGACTCCATGTACCAGCTTAAAGTGCATGTAACTTCCCTCCTGTGCCAGCTATGAAGACGCAAATACATTTGCGTCCACCGTCAACTTGTCCTCTTTCAGATCCACCATGAATGGATTATATAGTCCGTTCCTAAGTATGCTATGCCACCGTCTTTTTGTAGTACACTTTTCATTTTTTCCTGCTCTAGCCAGAGTAGGCCCTGAATTCCTGCCATCTGAACCTCTTTTGTGGCTCCTGGCTCTGCCCAGGCTACTTCTGTACTCGTGAACTCTGTCCTACTTTCAGCGCGGCCCCTCGCGCTCAGCTCAAGCCTGCTTTCTGCCAAGACTGACTATAACCTTCGAGTTATCTGTTCCGCTCCCCGAGAATACATTCCTGCCTACTAGATCCTGTAAACATCCTCTCCAGCTGCAGAGCCAAAGGGCCGACCTGTCTTAATGCAAGTAATTCATAGCCTCCGTTGCCATGCTTCCATGGAAGGCCCCGTGCCCCCACGCTTCACATGTAGACACTTAGGCGCTCATACACGCATCCACAGTTAGCATAGAGTAGCTTCTGCCCTAGAGACCTTTCCGCCCAGATAGTATAGTTCCTAAACATCAGATATCAGATATGATAGAAGTACAAGTTGATCTGACATGCCAGACTTCTGTCTCTTTCCGTCAGTGTAAATGTCAAGTCCCCTGCACCCCGTCAATACACGTCATGCAGCTGCGCGCGCATCCAAGCTTCCGATTTTCTGCTGACATTGCAACATTCTGTTAGCACCACCCCTTGGTGCCACCCACTTGCGTCACCTATCAGTGACGTTTCTAGCACACACCTCTAGTTCACGCCTAGTTTACGCCTCTTGATGATGTACTAGTACCACGTGTATACTGTTATCTTGTCTTCTCTCAGCTGTTACGCCTCTTACATTGATTCCTATGTATAAATCAAGTATATAAGCTATGTATTGATAATAAAACTTCAGCGCTCTATCCCTTCTGACACCCCTGTGGTGGTCAGAACATGATATCCTGATTCCTTTATGAGGAATAAAACCCTTAGAAACTCTAACACCACGGACTCTGTTTTCTTTCATTTCCGATTGAGTTATTATTGATTAAGTACTTACCTGCATAGAAATTAAGAGAGTAAATTAATTATTTACGTCAGTAAGTACAATTTAAGAGACTCTATTCCTGCTCTGCAATTTTTACAAATGTTACACACAGACGATGTTATTTACTCTGTCAGTTGTTTCATAAAAGCCTGTGTAAAATCGAGGGCATGTATGGAACACGGTTAACGGACAATAGTATTATGCCATCCTATGTATCTGTGCATTTTATCATTATATCAGCTATTAAATAGTGACTCCACTGTAAATATGTTTGTTTTGAACCAAATTGTCGTTGGAGAACACAAGTACATCTGAAATTAGGGACACTAAAGGAAAAATGCTCCTTTTGTATTATGTAGTATGTATTTTGCACTGTATACACTATGCACTTTATGCCATATATGCTGCTTAACCAAATTGGATAAATTGTTTTTAATCCTCAAATGTGTTTTTAAAATGTTTTTAATGTTTTTTCTTTCTGTATGTACTTTTATGGATGTACTAAATCCGAATAAAGATCATTTGAATTGAATTGAATACTGCTGTTCAAAGTACTGCTATTCCATTACTAAAAGAGGAGGCTGCAAGTACTTCTGTTCCATTACCACAAGTGGAGGCTGCAAGTACTGCTGTTCCTTTACTACAAGTGGAGGCCGCAAGTACTGCTGTTCCATTACAACCCTTTGTTTGCTGTTGATGCTGTGCCTGGTTTTCGTCTTCATCTGTCCCTGACATCGCTGGAATCCCTCTTCACCTGCTCTGGGTCCCCGCTGCATGCCTCCCGCCTCCCACTGCTACTCTTGAACAAACAGCACCGAGTGGCTGCCGAGTGGAGAGGGGGCCTCTGCAGCGAGGGGACTCCATCTACCATCAGCCTTAGCGGCCGGAGCCGCACCTGGGGAGCATCGCGCTAAGCGGCGCATAAATTACCGCACTACCTCCGGTGGAGTGGGCGACCTTTGTTTGCTGTTGATGCTGTGCCTGGTTTTCGTCTTCATCTGTCCCTGACATCGCTGGAATCCCTCTTCACCTGCTCTGGGTCCCCGCTGCATGCCTCCCGCCTCCCACTGCTACTCTTGAACAAACAGCACCGAGTGGCTGCCGAGTGGAGAGGGGGCCTCTGCAGCGAGGGGACTCCATCTACCATCAGCCTTAGCGGCCGGAGCCGCACCTGGGGAGCATCGCGCCAAGCGGCGCATAAATTACCGCACTACCTCCCGCGTCACGGGACCGCGCGCGGGACTAGCCGGGCTAAGCCCGGGCCAAGGGCGGGCCCGTTTTAGCCCGTTCTAGACTGTGAGAGACTGGACTGGGCCACCCCCCTTTCCCCTATCCTTCAAATCCTTTCTGCGGTAAGGCGACATACCTATATATTTATATTGTATCTGGGCTACTATTGCTATATTCGCCATCAGGGCACTGTTGCTCATACTTGTCTGATCATCATGTCGAGGCTAAAAACACCAGCCACCCCGGCAAACACAATGGACAATTACCTGGTCCAGGTAGTGGCAAAAATCAACAATGATCGGAGGTCCTCCCTGGGTCTTATGGATTCGCCACCCTGTGCCCAAATTAATCAATCAGGGGTATTCCAGTCTGCCAGTGATGAAATTATTACCGCCGACCCGATTGAGGACCCTAATGATTACTCCACAATAAATGTATCCATGGCCTCCATCGTCCAACAACCCGATCCTCTTGTAGATCTAATCATCTTAGAAGAGCCAAATAAATCTGATGCTACTGTGGAGCTAGACCCAGAGAGCAATACCCCTCCCACTCCTGTCCCTGCACCAAGAGCTAAAAAAGGGATTACCAAGGCACCACCTAGAAGAGGTGGCCTACGCTCTTGCAAGAATAAACCTGTAACTCCACCTAGAAGAACAAAGAAAAGGGTGGAAGAAGGGATAAGGGAGGAAGAGTACGAAAGTGTAGACGGGGAGGATACCCTCTTAAATAAGCTCATGGGCATACTAGAGTCCAAATTATCAGGGTTAATGAAACCCCTCATATCAAAAGTAGACCAACTAGCTAACAAAGTTAATAAGCTAGAGACCCTCCTAAGGAAAACCAATGAGGGGGTGGGGGGAATATCAAATTTAATAACAACTAAATTTGAACACATAGAGGCTGCAGGGAAAACACTCGGGGGGAATATGAATGCAGACCCGCAAGCAACATCTGAGCAAATCCAACAAGCTAGCTCTAGGCACGGTGACACCCATGATACGGCTTTAACTGTAGATCCAGTACAAGCAGTAGACAACACTACCTCTGAGATTCTCAATTTAGAAACCGGCCCAGTTGAACTAATTGTCGAAGCCTCCCCCTTGATCCTAGTACTTGCAAACACACCACCGTTGAAAACAGGTCAGATTGAGTCTTCGGATTCCCTAAGAAATAAGGCTCTACAGTGGCTTAGTAACAACATGCACATATCTCCCTGGGGCAAGGAAAAACTATCTGATGATCTGCTCACAACAAGAAGGGTTAAGTGAATAGGCACTAAGGCAAAGAAATTCCAAGGGGACTGTGTAGTTTTGAATTTCAAGGGCCCTGAAGAATTGCCTGATGTCCTACGGAACATCTTCCCTCCACAACATAGAACCGCAGAAATAATACCACTGACACTTGATTTCTTCTATAGTAGAAGAGGTCTAGTAGCTAAACCTAGCATATTAAGAACAAAGTGGACAGTTGTGGGAAATAGAAGGGCTAGGACTAATCCATTATGCGAGTGGGGGTTAAACTTGGATAACCACTACTCCGCGTTATCCGACCTAAACGATTGTGATTGACTCGTATGTGCTTCTCCTGTCCCTCCTGAAATCCAGCGGCACAAAGGACATGTTAAGACTCCTATCCCTGACGAGCCTCCATTAGATAAATTGACCCTGGTCCCTAATGTATCCTTCACTTCCGTCCCAGAGGAACCAAATAGAGTTCTGATGGAACAAATAAAAGCACTAGAGGTAATTGAGAAGTCACCAACACTGAGTGGAGCCTTAGCCCGAGGCATAGAACTTGTAGAAGCAATAAATATTCCTGATATTGACCAGATACACCATCAAATGGTTATACCGCCACTATCTATTATCTCTTGGAATATAGCTGGCATCACAAATAAGATAAATATCCCAGATTGGGTTGACTTTATTGACCATTACGATATTGTTATGCTGCAAGAAACTTGGTCGTCCACACCAATTTTCCGGCTAGGCTATTTGAACTTTTACGTCCCAGCCATAAGAAACCGAGTGGGTCGTCCTTCTGGGGGCCTGTTAATTTGGGTACGCCAAGGTTTGAATTGCTCGGTTAAGCAAAGGTCTATACCCTCCAATGATTTTCTAGCACTTGACATTAACTGGCAAAATGGCCAACAACTTGCCCTGTTTAATCTCTATTCCAGGGGAGTTGGTAGGGGCAAACCATCAGAGACCCTAACGACCCTTGAGCACCATATTGAAATGCTACCAGTGCCACCTCACATAATAATAGGCGGGGATTTTAACACCACCTTTGAACCCTTGGGCGAAGAGGATAGGATCCTGGCCGAAGATGAGGATACCAAGTGGAGAATTCCCCAATTAGACATCCCAGTAATCAGAAAATGGACCACAGTAGCCATCCAGTTGAAAAGTTTTTGTCTTTCTAGAAGGCTTGGAGCAGTCAATGGACGGGCACCGTCAGATTTAATGGGGAAAAATACATTTGATAATGGCCGAGCTGCCAGCAGAATAGATTATATACTCCTGGATGTAAGGGCCTGGGATAAATTGGTAGATATGGAAGTGATGGACAAGATAGAAAGTGACCACAATCCTTTGTGCCTGACACTCCATCCCTACCATGAAGTGCCCGATCATCCAAGAGGGGATCAAATGGTGACGCAAGACCTTGTAAGTTCAAATAACCTCCACCACTTGAAGTGGAGCATGCTCCTAGAAGATATTGCCAAAATAGAGACTTTAAAGGAATTAGTGGTGGACGAAGTCTCTAAGATTAAGTCCCATTATGGGATGATTGACTTCACAGATTACATGATGGCTGCTCACGAGAAACTGTTTTCTAAAATTCAAAGTTTCTTTGTTAAAACAGTAGTCTCAAACAAAAAGAAAAAGGCCCAAGAGATTAAAGTGTGGTATGACAAGAGTTGTAGGGTAGCACGAGATAATCTTAGCCTGGAACTAAGATCAGGAAGTGCAGAAACAGTAAGGCTGGCGAGAAACCAGTATAGACAGGCTCAAAAACTGGCAAAGAAGCGTTGGGTTGAGGATTGCTGGCGCGAACTCAAGGAGGCGTGTGCCTCCAAGGACTCAAAGCGCTTCTGGGCCACAGTAAAATGGGCAAAGGGTGGCGTAGCACTCCAGCCTACGAACCATGTCCCGAAAAGCAATTGGGTAGAATACTTCCAACCACAGTATGCCCGTAATTCCATGGTTAACAATGACTGTCCTCCTCCACAAGTTTACTATAAATCTCCAATATTTGTTGAAAAGGATGTGAGTATTGTATTGGATTGTGTAGCAGGGGGTAAAGCTCCAGGCATGGATGGAATTCCGGCTGATATATTTCTATCGGATCGGAAGTCCTGGTGTAGCTATTTTGCAATGCTGGCTAATGCGGTGGCAATGGGAGGGAAAGTGCCTGCTTCATGGAAGGGAGCTGAAATCATCCCCATATATAAGAAAGGTGATAGAACCCTGGCTAAAAACTACAGACCCATTAGTTTGATTGATACAGCGCAAAAACTAATGGGCCGATTAGTCCAAAACAAACTGCAGCAATGGATCAACGAAAAAAATATCTTGTCATCTTACCAAGCTGGGTTTCGCCCCCTAACTAGCAGCGTTGATCAAGTCCTCCACTTTTTGACCATCTATTGGAGAAATGTCACTCTAAAGAAGGGGACATTGTATGTAGTCTTTGTGGACCTAAAGGCCGCTTTCGACTTGGTCCCCAGAGAAAAACTCTGGCAGACCTTGGCGGATGTAGGCTTAAGCCAGGAACTGCTTACACTCCTTGTTCGCCTACACGAAAATAATTTTGCTAGAATAAGATGGGGCAAGCAAGGAGAAGTAACTGATCCCTTTCCGGTAGAACGTGGGGTGAGACAAGGGTGTGTCCTAGCGCCAACCCTCTTCTCTATTTATATAAATGGTATCGTTGAACACCTAGAGAAGATTGCTAGTGACGCCCCAGTAATTGCTGGCTCTCGGGTACCTGTCCTCATGTTTGCGGACGATACACTCTTACTTTCCCGTACCCCCAGTGGGCTCCAAAAAGTGGTTGATGCCTTTGGTGTATTTTGTGACGGGAGGGGCCTTGAATTGAATACCACCAAAACAAAATTCATGTGCCTCAACCAGCAGTCCACCTTCAAAGGCGTAATAAAATACAAAGGTACACCCCTAGAAAGAGTGGACTCTTTTTCTTACCTAGGCATCACTTTACAAGAAAACATGAGTTGGAAACCACATATAACTACGACTTTATTAAAGTTTAGGCAGCTAGCAGGCGCAATTACCCTAAAACACCGCACCTCGCTGACAAAGCCAGTAAACTGTGTGTTGGAAATTTATTCTATGAAAGTCCTGGGGGCTTGTTTATATGGCTCGGAACTATGGGGGTTTTCTAATTTGAGAGAACTGGGCCGAGCAGAAAACAGGTTTTTACGAGAGATTGTGATGGTCCCACAAAGCACACCCACAATCCCACTAAAAATGGATCTGGGAAGAAAAGGCATAGAGGACATAGCGAGGCTACGCCCTCTACTATACTGGAGACGGATCATGGTGACCCCAGAACTAAGCCACTATGCGGCGGCATTGATGGACGTCATTAAATTCGACCGCTTCCATAGTATTCCATGGCTAAGGGAGCTCCGGGGACTCCTTAAAAAATTGAAATTGGACCATCTATGGGACACCAAAGACGTATCCTGTTTTCCTACGAAGGCAAAGCTGAAAGACTTATATTGGGAAATGGTATATTTTACAATGTTTAGTGACAGTACAAGTTCAAATTTAACATCTCGCTTCTTAAATATAAAAATGTACCCTTCTTGCGAATCTTTCTGGGACATCATTGAAAAGCCTTATGACAGGAAACTTTATTTTCAATTTCGCATAGGTACACTCCCAGTGAACGCGTTTAAGAAGCATTGGTCCCCAGCATGGGATGAACATTGCCACCATTGTAATGAACTAACTGAGCACATTTCCCATCTCTTATTCTGTTGCCCACTGTACTCGTCCCCAAGACGTAAATGGTTGAAACCTGTGTGCTCAAATTTGGGAACCCGCAGCCAATCTGAAGCCCTTAGGATACTTGAAACAGATTGTTCCATATTGCTTGTGGTTGGGGTAGCAAAATTTCTGGCTTGGTCATGGTTAATTCGTACCCGATCGTTAATGGCAATTGCACCGTAATTAAATTATGCATATTCTTAATTTCGCACTTTGCCATATGGGTTATTGAATTTCATTTTGTAGAAAATCTACCTTTTAAGAAGTGTGATAACTTGATGTAATTTGATGTTTTTTATCATGTATTTATTCGACATTTCATGTTTAATATGTATTTTTAGAAAGTATTTTTTACATGTAGTATTTATTGTATCAGGGTTAGGTGAATGCTTTTATGACAAATGTCGAATAAAGCTTTAAAACGCAACGCTGTTCCTTTACTACAAATGGAGGCCTCAAGTACTGCTGTTCATTTACTTCAAGTGGAGGCCCCAAGTACTGCTGTTCCATTACTACAAGTGGAGGCAGCAAGTACTGCTGTTCCATTACTATCAGTGGAGGCCTCAAGTACTGGTGTTCCATTACTACAAGTGTAGGCCTCAAGTACCGCTGTTCCATTACTAAAAGTGGAGGCCTCAAGTACTGCTGTTCCATTACCACAAGTGGAGGCTGCAATTACTGCTGTTCCTTTACTACAAATGGAGGCCTCAAGTACTGCTGTTCATTTACTTGAAGTGGAGGCCTTAAGTACTGCTGTTCCATTACTACAAGTGGAGGCCACAAGTATTGCTGTTCCATTACTATAAGTGGAGGCCTCAAGTACTGCTGTTCCATTAGCACAAGTGGAGGCTGCAAGTACTGCTGTTCCTTTACTACAAATGGAGGCCTCAAGTACTCCTGTTCATTTACTACAAGTGGAGGCCGCAAGGACTGCTGTTCCATTACTGCAAGTGGAGGCCGCAAGTACTGCTGTTCCTTTACTACAAGTGGAGGCCACAAGTACTGCTATTCCATTACTACAAGTGGAGGGCACAAGTACTGTAAATGTAAATGTGGGATACTTGTAAAGCGCACAGTTACTCTACCCGAGTGTCCCGGCGCTGTAGACCGCTGGGGAACCCGTCCTGGTTTTCCCTGTGAGATGGTCCCTTTTCTGGGTATCTCCAGGGTGAAACCAGGCATCCCTGGCGTCTGTGGGGGGCCGTTGTAGAGATGAGGCAAGCTAATGCCCAGAGTTGCCGAGTGTGCTCCCTGGTCGGAGTGGGCACCGATGCGAGAATTATCAGTCCGCAGATCCTGGTCCAAGACCCTGCCGCGTCGGGAATCGAACCCTGGTCCCGGGCCGTTCTCTGCACTCGGGTCTGCCGCCTCTAACCAGTGAGCCACACCTCCCTACTGCTGTTCCATTACTACAACAGGAGGTCTCACGTATGCTGTTCCATCACTACAAGTGGAGGTCTCAAGTACTGCTGTTCCCTTACTACAAGTGAAGCCCTCAAGTACTCCTGTTCCATTAACAAACAGTTGTCGCAAATCGCATAACTGCTTTTTGCAACTGGACTAATATTTTGCAAACAGATATATGTACAAATAGGTCGATTCACAAAATATTGAATCGAGGGTGGAGAGGGCAGGGCTGCGAATAATAACCTGAATAATTAGTGTTCGTTAGGACGGTTGCAAATTGCAACCCCCTACGATTGGCCACAATAACAAGGATGGGGGCCTACAAGGGACAACAGACAACCATGTCTGTGTTTATGTTCAAATAAAGGAAAATTGTTGTTTTAATACCACATGTTTTCCATAAAAGAAACTGGACTGCAATGAAAAATAAGGTTTTCTTTTTCCAACAAAGTTTCAGAGAGAGTTGGCCGTGCCCCTGTGTGGATCTGTGACAACTGTCAGTGAAACTTTTTTCTAGATTCACACAGGGGAAGGGGCCTCCTTTGTTAATCAGATGTCACCTCCTCCCCCTCCCCCAACTTGGGAGCCAATAACTTTGCTATGTTTGGTGACTGGATTACGTTGCAGAATATTGTTATTTCCGGGTCAGAATCGCTATTTGGAAGGCATGACCAAAACAAGCGACTTCCATATAGTGATTCTTAAACCATTTCTAAACCAATTTAGTGATTCAGAAAACTTTTTCCAAATCTCTGATTTGCTTTAGCGCGTTTGAAAAATGGTTTTAGCATTCTCAAACAAACTCTCTGATTCACCAAACTGGAGGATTTGCAAATGCTGTAACCCTTAGTAAAGGAGGCCCTTTCTCACATATTTGGGTTAAGAAAAAACTCTCTGTAGCCTACATACACCATTTAAGGTCCATGCGGGGGCATAGCTCAGGGGGGTGTTTGGGGTGTTACACCCCCCTAATAAATTTATTTTAGGTAAATAGTTGGGTACAGGTGCTTTCAGTCAGGTATGGTGAGGTGTCTGTTGGATTTTGCAAGGGAGTTTTACACAAACAGAGACAAAAAAATCGCACACACTCACTTCCTCTCCACTTTGAAAGTGTTTAGAAATGTTGGATATTTTGGAAAATATTGTGTTTTCTCTCACTTAGTATCCCTACCAATCTGCATTCGTCTCCCTTTTCACTGCCCCTTTATCCTCTCTCATGTGCTCTGCTTGTCCTATAATGTATTTTGACCTTATCTGCCAACTAGATTCTTTGAAAATCTGAAGTTCCTCTCCCCTACCCCCACACCCAATCTTATTGACCAAGGTATGCCCCTGCTTCCATGCCATTAGTGCATTTACTACTCCAACACACTGTAGTCTTACTCAAAAGATAACTAAGCCATCTGAGTGTAATCCATATTACCTTATATATATAGGGGCAGCGTGCGCACGCTGTGTCATTGAATGGGAGTGTTACAGAGCATAGAATCATAATACCAGCAAATGTCAGTCCATACAAATTCAGAAAACCTGGAGAACCCTCACAGAAAAGGCAAGTCTCCTACCCATAACACAGGCGAGGCTAATCAATCGCTTCATGGGCTTCCCTGCTAAGGCAATAGAACAAGGACAGCTCACAGACGCTCCAGTTGCAGCTGGCTGTTCTGTTACATTTGAGACTTTCCCATACCGCTCAGGCTGTGTCCCCACACTAACCCTGTCCCCCTTTCCATCACCAGGACAGTCCGACCATCATCCTTTTCACTCCTGAATACACGTCCCGAGGCAGGGACGATATACTGAACAGGGGAAACATACTAAGACTTTAACAAAAAACTTCAACACACCCAGCATTCCCCCAAGTTTCCGGATAAAAATGGTACCTCACTTGTGTAGCTAGGTCTAGTGCACACGACAGGAAACGGCCCAAAAATCAACATTGGCACATCACATTTTTCCTGTGAAACTGACCCTTTTTTACAGTGTACCTAGCTGTGGATTTTGGATCCTATCTCATCTGGCACCTAGAAAAACTTAAGAAACAAGTACATTTTAAAATCTGGACACCCAGGAGAATCCAGGAAGAGGTGACTTGTATGGCTTGCACCAGGTTTTGTTGCCCAGAATCCCTTGCAAACCTTAAACTTTGTAAAAAAAAACACATTTTCCTCACATTTCTGTGATGGAAAGTTCTGGAAGCAGCGGGGAGCAACAGAGTTCCACCCACCCAGCATCCTCCAAGACTTCTAATTAAAATGGTGCTTCACTTGAGTGGGTAGGCCTAGTGCCCATGACAGGAAACTGCCCAAAACGCGACGTGGGCAGATCACATTTTTCCAGTGAAATCGAACCCTTTTATCGCCATATGCCTAGCAGTGGATTTTATACCCTAGCTCAGCCAGCACCTAGGGAAAACCTAGAAAGCCTGTACATTTTAAAATATTAGACTCCTAGGGGAATCGAAGATGGGGTGAGTTGTGTGGCTCTTGCCAGGTTCTGTTACCCAGAATCCCTTGTAAACCTCAAACTTTGTTTAAAAAAGCAAATTTTCTACACATTTCTATGTGGGAATGTCCTGGATTCTGCAGGGAGCCACAACTTTCCATGCACCCAGCATTCCTCTAAGTCTCCCAATAAAAATGGTACCTCACTTGTGTGGCTAGGCCTAGTGCCCGCAACAGGAAACGGCCCAAAACGCAACGTGGGTACATCACATTTTCCCCTGAACACTGACCATTTTTTTTTCACTATGCCAACCTTTGGATTTTGGATCCTACCTCAGCAAGCACATAGGGAAAATTAGAAAAACTGTAACATTTTTTAAATTAGACATCCAGGAAAATCTTGAATGCAATGACTTCTGTGGCTTGCACCAGGCTCTGTTACCCAGAATCCCTTGCAAGCTTCTAAATTTGTAACAAAAAAAAAACACATTTTCCTCCCATTTCTGTGATGGATAGTTCTGGATTCTGTAGGGAGCCACAAACTTCCATCAATCCAACAATCCCCCAAGTCTCCTGACAAAAATGATATCTCACTTGTGTGGGTAGGTCTAGTGCCTGCAACAGGAAACGGGCCAAAATGCACACTGGGCACATCACATTTGTCCAGTGAAAAAGGACCCTTTCTTTGCAATGTGCTTAGCTGTGGATTTTGGGCCCTAGCTCAGCCGGAATGTAGGTAAACCTAGCAAATGTATACACTTTTGAAAGCTAGACACCCAGGGGAATCCAGAACGTGGTGACTTGTGTAGCTCTTGACATGTTCTTTTACCCATAATCCCTTGCAAACCTCAAACTTTGTTAAAAAAAAAGACATTTTCCGTACATTTCTATGTGGAAAGTCCTGGAATCTGCAGGACTCCATGCACCCAGCCTTTCTCCAAATCTCCCCAAAAAAATGGTACCTCACTTGTGTGGGAGGCCTAGTGCCCGTGACAGGAAATGGCCCAAAACGCAACCCGGGCACATCACATTTTCCCTGTGAAAAATTTCCCTTTTTTTGCAATATACCTACCTGTAGATTTTGGACCCTAGCTCAGCCAGCACCTGGGAAAAATTAGCAAACCAGTAAATTTTTGACAATTAGACACCCAGAGGAATGCAGAAAGGGTTTACTTGTATGGCTCTTACCAGTTGCTGTTACCCTAAATCCCTTGCAAGCCTCAAATTGTGTTTGAAAAAACCACACATTTTCATCACATTTCTGTGATGGAAAGTTCTGGAATCGGTGGGGAGTGTGAGAAAGGGCCCTCTTTCTGCATGGTATGCCCCCACTTTTTGCTGAATTGCTGATGTACTTTGACTGAGTGTGCCCTGGGCTCCTGCTAATCAGGTACCCAGGGCCTATGTTCTTTCCCTAAAACTGCATTGAAACCTAGCCCCAATTGGCCACTGGTAAGTGGTACCACAGGTACCCAGGGCACTGTCGGCCTCTAAGGGCTGCAGCACTTATTGTGCCACCCATTAGTCCCTGCCTTTTACCTGCCTGTAATTCCTCTACATCTAGTATTTAGTGGCACCCCTGTACCTTGCTTCCTCAGACAAGACGAAACCACAAGAAGCAGCAGCTAACAAGAGGAAGATGCCCACTGACTTGGCCCCAGCCCTACCAGTCTGTCTCCATCTCAAACCTGCTCCTGCAAAATCCTTGTGTGTCCTGCAGCCAACATCCTCAAAAACCCAAGAGGACCTGCCTACCTTCAACTACAAAGACTTTGTCTCCGTGAACACCGGATTAGTTTATCTGCAACCTGTGGCCTTGGCCGAAACAGCGCATCCACACCACTCTGCACCCGCTGTCCAGGGCCCGAGCACAGAGTGGGCAAACACCACGAGGAGGTCACCCCGGCGATCCTGACTGAAGATCCAGTGACCCCTGACCTGCCTCAAGCCTCCAGCCTATGCCTGCAGTCTAAATCCAGAAGGCCCCCCTAGCCGCGACCAGCAGCTGGTAAGAAGATCCTACCCCAAAAGGCACCCCTGCATCTGATGCCCCACGGCCTTGTGTGCCCAAACCGATGATGCCTAACCAACGCCTAACGTCCCAACTTACTTCTCAAAGTGGTGGTCGCGCCCAGAAGACCTTCGTCCCCAAGCCTGCAGTGTGTTTGCAAACTGGAGGTTCTCCATTCAAAACAACAGGGCGTCAGACGTTGAAACAGCACCCTGCCCCCGCCATCCTAGTGCCGCTGAGGGTGCACCTTTGGTGCTAATTTGTTTCCCCATTTGCCCTGAGCTTAAGTCCAGGTGCTTTGCTCCCACAACCCAGTGGCCTGCTTGTAAGCAGCCACCAACCGGAGGTCCCATATCCCCCAATGGATAACACTGGGCCTCAACACTCTGCACCCGGCCACCCTAGTGCCACTGAGGGTGTGACAAGAGTGCATCATTGACCCTGGGGAACCCCCGAGTCTACCCCCAGAACCTCAACTCCCACTACCAACTACTTACCTCAAAACCGATAACACTATTTTCCTCCATAGGATAACATTGACTGTTTTTAAGTGTGGAGTTTGAGAAAATAAAGAAATTCTTTAAAATTGCATAATCTAACAAAAACAATTTTACTTACCTGTTTTCAGGAAATGTCCCAGAGTAGTATCTAGGTATACTACTCTTTTTAAGCCTAGTAATCTCAAAAGTTACTTACCTGCTATTTTACTAAAAAGCTGATTGAAGTCTATGTACTGCATTTACTAAGTATTGCATTTCTCCGCATCCATACTGTAAATCAAACCAAAGTGCATATACAATGATCCTTCAAACTGTATTTCAATTTCAAAGTACTTATTGCTTACCTGTGCCAGGCTTGCTTTGTTCTAGAAAATGAAATAACTAAAAGAATATTTATATACGAAAACAATTGGTCTGAAGTTCAGTCTTTGAGTGTATGAATTGATTTGCTGACTGAGTGTGTACAACAAATGCTTAACACTGTCCTCTGATACCGCCTTACTGCTCGACCACACTACCACAAATAGAGAGTAAGGTACTATCTAACTTTACCTCTGCCTACCTTTGGGGTTCCACTGGACTCTGTGTACACTATACCTCACTTTGATATAGTATATACAGAGCCAGCTTCCTACAGGGAGCCACAAATGTCAACCCACCCACTATTCCCCCACATATTCCGAGTAAAATGGTACATCACTTGTGTGGGTAGGTTTAGTGCCTACAACAGGAAACATGTTTGCACATCAAATTTTTCCTGTGAAAACAGACCTTTTTCTTGCAGTGTGCCTAGCTGTAGAATGTGGATCCTATTTTATTTGGCACCTAGAGAAACCTAACAAAAATTCACATTTTATTAAATTAGACACCCAGGGGAATCCAGAATGGGGTGACTTGTGTGGCTCTCATCAGGTTCTGTTACCCAGAATACCTTACAAACCTCAAACTGTGTAAAAAAGAATTCCTTACATTTCTGTGATGGAAAGTTCTGGAATCTGCAAGGTGCCACAAACTTACACCTACCCAGGGTTCCTCCATGTCTCCCGATAAAAATGGTGCCTCACTTGTGTGGTTAGGCCTAGTGCCCGCAGCAGGAAATGGCCCAAAATACAATGTAGACACATCATAATTTTCCACAGAAAACGTACCCTTTTTTCTCAGTGTGCCTAGCTTTGGATTTTGAAGTCTAGCTCTGCCGGCAACTAGGGAAACCTAACAAACATGTACATTTGTGAAAAATAGACACCCAGGTCAATCCAGGATGGGGTGACTTGGGAGGCTCTCACCAGTTTCTTTTATCCAAAATCCCTTGCAAACCTCAAACTTTGTCAAAAAAACTAATTTTCCTTACATTTCTTTGATTGAAAGGTCTGGAAACTGAGGGGAGTCACAAACTTTTTTGCCGCCGGTGCTGGGCCCTAATGAAAACGGGCGTGGTCATGACGGAACGGTTCCGTCATGAGCACAGCTCGACCGATGCTCATGACGGAACCGTTCCGTCATGAGCATCGAAGGGGTTAAAAAAGCAATATGATTGAATAATTTATCATTTAGGAAATTGTCAATATTTCCTATATATTTTTTTCTCCTAATTGGTACATACATTGGAACAATTTTCGCAAACAGAAGACGGTGTAATATCGTACTTATTTTACTCGTGATGAAGCAGTTTGTTCAATAACCTATTACAGTGCAACTTTCGAGCCACGTCTCTTGTCAATGAATAGTGAGTGGTGCATGTTGTAAAACCACATATTTATAAAGTATTTACACATTCATACACTTGTATTATATAGATTTAAAATTCATAAATAACGATTTCAAGAAACCGCCACAAGGGCCAGGGAAGACATGCATGTGACCTCAGAATCAACAGCTCAGTAGTAACTCACATTACTGGTATGTCTCTCCTGCACCTTCCTCCTTCACACCTAGCAGAGGAGTCACAATGACCCCCAGATCCACTGGCCCCTCTAAAGCTCAGCTGGCCAAATAAAGACAGGTGCAGTCTCACCGCCACCAGCTGTTGACACCGTTGTGTTTTCCTTTATATTTAACCCCTCCCTCACAACTCGCTCTGCTGGGGATGAGCCGAGACGCAACAACTACAACTCAAACCGAAGAGGCGCAAAATGAAAAGAAAGTGAGGTGAGAGAAGTCAAAGTGATTACGGCAGAGGACAAGGTCGATAGTAATCAGACAGGGGGAACATCCTTTACAACACAACTTTTACAATGCACTACCATTACGATGCAACTTTTACAACGCATGTCATTACAACGCATTGCGCTGGGGGGCGCTCTAGGATAGGGAATAGATTTAATTTACGATCCAACACCTTCCCTACTATCCACGGGGACTGGAGTTGGAATAAAAAATTAAACTATTCACTATCCAGCACCCCTCAACACTATGCGTTGTAACAGCATGCGTTGTAAAACCTGCGATGTAAAGGTAGGCGTTGTAACGTCATACATCCATCAGACAGAATTACGATGGAACAAGGCACAGTGAGAGGAAAGAAAAATGAAAGATGGAGCAAGAATTAGATTGAGACAATGTCAGGAAGACGTGGAAAACACAAAACACGCTGATAGAAATGGGAGACAGGAGAGACAGGCGTGGGATTTAGTTGGTAGATTTGCAAAAACAAAGAGAGAAACAAGAGGGAGGGAGAAATAGAGGAAGAGAAAAGAAGGGAGGGGGAGAGGTGGAAAGAGAGAGAAGGGGGTTGCACTAATAAAGAGAGCAGAGAGAACAGGGCAGTGGGTTCGATGTAGGGAGAGTGCTCCAGACTCAGAGGTGCACTTCTGAGAGGTATTGTCCTGTAGTTAAGAAGAAGAATGCGGTGGGCGAGATGTTATAAGCGCACATAGGAGGAGTGACAGAGAAGGATGATAGACGAGGGGCGAAGAAAGGGAATGTGGCAAAAGAGCTGAAGGAGGTTTATTGGGTGTGGGAATGTGTGAGAGAAGGTATGCGGCAGAGGGTGAGGATATGTGGCAAAGAAACCGAGCATCCCTGGGAATTAAAATTGTTACTAACTGTATATGTTCACGAGCACATCAACGCTTTAGGATCAAAAACTAAGTTCAGGGAACTAGAACATCCAAATGCTTGAATCGTTTGTGAAACGTCTAATTGTGTACCTTATAGCAAAAGGACATCAAACAGCTTTAAGGGCTCGGAATAAGCCTGCTGACACACGAGGCTGCCTGAAGATAGGTTTAACATGCCAAACTGCAAAGCTTTACAATTAAACACTCCTACTTAAGCTACATTTTCCAAGCCTCTTCCTAAAAATATTTTAATTACTAATTACTAATTCTTCTCGGTCATGTCTTATTATTTAAGAAACACTTATTTAATGCTGACACGGTGAGCTGATAGACACTTCTGCGAGCAACAAATCTAGTGGAAAAGTATTCACATCAGGATGCGATTTGGATACAACCTAGGCTAACGTTTCACCCTTTTACAGACACAAGGAAAGAAAACACAAACCAACTTGCCTTCTTAAACAAGACCCCATGCATACAAATATTGCCATGTGCAACTTTTAAAGCATAGTATGCACAGTTAAGGTGAAACAAGCAAACAGCTTGAAAAAACAATTACCGATAAAACACAGGTGGTGGATTTAAATTCCAGTTCCCATGTATAGAACCCAAGCTCAGGTTTTAAACTGTCATAACCAGTGTTCCCTGTAAGCCGCGCGGCTGGGCACCCGCGCACATCAGTGCCCCCGAGCGCGCACTGCTGTGTGTGTGGCGCGCACACAGATCTCTGAGATAATTCGCGCCACTGAAGCAGCGCGAAAAAACGGCATTTGTAACTTGCTGAGGAAGAAGTATTTAGCAAGTGCTTCCTCCTGCTAAATTCCTTTTGTTTTCTAGAGTGTGGATGTGGGGCTCATTGTGTGCTTTTGTTTAAAGCATTTGTGTTAATTGCAGAGCCCATCACAAGCTGCGATTAACACGAATTCTTTAAACAAAAGCACACGATATGCCCTTCAGCCACACTCTGGAGAACAAAAGAAATGCAGCACCAAAACACAGCGTGTGCTTTTAAAAGCACCTAAAAGCAAACGCTGTGTTTGTAGACTTGCTACATTTCTTGTTTAACAGAGCTGGGCTGTGAGGTGTGATTCTGTGCCTTTTTTTTTTAAGTTTTCATGTTAATTGCAGCTCATGGACGCTGCCATTAACATGAAAACGTTAACAGAGGCGCACAATCACCCCACAGCTGCGCTTTATTAAGATAAGAAATGCAGGAAGCCGACAAATGATTCACTGGGGCTCTGGCCTCTTTTCCTGGGTGTTTCATTTATGGCAGTAACAAGTGTACACTTTAATTATGAGAGCCATGAGCCTGAAGGAGTTAGTTGGCATACATGGATGTGTGAAACTCTTGGCTCCTTCTTTCTTGCTTAAACGCCAAAGGCATGCCTTAAAGTGGTTTGTGTTGCACATTAAGCCTTGTCACAGGCTGGCTGGTATAATGTTCCATTATGTAATACTTTCCGTGCTTTGATCAACCAAGTGTAATATTATATAGATTGTTTCGAGACTGTGCCAGAAAGGGATTTAGAGTGGTTTGAAGTGAAATGTTTTGACTTCTGGTGAGGCGTTGTGCTACGCAACTTTACCCTACCATCAATACACCAACAACATGGTTATCGATGTGAACTGGTTACCTAACTGCTGCTTGCAAATAGATCACTTCAATCATAAAATCACGATTTGTGTTTCCATAGTTTTAGTGAAGACTTAAGAGAATGAACATATGCGATGTCAGAGGCAGGGGCGGAGCAACGTTAGTAACATGTCAGACTAAAAAAAGTGTCACATGGCAAAAGGGTTACCTCTATCGGGCAGGCCACATGTCAGGGTCGGGAGGCTATTTAATCACTTATTGGTCCATAAAGCAGGAGCACAACTTTAGCAGCCTCTTGACGGATTGGACAAGGTTTATCAGTCACATAACAGGACTATGGTAGAACAATATATATTGGGCTCGTCCCGATGACGAGTTATTTAGTTTGTAGTTTTTTAAAGCGTTACAGGTTGCTTTTTGGATGCTTCCTAGCATTGGACGCCGATGTGATTGAACAGTGTGCTCTAGCAGAAATTTAGAAGGTTAGATACTGATCTGGTAGGGTAAGACTTTATCCTGCTATTCTTAATTTGATCTGCATATTCCACCATGACTTAGTGAGGTTGAGAAGTTTGCTTTTCAAGTTTTTTTCCGAAACGTATGTTGTTTGACTTGGTTCCCATGTTTAGATACAGTAAGAGAATGTCCTCCTTCATCATGACAAATACATGGTTAGGCATGATGTAACGTTTTCCTGATTCTCAGGTGTGTTTTTCAGCCTGAAGCAAATTTCAATGTTGTAGTACATTTTGAAGTTCATTTAATATTGCTCAAAAAGCTGAGCCAGGAGGTGCATGTAGTTGTTGAACAATAGGCTATAAGTAGGGGGGTTATACCCAGACAGAGTTACGGGGACCTGGGTTATCAATTGAAGTATGGGAAGGGGTCCCAGTAAGCATGAAATAATAACCAAAAAAATGTGTGAACAACCAAAAAGACAAATCTTAGAGACACATTGTTTTATTCACAATGTGCTGATATCTTGCATATACTTCACTATTTCACATTCATTAATCAGTGACTATTTACAGTGCCCCAAAAGTTGGGAAAGAGGGAAGGGGGTGTGGTATGTGTGGGTAATGAGTGAAGGCAAAGGGTTTTAGGTGACAGTAAAATCGACGAATAAGACAGGTTCAACAGAGTTACATCTTCATGTACACAAAACCGGACCAATAGGTTCATAAGTATTGTTTTGCAAAAATCATACTCCAAATGTACAGCAAATGAGAACAATGGGGTGTGGAGTTGACAGCAGAGAACAATATGTTGTCGACGTTTCGACCCTCGTGCTCGCAGATATGAGTATTAATCTTGCCGTGGGGTCTTCCTCAGGACTGGGGAGTTGGGGACACGTGACCACAAAGGTGGTGTGCACCGGACCCGTTTCGTGGAGTGTTAGTGTAAAGAATGAATCGAGATCTCACTCGGAAGCGCCGTGTATATAGATAATCAAGGGTCCGAAAGGGCGTCAATGGGGCAGTAGCTCCGGCAGCCGTAATTCATCAACATTCGGCGTGGGGTAGCAAACGCTCGCGCTGTGGCAATGAGTCGATTTGAAGGGCGGTCATGGACTGAATCCGAAGCCGATCACTGCTCGCAGATGCAATGGCGAAAAGAGTTGTTGAACAATAGGCACGTGTCCAGTATGCCACAGTAAATCATGAGGATAATTTCGATCCAGACAGACTCATATGTTTTGGTTCGAGAAAAACTTTTGTGTTCCTGCTAGTCCAGTCATGGTCATGCATTGTTTTAGCCTTTCTGCTAGGCAGCTAATGGGTTAAGGACTAACTGACAAATTTCTTGTCTTTGTTCTTGCAAAGTGGGAGATTGCCTTTGGTGTAGCGCAAGTTAGAGTCTGTGTCCCTTAAAGATGTCAACCCTTGCTGGTGAATATAGCGCGTATATATATTCGTATTCACGTTTTTCAAGTTGTCTTGTAAAATCTCCGGACTTTCCGCACAACTCTTGTATGGAGCTAAAGGTCGGATGGGGCTGGCAGGAGAGTCTCACACTGTAGAAGAGCAAGAATATTTATATTTTGAAAAAGAGCACATAGAATTAATTCAGTGTTTGTCCACTTGCTCCATGAAATCACCCACCATGCAGATAACAGAAGACTCCCTTAAGGTTGTGCAGGAGCAAAATATGCACTGGCACCATGCAACTATTGGCAAAGCCAAGATTTTTGGCTTGCATAATTATTCGTGACACACAGGATGGTGTCTTTGGTCCATGCAGCAGAAAAAGACTGTAGGCCATTTAACCTACAGCATAATGTTCTCTTAGTCAGTGTTTCTATCTGCCATTTCCGTCGCCATGTACAGAAGTTATTAGTGCTGGTGTATGCATCTGTAGCTGTGTGTAGTCGGACACTGCAACCAGCAGAAAGCATGGTGTCTAGGGGCCAGGATGTAATTGAATGGGCATTTAACCTCCCAGTTTGTTTATAATCTGCAAACCCAGTTTATGCTTTTGCAGGGGTGTACCACTTCACAGATGACAGGAGCCATGGTAGAAATGAGGAGTTTAATCTTGTAACCACATTGATGATTTCCTTTCCCACGGAGTTCTGGTA
This sequence comes from Lissotriton vulgaris, assembly GCF_964263255.1. Classification (NCBI taxonomy): domain Eukaryota; kingdom Metazoa; phylum Chordata; class Amphibia; order Caudata; family Salamandridae; genus Lissotriton; species Lissotriton vulgaris. The sequence continues at coordinate 24,910,512 of NC_141687.1, read as the reverse complement.
CAAACCCGATTACCTCTGGTTTATTTCTCCCCTACCATTACATCATACAAAATGTGTGTGCACCCTAGATCCCTTGTTACCGCTAATTTCTCCTTGTTCTACCACTTACCTTCCTCTAACTTAAACACATGCTCTCACACAAAATACTTTCTTGGGGTCAGAAAACTTCGAATTTCCCTTGGCATTTATACCAGGCAATCTAACTCTAACCCAATCTCCCTCTTTCACCTTCACTTTCCGCACACTTTCCTTTGGCATCTTCGTCGCCACTGCAGGGATGTACCACTTCACAGATGACAGGAGCCAAGGTAGAATTAAGGAGTTTAATCCAAGTAAGTCTTGTACAACAAGCAGGGCAGCCAGCAACCGACTAACTGCCCACTATTGAAAATGTACATTCCAATCCCCTTCATTCTAGTAAGTCCCCACCAAAGTTACACCCACAGAATTATCCCCGCGAGCCCAGACAGTCCCAACAGCTTTCCAGTAAAAAAATTCCCACAGTCCCACTTAGCAATCAGAAATTCTAGGGTAAGGGAAACTCGCAGTAGACCCCCATTTACCATACCACTTCATATCCTATGATGTAGGCGCTTATGGCAGTTTTAACTGGCATATGCAAACAGCCCTGATCTCAATGGTAAGAAAGTTACTGAAACTCGTAGAAATTTCGAGAAATGTTGATGAATTCTCTCTTCAGACTGCTCCTGTTGATGTACTGGGGACCGGAAGAGGATTCACCCACTGAGACTGAACAAATTAAAATAAATGATATTTATTCTTTTAATACTCAATGATTTATGCAAACACTTTTTGTTGTTCATCACAAAATTTGTAGGGCAAAGCCTGCAGCTGTATTTACTGTAAGAAACCATACACATTGCATGTCATTTATTTTGCACTTGAGGGTTTTAGAGCAATAGTTGCTATCCTTTCTTTTTAAGCCTAGTAAAAAGCTACAACCAAACCATTATTTTATGAAGCACGAGATAGAAGGTCAGGGCACTGATGGCCTGCACCAGTAAGTTTAAAAATGTGAAAGTTTTGGCAGGAATGGTAGTGCAAAGAGCTGAGAACTTGCCCTTCGTAGTTCCCACAATTTTGGATAGCTAGGGGCACGGGGTGCAGAGTGGGTCATCACATGCCTGGGGGCAATGTGTGGTGGCGGGGTGGTGCAGTGTAGTGTCCAGGTTAGTGATTGTCAGGCGGGAGGTGGTCTCCCCGGCGAGTGAGTTGAATCTTCGGATTCTTGTGATTTTTTTTTTCTTGTGTTCCTTTGTATGGTGCTTCTTCATCGGACTTCGTTCTTTGGAGGGCACAGTACGGGGTTCGTGGCTGGCGCAGCGCGTTTCGTTAGTAAGTGAGTGTTAGCCTTCAGGTGAGCTCCAAGCCTGCCTGCTACCACCCCGGTAGGCACGCTGCGAGCTGCCACACTTTTAGGCAGCCTTCAGTACAGTGACAGATGCTGACATGCTGACTATGCATATGCCTTACAATTCATTTCAGTGCGGTAATGCGGAGCACCACACTGAAATACGTTAGTCTAACGCCTGATGCGGGGTCCTTGGCAGGACTAAAACCATTTGTCTCCAAGCCATGCAGGTTCGGTCATCAGCACTTCTCCCTTTTTTCCACAAGAGCAGTTAAGCATGAATGGCAAAGTATCCTAGTTTGCAAATGTTTTCTATATAATTCTGGTTCTGCAATATTTACAGCATAATGCATTATGTGCTGCAGAATTTGACGATTGTAACTAATAAATCATTTGTAGCTCAAACGGATCAAATGTTACTAAAAAATGTGACTTGTGTCTCTGCAAAGTGGACGGCCCTTTGCAAAGGATGACTGATCACCTTTAGCTGTTAGCATTGGTAAAAATGAAAAAATAATAAGGTATCAGAAAATATACTGCATTACATTCCAGCCTCTTTTTTGCTGCATCATTTAGTCAACACTGCAGCATAATTTTGTCCTCTATTGGTGCATAATTCCAGTGGCCCCAAAGCAGGCAGCACATGTTAAAAGTGCTTGTGCATGAAGCAGAGAGACTGTGAAGATTGTGAACTTAGTTTGGTGTGCTTGCAAATCATGCATTGTCGACCCCTGGTGAATTACAGCTACTACTGCTGAAACAAGGCCAACGGAGGGACCAATGGGTGAGGCGGACTGACCTCAAGGGCAATGGTAGCATGAGCGCTGGTGGAGCCCTGTGCAACAATGTTTGTTGGTGCCCCCTAAATGACTCCCTCTGCCACTGATTCCCTCACTACCACCCTTTAAAAGTGCCCCTTAAGTCTCCATAACCATACTCTTGCTCAGCTGAATTTAACTTGATTTACAGGGCCGATCATACTAGTGTAGGGTGGCAGAGCACTTACTCATATGTGTGTAAATCTTTGTATAGGAAATGTTACATAAGACAAAGGACTACACGGTGTAGGAGTGACATGACATCCATACTAGTAGGCAGTATAGTTTAATAGTGATTGGTTTGGAGAAACACACTGAAATTAGAATGTAATATCATGATTGGGGGTTCTCTTTAATAACCAGAATTGATTTCTATTCAAATGAACCCTTTTTGCAACCACAGGGTAATCAGACTGGGGAAAACATGAAAGTTAATAGCTCACTATTCTATTTTAGGATTTTGACTTATAAACTGCAAGTATCAAAAGGATCTCACTGACAAAAGCAGTAACCCACTGACCCATTTACATTATGTGCACTTTGTTATCTGGATGGTACATGTTATTTGCAGCAGGCAAATTAGCCCTCTATGCTACCTTTCCATGAGTTAAAACTTCCACTTGAAAAAACTATCTATCTCTAGGAAGAACATTAATCACCGGAGTGATCATGACATTTTTATTGTTGCCTAAAACTGCTAGCGGCCAGGCCTGCTCAGCGCTGTTCATGAATATTCTATCTCTGACGCATAGCATTTTAAATTTGAAGGCGCAGTTGCATGCTCATATATGTTAGACACTTTTAGCGTACTGGTGCTGCCTCATTGGCAGTGTAACTCAATTGCAGTATTGTCAGAGGGGCGCTAAAATTCGGGACTAATGCTTTTTAATGCTGTGATGTGGACACAAGCATTAAAATGTGTTAGTCGATAGCCTGATGCGGCCCTACCCTAACCCAGCCCTGAAACTGCATTTGTTAAAGTTTTCATGTTAATCGTAGCGCCCATCATGAGCTGAAATTAACATGAAAACTTAAACAAATGCACAAAATCAACCCACAGCCCAGCTCTATTAAGAAAAGAAATGCAGCAACATAGCTGCCAAGGTTTCAAATTGGCATGTGGGACGGTTTCAAACCTGCCTTAACAACATTCACTTGGATCTGTTTTTGAGAAAATGCACCGTCTTTTCACTTTTTTAAGCAAGTTTGGAGATATATTCGGCGCTGCACCTACATGCGCGGTCTGGTTACTGGTGCACATAGCCTTGGTTGGAGCGCACATAGACCTTACACTGCCGCACACAGAGGAAAAATATTAGAGGGAACATTGGTCATAACTGGTGGAAAGCAAATCCAACCGTCTGCGGACCGGAATGCCGACCAGAAATAACAGCGCTCGAGCCTTCTTTGTTGAAACTTGGCAGGACGCCAATCTGTCTCCTCCTTAAACCTGTTTAAGTAACACCCTGTCCAGTGATCCCTGCGCTGGGTGCCCCCCTTTGCTGCAGCGCTGGCCAGGCTCACTGCAAGCCTCGGCTGTAAACACACGATTTGAGAGAAAGGATTATTTGTGTATTTGGGTCGGAATTACGGAAGGACTCGGGCAAGTGCGTGCATCTTCCTGCTATTTACGTTTTTAGGTCGAGCCTAGACGAAAGCAAAAGCCGAGACAACTTATGTTATCACTTTTGGGGGAATGTGGACAGGATATTTTACCTCGTGGGCGCGCACGGCGCCGTGCCCCTCTTGTGCCTCATATTCCCATGCGCAAACTCAGCCACACTCACGCATGCGCACATACACAGCCATACACAGGCACACACACACTGCATACACACACGCACCCCCCCTTAAACAGACACACGCGCACACAGACAGACAGACGCACGCACAGACACACTCAAACAGACACACGCAGACACACGAGCGTACACCCCCACCCTCACCCCCACTCACCAGGCTCCTCTCCCCTTAGGCATGTTCGCCCCTTTCCGATGTTCTTCACGACGGGAGCTGCCAGACCTGGTAGAGCGGGGGCTGCCCGCCGATGTTCTTCACGACGGGAGCTGCCAGACCTGGTAGAGCGGGGGCTGCCCGCCGATGTTCTTCACGACGGGAGCTGCCGGACCTGGTAGAGCGGGGGCTGCCTGCGCATGCGCGGCATTTCTAACCGGGGCCGGGGCTCTCGGAATGAAAGTTAGAAATGCCGCGCATGCGCGGGCAGCCCCCGCCCTCCCAGGTCTCGTCACAGAACACGTAATACACCCAGTGGATAACGCGTGAGGCCGTTTTACTACCCTAATTTCTACGCTATGTCTAATGGTTTTTTGTTTTCTTTTCATTTCGCGGGCAAATGCTTGTTTTTATTGTATCCGGAGGGGTTGGAGCGTTACAAAATGTTTCACACCCCAGATCCCAGCCTCAGAGTGATTGTTAAGTCGGGATGCGTATATTTGTTCCTAGAGTAACCACAATACATCATTGATTGGTATCATCGATTCTCAGCGGTGTGGGATATATATCCGTGGTGTCGGCATACCGTGTAATATTATGAAGGCTGTCGTTAAGTGGCTACAGCCGCATACGCACGCACGGCTCCTTTGCTCTATCACTTTAGCTGCTCCCCTTTGTCATTTGAAGAAGATCTGTAGCGTTCCAACTACAAGGCGCCACGAGTTAAGCCTGGGGAGTGAGGCAGTGTGTGTTGTTGACTAGTTTAGATATTGCATTGAATATTGTAGCACTTGTATAGCGCTTCCTAAATTTATCTGAGGCACTAAAGCGCTTAACCACAAGGCATCATTGAGTTACACCGCTCGGCGGACCCGGGTGAGAAGGAAGGCACAGAAATTATATTTGATACTATTGTGTATTACGGTTTCATCATATAGCGCCTCATACCTCTTACGAGGCGCCAAAGAGGATCTTGCTAGATGTCTCGCAGAGGCTCGCTGAATTGGAAGAGTGACGTATGATCGTTGTGTTGTGGTATCGTGCATGAACACTTTGGTGATAGGGCGTTGAGGCGCTAGCTTTCTGGGCGAAGAGAAGTGAGAGATAGCTCCACCGTGACGGCGCCTTTACCTGCCCAGAAGAGTCCGTTGTAGGCAGTTGGGTGACCCCCAGTTTGTCACACAGCGCATAGAGGACCCCCATTCCTTAATGTAGGGCTCTTTGCATCCATGGGTCGTGAATATGTTTGGGGGACAACAGCAGTTTGGCACAGGAAAAGGGAGCGTGGCTACAGCACCAAAATGCGAGTTTATACCCAGATGATGCAAAATTCAAATACTACACAAATATTGTGGTGCATATGAATGGAAGGGCACGTGCTCTGTGTGTGTGGGTGCGTGTGGCTCTGTGTGTGCGTGCGTGTGGCTCTGTGTGTGCGTGCATGTGGGTGCGTGTAGCTCTGTGTGGCTCTGTGTGTGGGTGCGTGTGGCTCTGTGTGGGTGCGTGTGGCACTGTGTGTGCGTGCGTGTGGGTGCGTGTAAATCTGTGTGGCTCTGTGTGTGGGTGCGTGTGGCTTTGTGTGTGGGTGCGTGTGGCACTGTGTGTGTGGGTGCGTGTGGCACTGTGTGTGGGTGCGTGTGGGTGCGTGTAGCTCTGTGTGGCTCTGTGTGTGGGTGCGTGTGGCTCTGTGTGTGGGTGCATGTGGCACTGTGTGTGTGGGTGCGTGTGGCACTGTGTGTGGGTGCGTGTGGCACTCTGTGTGGGTGCGTGTGGCTCTGTGTGTGGCTGTGTGTGTGGGTGCAAATGCAATAGGTCTCGCATTTGCGAGAGATTAAGCTATTGGCATTGGAAAGGGCAATGCCATTTATTTCTATTTTTTTAAAACTAAAATAATGTCTTGAGCAATGCCAATAGCTCTAACTTTAACAGGGACGAGACCATTGCATTGTAAATGCTTGGCTTTTTTAAGTAACTGTCCGTGTGATCATTTTCGAGGGACATTCTACCCAAGGTGCCTCGTTTGAATGAACCCGAAAGTGAAATGTCGCACTTATACCACATTCACACACGTACCAATATTGTGAGAAAAGGGAAAGGACGTGGGTCGAATAAATCAAACCACAAAACTCTTGGGTTTGCTAAAAATGTTTCTAACTTCTTTAATATTTCATCAAACAGTCGAACCAAGAAACACACCAACTTTCAATATTACTATAATATTAAAATAATTTAATTTGTTAAAATGCCATTGACTTGACTGTGACCTGAAGGTGTCGCCGTTTGACGTGTCGTATAACCGGTTTAATGAAATGAGTATCTATATGTGTGGCTGTTTATACCTATTAAGATACCACCAGGTCTCTCTCAAAAGCTGGCAGGAGAATACAGGTGCCATTTCAGCCCACCCTCCCGTCTCCTCCATAAGACAGGCCGCAGGACCGCAGTGTGAAACGCACACGCTAAGACAGCAGGGTGTGCTGTGCTCCTGTGAGAGAAAAGAAATGAGCCTGGGTCCCCCTGAATAGAGCTCTTGAGAGGCAGGAAGGGCCAGAGAGAGAGGCAAGGAACAAATGAGAGACTTGGGGAGGGGTGGTCTTCTTTCCCAGAGGACCCTTTCCCCACTACTTGCAAGGTGTTCCCATTTCTGCCCAGAACCCATAAGACCCTTTCCCCATTACTCGCGAGGTGTGCCAATTTCTCCCCTGAACACAGGCGAAAGAAGTAAGAAATGTGACAAAGGAAGAAAATATCATGATAGTGAGGAGAAAACGCCAGTGTAGACTACTCAGAGCAAGTACACAGCACTCACAGACAACCAGAGTAGGGCGCTGTCAGATAATACAAGCACAGTGTGCTTATAGATGGTGAGGATGGTGTACACACGGTAATGGAGGCGTACTCACGAATACTGACAGTGCAGCGCACTCACTCATGGTGTACGTGAGGCTCGTAGGTAATGCAAATGCACACAGTCACAGATGCTTGCAGCGTTGTGTTCTCACACTTGCTGTCAGTACTGTGTACTCACACACAGACACTGCCAGTGCAGATGGAAGGTGAAACTTCAAGACAACCGAATGTATATACGTACATTCGTTTATATGCACTGAGCACTTTTTTCACACATTTCTCGGTTCACACTGATCATTCTAATTAGATAGATAGCACGGCTCTATGAGATTATTTATCAGTGGAACGTGATTTGTAGGGCCCTTCGACTCAATTATTGATATACTATCAAGAGGGTGGGGAGAGGACGTGGCGTAACAGCCAGAGCTGCAGATTTTGGAACTAGGTAACCAGGTTTGAGTCTCTGCGTTGGCTAAATATCCTGTGATTCTGGGCAAATCACTTAATCTAACGGGCACAGTTAGAGTGCTGTACTCACACATAATGCTAGTGCACTGTACTCACACACAATGGATGTGAGGTGCACTCAGTTACCACCTCACGCCTCGCCACAGTGTGAAGCATTGACTTGGAAATAACGGGGTTTGCCATGACCCAGTATTCTGATACATGGCTGTGGGGGCACAAAGGCCTGTGTATGACAGAGACAAACCGTGTGCGTAGCCAAACGCCTGCATTTTAAAACACATTTTTATGAATAAAGAATCCGATAAACATAGCACTGCCGCATAACGATGAGAATGCAAAGAATTCCAATTTTCATATGTGACAAACGGTCCACTATGTTTACGCTGACATATAAAATATTTTCCAGGGTCCTCTCAAACACAATCGCGATAAAGTTTACATTTCGTATTTTTTCCAAAATATGATTACATAGAGAGGGGAAGGTTGCAGTTATGTAGTTTAAAACAAGAATTCAGCTGCTCCGGTTTCTGCTACTCCCATGACACACTGTGTGCTTTGAAGGAAATAACTCTGTTTTCAAAAATCTGGGCTCCTTTCATTTATGTGGGATCCTTTAGAAGTTGGGATTTTTCCACATAAAAAAAGAGGTTACTTTCTGATTCCCTCCATGCAGTGAGTGATCTGAGCAAAACACAATAGCCTCTGAAACAAGCATTTGCAATGCAATCGGTCTCGCACTTAAGCGAGTTTGAGCTATTGACATTGCAAATAATGCCTTTTATTTTTGTTTTTAAAACATAAACAAAAGGCATTGTCATTTACAATGCCCAATAGCTTAAACTTGCATTAATGCGAGACCTATTGCATTGCAAATGCTTGTTTTTATGGATAGTGTACTGTAAATGCCAGGAGCAGGCCACTCACGCCATCTGCTGCTTTCCTGAACCTGGCCACATTAGCAATAAACGCCGGGCAGTTGGGATGCCGGGGAAGTTTAAAATTAAAAGATAATCAAAGAAAAATTACCCGGTCCGTCCCGCTTCTCCTCGAGTGGACTGCTCCTGGGCCGGGGTCCCGTCCCACGCGCGCTCTTCTTCAACAGACAGGAACAGCGGGGACGTCAGTGCCAACCCCTGACACTGCTCCAGCAGCGCCAGGATTGGTTGAGGGCAGAGATACTTACTCCCTGCCCATTAGAAGAACGAGGACTGTGGCATGAAGCAACCCTCGGTCTCTTAAGGGGCAGGCTGGAGCGCATGTTCGGGCTGATCATAAAAATTATTAGCCCGAAAACAAACATGCGCACTATTGCTGTGACTGTAGTGCGCTGCTGCCTGTCACTCAACTCCATGAGTGCTGCAACAGCCCCGCCTCCTCCCACCCCCTCCAGCGTCCCTTGGTCTACTTCTCCGACGCTAATTCCAATCAGGAGTCCTGTAGGACCTGAGAAGTAGAATGAAGAATTTGAATGCCATGGCATTAGTGGGGCAACGCCCCAGCGCCCTCAATGGATGCACCGCCACTGAATGTGGGTTCATCTGGGAAGGTCAAGGATGAGTCTGGCAGCTGAGTTTTGTATTACCTGGAGTCTCTTCAGGAGGCGTGCAGTGATTCCTACATAGAGCGTGTTTCCGTAGTCAAATCTGCTGGTGACCAGGGCCTGCGTGACGTCATTCTGGTATTGATTTGGAGCCACCTGAAGATGTTGCAGAGCATGCTTAGGGTGTGGAAGCAGGCGAATGAGGCCATGTATATCTGTTTTTTCCTAGAGAACTTGCTGTCTAGAATGACTCTGAGGTTTCAGGCGTGGTTTATGGGGTGGGGGAAGGGTCAAGTTCAGTCACCAAGTCGTGTCGTTCCATGGTGAGGTATTGTTCCCAAAGATGATGACTTCCATTTTGTCCAAGTTCAGCTTCAGACAGTTGTCCTTCATCCATTCGATGACGTTCATCATACATCTGTGGAAGTTAGCTGTGGTGGTTGAGGGGTCTTCTGGCAAAGAGATGATGAGCTGGGTGCTGTTGACGTGTCTAGAGATACACAGCACTGGCAGCACCAACAAGGGTGAAAAACTAAAGCCTGACACCGAATTAAGGGGCCGATTATGATGGCGGATGGATCGCCACCACCATGCAGGATGTGGCGATCCGTCCGCCATCCCTGCCCGTCCGCCACCTATTTCCCGCCGCCAATTACAATGGCGGGGGGACTGTGGAGGACGGGAAGACCGTCTGCCGCTTTTCCGCCGCGGTCGCAAGGCGACCGCGGCGGAAAAGGTCTAATATGGTGGCGGTGTCTGTCAGACACCGCCAGCCATATTAGGATGGGCTGAGGGAAATGCGTACGGTCCTTGCTTTGGGGGCCTGTTGCGGGCCCTCAGGGTGAAGGGGGGTGGGGAGGTGCACATCGGGGGTACCTATGGTACCCCCCTGCGTTTCACAGTACAACATGGCAGGCACCGCACGGTGCCTGTCATGTTGTACTGTGAAACGCACAACATGCAATTTCGACATTGTGGCGGACGGTGCTTTCAGCACCGTCGGCCGCAATGTTAAAAATGCGGGATACACCTGCCACTGTGGCGGGTGCATCCTAATTCGGGGCACGGTACCTCCGCCCTTGTGGCGGACGGTTCCTGCCCCAGACAGGATGGCGGACGGACTTTGTCCGTCCGCCATCCTAATCGACTCCCTAAGTGTTATCATGCACTGCATTTACTATAATGCATCGGGGCAAACTGAGTGCTGGATTGTGAGGCAGTGTGCGCCCACCCTCCTCCTGTTTGAAAAGGCTCCCTTGAACTAATGAGCTGACGAGCTCTATTGGATGCACCCGCACCCAGCGAGTGGTACAGAAAACTGAGAAGACTTTGGGCAGCATTTCCAGCACCCCCAAAAAGAATATGTTGCTCTCTACAGAAGAAGGACAACTGTCCTGAAACACGTGTCCAGAGATACACAGCACTGACTGTACCAACAAGGGTGAAAAACTAAAGCCTGACACCGAATTAAGTGCTATCATGCACTGCATTTACTATGAAGCATCAGGGCAAACTGAGTGCTGGGATGTGAGACAGTGTGCGCCCACCCTCCTCCTGTTTGAATATGCTGCCTTGAGCTAATGAGCTGACCAGCTCTGGTTGATGCACCTTCAGCCAGCGAGTGGTACAAAGACCTTAGAAGACTTTGGGCAGCCTTACCACCACCCCCAAAAATAATGTGTTACTCTCTACCGAAGAAGGATAACTATGGTGCATCTGGGCAAACTGAGTGCTGGGATGTGAGGCAGTGTTCCTCCGGCATAGGAGCAGATGTTGAGTCCATGCGATCTGATAGAGTCGGCCAGGGAGGTAATTTATGTGTTGAAGAGGGTGTGGCTGAGGGACGATCCTTGGGGGACAACGCAGATGATCTTCTTGGGTTCCAAGGTAAACAGTGGAAGGTGGATCCTCTGGGTTCTACTGGTGAGCTATGAGGTAATCCACTTGAGGGCGTCTCCCTGAATTCCAATGTGGTGGAGTCTGTTGATTAGTACGTGATGGAAGTCGGTGTCGGAAGCTGCTGACAGGTCCAGGTGATGAGGGCTGCTGTTTTGCCCTGGTCCAGGACGGCCCTGATGTCATGTGTGGCTGCAATTAGGGATGTCTCAGTGCTGTGGTTGGCTTCGAATTAGGATTGAGAGGGGTCCAAGAGGTTGTTGTGTTCCAGGTGTTGAGAGTTGCTGATTAATGACTTTTTCAAGAACCTTTGCTGGAAAGGGGAGTAGGGAGATGGGCTGGTAGATCTTCGGATCTTCTGGGTCAGCAGATGGTTTCTTCAGGGGGTGAGGTCTCACTTCAGCGTGTTTTCAGTCCTCAGTGAAGGCGGCCGAGGTGATGGAAACATACAGGACTTTTTTGCTCCCATAGTTGAAGATGTGGTGGGGACAGGGTCCGTGGATGCTCCTGAGTGTACCGAGTTCATGATGGAGATTGTTGCCTTAGTTGTGACAGGGTCCCATCGGGTGAGCAGGTGTTCTGGGTTTGTGTTCGTGGAAGTAAGCAGGCTGATAATGTTGGCAGCGGGGGTTGGGGTTCAAAGTTGTCATAGATGGCTGAGGGCTTGTAATGGAAGAAGTCTGCCAGGGTGTCACACAGTTCTTGGGAGGGGGTGTGTTAGACCTGGCCTTTCTAGGTGTGATTACCCTTGACTTTTTGCCTCTACCGCCTCTATTTTTAACTAACTTATAAGCTTTGGACACTTTACCACTGCTGATCAGTGTCAAAGTGCAAGTGCTCCCTGTATAAAGTAATGGCAATTGGTTGTCCATAATTGGTATGTTTGCCTTACTAGTAAAGTCCCTAGTAAAGTGCACTGTGTGTGCCAGGGCTGGTAATGCAAATTCTACTAGTGGGCCTGCAGCAGTATTTGTGCCACCCACACAAGTAGCCTTAAAAAGGGAACTCAGGCCTGCCGTTGCAGGGTCTGCGGGCAGTTTGTTAAACTGCCATGTTGTTCTGTCAAACACACTCACTTGCCAGACCTTACCCTTCCCTTTCTATGCACATCAGACACCCCCATGGTAGGTCTAGGGTACCCCCTGGACAGGGTGTAGTGCCTGTGAAAGGTAGGACATGCACTAAGGTGTGTCATGTGCTGACAGTGAAATAATCTATATTTCGTTTTTCACTGCTGGAAAGCCATTTTGCCCATATCAGGGAATGGTAAGACTGTGTAATATGTTTTCCAGCCTATCTTCCCAAAGGCTTAAGATGGAAAGGTGAAGTTTAGTGTGCCTGAACTCACAGTAATAACACATCATTTTTATGTAGGTGTTTTTTGCATTGTGTGTTCAGAAGCCACTCTTTTAAAAGTGGCTGAGTTTTTGTACTTTGACATTTCTGTGTCTCTGCCTGTCTGTGGATTGACTGTCTGGATTTGAAAGCAATAGGATCTGGGAAATGTCTTGACCCAGGGGAGGAGGTGAGACAGCAACAGGCTGATATGCATCTGGACTGTAGGGAGAGGAGAAGCCCCTAGAGGTGAAGCGGCCTGGGTTGCTGCTATAAAATAATTGGCTCGTCTCCTGCTGAGTGATTGAGAATCCAGACCCCTACAACAACTCTCTCAGACTAGGCTCTGTCCCCAACTCCTTCAAGATAGCCAAAGGCATCCCCATCCTGAAAAAACCCAATGCTGACCCCTCTCTGATGAGTAATTTTCGCCCCATCTCGTCGCTCCCTTACCTCAGTAAGCTCCTTGAAGCTCATGTCACCAACTTCCTCAGTTCTTTTATTGAACACTCACCGTTCCTTGATTCCTAACAAGCAGGATTTAGACCAGCACATTCTACCGAGTTAGTCATTCTCTCAGTCATGAATAAACCATAACTTCACTCAGGCCCTAGTGCTCCTGGATCTGTCGGCCGCCTTTGACATGGTCGACCATAACATCCTGATCAACCGTGTCAGCGACGCTGGCATCCAGGGGTCAGCTCTGAGGTGGATTTCCTCCTTTCTCAGTAACCAACACCAGGCTGTCCGCCTTCAACTTCTCTGCTGAGAAAGTTAGACTGACCTGTGGCGTTCCCCAGGGATCCTCCCTCTCTCCCCTTCTCTTTAACCTGTACCTGTCTCCCCTAATCCGGTCCTTGCGCGAAAGTAAGGTTGCTGCTTTTAACTACGCAGATGATATCCAGCTGGTGTTTGAAATTGACTCTTCTGACATCTCAGTCAAGAACTTTCAGTCCACCATGAGCCTCATTAGCGATTGGATGTTGGCCAATCAACTAAAATTCAACCCCGATAAGACTGAGCTGATCCTGACTGGAGGCCCCTCTAACCCATGGAACTCTAACTTCTGGCCCCCCTCCTAGGCAATCCTCCCCGTCCTGCAGAATCTGTTAAAGCCTGGGGGTATATTCTGCAAAGACATATCCATGAAGCCTCAGATTGGCGCAGTGGTGTCGTCTTGCTTCTTCCACCTTCGCAGAATTCGAAAGATCTCTAGATTCATAACTACGGAGGCCTTAACCTTTGCTCTCCTGGCCCTGGTCATTTCCCGCATTGACTATGCCAACTCACTTGATGTTGGCATCACTGCCTACCAGCTCCGTTGTCTGCAACGGGTACAAAACCAGGCAGCTAGGCTCAACTTTCACCAACCTAGACACCACCATGTTCGTCCCCTGATGAAGAGCCTCCACTGGCTCTCGGTGGCCAAACGCTGCAAATTCAAATTGGGCTGTACCACCTTTAAAGCATTGGCCGGTCTTGGTCCAGCTTTCATCTCCTCTTTGATCCACCGCTATCTCCCCCCTCGTGATCTTCGCAGCTCTCACTTGGCTTTGATTACCACCCCCACCTTCAAATGCAAGAAACACGGTGGTCTTAGATTTTTTTTCTTGCGCCTCACTTCTGGAATTCACTCCCCTTGGAATTTAGACTAACTACATCTTATTCCCACTTTAGATCCCTTCTGAAAACCTTGTTGTTTTCTCAGGCAAGTGAGTAAGGCTCTACTCACCATTCACTCATCTGCTGCCCCCCATTCACAGCGCCATGAAACCACCTGGTGTAAGTGCGTTCTACAAATAATTTTAACATAACATAACATAATTAATCAAAGGAAGAAAGGTGTCACTGGCAGGGAGGCACCCATAACTGGTTTGAACAGGGGTCAGTGCCCCCTGAAACACAAAAACGTCAAAGCCATTGAGGGGTATAACTATGAGAACTGAAGCCCCTGAACTTTGGAGAATGGCTTGATCAAGTGTGAACAAGACTGGAGCTACTTCGTGGTCAAGAGGACCTTTGCCAATGACAAAACAACTGAAGAGACTGAAGGATAGGACTGACCCTTGCTGTGTGTTCTGGGGCTGGCCTGCAGTTTGCTGTTTTAACCAAGGAAAGGCTAAGGGGACTTTGCTGTGTGCTGTGTCCCCCTGCTTGAAGGACTTTGCTGTGTGTTGTGTCCTGAAGTAACTTATCCCAAAGGGCCCAAGGTGAGCTGGCATCCTGTTCGGAAACACTGGAACATAAAAGTTTCCATGAGAGTCTCAGCGACGCTGTGAGTGTGTGCTTGTTACAACTGAGACCCTCGTAAGGTGTGCGCTATGATCGTGGGTACTTGGAGTCCAAACAAGGATCAGCATCGTGGTGTGCATGTGCTTTGTGCAGCCTAAACCCCTTTGTGAGGATTGTACAGTCATCGTGTGCACCGGAATCTAAGTGAGTCTCATCAACGCTGTGTGCGGGTGCGTTGTGCACCGTGAGACCTTTGTGAGGATTTGCCTTGTGGTCGTGGGCACCGGAATCCAAGTGAGTCTCATCAATGCTGTGTGCGGGTGCGTTGTGCACCTTGAGACCTTTGTGAGGATTTGCCTTGTTGTCGTGCGAACTGGAATCCAAGTGAGTCTCATCGACGTTGTCTGTGGGTGCGTTGTGCATCGTGAGACCTTCGTGAGGATTTGCCTTGTTATCGTGTTCACCGGAGTAAAGTGAGTCTCGGCGTGATCTTCGTGCAGCCTGAGACCTGTGTGTGGAGCGCTCAGTGATCGTGCAGTAAGGAAGACTCAGCGACGCTGTGTGCCTGTGCTTTGTGGCAGCCAGAGATTTTCATAACTGAAGCAGCCCGGACCGGCAGTCCCGGAGGACCTGAGTTGCTGGCCCGAGCCGCCATTGCCAATTCACAAAGCTGCATTGGAGGACCAGCCGCTGGACGAGGAGAGTGGGTTTGCGCCCCCCAGGTAATGTTTGTCGACTCCTGGGGCAGGGGGCAGGCTCGGAGGGAGACGCTCTTGGCCTCTCTATCGTGTTGGCAGTGCGAGCCTCCGCTTCGGCTCGTGTCATGGCCTGTATTGCCAAGGGAGTGGCAGTACAGGGACCGGAGTGTGGAGCTGCACTTTTGGATTACATCGTGCCTTGTGGGGGACAACTGTTGAGAGGCTGACTGCAAGTCAGAAGGAGAGGCCGAAAGACCTCCTAAGGCCCGGTGATAGGGGCCTGAGTGTATTACGCATGATTACATTTTTGCAGAACGGAGTACTCGACTGTCATCTTATACATTGCATGGCATTTTATCTGCATAACAAACTACCTGATTGTCGTATGATGCATTGCATTGTTTCTGCATAACGAACTACCTGATTAGCGTATTGCGCATTGCATTGTTCCCGCATAACAAATTCCCTGACTAGTGTACTACGCATTGCCTTATTTTTGCATAACGTCATACCTGGTAGTTGTATTACGCATTGCATTATTTTACCTTGCAAAGTACCTGATTGTTGCATTATGCATTGGATTCTTTACATTGCAGAGTGTCTGTTTGCTGCGTTACGCATTACAGTATTTTGACATTGCAAAAGTGCCTGACTCTAGCATTACGAACTGTATGATATGATATTAGGAGAACAGGAGAATATTTAGAAAGTGCTCAGAACTTACAAGGGCTGGCTGGCCTATTAACTGGCCAGGAGAAATATTACACATACTCATATGTTGGATTTATATCGTTGCGTCCAATCATATATATTTTTACATACAATTTATACTCGTTTTTATAAAACTCATGTGGAGTCTATTTTTGTGTCATCATTGGATTACTTTGAGCGTGGCTACAAATACTTTACAAATTTGCCTTGAAGATAAGCCTGGCTGCTCGCGCCAAGCTACCGAGGGGGTGAGCGGGGCTATCTAAGAAGGTGACCTTCCTTTCCCTGGAGTTGGAACGCGGGTCCCTACTTGACCTAAGGCACCTACCTCAGCCAATCAGGGATCCCGGGTCTAACATTTGGTGGCAGCGGTGTGGCATTCTAACATGATAACCCAGGCAATGGATTTGGTCCACAGGATTTGCCAGTGGAGGGATCAGCTACAGGGGCTGGTAGTAGCCATGCAGGGAGCAGTTTTTCACCAGAGCAGTTGGAGGAAAACCAAAGGGTCAGAGAGCACGAGATGGAGGTTTCAAAATTTAAAACTCAGACAGAGGAGAAGAAGCTGCTCAATGAAAGTGAAAAGCGAGCAGAGGAGAGTAGGAATGCTCTCGCTTTGGAAGAGAAAAAAGATTCTCTTAGCTCATGAGTTAAGCATGAGGGAACTGGATTTTAAGGTTAGAAAGGCAGAGTCCAGTTCAAATGGTGGCAGCACACAACCAGTGCCAGTGGGGAGGGTGTACATTCCCCAAGACTTAGTATGAGATTACCAGAGGGGAGATGATATTTATGAGTGGTTCACGGCATATGAGATCGCACTGAGGATGAATGAGGTGCCTGAGAAGCATTGGGGGCAGGCCTATGGAAAACACTTTGAGGCTTCTGGGAGGGATATCTTACCCCTTTTAGAGAGTACGGGAACCCTGATCTACGCCAATATGAAGGAGGCTTTATGCCTCAGGTATGCGCTCACTTCTGAACAGTACCGGCAGAATTAAGCAACTTCAAGAAACAGGAATCCAGTACTTGCGTTGAGTGTGTGAATGCATACACGCGTGCACTGGATGGTTGGATGAAGGGCAGCGATTTAATTAGGTGGGAGCACTTGAGTAGTCTGTGTGTTCCAGAGCTGCGCCAGCATCTCTTGGACAGTAAGCTTGCTGAAGAGGCGGACCGGTGGACCAGTACCCGGGTCCACAAGGGGATGGAGGTACCACTACCAAAGGTGTACAGGGTCCCCTGCAGAAGGTGGGAGAGGACAAGGGTAACCACAAGGGGTTCTCTAAAGGGCCCCAATGTAGTTACCCGGTGAAAGGGCCCCAGTCCCCCAAGGCTGAGAGGTCCTGGCACCATAATGGCAAGCGGGACAACCGAGGTCCTCCTACTTGTTACTTCTGTAAAGAAGTGGGTCATATTTCCCCTAGATGCCCCAAGAAGTCATGTACATCTACTGGTGCTCCAGCACCAGGATAAGTGAGTGTAACATTGGGGGAGGAATTGAGTCCTTGGAATGGGGAGGAGCAAGCAGCCATGACCCTGGTCTCATTGGGAGATTGAGAGATGGTCCAGGAAATCTCTCTGCCCGAGAATATTAAGAAATACAGGCAGTGAGTGATCATCAATGGACGGAGAGTGGAGACCCTGAGGGACACTGGAGCTAGTTTAACATCTGTGAGGTGTCAGTGGGTGTCTGAAGAGCAGGTAATTCCCGATGTGCTTCACCCTGTAGTTGCTGCAGACAACTAAGTGTGCCTTTGGAAGGTGGCTCTGGTTCCTTTTGAGTCGGGGGAGGTCTCAGGTTCTTTAAAGGTCGTTGTAAGTCCGTCCATGCCTGTAGACTGTCTGCTCGAAAATGACTTGGAGATTTCCCCCTGGCGCATTTGGAGATGTTGGGTCTGCCTGAGTGGGCTTGTGTAACCACTCGGTCTATGGCCCCAGTAAAGGTATTCAAGAGGACCTGGAACCTGAAACAGTGGCCCAGGTGCCTATCATAAAGAGAAGAGGCAGGGGGCAGGGGAAAACAGCCCCCACAGTTCCCACGGTCCAGGAGGAGGTAGCCTTTGAGGTGGATGCCCTGGAACCTATGGGGGAACAAGTGGCTGAACTGGGAGACCTACCTGAGCTGACCGAATAGCAGCAGGAGGGAGGGCCCTCCAGGGAGGAATTCTGTGAGGCGCAGAAGAAGTGCCCTTCTCTTGTGGGTTTGCGGCAGCAGGCAGCAAACTAGGCAGCAGGTGATCAGCCTGGATCACACTTGATTTACTGGTAGAATGATCTTCTGTACAGTGAGCCTAAGTTTGCTGAGCTTGGGTCAGCCCGTGTGCTGGTGGTACCCCAGTGCTTTAGAGCCTTCCTACTGGGGTTGGCTCATGATGTACCTTTAGCAGGACATTTGGGCCAGGACAAGACCTTTGAGAGGCTTGTCACTCACTTTTACTGGCCTCAAATGCATTTCTGAACAAGGATGTCACAGCTTTAGTTGTCGCATCGTGCGGAAGCTTCTCGCAAACGTCGGAGAAGAGTGTCGCAGCTGAAGCTGTTGCCATCGCATCGCTGAACAAGGGTGTCGCCGCTGCAGCTGATGCATCAAATCGAGACTTCACGCATCATCGGAGTAGCGTGCCGCATCTGGAAGATCTTCAGGTCTTTACTTCTTTCAACTGGAATTTTGCTGCATTTCCATCGCTGCAACATTGCTTGTTGTGGAAGCGCAACGTATCGTAAGGTACATTTATGCAAAGTGTCTCATCTTATGAACTGAACTGAACTAAGCTAAAATTACCATCTTAAGTATAGTATTGTGTATTTTTGTCATTTATGGTCTTGTGGTAACTCTATAAAGAATACTTATTTTTGATATAAACCTTGTGTGGTGTCCACCTGTAGTGTTGTCACTGGGTTACTGTATGTGGTCACAATTGCTTTACACACTGCCTCTGAGATAAGCCTGTCTGCTCGTGCCAAGCTACCAAGGGGGTGAGCAGGGGTTATTTTGGGAGTGTACCCCCTTACCCTGACTAGAGGCAAGGGTCCCTATTTGTCACAAGTACCTACCTGTGCCAACTAGAGACCCCCAAATCTAACAGTGAAGTTTAGTATGCCTAAACTCAAAGTGTGATAACACATCTTTTTGTGTAGTTGGTGTTGGACTTGGCCCTTTTTGCAGGGTCATCCCTAAACTTTTTGCCTTTCTACTAACCTTTTTTCTGACATGGTGTTGGTGGTTTTAGGACTCTGGGCACTTTAGCACTGCTGTCCAGTGTAAAGTGCGTGTGCTCTCTGTGTTAAATATGATAAGGATTGGTCTACACCTGTTTTGGCCTATTTAATTTACCTGTCAGTCCCTTGTAAAGTGGTATCTCATATACCCAGGGCTGGTAAATGAAATACTACTGGTGGGCTTGCAGTGCTGATTGCGTCACCCACCAAAGTAGCTTTTCAAACCTATCTCAGGTCTCTGCCATTGCAGTGCCTGTGCGCGCAGTGTTACTGCGGCTGTGGCGTGGCACCTAAAATGTGTGCCATGTCCGTGACCCCCCCTTTTTCTGCATATCAGTCACCCCTAAGGTAGGCCCTAGCTAGCCCTATGGGCAGGGTGCATTGTAGGTAAAATATAAGACTTAAGTGTGTGACATGTCCTGGTAGTGACAAACAGCCATTTTGGTTTCTCACTACTGTGGGGCTGCCCTCCCATAGGAATGCATTGGGGATTCCCTGATAAGTGTTTCAGTGGTAATCCCTGATATGAGAGGCTCAGCGTGGTCAAGTTTAGTATGTTTGGAATAGTGATAATAAATGCTACGCAATGGTGTGCACAGATTTATTATAACTATGTTAGAAATGCAACTTTTAGAAGTTGGCATTTCTGTGGGCTATGTGTCTGCCTGCCTGATGTGAAT
Organism: Lissotriton vulgaris; assembly: GCF_964263255.1. Taxonomy (NCBI): domain Eukaryota; kingdom Metazoa; phylum Chordata; class Amphibia; order Caudata; family Salamandridae; genus Lissotriton; species Lissotriton vulgaris. Next base: position 24,890,740 of record NC_141687.1, on the reverse strand, counting down.
TGCATGTCTTGCTTTTGAGTGACAATGGCTGGTGAGGTGTGTGTGGCTCCAGGAGGGGCAGGGTGAGTCAGCGCTAGGCTGAAAGGGACATCTGTATTTGGAGTGGTGGAAGGAGAAGTCCCTGGTCCCTGAATAAAATGGTGCCTGCCCTAGTGAATGCTGGCTCCGCCCCCCTGTGCTGTGGCGGAAGACAATCCCCACCTAACAATAGGGAAAAGGAGCCTGGTAAACAGAGTGCTCCAGAACCAGTTGGGACTGGTCTCCCCAAGCCCTGTGCTTTGTAGACAAAGGGGAAAAGTCGTATTAAGATAGGGGCTGTGACTCCTTGCAATGGTGTGCTTTTCTTATGCTTTTTTGGACCAGTGGCCGGCAGGCTGCCAGCCTGCCCGGAGGAACAGCCGCTGGGGTTGAAAATACTGCCCTGCTAGGCAGCTGAGGGTCTGCTGGCCTTTGAGCCCCCAGCGTGCTGGCCTGCCTGTGCTTTCTTTGCCCTGCTTTGTGCCCTCATCAAGCTCCAGGATGAGAGGATCATTTGTTTTTCTGCAGCGCTGAGCTGCACCTCCTAGGAGAGGGAATCCCAAGCGTAGGGATTCCCCCCTGCTTCTTATCAGAGCAGGAGCCCAAACCACTTTATGCCTATTTTCAAGGCGGGTGTCCACCTCGCTTTGCGGTGTATTTAAATCGTGGAGCGGGTGCCCACTAATCCTTGGCCTTGTTCGTGTAGTCGCGCTACGTGAAGCTACGCGAAGATGTTATTGCATTACGCGAGCGTGCGTAATCGCTTGTCGCGCCCGTTTGCAATGCGTTTTTCTTGTTCGGGAGAGTGTTGTGCATGTTCGGGCGCTGTTTGCGTGCTCAGGGGATAGTATCTCGCGAACTTACCCATGCGGTCACCTATGGGTGTGATCATCTTCTTTTTCAATTATCCTGCCCGTTCACGATGTCTTATTTCCTGTTCGGGGTCCTTGTATAGCGTGTTCGCGATGCACATGTCATGTTCCGGAACGCTATTTACTTGTTTGCGACGATTATTGCGTCTACGTGGGGAAATATCGCACAAACTTACCCACGCGGTCACTATGGGCGCAGCCATCTTGTTTTTGGACCTGCTTTTCTATCCTCCTTCAATCTTTGCAATCCTTAGTTTTTCTGACTTTTTTTATTCATCATCTATCTCTCTCTGCATTTTATTTCTACTGTTACTATGTTTTTTACTTTTCTACTGTTTTATATTACTTCTCTCTTTAAGCTCCTACTACTTCCCCTAACTTTATTTTTTCCTCCTTCTACACTCCCCAGAACCACGGCCAAGGGTAGCAGCACTAACAGCTCCAAGGGCAAGGCGCCTGTGCCCAAGAGCCTGCGGCAGAATGCGCCTCAGCAGGGGTGCAGGCCCGGCAGCTTTTTGGCGAGGCGGAGGTGGCCGCCCTTGTATTTTTTATCCAGCACCACCTTCCCTTGACCTTGGCAGCAGGCGGCAGGCCAGGCTCCGGGTACCCTACCCAGGAGCGTCACCGTCGGTGGGCGAAGGTGCGCCTGGCAGTGTTTCGCTGCTCGGGGGTCCGGCGTACCCATAAACAGCTGGCCCACCGGTGGTCAGACATCCTGGACCGGGAACAGGACCTGTTGGACCTGCTAGGTGTCGAGGTCGTTGGGGCTTGGTGAGTAGCTAATAATATATAGTAGTATAAGTATTGTGTATACTTTTTTGACGAATAACAAGATTACTGCTGCTGACAATGCAGGTAAATTACGTTTCAAAATCTTCTGTGATTGTAGGACACAGGTGCTCAGCGCTACTCTTACTTTCTTTGCAACTTTGCGCTAGCTTGGGCTGATTAATGTAAGAGTTTACTTTAGAGAACTGAAGTTAGGTAATGCTATTGTTAGAGAGTCTCGAGTCCTTCTATTGTCCTCCTGTGAAATAGTGGTGGATGGATACTAGGTTTAGTTAGTATTAGTTCATAATTTTTTTACGGTCTGCGTGATGCCTACTTTGTCACTGAGTGCTGCTTACCCCAGTCCTCCGTAGAACCTTTTGTAGTTGTTTAGTGAGTGGTAGGCTTAGCAGTGTCAGTCAGTAGCAGAACAACATCAGACGCAACCAACCAACAATTTGGTATATGTACAAATTTATGCATGTGTCCTCCATCTCATCTATGCATTTTTGAAGGCTAAATAAAATGGAAATGCACACTTAGTGAACAATTGGCCCGTCTGGAATAGGTGGTCTAGGTCAGGTGGTACTTAGGCTTCGTTAGAATACTGGGATCAGAATGATTATGGAACATTGGATTAGTGTTCATAGATAAGACGGTCTGTGAATCCTGCAAGCCAGTAGTCGATCTGATTAGCTAGGTCAAATCAAATCAAATCAAAAAGACTTTATTCGGTTATATTTCATAACCAGAAAAGTACATCGAATCACATAAAAATTACATCAACATTAACTAAAAAAGAAGAATAAAAACAATGTACACAGTATATACATAGATCAAAGATTGAAGTCATATAATCATTGTCCTGCGTAAATAAAATATACTTTTAAGAAAAGCCACAACGGAAGCAACAGAGAAAATGTCCTCTAAGATCTGTATAGCTAAAAACGCTGGGCGACACTGTCTCAAATTCATATATTTTAAAATTGGCATTATCCATCTCTTCCTAGATATCACATAAAATCTACAGAAAAATAAAAGGTGTATATCCGATTGAGCAGAGACATTGTCACAAGGGCATTTACACATATCCTTAGACCAGTCATTTGTAGCAGGGAAGCTCAATAATCTAAACAAAATTCCAAACCTAAATCTGGTTAGTAAGAACCTTACTTGCTCTTTCATTTGTAGGTTTAGATAGGGCTGGATAATCCTTGTTTTGGTTATCATTTGATGGGAAATCACAGTCTTTTTTACCAGTTCACTCGATTGTCTTTGGTTCACAAGGAAGTTTAGGCACAAATATTTCAATGCTTTCCTAGTAATATTAACCATAGTATCTGGCTCATCAAAAAACTCCGGATGCTTGATGTTATTGCAGACAGTTTTTATATAACATAACCATTTTATCCTTTTTACCCCATCTAGTTTTAATGCGTCCCCCAATATAAGTCTGTTTAGGTGACATTTCTCATTGGTCCATACCCAATGCCATAAAAGCATCGGTTGAATCCTAATTAGGTCTTCCAAATAAGGGATACCCAATTCTGTATGGCAATTATAGTTGGACATACTCCTTGGGAGTGCCAAAAGATATAGCAAAAAGCCGTTTTCAGTTACTTGTAAACTGCTAACATTTAAATGTCCCCAAATGCCTGCCCCATATAGTGCCACCGAGACACAGCTAGCCTTATATATATATAAAAGCTTTTTAACTGGCTTTTTGCCCATCTTTCTAGTAAAGGACTTAAGGGCCATTATAGATTTGGAGAATAATAAATTCCTAGCCTGTATTGCACTATTCCAGTTCCCAGTGTGATCAAACAAAATCCCCAGATATGGGAAAGTTGGGGTGTGCCGTAGAGGGGTTGATCCGATGAACATGGTTTTTTTCTTTTGACGGGCATTACCACCACAGTTCATTACAAATGTCTTAGTGCAATTTATTTGTAGTTCAAGTTTATCCATAAAAGCACTAAAAGACGAAATCATGGCCTGCATGGCTGAGGGGGTTCTTGCCATAAGCACAGTGTCATCTGCATAAATGAGTGCAGGTAACCGACGGGCTGAGGCATTTGGCATATCATTACAATCCTGTAATAGTGTATCCTCTAAATTATGAATATAAATAGAAAATAAAAATGGAGCAAGGACACATTAGCTAGGTCAATTTTATTGCAATTGTTTTTTCCTAAAATGTTTTTTGATCGTTGTTTTAAATGATTTATTTGTTTCACAGCACTCATTAATGTTTGTCTCTTTCTTTATTATATCTTACATGATCAGCACCACCCAGGGGCAAGAAGACAGGTCCAAGTCGGCGGGACAACCACCAGAAGACCACTCCTCTACCGAGGGCTCTGCTGCTGGCGTAGTCATTCCTCCAGTGGTTAATATTAACAATTATATTCCCCTAACTGTTACTGAACCTTTTTTTCTGAACTATTAATTATGGTTTCACTTCCTGATTCTATTTTACAAAAGCTTCTCTGACCTTGACTATCTGTTTCCAAATTCTGGTTATCCCTGCCTCTAAGTTCCTTCTAACTGCTTCTGCTATAACTCTCTGTACTACTGCTATTAATCTGTCTGTAGCTAAGCTTTTCCAGTTGGCCACTTTTTATTTAAAGTTTTCTTTTGAATAAAACTCAGATTGACCAATAGCTCTAGCCACTGGGTCCTGTCCTTTGGGTTGTCCTCTTCTAGTCTTTACTCTTCTTAATCTTGAGGCTTTGACAATTCCCACCAACAAAATGCCCAACCAGATATTTGACTAGTATTTCTGATAGGATAGTACATACTACTACTGTTGTGGGAATTCTGCACAGCCACATACAGAACTATGCACAAGAAAATAGGATTTTGGTGATGGGAGGTTAGACCTCACTCACACCTCAGTCAGAAGAACCCAAAATCCCCTGATCGACTAGTTATAGTGTCTCATTTGGTCCCGTACCCCCACACGAAGATACCCAATGATTACACAACCCGGATTATAACACCCTTTCGCTCACTCACTCGTGTAAGTTCACCCCACCACACCAAATACCACAGAGTCTATGTGTAAGTTCAAAAGGTTTATTTATTTTCAAATAACAAGCTCTGTACGTTGTTCTATGAAATT